>NC_044315.2:4525367-5219077 GCF_007474595.2 Lynx canadensis | reverse complement strand
AAGTAATTTTGGATTATTTCCTAGATATTTTAAATAGTATATTAACAAACTCCAGGCTGTGTTTAAAGTTTGTGGAGCATGTTGAATATAGATATAGATATTGATATCTATATACAGATATACAGATATCTGTATATAGATACCGATATATATATGCGCATCTATATCTATCTGCATATATCTTATTTTTTTTTATTTTTTTTTTTTATTTTTTTTTTATTCATTTAGTTATTTTGCAGGTAGTCGGCCTGGTTAGGATCTGGCCACACATTCCAACGGGCCTTCTGTGGGCTGTCTCTAATGGCAGTCCAGTTTGCAAAGGTTTTGCAGTACTATTCAGATCTGCCTCCCTCATGCGCCACCCAGTGGCCGGTCTGGGTCTTGGGTGGTAGCCGCTCTGCTCAGTTCTTAACTTCTATGGTCTACGATTCGGGTCAGATCCACTCGGATCAGATCCAGTAGCTCTGAGGTGAGCCCAGGACTTCGTAAACGAGGTATGGCACGCCTTCCTGAACAGTTCCCTCTCTGGGCTCTTCCAGGTACTTTCTGGTCCCCTGGTCTCCCTTCTCAGTCACGGGACCAGAAAAAGGGTCGTTTTTAGGCTGCTCTCTTGTGTGCTCTATGCACCTCTGCAACTCGACCACGTCCATCGCCAAGCGACGGGTGAGAAGAGAAAGAAAACAAAAATAACGGAAGTCCGCCTACGGTCTCTGAACCAAAGCTGCCCTATTCAGAGCAAAAGGTCCTTTCTGAAGTTCTGGCTCTTGCGAGCTCCCGGGGCAACTTCTGTTGCTATTTCCATGGCTCTGCCTGGGGACTGGGGCCTCAGAAAACACCAGGAGAAGAGGGAACTGGGATCCCTGCATTCCCTGAGAGTGGGGACTCCTCTGTTCTCTCTTCCGGTCGGGGCTAGAGGGCTTCTCTTGGAACCCTGTCTGTCTGTGATCCAAGTCTGCATCTGGGACCAAGGCCGAGCGATGCTGGGGACGTAAACGGTGCATTCTGGTTTCTCTTTCTTGCTGCTATTTGCTTCCCAGCGTCCCGAGACAGCTGCTTCAAGGCATCCTGTCCAGGTTTTAGAGGGGGACCCAGGGGGAGAGGGGAGCCGGGGCGTGCTAACTTCATCTTATCCAGAAACAGAACCGTGGTCTGCCTTTTAAGATCACAAGTGGAAAAAAATCTCTTCCTACTACCATCCAGTCAAGGCACGTGACTACGTTCTTCACATTTTGACTTTCCACGTCTCAAAACTGACGTTGTCCGAGATAGGAAACGCTTACTTTTTCTCAACAGCGAGGTTGAGAAGTGTCAGGATTTCTTCACAAGGCAACATCTCCTACGGGATGAGCTGTGTGGCTCCACGGGCTCAGAAGGCCACGTGGCCACCGCAGCCTCGGTGGACGTTGTGCTTCGGCCTCTCCTCTGACGTGAGTGCCACTGCAGAGTTCGGGGCAGAGGACCGGCATGGCCTGGCCTGGGCGCCTGGCTGTCAGGTGGAGGATCAGCTCGGTGGGGAAAAGGCAGCAGCAGGCAGGCCGGCGAAGCCGCAGCAACAACCCAGGTGCTGGTGGTCACGAAGGTGGATTCGGACCCATTTTGAAGTTGGAAACGACACGACTTGTGGGTGAATTAGATGTGTGTTGGGAAAAGAAAGACGTTGTGAGTGACCGCCATGTTTTCAGTCTAAGCAAAGGGGGAATGGAGTTGCTGTGTACCGAGGTGGAGAAGGTTGTTGTGGAAACACTTTTTCCCCTCATTTTCAACAAACTGATTTCGCAATGCCTAGGGAAATACAAGCCAAGGTACTGAACAGCCAGCTGGATGTCAGGGTTGGGAGTTCAGGGAGACTGGGCTTGAGGCGTAGACGGGGGACTCACTGACATCAGTGTGGTACGCGTTATGCCAATGTCCCCAATGGGCCCGTTGGGAACAGCTGGAGGGCAGAGAGAAGGGGGGCTGAAGCTCGGGGGACCCCAAAACACGATGCCACTGGTGAAGTGAAGGGAGATGGAGGGAACCCAGAATGTTGTGGTGTGTTGGCAGTAAGGAGGCGAACCAGGAAAGGAGACCAAAGTGGCCGATAAAGGTCAACTCAGACAACACCGGAGAATAAAATTTGGATTTAGCAACATCGAGGTCTCACTGGTGAGCTGGAAAAAGCAGTTTCTAGGGAGTGACGGAGGAGAAGGTCTGAGGGGTTAGAAAGAGGTAAATTAAATGCAGAACCGATGTATTTTATTTCAGTTAGTTTGGGAGAAGGAAGGATATGAAAGAAATCCAGATGTAGCTGGAGGGGTAAGTGGTCAGAACCACTGAGGTTTTCAGAATTGTCAACAGGTATGAATGAACAGGTCCACTTGATGGGTCCCGTCACCCCATTTCTCATCATCTTACCAATTTCAGGCATCTCAGCACTCAGCCAAGTGCCTTATACTTAGCTGTATACGTTAGATGTTTGCTGACCAGGTGATAGAATATTTCAGATGATTCCATGAGTATTCGCAGCAAGAGTCTGACTTCAATACTGCAGAAAGGTCACTACTCCAAAGGTAATGTCATTTTCTCACTTTTCTTCCTCAGTTACGACGACAGCACACACTTCGTTTATTAAGTTAACACATTTCTAATGAAATATGGATTATCAGGGTAGGTAGTGTTTTCATGAACGTGGGCAGCTGCATTTCTCCTGAAACCCTGACACGCGTTTTCAGGGGTCAAGACAGTTCCTCTTCCCGCTACTTACTGTCCCCCCAGCAGAGCAGAGGCCCCAGCGCATACGCGGCTTCTGAATGTGGTCGGCCTGTGTCTCTCATCACAACCTGAATGACCGGCAGGTGCTCCTTATGGGAAAGGACTATTGTGTCGCTGGTCCTACAAAACAAATACGACCACCTTAACATTATTCTCAATGATACCCGGAAAAGTAACAGTCTTTCAATGCAGTTCAAGAAGGTATTTAGCTAAATGTGTGACTATGTAACAGTGGGGAAATCAAACGGCCCATCTGACCGCTTACACGGTAACGTATTTTAATAAGGTTGTCTGAGGACCCGAGACCTTTGTTTGTCTACGTGACCCCAGAGAAGAAAAGTGGCCAGGTCCAAAATCATGAGCCTCATGCTGGCGTGAGATTACACTTTCACTGCAATTAAGCAGTTCACTGCTCTTTCCAATTTAGCCGCCGTGTAAGATTTAAATGCAGAACTTACACATGCAAGATCTGTCTGGCTTCATTAAAAAAAAAAAAAAAAAAAAATCTGACTGACAAGATTTAGGTTTTCAATTCTTAGATTTTTTTTTTTAACTATATTTTCCAAAATTCCTACTGCAGTTACTAGGCATTTCCTTATTTATTGATGCCATAAATTTAAAAACAAATTAAAAAACAAACCAACCCCAAAACAAAATACCGATTCGAAACCAAATCGAAAGGATGATACAATGGGCACTTAAAATTAATAAATGAGATAATTCATGGGAAGTGCTTTGTCCATGGCTGTCACCATCCATCCATTCGACCAACACTTACTAAACAGCTTCTACTTGCCCGGCCCTGTGTTTTGGGGACGTGGACATAAAAACCACGAACAATGTCCCCAAGAAACCTAGCAGATATTATAACTATAACAAAAATATAATTGTAATATAACCAAATCATGTAAGTGAATATTTAAGACAGCCTTCGTAGCTATGGTTCCAATACAACAAAAACTAGAATAAGGGCCAGAGGTCCTGGGTAATAAGCCAGCTGACCACCAACCACCTCTCTGGACAAAGAAAGATTTTTCTGCACATTGTAAGCTGTTCATATTTTTACTGTATATTTCAATATACAATTGTACTTTTGATTTAATAATTCGTCTCATGTGTCATTCTGATGCCCTGTATCTGTGCAGAACCTTTAGGAAGTTTTCATGTCAAACAATTACAAAGCCACCACTCACTCTTCTAGGTACAAATGGAAGCACTTGAAACTGACAATTTTGCAAGTCGAAACAATCAGCCATTTCAAACGGTTCAGCCCAATAGCTTTGCTGCAAAAAAGAATCTGCATAACTTAATAGCTAATTATTCCAGTTCTGATTAGGCATCAAAGTAACTCTTTTAAGGTAGAAAGTTGAAAATTATTAACATTTTTATTTTGCTTAAAAAATGTAACAACGTGACTGGCAGTGCCTATGGTAAGACATGAAAAATTTGAACTAGATATCCTGAAAGTTAAGAAACAATTTTTTTTTTCAATCAGAGTGTTTCCCAAAAACCAGAGTAAATAAAGCTGCATGGCTTTATCTGGTTAAGGCCCTGCAGTTTCTGTGGGTGAAAGCACACATCCCAAACACATAACTCCTGGCTTTGTTGGGAACAGGTGGTCACCAGCTAGAAGATTCCATGGATTATGGGGGGAGTCAATCTGAAAATATATCTTGTTATAAATGTGGGGATAATGCACCGAATTAATTCCTCGTGTTAAATATCAATCAGTGTTACAAATAGGCATTTTAATTCTTGTCATTGCTATTTTGGTAGAACATTCTAGAGTAAAAACGTAAGTGTATTAGTTATTCATTGAGGATCCCTGAATTTTAAAGAACCATTTAAAAGCTACGTTTATAATGCAGTGAAAAAGCTACACTTTTAACTGTTTTTAGCAATGACAAAGCACAGAGTCCTGAAAAAAACTTAAGGAAAATCATAAAAGGTAACTGCGTGTAGGAAGGCAGATATTGTACTAAGTTCTTTTTTCATTCCATTGTTTGTAAAGTAACTTGCTGATTCTGAGGAAATTTGAAACAGCTCCGATTTTAAAATTTATCAGCACAGGTCATTCCCAATTGCCTACGCTTCACGTAGGATGTTATTCATTGCCATGGTCACCAGATTCATTCGAAATTGCCTAATTTAGTTATATCTCAGTTTTCTTCTTGCTTCTCTATTGTTTTCAAAAGTTGGAAGCATTGCATGTCTAGGCATGATGATTTCTTGATAGGTTCCAAGCATTCAGTAAGAGAACTTCCAAAGCCACTTCTCTTTTGTTTTCAGTCCCAAGCGCTCCAGAGATCATTCTTACTGCTGGCTGTTCTGCAGGGGACTTTTTGAAGTCTAACGGGGCTGTCACGACTTGGAATTGTTGGGAAAGCCACAGGGAACAAATATTGGGTCGGCTTTCACATTTCCTAATTGTTCGGGGGACAAGAGAGACTGGAGACAACCTAATTATCACCATCCAGAGTCGCATATTTTGAGAGCTCCCAGGCTCGCTCTTGGGTTTTGCTATTCTATTTGACAAACGCTTTGACAAACCCGGGCGGTTTAATTACTGCGGCACTGTGACACTTCACGTCCAGCAAGGCCCGTCTCCTCTCCTTGTTTCCGTCTTCCGTTGTTATTTACCATGGCTTTTCCACGTACTTTTTCCCAGCTTGTCACTGACCCAAACACAAAGCGCATGTTTGGCGTTGGCATTACATGGAATCAAGGAACTACATATTTTTCTCACTCATGGCCGTTGTGTGATACCTCGTCTTCTTAGAGTCTCCTAATAAAGTTTTATGATGTCTTTTCCCTAAAAATTTTCCATACTTGTGTCATCTTTATTCCAGAGTACTACACTCTTTTTGCTGATTTTGCGAGTAGTTTGTATAATATTGTCTTATACTTAACACGTTCTTCATAGGAATGCAGTTATTCTAAGATTCAGTAAGTAGCCCTACTAAATAAATTCTGATTAATTTCATAATATTTCTGTATATGCTCTTGAGTTTTCCTGGTCGACAACCATATTTTCTATGAATAATGTGATCTTCATTTCCTTGTTTCTAATCATGTGTGGTTTTCAAATGCCTCATATATTTTTTATCCCTCTCCTATTCATTTCTAACCTAACTGCACTATAATCAGAGAAATTGTCCGTAAGATAACAACTATTACAAAGTGTGGGGGGTTTTGCTTTACAGAATATCAGAACAATCAACTTGCAAAAATGTGCCACGTGTGCCTGAGAAAATTATACATTCTATAATTTCAGCTGGCTACCAAAACAAGCTGTTGATTTCATTTAAAAATATTCTGTATGCTTACTAATTTTTGTCCACGTGATTTACCAATTGTTAACAGATGTATGTTTAAATGTCTTCCTACAATGGTCGATTTGTATATTCCTTCTTTCAGTTGGGTACATTATTTTCTATATGTATTTTGACTCGTTTTTATCAGGAACAAATTTAGGATTGTTACGGGGTTTTTTGGTGAAATTAAAAAGCATTATTATATAGTGATAGTAATCGTCTCCCATACTAAGACTTCAAAACTGTACTTACTTCTGTTCGTACTTGCTTGGTAAACTTGTGTTCAGCATTTTGCTTTCGACGTTTCTAGGTGTACAAATGAAATATACTTATTCTTCGTTCAATATGATCTATCTGGATTTAAATGGCTATTTTGGTCACATTTATTGTGCATGATTATTCATTTTTTTGTTGTTGTTGCTGTCATCTTGTTGCCTGTTGTTTCCTCTTTTTCTAGATTTTATTTCCTCCCTTCTTTTGAATTAACTAGGTTTTTAAAATCCCATTTTGGGGGCGCCTGGGGGGCTCAGACGGTCAAGCGTCTGATTGCTGCTTTGGGCTCAGGTCATGCTCTCACAGCTTTGTGGGTTGGAGCCCCACATCAGCCTCTGTGCTGACAGTGTGGAGCGTGCTGGGGATTCTCTCTCTTCCTCTCTCTCTGCCCCTCTCCCACTCGTGCTGTCTCTGTCTCTCTCAAAATAAATAAATAAGCTCTATTAAAAAATTAAAATGAAACAAAAGTCCCTTTTGAATATTGCACTCTCCATGGCTAGTCTTTAGTGGTCACACTTAAAATTTTAATCGTATGTGCTATGAACAGTGTAATAATGCTGACAAATATCTACGAAACAAGTTTTAAGTTCCAATAACATTTTCATTTCTAAATTTAATTCCTTTGTCAATCACAATCATTTTGTAATGGGATTGGAATGCCTCCTCCCGTTTCAATTCCGTATATACTGTGATACGTGACTCGTGTCCAGTACGCATCTCCTATTTTCTTAACCTCTCAGCTTACACCTTTCTTTACTCAATATTTCTTCTAGCGCCTGAGACTCTCCTACAAGATCACCTACTCTCATTCTGAAAATCATTCTTCAAACTTCCTCTTGTGGAGTCTGCTGGTGGTGCATGCTCCTTCAGCGTCTGTCTGTCTGTCTGTCCGGGCGCTCACTGTATCTCAGCTGGGGACACGCTTGGAATGGGACATCTTCCTAGCGCAGGGCGAGGGGAGAGCCAGCGCCCGTGGGTGGCGCTGGGTTCCATGGAGGGGTGGGAGGGGCCTGCTGGCTCCGACTTCCTTTCACCTCTGCTCCCTTTAACGTTCTCTTTAATTTTCTTTGGTTTCACCGTGATGTGTCTGGCGATGGACTGGCTTTTACTTATCCTGCTTGGGTTTCCGGTAGTTTCTCCCATCTGGGCATTTCTTGGCTATTTGATTATCGCCCTTAATGATCTCCAATCTTCTCTTTTGAAACTTGACTCAGATGCCTGTTCGACCTTCTCCACACCACCCCTCCATGTCGCTGCCTTTCTTCCTGCCATCATGTGTCTCTCCACACTACAATCCACACGTTTTCCACTTCCCCAGTTTTCTGATCCACCTGTGTCCACTACCTGACCCAACAAGTCTTGAATTTCAACGATAATATTTTCATTTGTAAACATTCATTTGGTTCTTCCGTAAATCACAATCACCTCCGTCAACAGTATTTTCTCATTGCTTTCTCGTGTCTCAGTTCCACTGCTTATTCTTCAAACGGTTCCCCATACTGATTTCATCTTACGATCTTAACGTATCCGTGATCTGGGATTTTTAGGCATCTATTTACTCTGTGGTGTCTTCTGCCTCCCACTTCTGTCCCCTGGGGCTCTGTAGCACTGGACTGCGAGCTCCAGTTTGGTGGCATTCTATCTGTGGGAATCCTTTACCCGCGGGAATGCCCTCCAGTAAGAATGTCAAGTAATTCTATGATGAGCCACCGCCGTTGCCAACCTGCGGCCCCGCTAACTTAATTCAAGGATCGTGTGACATCGGACTCCAAATCTGCGTGAGGGAAAGTCTGTAGACGTGAGTTTTCAGGGAGTTATTTCTTGCTACCTAGGATGCTAGCAGGAAGAGCTGTCGTCTTCCGCCTTCTTTTTTGGGGTCTGGAAGCCTCCTGAGACCTCCAGCGGTACGGAGAGGCTTGTGTTCCACACCTCCCCTTTCGTGCAAGCCAGACCGTGTTTGGTTTCCCCAACGTGGCCATTTAAAAGCACGGCCAGCAGCGAGGGAGTTCAGCAAACAACCCTGGGTCAACCGTGGGGCAATCATCTTATTAACTGGGTTAAACTTAACTTTCGGAAGTCTGCGTACTTTACTTTCGGCGAATGGGAGACGTTAACCTGGCATTCCTATTCCGTCTTATTAGAAACAAAAAATAAAATGGACATGATTAGTTATTCACGGGTAAACAGAAACAGCTCCCTAACACTTTAGGCTTCAGATTAATTACACTGCACACATCAAGGCTTCTACTTTGAGCTTGCTAGGGAATCCTTTAATCTTTTCTCTTTATAGAACTGTCTTGTCCAATGTCTGCCTAAGTCACATCGTTTAAGCGACAAAAAAGTTACAGTTTGCACAGGGAAATTATATGGAAATCACCATTCATTCCGGTCAGCATCACAGTTGCAGTAATATTGAGAATCAAGGCAGTTCCCCTGTAATCCACAAGCACATTTTTGAGCATCAGGAAGGGAACCTCCCCAGTAAGTGTGTGTTTCATTGGTTCTTCCAACCCACCGGCTCACTGGGGTTCCACCTGAAAGACAAGTATGAGAAAAGTGACACCTACTTTGCCCCCCACTGCCTGCCTCCCCAGCACAGTCCTTTGCTCCCCTCTATTTCAAACACAGCGACTCTTTTAGATGTGAGCAGACGTTAACTCCGCCACAGGATAATTTTTAAGAGGATTTCCAACTGTTTAAAGAATATCTCCATATCAAGACTTACATTCTCACCATATGTTTTACTTTTATTAGAAAATGAGCAAGCGGCCCCTAACTCAATCCAGGCGTGATATTTACGTATTTCTCTTGAGGACTCCAATGACCTAATTTATTTGAAAATAACATTCACAGAAGAATTCTCATTAAGGAAAAAAAAAAAAACTAAAGAAAACCAGAGTGATTTATACACTGAGTCTAAAATCTGTTCGAGAGCCTAAGACGCCACTGAAATAACATAATATCATGCAAAACAGGGATGTCTTTCACTTTATTTATTAGCGGAAAACACTGGTCCTTCCTGTCAGGTCTTAGAAGCCTCGTGGAGACCTGTGTTTCTTCTTATACTGAATGGGTTGGCTTTGTAGTTGGAAACTACAGACAAGGTCCTGACGAGCCTTCTCCATGCCTGGGGTGCGTCCCAGGCTCAGGACAACTGCGGTTACCACAGCGCAGTTCTGTAGCACAACTTCCTTCCTAGTACAACCCGCAATTAACCCGCTGCTGAGGCCCCAGGGTGGGACTGTAGGCCACCTGGAGGTTGAGGGTGGTCAGGAAGGTGGGCCTTCAGGAGCGTGGAGGAAAACAGTACCTAATAAACAGAGCATAGAGCAGGAGGGCCAATGGAAGCGACATCCCTCAGTGGGCCTGCAGAGATGCTGGTCCATTTTAGCGTGCTCTGTCAAACCCTCAGGCCGTCCCCATCCAGCACCCCCCGCCCCCCACCGGGCATCTGGACGACATCCCAGCTTCTCCCTAACTTACAACCACCCCTGCTCATCATGGCTCCCCGTCCCATGAGACTTCCCGTCTGCCCGCAACCTCCCAGCTTGCAAACACACCGGCCACATTCATTACCACCCACCGCAGGCCCACTGGGGGAGATGTGTACCAAGAAATCAATATCCGCGGTCTTCCCCCCGGCCCCCAGTGTGTTGAAAACTTATCTGTAGGGGGTAGAAGAGCTTTTCAACAGAACAGATATTTTTCAAAACACCACTTGGAAAACATGATTATTCAACACTCACTCTTTCCTAGATCGAGGAGCAAAAAGAATCATTGCACCTAAACGCACAATTGTTTGTTTACATCGGAATTTTTCATTTTCTCTATAAAGTAAGAAGCATCGGGGGTTGCTAGTGGTACAGGATGCATTTGGCTCCATTCAAGATTTCTTTGAGAAATCTGGAGAATTTGCATGAGGAATCAGTAAGAACAACACGAAGAAGAACTAAAGCCGAAATGGAAAGGAACATGGCTTCCCGGCCCCCATCATCGGTCCCTGGTTGGCTGTCCTTCACGCCAGCCATAACTACAATCCTCAGGGACCTTAGTGTCCACAGTACGGAGACGGAAGTTACCTGAAATCAACACTTACCACCCCCCAAGCTCCCTCTTTAGCCACCCATAATCACATCCCCTGAAGCCATCTATAGCGTAGAGACCTAACAGCTGCTAAAGGAAGACGCTGCGGGACCCTAACAAGAGTCAAGGCCCATCTGCTCCCCACTAGCCCTCCTGGAAACCGCAGGACACAGGGGTTGCTGCAGCGAGGCCCAGCCCTGCTTCATCTCCTCTCACAATTAACAAGACCTCAGGCTCCTGGCAATGTCTGAGAATTTGAACAGAGGGAAATTCTTGGGGGAAAGTGGATGTCGACTCTCATTCCCCAACGCGTTTTATGACGTTCTTGAGCTACGTGGTCCCCACGGTGCGGCCGCCTTGAGCGAATTTTGCCATGGCGACATTCTAGAGAAGGCTCCAGGGGAAGGCTGGTTGTGGCCACTCCTTTCGCACAGGGTAGCATCATGCCCCCCACGTCTGTTCGTGCCTATCAATAACGCACAGCAAATCAGCGTGCAACAAGTGTTGGGTGTGTTAGGCTACACTATTTTAGGCCAACCTCATGTGTACTGTAATTAAGAGACTCTGGAATTACACAGGTCTGTACCGAATTTGTCTACATTGACTTTGTGCTACAAATTGGCCAGTGGCAGAATACCAGAAATGCAGCTGCAGGGCGCCTGGGTGGCTCAGTGGGTTGAGCGTCCGACTTCAGCTCAGGTCATGATCTCGAGGTCGGTGAGTTCGAGCCCCGCGTCGGGCTCTGTGCTGACCGCTCGGAGCCTGGAACCTGCGTCGGATTCTGCGTCTCCCTCTCTCTCTGCCCCTCCCCTGCTTGTGCTCTCTCTCTCAAAAATAAAAAAGGTTAAAAAAAGAAAGAAAGAAAGACAAGCAGCTGTTTGTGTACAGATAAAAATCCCTCACTTTGTCCCTTTAGCGAGTGTTCAACGAGTTGGAAAGCGTTTTCTCTTTCCACCTTTACCCCAACCCCAATTAAATACTTGTTTTTGCTGCTGCTGTAGCTGCTGCTTTCTGTATTGATATGGAAAGGATGACAATCGAGGAGTGATCGCTTGCAAATCGACAGGCGCGGACGCGGACACGGGCCTTCCAAGTGGGAATTCTCTACTGAGGCAGTGGTGTCCAGGTTCTGGGACAGACCACGTGCGGGAGTTTGCTCCCAGACTCACCCAGTGGGTTTGTTTTCGGACTGTGTTAGGGGCTCGCACACTCTGCCCTGCCTTCCCCTCGTTTCCCTGGTGAGGCAGCCCAACCCGCCTTGTTCCACAGCACGGCCTCACTCTCCCGGGGCCGCTTCCTCCTTCTTCGGGGAACATTCCATTTTAGCTCAGTCGTCTATTTAGCAGCAATCAGCTCACAGTACGCGCTGAGCCCTCCAGCACGAGCTATAAATTCAATAAATTGGAGAGATGCGGATAAGCAGCATTTGGCTTGGTGCAATTTCTACGTTGTGCAAGTAAGGCCTGGCGAGGTGAGTGTCTGAGAGCTGAAGGCTCTGAGGGACGAAGCAAGGTCCCAGCTCCCCTGGCTGCTGAGTGACGGGCTCGGAACGTGAACCCGGGGGACCCTGACTACCGCCCTCTGCTCACTCCTCTCCCCAGACGTCTGATCAGCCTCCCACAAACCCAGGAGTTTCATTCGAGCAGGGTGGGGGCTGCACATTCTGAAAGAATGAGCTATTTCAGAGGAAGAAAATACAACACCAAAAGCAGAATTTTCAAGAGCAGAATGGGCATGAAAAACGAACCATGAGCAGGCATGGTGTGTGAAAGGGGTGCACGAGACTAATGTTGTTCCCTAATTAATAAGTACCCCAGACGCTAATTACATTCAGTCTCTGCAAAAGAATCTCACGGAATAACCACCCCCGGAGAGAGAACTAAGCCACGCATGTCGTCCGCAATCCTTTCTAAGATAACCTCGTAAGGAGGCTTCCACTGTCCGGTTGTCTAGCGGGGTCTGGGAAGGCACGTCAGGTCATTCACAGCTTCGAGCAGGCAGCGATATCTATTGACCTTGCTCTTTGCTCCGAGGAAAAGCATCTCTGTGACTTCCAGATTGTGACGTGAGCATTATGGCCACAGATTCTCACGCATCCGTGGCAAGCCACGGCCACCTGTGGGCACTGCAGCCCACGATGGCTGAGCACGCTGATTACTCACCGTGGCGAGCCGAAAGCCTTGACTTCTTGCAGTGGAAGGCCAGCTCCTGTTGGCAATGGTCCGCACGGTCGATTATGGCTTGGAGCTGGTCCATGCTGGCTGTGTACTTGAAAGCCACAGGGTGGGGGCTTTCTCCATCCGAGCTTTTGACCCTGGCCAGATGTGAGCCATTGTGCTGCACTGAGGTCCCGGTGGTGTCTTGTGGGCAGAAACGGGGTGGGAGGGAGAAAGAGACTGTGACTAGGTTGGAAGAATTAAATATAAATACGAAAGTCCGAAGCATCTTTTATCTGAATTAAGGCTTTTATGTGTGTAGCTATCCGATCTCTTCGATGTTAGAATCAACATGAGTGTCACTGCGAAAATGTGAATAACAGAGACTCTCTTTACCGAGATTCGTACCACCCTGAATGTGGTCAACATTGTCTGGGGCCAATTTTTAAAGTTCTGTGTTATAATGCTCACAATTGGAAACACTACTCTTTCTCCCTCAATTTATTTCTTTCCATTACCGTAAAAAGAAAGCCAAATGTTTACTGTGTATACATTTATTTTTATTTTTTGAATGTTTATCTATTTTTGAGAAAGAAACAGACTGTGAGTGGGAGAGGGGCACAGCGAGAGAGGGAGATACAGAATCCGAAGCGGGCTCCAGCCTCTGAGCTGTCAGCACAGAGCCCGAGGCGGGGCTCGAACCCACGAACCGTGAGATACTGACCTGAGCTGAAGTCGGATGCTTAACCGACTGCGCCACCCAGGTGCCCTACATTTACTTTTTAATAAGCATATTCCTAGGGGCGTTTGGGTGGCTCAGTCGGTTAAGCACGTGACTTCGGCTCAGGTCATGATCTCACGGTTCGTGGGTTCCAGCCCCGCATCGGGTCGGGCTCTGTGCTGTCCGCGCAGAACCCACTTTGGATCCTCTCTCTCCCTTTCTCTCTGCCCCTCCCCCACCTCTCAAAAATAAAAAAAAATAATAAGCAAACATTTAAGAAGCACATTCCTCATCTGACTGAGCATCTTTTCCTCTGGAAATCAAGGAAATATGTAGAAGACACATCTGAGGAATAACCGGCTGACGTGATCATGCAAAATAATAAAAAGTGTTTCTGACAAAAATGGACCGATCGCGAGTCAGCAACTCGTTCGTGGCCAGCACGCCGTCACGCAGCGCCTTGAAGTATCTAACGTAACTATCCGCGGCAGTAACCACAACTCCACAAATGTCTGCTGGCCAACTCGGACGCATTCCTGTCATATTGATTACTTGTATTTTAAAAGGGGATTCAGAAACAAGCCACACGTGCTCCACAATGTTTGCAACAGAAGAAAAACATCTTGACTTCTTTTACCTTCCCCGAAAATATACCTCCTCCCACGGTATAAAAGGGCCCTGGTTGAGTGGCCAAAAGGCTGGCTTCAGAGTTGCCCTAACTCAACTACATTTATAACATCAAGTCACATAACCTCCTCTGTAACATGTGTTTGGTCCATACGCGCTCGGTCTCCATATTTCCAAATTATAGGGGCCGGAGACAGTCATGTGAGGTTCGTTCTGATTACGTTTAATGGCTAATACACACCCAAGGTTAAAAACTCAAAGTAGTGCTACCAGGAACTCAGAGGAGTCCCCACCGCCCCCGCTCCCTGCCCCTGGCCTGCCCTGGGAAAAATCTAACAGCCATACTGGTGCTCACAGACCCCAAATGCATCAAATACATCCAGAGATGCAAGGAAGAGAACCCCGCGGGCCAGGGAAAGAACTCTGGCTCCAAGCCTATGAAAAACATCACCAAATATGCCAAATCTAGCAGGAACCTGAACAGACTGTGAGTCAGCGTGACTAATGCAGTGGAATATTCGGTGGAGAAAAAAAGGCTTAATAGATCATCCCCTCTCGCTGCTCGCTGAAGGGGCTATGAGTGTTCCTATAGCAACTTGAATCCCACAGGTTTTTTTCTTCCCCCCTCTAATCATGTTTTCGCCAGGCGTTTTATATTTCAACGTTTTCCTGGAAAATGACTTAGATGGACCTGATGTTATTTTTGGTAATTACCTACTCACATTCACCCTCAGGGTTTCTTCTGTCAGACGACACAGGGTAAAAGGAGCCATGGAGAAGCCATGCGTTAGGCTTGGGAGTTCATCAATTATAACGCCTGTGTGTCATCTGTTTTCATGGTTTACGACACAAAGAAAAACGATGTGCCTGAGTAGCTCACACAGGCTAGCGGTCAGTATGATGGATTCGTGGTCTTGCATGGTTAAAAGGTAATAATGGAACTCTTTTTCAAGTGGAGAGAAGGGAAAGCAGGAAAAGAATCTCAGAGCTGCCTTTTGAAAAAAGAAAAATTTAAATGATTGCTCTTTCTAGAAATATTTTTTCCCAAGACCCCAACAAGGGCACATTACGTTTCCCTGATGTTCCGCGACGTACGATTTCCATAGATTTCCAAACTGTAAGTGGGAAGGCAGCTTTGAGAGGCAATATAACCTTAGCTTTCAAGCATGAGGAGACAGACCAAGGAATTCAAGTGACCAGCGTGATGGAAAAATACTTGGCTGTTATACACTATAGTCTGAAGCGCACATTAGGTCTGAAGAAATTCATGGTAATAAGGGACATTTTTAAATAGGAGTTTTGAACTGTTGAATCGGGCCACATCGTATCACGTTCATCCAGCTCAGTGAGGTTTTCTTCATCTGCACCTGGCGTGGAGAGGCTGTCCGTGGCTGTCGGTCCACCATTTGCTTAGGCAAGTCAACCTAAATTAATTCGATGGTTTAGTTTGGTATTAAAAATAACACCGGGGCGCCTGGGCGGCTCAGTCGCTTCAGCGTCCGACTCTTGGTTCTGGTTCAGGTCACGATCTGGTTCCAGTCCCGCCTCGGGCTCTGTGCTGAGAGTGTGGAGCCTGCTTGGAATTCTCTCTCTCTCTCCCTCTCTCTCTGCCTCTCCCCTGCTCGTGCCCGCTCTCTCTCTCAGAAATAAACTTAAAAGCGTAACACTGACGCACCACATCATAGAACACCTCCTAGTTTCTCTTTATTTTGCCAAATTATATCCACTCTGCAATCTACAACACTGTACTTCATAGCATACCTCTGAACTATACACGGAGTCTTTTATGGGAAAACAGTGGGTTGAATGGAGGAAAAAACAGAACAGAACACATTCCGGGAAATGTGAATCCAGAGCATCTCTGCTAGGCTCACTTTCATCTTCCCTGAGAAAAAAAGAAGGAAAAAGACGTCGTTACAAAAAAGCGTGACGCCTGACCAGCCTGTAGGTCTGTCACCCACGCGCTGGAAGTTGACCTCGAGGAAAGGGAAGGCAAAACATCCCTTTTCTCACGGACGCCTGAAATGAAGTCCGATTTGGGTCTGAACACCACCTCTTTGGGAATGAGGCCAGCTGCCTGCATCTCCGGTGGTGGAACAGAGGGGCCGGAGCTCAAAGAAGCCAAGGAAGGCAATGTGCCAGGTGACCGGACCTGTCACTCTCCCTCCGCACGTTAAGAGGTGGCCGAGGAGGCACGATGACGCATAAAGACAGACTGATGAACACACTAGCGGGCGTCCCTGGATCCGCAGAGATGATGGGGACACCACGTCCTGCCTCTGAGAGGTAGAGCCCCAAGCCTTCTCAGAACTCCACTGTGGAACTCTATAGAGAGAGACACGGCTGCAGGTGGCTATCATCTGTTCCTCAGCCCAATCCTCCTGGCACACAGAAGCCGAAAGGGAAGCCTAGGAAAAGGCACTTGCCCACCTTGGGGAAACCGGGTAACTTCAGCACACATTTCTAAGCGTCCCTGGGCTTTCTGGGTAGGTCAAGTTCTTGAAGACCACTGAGGTCCATGAGTCTCTCGAGCGCCTCATGCACCTGAGCCCTCTCCCGTATTTCCAAGGAAAACAATCCAGGGGGGAGCAGAACTAGATCACGGGCACTTACGGGCACATATGTGCACACAGGGCTGGTGATGGCCAAGCGGCTGCTGGGAATGTCTGGTGGGTGCCCCGAGGAAGTCAGCGGTCGGCTCTTATCGGCCCCGGTTCCAGATCTCGGAGGCACTGGCCCTGCCATGTTGTGGGTCTGCATCTGCCAGAGCCAAGGACGACTTGATGTTTGGGTTTTCCTGGGGCGGGGGCGGGGGCTGACTTTTCTAAGCAGGCAGCTTCCGGGTCGTGGGGGTGGCCCAGAGGTGGTATCGTCACAGCCCTACGCCTTTGAGTCCCTCCTGATCGATACCGGCATCAGGGCCCTTGTGAGGGCTGCCGTTCTTGTCACAGTTCTGAAGCCCTGGAGCTTTTCATGACTTACTTGAATACCTTTAACATAAGAAAATGCTCTACGATCCGACAAGATATCCCCAAGAGGATGCAGCCGCTTCATAGCCTTCTTCCCCTGGGATTTCAGAGGATGCTCTTTCCACTTAATAGGTCACACTGAATACAGTCTTCTGTGTCTCCTCATTCATCAGTGTAGGCACCTGCTATTTACCACGCAAGGACACTTCTACGACACGACTTACATTCTCTTGAGGCAACAGATACACGTGCTTGGTTGGCCCCATGCCTGGCGTCTCCCGAGTGCTTACTTGCCATGAAACGTTATTCGTGTCTCCCCCTGCATTGAGCCCAGCACACAGCAAGAGAGCAGAATGATTTCCTCAGAAAGAACACTGCATACACGCTTAGAAAACTGGACAGAGACCAGCGTCATGGTCAAGAAGAGAACGTGGGTTTCAATCTCTGTTCTTGGAAAAGTCAGAAAAATCCTCTAAGCCTCCAATTCCACATTTGGGAAACGGGGAGAGGGAACCAGGTGGCGTCCAAAGATCGAAACTATTGTTCCGGCCATCTTCAATTAACTAGGCGCGTTACAGGCCGAGCGGCTCTCTTGAGTTTTATATTTCAATTGTTCATCGAGAACGTGCGCCTGTCCGTCCACAAGCAGGGCCATGCTGTGCGGCTGATGAGAGCAGCAAAACGAACTTTCCAGAAACGTGTGTCTCTTCTCCTCTTTGGGAGCAGTGACAAGATCTGTTCCAGAAGTTTTGCATCCCTGTGCATATTGGGCGTGCCTACTTTGGGGACTTACCTGGAGAAGCTGCTGGAGATCAGCCAGAATGACGTCCCCTCAGTGGGAACGGGAAGGATTCTTTCCGGGCGAAAGTCCACATAAAAGAGAATCATGGTGTTGGACCATCATCAAAGAGTCTCTCTTCTTTCTCTCTGTCTCTCTCTCTCTCTTTAGAAATTCTAACATTTCGACATTATAGAATTTTCTGTCAGAGACACTATTTTCAAGCAAAACTTGCCACCCAGGACATAGGGTGATGTCACGCTTACCACCAATCCCAGTTTTCAAGAGCAAAGGAGGGAACAGTGAAATCACAACTCTTCCCGAGCAAAGAAAACTATAGGCACACATTGTGCGTGTGCTTATGAATGAAACTCCCCAACCCACACTCAGAGCCTCGTTTACAAATTTCCATCAAGTGTTCGTATATCCCAGGCATCCCTCAGAGATACCGCGGGTCCAGTTCCAGACCACCACAAGAAAAGCACACACTGCCATACAGCGAGTCAGAGGAATTGTTTTGTTTCCGTTGCGTATAAGATGTATGTTTCCGCTCTCCTGTAGTCTATTAAATGTGCAATAGAATTCTGTCTAAAAAACAACGTACATCCCTAAATTAAAATACTTCATTGCTTAAAAAATGCCAACCATCACCTGAGCTTCCTGCGAGTCGTGTCTTCTCTGCTGGGGGAGGCTCTTGCCTGGATGTTGATGGCTGCTGACCGAACGGGGTGGTCGGTGCTGAGGGTCAGCGTGGCTGTGGCAATTTCTCAAAATAAAACAATGAACATGGCCACATCGATGGACTCTTCCTTTCATGAGTGCTTTCTCTGTAGCAGGGGACGCTGTTTGATAGCATTTTACCCACAGTAGGATTTCATCCACACTATCAACCTAGCTGATGGGACAGAATCAGATCCTTCTGATTCTTCTGGATCCTTCATGGTCATTTCAACAGTCTTCACGGCATCCTCACCAGGAGCAGATTCCATCTCAGAAAACCACCTTCTTTGCTCATCCATGAACAGCAACGCCTCACCTGCTCACGTTTTATGACATGACAGCAGTTCTGTCCCGTCATCAGGCCCCACTTCTGATCCTAGTTCCCCTGCTGCATCTATTTCCTTCCCTCAAGTCTCGAACCCCTCCACGTCATCCAGAAAGACTGGAATCGACCTCTTCCAAATTCTTAATGATGCTGGTATTTGGAGCTTTCCCCATGAATCATGAATGTTCCCCGTGGCATCTAGGACGGTGACTCCTTCCCGGAAGGTTTTCAATTTACTTTTCCCAGATCCATCAGAGGAACCACTATCTATGGCAGCTAGAGCCTTAAGAAACGTTTTTCTTTAACAATGAGATTTGAAAGTCAGAATGACTCTCTGATCTGCAGAATGGATGTTTTGTTAGGAGACAGGAGACAACATTAATCTCACTGTCCAACTGCATCAGAACTCTTGTGCAATCAGACGCACAGTCAATAAGTGACAATATTTTGAAAGGAATCGTTTCTCTCTCTGCGCAGGCCTCAACCGTGGGCTGACAACACTCAGCGCGCCAAGCAGTAAGCAGATGTGCCCCTCCCCGCACTTCCACGTCGGGGCGACGGCCTCCTTCCTCAGACCTCCCGAAACCACCTCCGCTCGCTTCCGACTCGTCCTCTGCAGGCTCCTCACCCCTCTCAGCCTTCCCGGGACTGAAGAGTCAGGGCCTCGCTCTGGGTTAGGCTTCTCGGAAGGGAAGGCTGCGGCCGGTTTCATCTTCTGTCCAGACCACTAAAACGTTCTCCGCATCAGCAAGAAAGCTCTTTGATTTTCTTATCCGTTGTGTGTTCACGGGAGTAGCGCTTTTAATTTCCTTCGGGAGCTTTTCCTTCGCTTCCACAACTTGGCTGTTTGACGCCAAGAGGCCTTCCTTTCAGCCGTTCTTGGCTTCTGACATTCCTTCCCCACTAAGCACAATCACTTCTCACTAAGCACAATCACTTCTCACTAAGCGCAATCACTTCTAGCTTCTGATGGAAAGTGAGAGGCTTGTGACTCTTTTGTTCACCGGAATAGAGAGTATAAACTGGCCTCATATCAATCCTGTCATGTCTCGGGAGTGGGGAACCCAAGGAGAGGGACCGAGATGAGGAGATGGCTAGTTGGTGGAGCGGTCAGAACACACACAACATTTACCGATTAAGTTCACAGTCTTAGATGCACATAGTTCATGGTGCCTAAAAACAATCACAATAATTACATCGAAGATCACCGATCACTGTAACAAGTACAATCTTAATAAAAAAAGTTCGAAATATTGTGAGACTTGCCAACATGTGACACAGAGACACGACGTGAGCAAATGCTGTTGGAAAATGGTGCTGGTAGACTTGCTCAACCCGGGTTGCCCCAAACCCTCAATTTGTTAAAAAAAAAAAGGAGGGGGGTGGATAGCTGCGAAATGCAGTAAAGCCAAGTGCAATGAGATGACGTATGACTGTATTTAGAATAGCAAATGCAGGGACGCTGGCTGGCTCAGTCAGTGGAGCGTGCGGGCTTTTGATCGCGGGATCATGAGTTGGAGCCCCACGTCGGGTGTAGAGTTACTTAAAAGAACTTAAAAAAATAAAATAAAATAGCAAATGCAAAATTCTAATATTTATAATATGTTTAGTTAGCCGAATTACATCTGTCTACCTCACTAGTCTGAAGGTCTATGACAGGAGTCCGTCCCCCTTTTCTTACTCAAACGCACTACGGTGCCCGGAAGCCAGCAGCATAGCAGTCAAGTGTGGAGAATGAGCGAGTGCATACGTGAACTGAATGGCTGGCTGCAAAGGTAGCTGTTTGACTGAGACAGGAACTGTGGTAGGAAGGCAGAGGTGAAAGAAACAGAAAATCTACACAAATAAACCAACATAAAAAGCATAGCAGTATGGCTTCACCGGTACCCATTCCATAGAGTATTTTTTCAAGTAAATGTGAGCTGTACGTAGAGCAACTGGGCTGACCGTGCTTTGTTATACCACGATGCTGGCTGGAGACCTGTCCCAATTTCTGACACAGGAAAAGACTATTTAAGAAACACAGTGGCTTGGGGCGCCTGGGTGGCTCAGTCAGGTGAACATTCAACTCTTGACTTTGGCTCAGGTCATGATCCTGGGGTCGTGGGATCAAGCCCCACTTCAGGCTCCAAGCTGAGGGTGGAGCCTGCTTGGGATTCTCTCTCTCTCTCTCTCTCTCTCTCTCTCTCTGTCTCTCTCTCTCTCTCCATCCCCATCTCTCTCTCTGTCCTTCCACCCCCTCTCTAAGATAAACAATAAAAAATTTTTAAAATGATAGCTCATGAAAGAGGAAGGAAAGAAGGAAGGAAGGAAGGAAGGAAGGAAGGAAGGAAGGAAGGAAGGAAGGAAAAGAAAAGAAAAGAAAGAAAGAAAGAAAGAAAGAAAGAAAGAAAGAAAGAAAGGAAACACAGTGGCTTAATTTGCATAAGGGCAACTGACTGAGTCAGTAAGAAATGCTGAGTTATTGACATGCTGAGTCAATGAACCGGGATCTGAAAGGGGAGTGGGCTGGGGTGCAAAGACCCAGCCCTCAACTGGTTCCTCAATCCCCTACTGATTCTTATGAACGTGATATTGAGTCATCGCTCTGACTATAACCCATCTCCTCCCTGTGACAATTGTTCCCCTGGTACCACGTCTGGGAACCAGTTCCTGAAGCACAACTATGAAAATCGCACACAACGGCACTGTGTTTCAGGTGGGTGTGGACAGCCCTGCTCTCCCGCCGGGTATCCTGCCATCAAAGAAATTATGTTGTTTCTTCTGTTTAAAAAGGGGATCGATCCGTTAACAAAGTTCACAAGCAGCCCGTTCAAAATAGTTGATTTTTTTTGTTTCGTTTGGTTGTTTTTATACTAAAGGTAGTAAGATACATGCAGAGTATATCCTGGCACTAGATTTTTGAAGGCTGTTACCAAGGATGGGACTCTAGCCATTAGTTTAGTATTTTGCTTTTTGTACATTTCTCCAAGTGTTGGCGTTTGTTTATAATAATTAAAGCATACTTCATCGTCCACAGGCATCGTAGCATCAGGGAGAATGCGAACTTCACAGCGGAAAGATTTCCAGGCTGGGACAAGACCAAGATCGTGGTTCTTCCACCACCAATAACTAGATTGGTCACCGGAGCACCTCGTGTGACCCAGATCAGTAAGGACCATTTAACTGTAACTCTGGTTCATTCCTGTAATTTTCCCAGGATCATCTTGGATTTTGTACACTTCTGGTTAAATGCTTTGTTGTATGGCTCCTAGAAATATTTCCTGTCTTTGGGTTAGCCTCTGTAGTTCTTTGTCTTCAGCAAGTTACTTTCCTTATGGCTTTGACTTTAATAAAAACCCTTGGTATTTTGGAAATCCTCTCTGCCGTGTTTTTAACTCTTGCTCCCCATCCTGCTTTGTGTGTGTGTGTGTGTGTGTGTGTGTGTGTGTGTGTGTGTGTGTTCCATTATCCATTTGATGTTCCATCTCAATCCTAACTCATGTGACCTTAGAATATTTGTCTTACCACAAAGAATACGAGTATGCTCATTTCAGGAGTTTTCTTTCATAAGAGCTGGGCAACTAGAAACTTCTCTAGAAAACTTAATTACCAGAAAAGTCTTGCAATAATGATCTGTACTGGACGTTTGGTCATTTGCAAAGTAATATGAAGATACACACAGTTATTAAGTATATTTGATAATAAAAATATATAACAATGTTAATCATTAAATTATTCCCCATAATTTTCATGAATTCCACCCCCTCACACACATGTGCACACTTCAAAGCTCTAACAATTCCAAGATGAAATCAGAGTTTAATGTCTTAGACATTATCTTAATGTAGATGAGTGATTCTTGTTGCGTTTGTGGATAATTAAATGTCACCACAGCCACCTATGCAACCGGGAAACGACAGGACAATTGCCTAGGCAGAAAAGTGAATGGTGGCACCAAAATTTCACATCTGCGTTGGTTTTATTTCTCCATTCTGTGACACTCTCTGCTCTCCTTCCATTTTAATATTTGTGGAGAGAGCAGGCCGTGCACGGTCAAACCAAAGATCCTCAGCTCCCTGGTGGTAGTTTCTAAACCCGTGTGTACACCAGAATTTCTTGGGAAGCTTAATAAAAACACAGGGTTTTCTGGGATGCTGCCCCAGAATCTGTGTCTGCAGAGTGCAGAGCTGGCCCTCAGTGGACAGCTGACAAGCGCGTGGGGACCCAGAGATTCCCCATGTTGCTGTAGGATGCTGGACAGTGCCCACCACTGACAGTAAACCAAATGGAAGCCCACTGGTCTGTCAAATTAATTCGCAAAGGCACTCTCCAAAATATATTTTAGATGTTGTACTGCCAAGGATGTTACAACCACCCAGTGGGCTTTCAGACTGACACTTGACACTCATTTTTATGACCAACAGGTCCTCACTAACTAGACGAGCGACAGGCAACCCAAACTTCATGGATTCACAGTGGGACTCCTGGTGCTCCCTTTCAGACATGCTTCGTCCCCACTGACAATACCTGCACCTTCCTTTCAGGGTTCGGATCCAAACACGGGGGACTTTTCTGGACGCCTGTCTTCCTCCGGCCACATCCCGTCCCCTGGTTCTGACTCCGACTTCCTTCCCTCCTCTGTTTGTACCTGTTCTGCACCACCGCCATCTGGGCTCAACCACTGGGGCAACCCCCCAACTGGTTTCCTCACCCTCTCCCGGCGTGGCGTGGCGGTTAGAGGCCCAAACAGCACCGCTGGTGTGAGTCCTGGACCTGTCACTTCCTAGTTTCGTGACTCAAAGGCCATCTTTTGGCCCCTCCGACCCGCGTTTGCACAATACATGAGGCTCCCTCTGGCCGCAGGCTTGCTACACTTGTATGCTCCCTCCGTCCAAAGGCTTGCTCAGACTTTCTCAGAGCTGTTTCTTTCATGAGGTTGGTTCAAACGTAACATTCAAACTGAGTACTTTCCTGATCCCTCTTTCTGAAACCGCAACCCACCCAGAGGCACCTGGGTGGCTCAGTCGGTTAAGCATCCGACTCTTGGTTTGGGCTCAGGTGACGATCTCACGGTTTGTGGTCTTGAGCCTCACATCGGGCTCTGTGGTGACAGTGCAGAGCCTCCTTTGGATTGTCTCTCTCTGTCTCTGCACCCCACTGGTGCTCGTGAAAGAAAGAAAGAAAGAAAGAAAGAAAGAAGAAAGAAAGAAGAAAGAAGAAAAAGAACAGAATAAAATAAAAAAATAAAATAAAATAAAATAAAATAAAATAGTAACCCACCCTCTCACATCTGTACCCCTGGCCCCTGCTTTATTCCACTTCACAGCACCCACTCCTTGGCAACAAGCCACATATTCAATTAGCTGCTCTCAATGGTCCAGTTCCGCACCCAGAAATGTGCACTGTACCAGGGGAGGGATCCATTCCAGCCCACTCCCTGTTGTGGTTACAGCCATGCCCAGCACAGAGCAGGTACTGAGGACACACGCGTTCAACGTCGTTAGAAACTTTTTCTCAACTCTTCAGTTTTGTGCCTTTACTCGGACATTTCTTTGAGTTACCACGGGGAGGAAAATGATTCACATCCTCGGCAGACACTTTGCAAGGCCTTCATCTTGTCTATAAATTCACTAGGAGGGTTCATCAGTAGATTTCACCTTCTCCTTCCTGTATTTAGAGGCTCCTTCTTGCCTCAAGGATAAAAAAAAAAAAAACTGGCTTACGTATCATCAGATAGTACCCTAAGTTAACGGAAATCAAAAGCTGACCATCTGTTCTTACTTTCTCCTTGCATTTTGACAATAACTACTCTCCCCTCTGGTAGCGGGTGCCGAGGTTCACTCTGAAAAGGTAGCAGCAATTAAGGGAAATCAAAACACATCGGTTATGTTGTGAAATCAGTATTAAAACAAACGTCTCTGAACCAGTCGTACATTCCAAAGGAGCTTTACAAATATGCACCACAAAAACCTCATGGAGACGCCCGAATCGCGTGTTCACTTGTGATGATTAAAATATTTTTTTTCTTTTATTATAACCATACACTGTAGACAAATAGGCAATTAGCTGTCTGTTATTCCTCTTGGCAGCAAATGCCCCCTTTTTTTTTTTTTAATGAACTTGACCTCGGCCTTACAAAAAGCTGCCAACAGTTAATTATCAAGAAAACAGCTGCAGTCATTGAAACCTTACTCATCTTGGAATGTGCCAGTTGGGACCATTTTCATCTTTCGAGGGATCTTGAAATTCCTCAGTGTAGAAGGAACTTTGCTTCCAGGATTAACCAGGATAAAAGATAGAAGAATCGTTAACATGTCCTAGACTTCTATGATAATGAAGCACGTGACTGATAAAAGGAGGATGTATTATTGGGATGCCAGCATCTTTGTTTAGTTTTGTCTGTTCTTGGCATTCACTTGAGCCATGATAATGCAAGCAAAACAGAGCAGAAATTGAGTAACTTGAAGGCCTGTTATAACCTCTGGAGCCCAGAATGTCTAGAAAAATCCTCTTGGCTGTTTCGTCACGTACTTGACCGATCACACACGTTCCAGTAAAGGTTAAGTCAATATATTTATCTCCTATGATCACACTGCAATATTTTGGTCAGTATCCAGGAGAAAACGCTTGCCCCAGAGACCCAACCAGCCACACGTACCTCCAGTACAATGCCCGGGGAGCTCTCACATTTTCTTTTCTTTTTAACTTTTTTAAGTTCGTTTATTTTGAGAGAGACAGAGACAGCTTGAGTGGGGGAGGGGCAAAGAGAGAAGGAGAGAGACAATCCCAAGTAAGCTCTGCACTGTCAGCGCAGAGCCCAATGCGGGGCTCGAACTCACAAAACCGCTTAGATCGTGACCTGAGCCAAAACCGAGAGTCGGATGCTTGACCGACCGAGCCACCCTGGCGCCCCTCACGTTTTCTATACCAACCTTGGGGGTAGTTTGTACGCTGGAAGGTAGAGTTGCCCCAATTTGGATCAAATCGGTTGGGTAACCACTGCCCAAATGCTCCGATTTTGTTTTATGTATGAAGTGACAGTAGGTGTAAAAATTGCATCAGGACTTTCATCTACTCACAAACCACCATCATGAATTCACCCACAAATAACTCCTTCCTTACAGAAACTGCAACCCAATCAGGGTGACCTGTGGCCAGAGCGGAGAAACCAAATTATAACCAGGTCATGGTTACCTTAGAACCACGTACGGCTGACTCTTTTCTGACCATTTGTCTCCCGACTGTGCGGGGCCAAATTCTGTCGTTGTTGGAGTACCTGTTATGTCTACACCACTGAAGCAGCAGGGAAAGTTTCTTAAGGAGGGTTGTTTTCTGAGCACAGGGAGAAAAAGTAGCAACTGACACACACACACGCAGACACGAGCGTAAAAAAGGCGTTAGAATTTGTATCAACTCTATCATTCACTGGGGTGGGTGCACTGGTCCTTTGAAGAGCTGGTTTATTTATGACCTACCTGTACTGATCCACCATATATAATGGGGTCTCCAGGAAAAATGAAATATGACTTATACAGAGTTGTACACGAACCTGCCACTCAACGAAGTAAAACCTGGTTTTGCGCACAGCAGTCAACTACATGAGCTTAACTGGCATAATAAAGCTTATCAGCCTACCTGTCATGTTGCAATATACGAGAGCAGGTTCCAGAGGGCCACTTCCATCGGAATCGATATAGTAGAGCCCTGAAGAGTCTCCTCTGTGCTTGTGGGCTTCACAGGACTGCTCGTACAACGCTGAAAAGGACAGGGATCTCAGCCAGGGGCAGCAATAAGATGGGGCCCTCCATGTTGTTAATTACGCGATACTTGCCCCAGTGACACTCATTCTGCGTTGCTCTCGGGGGCATTTTGGCTAGAGGAGTGTTCGCCTGCTCCCATCAGGCAGCATGAATACTCTGAGGCACGGAGCAAAAGATGTTAAGAGGTATCTCTGTGCGGCTCTGAACCCTGCGTGCTCTAGAAACGAGACTCTTTCCAGAGCCATGGTAACTGGACTTACACAGTCTAATTTTATTCTGCCCCATAATATCTAAGCATCTGAAGGGCACTGGCTTCATCTCCCTAAGTGATCTGTTATTATCTAATAATCACGGTGATTTTTTTAAATCGCTCAGTAATTATACTCTCTGTTTACTTAAAACACTCCACACGGGCAACGCATTGTTTTCAAGATGGGTTTTGCAAAGCACCGGCTTTTCTTCGTTCAGCGTTTAAAGTGTATTTTAGAAGGAAATTTCCTTAAGTGCTTTGCCAAGGATTACTCAAGAAAACTGAAATTCAAAAAAAAAAAAAAAAAAAGCGCGTATACACACGAAACATCTCTTTGTAAGTTCAATGTATCCTGATTCTTAGTTGAATTTTTTATGTGTGCAATAAATGCTTTGCTAGCACATGGCAAGTGATTAACATCTGCAGATAATGGGCTTAATTAATATTCAGCCTACGCTTAAATGAGTAATCAGCCGAGCAGTGTCTCCCGTGCACATCAGTCACCGCCTCGAGAGGAAAGACCCTTTGAAAACCTGAAAAGCAGCTAACGGCCACCAGGAAAGAAAGGCATCACTGCTTCTGGCACAGTGTGGACTGGATCTTTAAGCCACCCTAAGGATGAGGTCCGGCATTCAGGAACACAGACTCAGGAAGTGGCTAGCCAAGATCCACCACCGAGAATGATCCCCGAAGGGACAGAGAGGGCAGAGTGGGGGCCCAGAACTGATGCCCCTCTCCACTCACTGGGTTATCTACATTTTAAAACTCGGCCGATTTCAAAGAATGAAGCAAAACCCGGAAAGGGGGCGGGGTGGGGCAGAGGGACTGTTTTTCTCCCTTCGCACAGAAGAAGAAGATCAAAGGATGTTGCTTGTCCGGGGGATGTTACAAAAGAAAACATTCTTTATTAAATATGGCCAGGTGTCAAATGGGTCAAATGAGATCGGCCCAAATCAATAGCACGCCATCGACTCTGGTGGCTACAGACACAACATGGAATGCTTTCCCAACAGCGTTGGCTTGCATTTTGCCCACTCATGTTTACGCTTCTATAATACCTAACGTGCTTGCAACATGCCTGGAAAAGTGTCCAGAGGGACACACACAAAGTGACGACAGTGGTTACGTTTGGATCGGGGCTGGACCCGCCTGGGGAATGAGGGTAGAGGAGGAAACACCAGGAAGGCACCTGCGTTAATCGTGCACTTACACCGGAAACTAACGGCCTTATGAACCCTTACTGTGGAACTGGAAATCTCTCCCTTTCATTTTGGTCTACTATTAGAGTATCACAACAAAGTCAATGCGGTTATTAGACCAAATCAAATTACTAAGGCCACAAGTGAAAGACTCCGTATAATACACCTGTTAATTTTCCAATCAGAGTTGTTTGGGATGATGGTTAAATCAGAGTTACCGGCAACACCGTAGCAAATCATTCCTCGGTCATTAACCTTCAGTAGGTATCCGCTCTGTGTAAGACACCTTGCTGGGTGCCATCTGTGGCAGGGGGAGCACTGTACGTAAGAGACCGCCCCCATACTTAGCCGTGACTCTGGACAAGTCACCGAGCCTCAGACATCCCAGATGTCCAGCTCCTTCCAAATAAAGAGGTGCCTTGGAAAATTCTTACTTGGCACCATAAAAGCAAATTCAGGTACAATTGCTCTGGTTGAACTTATGGGGTGTTTAGTGGGGTGAGTCACCGCCCTTTGACTGCAAGAGCCTCCCGGCTCTCTTCTGTGGAACATCCCGGGCCGGAGGCCAAGGCTTCTCGGCCCAACGCTGATGATGCCTGCTGCTTTGGGGTTCAATTCGCACAGGCTGGAAACTTGACAATCCGTGCTCTGCCTCGGTGAATGTTCACGGCGGGCTGTTTTCTATAAAGGCCCAGGGCGGGGACACGTGCTAAAAGAAGGGCCAGAAACGTCGGCAGTGATACGCCAAAAAGGAAAAAGTAGAATAAAACCATAAACAACGAAAGCCAAGAGTTAGACAGCAATGAGGATCTCAGGGGCTCTGTGGCAAGCCTCTGGTCGGTAATGAATTTGGGGTCGCTCAAGTTTGGTTGGCCGTGGCCTTCGGAGAATGATTCTTCGGAAAAGAGCCTGGTGTTCAAGATGGAAGACGTGGGGATGGTTCAAGGCGGTCGAGAGCCCCGGCCGGCAGCTGTGGGACCCTGATCGAGGGACCTGACCTCTCTCTTTCCTAAGTGCACAATGTAGAACACTCACCTTCTAGGATGATTCTGAGGATCAAAGGAGTAGAAACATGCAGAGAACTACAGAAAACTAGGATCCCACAGGCACGTGGTAAGCTTCCAGTGCGTTCACCACCCCCATCATCAAAGAGCATCACGACTGTGAGGGACCTGGACGTTTACCCGGCCTCTGGCTGACTCTAGAAACCCTACCATGTTAACTCTCATCCTGTGCCCTTTCTGCAACCCCCCTCATTAGATTTTATAAATACTGACATTCAGTAACTCGCCCTCTTTACTTCGGCAGACAGGACTGGAGAACTAAAACCGGGTCCGACGCGAGGAACAGAGTAACGTGATCATGCTGTCTAGATTGTTTCTCGTATTGGGGGTTTTTATTACATTTTATTTTCCTATTTATTTTTCTTTGCCTGCTGCTTTCTTTTTTTTTTTTCCATCCTATCTGATACTACGTATTTCTGTAAACTGCCTTGACATCACTAGGAAATAAAACTGATTAAAAATAAACCAGGCATGGGGCACCTGGGTGGCTCAGTCGGTTAAGTGTCCGACTTCAGCTCAGGTCCTGATCTCACGGTTCGGGAGTTCGGGCCCCTCGTGGGGCTCCGTGCTGACAGCTCAGAGCCCGGACCCTGCTTCGGATTCTGTGTCTCCCTCTCTCCCTGCCCCTCCCCCACTTGCGCTCTCTCTGTCCCTCTCAAAAATTATCTCACCAACCATGAGTTCATGACATGAACCAAAATCAACAGTCGGACACTTAACTGACTGAGCCACCCAGGCACCCCTAAATATGTATTTTTTGTCAAGAAAGATAAAATGTTAAGTCTTACCAGAAAATGTACAGAAAAACCATAAGGGGGGGAATGCTGAGCTCTGTCTGAAACTTGATAATGCTTAAGTTTTGTTTCTTTAATAAATCAGCATTTGACCAAAAAAAATTAATAAATATTCTAAAAATTAAAAAAAAAAGAAACCAGACAAAAATTGGTCTCTAAAAACTTGTTTTTGTTGTTACTTCCCAGAACGTGGTTGCACAGACACAGACACATATACACGAAATAATGAAAAGGAAAGAAGGGGGCACCTGGGGGGCTCAGTCGGTTAAGCCTTGGACTCTTGCTTTTGACTCAGGTCAGGATCTCACGGTTTCATGAGTTCGAGCCCGGCATCAGGCTCTGTGCTGAAAGCCTGGAGCCTGCTCGGGATTCTCTGTCTCCCTTTCTCTCTGCCCCTCCCCCACTCATGCTCGCACGCATGCTCTCTCTCTCTCTCTCTAATAAATAAATGTTAAAAAGAAAGAAAGAAAGAAAGAAAGAAGAGAAAGAAAAAGAAAGAAAGAAAGAAAAAGAAAGAAGAAAAAAAGAGAAAGAAAGAAAGAAAGAAAGAAAGAAAAGGAAAGGAAAGGAGAACTGCATGGAAATCAGAACAGAAAAGGGAACAGGCAGGGTGTGGGGCTTACGGGAATGGCAGGTCGCGCCCAGGTAGCCAGTGTGCGCACAGTCACAGGAGAAGGTGTCCCAGGACTGGGAACATTCGCCCCCATGTTCACAATAGCTGGGCAAACACCTACAAGAGAACACAAACAACCGTTACTTCCCACATCCAGTCAGGAGAAAACGTGTATCTTCACCGACACGTTACAGCGAAAGACAATAATGACAGTGGCTTGAAGGGAAAAATTGCAACATGAACAAAAATTGTTAGATCTGTCAAGAAGGTTTCCTAAGGCGATACCCATGACCAACTAAGAAACCCGTTAGATGCTGCCAATTGTCACGTATTTGCGACAGATAAATTTTCTACCCGTTGCATTATCAAAAAATGTGTTTGCTTTTTCACGAATAAGGCAAGATCCATTTCATTACATGACCCGAGATATAAACTGCTAGCAATGGCCACGGGCAGCCACAATTGTTCCCCTCCCTGCTTCCGTGTCCTTGAACTGGGACCTACAGATCCTTCCGCAGAGAGGCATTCCTCTCCACCTTGAATCTGGGTTGGGCATGTGACCAGCTCCGACAGATGGGACATCAGCAAACAGATACAGCAGAGGCTAGAATTTGGGAGATGAAAGACCTACCCCCGGAAAATCATAATACATTGATGACAGAAACCGAAGACAGCACAAACAGAAAGACATACTATGCTCATGGATTGGAAGAACCCTGTTCGTACTACCCATGTCCATACTACCCAAAGCAATCTACAGATTGAATGCAATCCCTATGAAAATGCCAATAGTACTTTTCACAGAACCAAAACAAAAAATCCCCAAATTTGTGTGAAACCACAAAAGACCCTGAATAGTCAAAACAATCTTGAGAGAGAAGAACAAAGCTGGAGACATAATTCTCGATTTTAAACTATACTACAGAGTTGCAGTAGTCAAAAGAGTATGGTACTGGCACAAAAACAGACACAAAGATCAATGCAACAGAAATAAGAGTGCAGAAATAAACCCACATGTATATGGTCAATTAATCTATGGCAGAGGAGGTAAGAATATACAGTGTCGAAAAGACAGTCTCTTCGATAAATGTTGGGAAAACTGGACAGCCACACGTGAAAGTATGAAACCGGACCACATTCTTACACTATACATAAAAATGAACTCAAAATGGGTTAAAGACCTAAATTTGTGGCCTGAAATCATAAAACTCGTAGAAGAAAACACAGGCAATAACCTCTTGCACATCAGACTTACTAATATTTTTCCTCAGGCAAGGGAAACAAAAGTAAAAATAAACTATTGGGCCTACATCAAACTAAAACGCTTCTGCACAGAGAAGGAAGCCATCAACAAAACAAAAAGGCAACTTATTGAATGGAAGAGGATATTTGCAAGTGATAGGTCTGAGAAGGGCTTAATAACCAAAATATATAAAGAATTGGTACAACTCAACAACAACAACAACAACAAGTAATTCAATTAAAAAAGGAACACAGAATCTGAATAGACAGGCTTGCAAAGAAGACATCCAGATGCCCAACAGACTCATGAAAAGCTGCTCAACATCACTCATCATCAGGGAAATGCAGATCAAAACCACAGTGAGATACCACTCAGACCAGTCAGAATGGCTCGTACCAAGAAGACAAGAAATAATAAATGTTTAGAAGAATGTGGTGAAAGGGAGCCCTTGTGCACTGTTGTTGGGAATGTAAATTGGTCCATCAACTATGGAAACGGTCTGGAGGTTCTCCAGGAAAGTGAAAATAGAAATACCATAGGATCCAGTAATGCCACTTCTCAGCATTTACCCAAGGAAAACAAAAACATGAATTTGAAAGGATACATGCACCCCTATGTTGACTGCAGCAGTGTGTATAATATCCAAAATATGGAAGCAACCTAAGTATTCATCCATACATGAGTGGATAAGGAAGATGTCGCATATATACACAATGGTATGTTACTCGACCGTAAAATAAATGATATCTTGCTATTTGATACAACAGGAATGGACCTAGAGAGTATTACGCTAAGTGAAATAAGTCAGAAGGGGAAAGACAAATACCAGATGGTTCCACTTATATGTGGGATCTAAAAAACAAATACGCAAACAAAAAACAATAAAAAAAAAAGAGAACCAGACTCAAATATGAGATGAAAATGGTGGTCGCCAGATGATGGGGGTAGGAGTGGGCAAAATATGTGAGGGGGATTAAGAGGTACAGACTGCCAGTTATAAAACAAACGACAAGGATGAAAAATACAGCATGGAGAACATAGTCAACAGTATTCTAGTAACTTTGCCTGGTAACACATGTAACTACACTTCTCCTGGTGAGCCCCATAATGTATATACTTGTTAAATCACTATGTTGTACGCCTAAAACGTACTATGACAACTGTATTGCAATTAAAAATGTTAAAAATTTTAAAAATTAACTCAAGGGAGACCATAGACATAAATGTAAAATACCAAACTCTTAAACTCCCAGAGGACAACAAAACGGAAAATCTAGCTGATCTTGGGTTTGGTGATGACTTTTCAGATACGGTCTATGAAAGAAAAAAATGTGTAAGTTAGATTTCATTAAAACTTAAAACTTCGCCATCAATGACATTGTTAAGGGAATGAGGTTACACACCACAGGCTAGGAGACAGTCTTGGCGAAACACACACTTGACGCAGGCTTGTTATCCGAAATACAGGGGAAACACTTTTATTTTTTCAGTTTATTTATTTACTTATTTATTTTGAGAGAGGGAGGAGAGAGCACAGGGGAGGGGCAGAGGGAGACAGAGAATCCCCAGCAGAATCCGTGCTGCCAGCGCAGAGCCCGACACGGGGCTCGATCTCGCCAACCGTGAGATCGATCATAACCTGAGCTGAAATCAAGGGTCGGACGTTTCACCGACCGAGCCGCCCAGGAGCCCCTAGGTAAAACTCTTTTAAAACCCAACGGAAGGCACATGAACCACCAATTAAAAACTGGCTCACAAGATCTGAGCAGATGCCATACAAAAGAAGATATAAAAATGGCAAATACACATATGAAAACATGCTCCACATCGGCAGTCATTAGGAAAGTGCAAACCAAAACCTCAGTGAGATGCCACTTCCCACCCACCAGGATGGCCATCATCAGAAAGGTAGAACAGGTGTTGACAGGAATGAGAAGGATCTGGACCCTTCTACGTCGCTGTTGGGACGATAAAATGGTGCTTTAGAAGTCAATCTGGAAGTTCCTCAGTTAGACGCAGAGTCACCACCGGCAGCGATTTCGCTCCTGGGTACACGCCCAACAGAACTGAAAACACGTGTCCACACGAACACCTGCACGTGAATGTTCTTATCGGCACGACTCGTAATAGCCAAAAAGTAGAAACCACCCAAATGCCCACCGAGTGACGAATGGATAAACCAAATCCGTCACAGCCTTACAAAGGAACAGGATATCACGGCTTTGCCAATGATGTAGAAAAGAAGACCCGCGTCAATTCAAAGGTCGAGGACCTGGGTCTCCACAAGCCACACTGCCTCTCAGTTTAAGCTCTAAATACAGTCACTCAAAAGCCTCACACGTTTGCAGGAGCTACGTAACTATTCCCTCTGGAGCTCAAGAAGTCAAAGGGATGAGTAACTCTGGGTTACTTCTACTCTATGAGCAGTGAGCACTGAGCACTCCCTTACTGTTTGAGAGAGAGATGCTGGAAACGAGCCCAATTTCTTGCCAAGGACGCACAGGCACGCTCTCTGCTGGGCCTTCTGCCATGTGCGTGGGAGACACCTGATTCCAGGCCAAGAACCAGAAGGCGGGCTTCCTGGGAAAACAGAAGGGGGTCTCTTCACCTCCAAGGATTACGAGGCAGGTCAGTCGACATCCGGGCCCCTCCCTTCGTGACTGTTGTCCCCGTGTCTTTGGCCCTTTTGGTTCTTCCCTCAATGGCTACAGTTTCCTGGGCCCTCCCACGCCTGAGGTCGGCTTCGTTACCCCAAACCTCCTGCTTTCCTGGCGGGACCCAGCGTGCACAAGGAAGACCAGAGAGAGGTATGAGCCGTAGTAAGAAAACCTTCACGTGTGTGCGTGTGCAGGCACACCAGTGTGTACCTTAACCTGACTCGGATGCCGCGCCACCGCCGAAGATTGGTGGGGACCCGGAAGTCTAGCGCCGGGGCTGTGCTCACACGCAGATGAGGGCGGCGTAGTCTGTACCAAGTTTCTATGGGAAGGGAAGTTATGAAACCTACACACCACGCACGGGCCAGGTTCCTTCCGGTTTCAGGGAAGATGCTGGCCAGAGTTGATGCGCAGGAGGGCAATCAGGATGGGGATAGTACTTAACCTGTAAAACATTGCTAAGAGAACAGACTCGAGCCGGGACGAGAGCCAATTCAGGGAATTCACCGGGGACTTGTCGGGCTGCGGGGGGGGAAAGTGGGCACAGCTTTACAACAGGGAAGATGAAGACTAAAGCTGGAAATCTGGGTGGGACAGAAGACACGGATGAAGCGTTCGGTGAGCGGGGAAGCGTCCGGTTCCAGAAAGGTGGAACAGAAGCGGGAGCCTCTTCTCCACGGTGAGTGAAAATGAGATCCCTGCTTGGGGATGGAAGCGTCAGCAGATGTCATGTTTAACGTTCTCCCCAACCTAAGGATTTTGTGCCTCTAGGGTTCTCAAAATATCTTAAGACCTGATAACGAAACCTCTTGACTCTGGGCCTCCCAAGATGGTGCTTCTCCATCACCATCCCATCGAGCGGTGAGGTCACCCTTTATCCAGCTGTCCAGGCCAGAACCTGAGGCCCATCCTGACTCATCCTTCTCCGCCACCCGGCAGCCCGGCAGCACATCAACTTGTCACCATGTTCCCCAAACATGTACTTGTCACGATGTTCCCCAAACATGTAGGAGCCAGCCCTGTTTTTCTCTTCCCTACTTCGGGCCATCATCCCTTCCCACAGGTAGGCAGCCCCTTCCCCGGCCTCCCACCACACACCCTCTCTCTTCAGCCCACACCCAAATCCTCTCCCCGCCGTGGGCCGTACTGCCTAACTGAAGCCTTCAGAGAGGCCTCAGGGAGCCTCAGGTCAACGTCCAGACTTCGGCTTGGCCGCCGGGCCTCTGTGGTGCAGCCCCGCGCAGTGAGGCAGCCCCATCTCTCACCACCCCCTGCTCCTCCTTCTCAGACACCCAACTGGTACAGCAGGCCGTGCTCGAACAGGTAGACTCATGGCTGCACTTTGGGCTTGGGCACAAGGCTGTACCTTCCCTGGATGCGTATGTAGCCTCTCTCACTTGACGGACTTACCCACCTTGCACCCCACTCTAGATGTCCCTCCCTCCTCTCCAAAAGCCCTGCCTCGTCCCGGAGCAAATCAGGGACGCTTCCTCCATGTCTCCACAACCCCCCACAACCTCAACTACTTATCCTCTCTAAGAGAATAAGCCTACTAATTCTCTCCAAGAAACGACGCGTATAGGGCACGATGGTGCGCTTAGCATCTAGAAGATTAACGCCGGACAGAGGCCAAAGAAGTGGGAAAAGTGGCCCCATCCGTACAATCCAGGCCTAGCGGTGTTCAAGACGGCACTCCCGTGATTCTCAAAAGAAACCTTGACCGGACTGTGAAGCCCGAGGTATATGACATGAAATCCTAACGTCCAAACCACAACTGGTGTAAGACACGATCCCTCCTCCCGGCTACCTCCTCCTGGAAACCTTGTTCCAAAGAACCCACCGCTCTCCCTGTGTCACGGGGGCCCCGAGGAAGACAGATCACCAGGTGCACGAGTCCTTGTGTAGCTCAGAAAGGTTTCCTACGTCCCATGAGATTTCAAACATCCTTTCATAACCCTGCGGTATCGTCGGGCCAGGAATGCTGTTACGCATCATGAATTATGAACTCTCATGCCTGACGGATAAAAGTCATAAAATCACTTGCGTTTTAATAATAAATCTCAGCTTTACTGAGCACACTACGACTTGCTCTGGACAGGCAGGGTGTGGGCTGGGCGGGTGGCCGGGCTCAGCAGCGGGCAGCCGGCAAGAGCCTGGGTGTGGACGTTTGCTCTGTCGTGTGTGTACGTGAATCCAATTTGTGGTGCATTGGACACTCAGTTGGTACGTATGGCCGGAAGGGCTAAGGAGAAATGAACATTTTTAGTAGTGGAGAATAAGGACACGTTTTTAGATATTAAACCGTTAAAAATTGCAATTATCGACTGTATCGGCCAAAGAGTCAACAGCTCTTTTCACACCCATGTACGGAGCTGCCATGAACCTCAATTTGTGCCGAAAGGAGGTAACTTAATATGCCAGATGTCTCCATCCATTCTTGGAACATATTTCTAAAAACCATTTTTGCGTGTGATAAGGAAAATCTTTCTATTTGGTGATATATATATATACATATACACCTATACATGCACCACACACGCTTTTGGGGGGGCTAAAAGACTTGTATGCACAAAGGGGCAACATGCATTTCTTATGTCAGAGAAATCACTGTGACCACATCATGCTTTGGGAGGGAATTCTCCAGGCACCGATCTAACTTCCCACAGACGAACAGAAGGTGAACCATGCACATGAACATCGGCATTAACGAAATCACGTTCTCACGAGTTAATACTTCACGTACTGGAATTCACGGTTTCCTAACACGTTGCCAAATTGCAACGTAACTCGTAGTTTATCGGACATGACGTGGAATTGCAGTGAGCGCTAAACTTGGAACAGATTTGCCGTGGGGCATGTAGGTGGCTCAGTCAGTTGAGCGTCTGACTTCGACTCCGCACGGGGCTCTGTGCTGACAGTGCGGAGCCTGCTCGGGATTCTCTTTCTCCTTCTCTCTCTGCCCCTGCACCCACTCTCACTCATTCTCTCTCTCTCTCAAAAATAAATAAACATCAAAAAAATATTTTTGTAAAGAACCAGATTTACCGCACAAAGCACTTTGCAAAGTGTGACCTTTGAAGGGGTTGGCCGGGCATGGACGTGCGAGGGTGTCTGGAGCGTGTTTGTTTATTCAGCAGGGATATATGTCACTCCTACTGCAGGAGGCTACACCCAACAGGCACAGAAAAAGATTTAGTCCCTTTTAGCCAATATAACTGAAAGTCCGATAGCATGACTAATGAGACCATTTGAATAAAAGGTGCAATGCTTAGCAATTTTAACACGCTGTTGTTTCAAAGCTCTTCTCTAATTGACTTACATTATATGAGTTTCAGGGGGACAACATGATGATTGGATATTCGTATATCTTGTCCCGTGAAAAGTTTTTTCTTGCGATGAAAGATCTCCTTCCTCTCTTAGCAACTTTCAAATATACAAAACAGTATTATTAACTCTAGGCATTATGCTGTACCTTACGTCCCCATGAGACTTCTTGTATAACTGGAAGTTTGTGCCTTTTTTTTGGAGAAAGAGAGCACACACCGCGGGGGAGGGGCAGAGAGAGAGAGAGAGAGAGAGAGGGAGAGAGAGAATCCCCAGCAGGCTCTGTGCTGTTAGCACACAGCCTGACGTGGGGCTCGATCCCACGAACCATGAGATCACGACCTGAGCCAGTAACAAGAATCGGACGCTCAACCGACTGAGCCACCCAGGTGCCCCAGGACCTTTTCACCTCTTTCAGCCACTCCCACTCCCTCACACCACCATGGGCACCACCAATCTGTTCTCTATAAAACCCTGCTTGTCTCATCTCCCTCAGGGAACCAGTACCATGTTCAGCCTGTGGTAACTGGATCTTTCCACTCTTCGTTGTGTTTACATGACCAGAAATCCCCAAAGGCTCAACCTTTCTCCAAGGAACAGTTACTTTTCATTTTCCACGCAGAAAAGGGAAGTGTGGGGTGAATCCAGCTGACCACATTGACTTACTGGTCCTCGGTGATTCATTATCTCTGTAGACTATTCTAATCTGTTTTGTGCAGTGGAAAAATTCTTAAAAGTATTTCTACTCATCAGTATTTACGCTCAGTAATTATAGCACCACCAACAGAATTCTGTAACAACTAAGCAGTGTGGGGACAGACACAAGGAAAATTCATGAGAGTGCGTCTTCTAAGAAAATATTATCATTCAAAGGAGCAATTATTCAAAAAGAAAGACTGTCATTTTCTGGTTTTCAACGTAATCACAACTTTTCCATTGGGACTGGATATCAGGAAGAGAGAAGGAGCTAGAAGAAGGCGCTTTTTCTCCGCTGTCCATTTTTTTCAATCTACGATCAAACGACTGAAATCAAGAATGCTAAAATGACACGGGATGGCTTTACCTGTCTGTGAGGCCGCATGTGTCTATCTGGAGGTCACGGAAACTCCCCAGCGCCCCCTGCTGCACCGTGATGGGATCCACCGCCTTGTCGCCAATGGAGATGAGCCTCAGGCAGCCCTGAAAGCCGCCCAGGGGACCTCCACATCCAGAGCCAGAGACGCCGTCAGGACAGCCTGCGCGAACACGGAGATACACAAAGGAGAAAGTCAACCGTCGTGACCAAAACAGTGCACAGTGTTTCTTAAGTGCAAGTTTGCCGCCTCCTCCTGAGGACGAGGCTTCCTAACTTTTCGGAAGGGCCATACTGATCGCGGAGGGGGTGGCGGGTGGCTGAAAGAACAGAAGCTAGCGGTTTCGGTAAAGCATAGAAATAACAAGCGGAACCAGGCTTAAGGGCGTTTGGGCCGAAGGTAGGACGTGCAACCCTACCAGTAGAGTCAAGGCACGTTTAATTTCAGCAAAATTTGATTCCTCTCGTGCAAGCGCACAGAAAAAATCACTCCTTTTAGCATGATACGAAACTATGTGAACTAAATAAAGGGCATGTGATAACAGAATCAGAGAAAAAACTCACAGGCATAATAGGACCTGCTAAATTTAAGATACTTGAAAAATAATTACATCATGTGAAATTTCTACTCTGTATGTTCACGCGTGCGCACACAGACACAGGCATAAAACAGAGTTTGAGGGGCGCCTGGGTGGCTCAGTCGGTTGAGCGTCCGACTTCAGCTCAGGTCACGATCTCGCGGTCCGTGAGTTCGAGCCCCGCGTTGGGCTCTGGGCTGATGGCTCAGAGCCTGGAGCCTGCTTCCGATTCTGTGTCTCTCTCTCTCTCTCTCTGCCCCTCCCCCGTTCATGCTCTGTCTCTCTCTGTCCCAAAAAATAAATAAACGTTAAAAAAAAATTTAAAACAGAGTTTGATTACAACTGGTCAGAGAGGGGTGCCTGGGTGGCTCAGTCAGTTAAGCATCTGACTTCGGCTCAGGTCACGATCTTGTGGTTTGTGAGTTTGAGGCCCTCACTGGGTTCTATGTTAATGGCTCAGAGCTTGGAGCCTGCTTCAGAGTCTGTGTCTCCCCTGCTCTCTCTCTGCCCGCCCCCCCCTCCTTGTGTCCTCTCTCTCTCAGAAATAATAAATGAATAAACTTAAAAAAAAAAGAAAAAGAATTATGTATGTGAAACTTCCACTCTGTAAGTGCATATGTGTGCGCACAAGCACAGGCATATTTAAGTTTTTTCAATGTTTATTTATTGAAATAACTCCCAGAGTGTGAGTCGGGGCGGGGGGCGCATAGAGAGAGGGAGACAGAATCCGAAGCAGGCTCCAGGCTCTGAGCCGTCAGCACAGAGCCCAACAGGGGGCTCGAACCCACCAATCGCAAGATCATGACCTGAGCCCAAGTCAGATGCTTAACCGACTGAGCCACCCAGGCACCCCAAGCACAGGCATATTTAAAACCATGTTTGATTTTAACTGTCCAAGGAAATCTAAGAACAATCCATACGTACATTCCTAATTGTTTCTGAATTAGGCAATTTAATCAAATACCTCTTAACAGTAACACACAAAATGAACAAGGATCTCACGATGATATGGCACTGAAAATAATGGAGAAAAATTAGCATCAGACTACTCTATGAAAAAAAGAAATGGGCTTTGATGGTTTCCAAGAGTAAGAGTTAAATTTTACAAGTCATGCCGCAGTCACTAATTGGTGCAGTGTAATTACTGTTAAATTAATTAAGCAAGGGGGCCACCAGACAGAGGCGGCTCACCAAAAGCTTTGGTGGCCTCGGAAAGCAAACCGAAGTCTGGGCCTTTAAATGCCCCCGGGTTCTGAAATCAAACCCTAAGGACAGCCCATCACGAACAGCTAACCAGGCTTTAAACTATAGCCAATCAATAATCTCCTTTCTTTGCTTCCGCACCTTCTCTATAGAAGCCTGTCCCCTGGCTCCTGTCTCTACGGAGCCCCCCTAACCACCTCCGGTTGGCTGTTGCCCAATCTGAATCAATCTTTGCTCAAATAAACCCTTAAAATTTCTGATACGCCTCAGGGTATCTTTTACCATTACAAACCACAATTCCCATACAGTGATTTCATTGTATCCCCTTGGGTTTCCCAAGAAGACAATGCTATCAGAGTAATGGTGAGCCAGGTCACGGCTTTGAAATCACAATCAAAGCAAATGGGGTTCAGAACCACCTCCTTCCCCATGTGTGGGGCCACGTGTGGGGCTCTCCCAGCCCCTGCTGAGCTGCCTTCTACAGGCATCGCAGATTTGAGTACTGCAACATGCCTCAGGTATGGGAGGAAAGGAACAGCTCCGGAAAAAAGAGAACAGTCACCGAAAACGCTTTTGTAAAAGGCAACACCTGGAGGAAATCTGCATACAGAGCCTAGTTCCCAAGACACCGCCCAACCCACCACACTTCATTTTTAGGACAGAGGCTGAGGGTCTCCCCCAGAACTGGGGGGTTGGCCAGTGCCCAGGGATGCAACGAAGTGGTCAGTGGGTGGTCTACCCCCATTTCTCTCCTGGGACGTCCCTGAAGGGCAGAATGCTTCCGAGCCTCCGCGGGACGTCCTGAGGCTCCTGTTGGAACCGCATCCACACCTCAACTTGTCTCTGTTCATCCCAGCTGCTCTCTCAACCTTCCGAGGATTGTTCCCAAGAATTAACCTCACCAAACCCCGGAACACAAACGTGCCAGGCAGAGAGGCGGCTTCCCGGGGAACCCACCTGCAGCGACGTGGGATAAAATCACCAAGTTTTCACCTAACTGAATACTTTATTTCCATAGGCAAACACGAACGAAGCACAGCATTTTTAAATAATCAATATGGTTTTAAGCCCGAGAAATCGCGCAGTAAATTGCATGCTTTGTGAAAAATTTACCTCCTTTATTTATTCTTTCCCTTATATAATTATGTTTCATTCACATCACCTCCAGGGGAATGTTTTCTTTTAACTTATGAGATAGAAGATCTTAATTATTCATCTTTTTAAAAAAAAATCATTAAAAAAATCATTTCCCAATTATTTAAATATTAAGGATTTTTTTTTTTTTTGGTTAATATTTACAGCCTGGGTTTGAGATTATTTTATAAGGCTCTTATTTTTTTAATGAAAAGGAATCCGTAATTTTATAAAGATTTTACTCATTGTACTCCTATGTGTTTCTTTCCTCTCTCTTTGAACTTTTGTCCCGAGGTCACTGGTGTCCTTCCAAAGGGTGGGGGGACAGAACATGGAGCCCCCTCGGTCCCAGTAGCTTGCTGCCTAAGAACTTCCACAAAATGCACTTTCCTTCAGTGACTGAGGCTTTGATGCTTTGTATTCCTGACAAATACAATCCAAAACCAGCCAAGGCCTGCATCAGGTTCAACTCTGTTGGGCCCAATGCAACCCCATAAGGTAGCCTCGTGGAGACTTTGACCCTTCAAATGTGGTTCGACGTCACAAAGAACTGCTTAACTCTAAAGTTCTTCACCATTTCCTTGCTTTATGCGAAAATACGCACATTTCGGCGTGTAAAAGAATTTCTGAAGGGTTATATTTGGAAGAAACCTGGTACGTCTTTGTATCTTTACAGGTGACTTCGACTGACAGTGCTTAGGAAGAGGGCATTTGATTACTCCTCTCCAGCCACCGTCCCTTCCTCTGGATCACAAGCCTCAAACTCATCTAAAATACAAAGCAGAATCTGGGCCGCCTAGTCGGTTAAGCGTTCAACTCTGGATTTCGGCTCAGGTCATGATCTCACAGTTCATGGGATCGAGGACTGTGTCTCGCTCTGCGCTGACAGTGTGGAGCCTGCTTGGGATTCTCTCTCTCCCTCTCTCCCTGCCCCTCCTGGGCTCATGCTCACACTCTCTCTCTCTCTTTCAAAATAAATAATAAATATGGGCGCCTGGGTGTCTCAGTCAGCGAAGCATCTGACTTCAGCTCAGGTCATGACCTCGCGGTCCGTGAGTTCGAGCCCCGCGTCGGGCTCTGTGCTGACAGCTCAGAGCCTGGAGCCCGCTTCCGAGTCTGTGTCTCCCTCTCTCTCTGCCCCTCCCCACTTGCACTCTGTCTCTCTCTCAAAAATAAATAAATATTAAGGAAATTCAAAATAAAGAATAAACAAATAAAGTAAAATAAAACACAGTGCAGTACCTAACTATTCCCGTAAAGGACAAAACTAAACAGAATCTAGCGGTCACAAGGAAACGTTCTCAAAGTGGAATGTTCCAAAGAAGGAAAGGTCAGACTGCTAAGTGCTTCATTGCTGCAGAGGTCGGGAAACGAGGGGAGCCACGGCCCCAGAGAAGCCCAGGCCGGAAGATGCCCATTCACTCATGCTCAAGACTGCCTGAAATCCTGACGGTAAAAAGGCAGAGGGTCATTCCTCGATGACCTGATTCGAGATGGAAGTCAAAGCGGAGAGGGAGTATTTACTGCTACATTAATGGAACACACCCGTCACTATCCAAGGGGTCGGAAATTTAAGTACCTCTGAGGATGGCAGAGAAATTGTCACTTTATATCACTCACCAGGATGGGTCCTCAGTGAGGCCTCATTACGGTCCTCATTGGTTCCCCGGCCTGTTCACGTTTCACGCAAGGACGCTCGAGAGATGCTCAACATGATGTAATAGTCCCCCACTCTGTGGTGCAACCGTGCTATTGAATGGTACAGAGATCCCTTGCCAAAGCTCTGTACGATACGCCAGAGCAAAACCATCGTTGGAAGAAAAATTTACAAACAAAGCTCAGACTGAGAAAAGCGAGGGAAGTAAAAAGGGAACCACGGAGTGTTGACAGGACACACGAGAAAGGCTGCTAATTGGCAAGAGGGCACGTCTCGTGGAAAGAAAGCCACAGAGCCCTGGTTTGTGCCGCTGTCCCATCATAATTAAGGAGATCATCTGCTTCATTGGCTAAAGCGTCCTGGCTTGCACAATAAATCATACGGCCACCCTAACTGTAACTGCCAGATGTCCTCGTCCGTCTTTATGGGAAAGCATGTGACTGATCGCACGGTAAATGGGAATTTACAATTGGCCCCTCCATCGGGAGACACCCAAGGGGAAGAAGAACTGGTTAGGGAGGGTCTCAGCACATGGGGTATTGGTTTCTGTGAAATACAGAGCATGGATTGGATAAAGTGAATTTCCTTGTTAAACATGATGCATATTCTGCTTCTGGTGGAAATTAATGACGAAGATAATTAAATAAATAGACGCTGGCATCAACCATTCTTGGGACTGGATAAAATAACTCTAACATTGACGTCTCGGGGTCTCAAGGTTTCCACTCAAGTTGAACCTGACATGACCCACTTTACCCAGAACAGAGCTGGAAAGTCAAACAGACTGTAGAGACAAGGGGCTCTGAACAAGGGAGTCTTCACCTGTGCATAAAGCTTGGAATACAGTACATCTACTGAGAACCAAAACTCCATGTTCACTGGTCCCAGACCTCTCTTTCTTGATTTTCCTTGACCGCAAATAATATTCGTCTTTTTACTTAGTATCAGTAAATTGGTCTGTTTTGGTTTCGTTTGTTTTAGCCTGGTGAGGGCATCGGTGGAGTGTTTTGGATAGTATATATTCTTCCTCCAGGAAAAAAGATGCTGTGATGTTGGTATAACACGCGCAGTTGATTAGGTTAGTTTGAATCATTGCCTGGAATTGTTCTATAGGCCTAAGTTGGGTATTTACAGCTACGTATGTAGAGGTCATTCTGAATTTATACGTTAGTTAGGGATAATGTGCTGTGACTGCAAGATCTTAGACTGTTTTTGCCACTTAGCGCCAAATTATAATCGCGGCCAAAAAACAGGAAAGTGGTAATGAAGAAAAGACATTCTACTCTCTCATGGGATGTTTACACTTTGTAATTCCGCTCATCCGCAGGACGCTATTTGTTACGGGAAGCCCTACTAACAAGACAGTTGTTGTGCACATCAACACAATTTTATGAAACTATGTGAGGAAAGGCCTATTATGCTCTTCTCAACACATCGCCTCCAACTCTCCAGGGTCCTTTCATAGACCAGAGGCTGGGTCTCTGTGCAAAACCCATGTGACTAATGCGAACTCACGAGCGTCGATTTGGCGTAATGACTGGAGCCTGTCGCTGGAAACACCACACACGACCTTGTTTCATCAAATCGACTGTGCGTAGTAGGAAAGCTTGGTAGTTTGTGCATAAGGAAAATTTTTTTTTTTTTTATTTTTTTTTTTCAACGTTTATTTATTTTCGGGACAGAGAGAGACAGAGCATGAACGGGGGAGGGGCAGAGAGAGAGGGAGACACAGAATCGGAAACAGGCTCCAGGCTCCGAGCCATCAGCCCAGAGCCCGACGCGGGGCTCGAACCCGCGGACCGCGAGATCGTGACCTGGCTGAAGTCGGACGCTTAACCGACTGCGCCACCCAGGCGCCCCCATAAGGAAAATTTTTAAATCACGGGCAAGATTATTCTTGGCCGCCAGAGGAGGACATTTATAGAATTTTTTATAATAGCAAAAAAAAAAAAAAACTGGGTACAATCCAACTGTCAATCCATAGTAAAACGGGACAGATTTAGTAAGTAAAACATGGTATATAATATACATCAAAAGCCACAGAGCGGTAAAAATTAATTAACTTTTACCTATAGACATTCACACGGTGGATCTCAAAAATAAATATAAAAAACAACCACAGCAATAATTAAAAAAAAAAAAAAAAAAGAACACAGAAGGATGCATACTGTGGTACCCTATTTATGAAGTTAAAAGAAAGGCAGCACACAACACACTTCTTTTAAAGTCCCTACATAGATAACAGGTTTAAAGAAAGGCAATACATTAAAAATTACAAACTTTCAGTTGTCAAATAAATAAGTTATAGGGATAACGTAGAGCACGGTGACTACAGGTAATAATGCTGTATTATGTATTTCAAAGTTGCTAAGAGAGTAGATCTTCCTTTTTTAATTTTTTTTTAATGTTTTATTTATTTTTTGAGACAGGGAGAGACAGCATGAACAGGGGAGGGTCAGACAGAGGGAGACACAGAATCCTAAGCAGGCTCCAGGCTCAGAGCGGTCAGCACAGAGCCCGACGCGGGGCTCGAACTCACGGACCGCGAGATCGTGACCTGAGCCGAAGTCGGCCGCTTAACCGACTGAGCCACCCAGGCGCCCCGAGAGTAGATCTTCAAAGTCCTCATCACAAGAAAAGAATCGTAACTATGTCCGTGGATGGATGTTCACTGGACTCACTGTGGGATCACTTCCCAGTACAGACAAATATCGAGGCATTATGTTGTACATGTGACACGAGTATGATGTCATACATCGGTTTTATCTGAATTTAAAAATCAAAGGGACATTGGGGTGGCTCAGTCGGTTGAGCGTCCGACTTTGGCTCAGGTCGTGAGGTCGAGCCCCGGGTCGGTCTCTGTGCTGGCAGCTCAGAGCCCGGAGCCTCCTTCGGATTCTGTGTCTCCCTCTCTCTCTGCCCCTCCCCGACTCCTGCTGTCTCTCTCTCTCTCTCATGAATAAATAAACTTAAAATTTTTTTTTCTCAACTTAAAAATAAAAAAAGCAATACAAAGATTAGTAAAAAGAAATGCAGGGCAATACTTAACTGGGGGGGGGGGGGGTGAGAATCTGGAGGAATAAGGGAAGCTTTGAAAGCGTTGTAATGTATGTTCATTTTGTTATTATTATTATTTTTTTATTTTTCGAGAGAGAGCATGAGCAGGGGAGAGGGGCAGAGGGGGAAAGAGAATCTTAAACAGGCTCCACGCTCAGCACAGAGCCTGACATGGGGCTTGATCGCACGACCCTGGGATCATGACGTGAGCCAAAATCCAGAGTCGGATGCTCAACCAACCGAGTCAGCCAGGTGCCCTGAAAGCATTGTAGTGTTTAACTGCATACACTGGGGGGATGAGCCCATAAATATTCAAGAGACATGAGTAGTATTTTAAAATACATACACACGGGGCATCGGGGTGGCTCAGTCGGTTAAGCGTCTGACTTCAGCTCAGGTCGTGATCTCATGGTTCGTGAGTTTGCGCCCCGCATGGGCTGTGCGCCGACAGAGCAGAGCCTGCTTCGGATTCTCTGTCTCCTTCTCTCTCTGTCCCTCCCCTGCTCGCCCTCGCGTGCACGCTCTGTCTCTCAAAAATGAGCAAGTAAACGTTAAAAAAAATAAAATATATACATGTATTGCGTAGCAACTACTGATTCATACGACATCAACGTGTAAATATCTAGGAAGTTACCTACTCAGGTAACTGCGTTAGCCGTTGGGAACATGTAGAGTTGTTCAGAAATTGCGAAAGAAGGTTCAAACATCAAAGAAGATTCTGTGGTTTTGAAAAGTTTTTTTTTTTTTACTCTTTAATAAAAATAATGAGTATTCTATTTTGTATCGTTAAACAACATAGCAAGGATTTTTCTTCCTATCTCTTTTAGTGTCTCAAACTCCTTTACCTTTTAAGTTATAGCTCCTGGATAAATTCTTTATTTAGTTTTCAAGGAATCTGTTCCTCTGCAGAGCTATAAAATCCATCATAAGCATAAAGGTCTAAAAAACTATCTGGGTCAGAAATGCACCATATTTAGCAAGCAACGAAGGCCAGCAATCCGATCTTTTAATGCTGCTGGCAATACTCCATGTGCACCGTGATGGCCGCTTTCGGGGCCTTGAAAGATTAAACACCCTGATTCATGGTTTGTGTGCTTATTGTCAATTCTTAGGGAGGATTTTATACTTTCTTCTTGGGCTATCAAGCTATCTCCACCATGATTCCAAACTTATTTTAGAAAAAAAAAAAACAAAACAACTATAAAATGCAAAACAGGAATAACATCAAGGCCGGCTTCCAGCCAAGATTAGAAATAAGTCTTACAATTGACAGGTCTAAGCTTCTGGTGGCTCAGGATTTTTCACTTGAATGCCTCAGGAATGGAGATTCATTACCCTCAGAAGCTCCCCCTCCCTGGCTGAAAGGATCCCAGACAGACTCAGTCAAAGGTCTACTGAACACGCAGCAGTCCATGGACTACAGCCCAGGGAGACGGCCTGGTGTCGTGTTGGTAAAGTTCATCGCGAAGTAACGAGTGAATCATCAACAGCGATTAAAGTGTTCTCTTGCTCTGTTGTATATAACGGGGCCCTTCTGTATAGACAGTGGGGACAGAATGCTTCCTAACTATGTTGGGAATGTTTCTGCACTTGGTGACGTGCAGATTCTGGTTCAGGAAGCAAGGATGCTCCATCCAAAGCTCTGATAAACCCTCACGTGATGCTGATGCCGCTGGTTCCCGGATCACACTTGGGGAACCAGGCTCCTCAGGGAGAAGAGAAGGCTACAGAAAGAATACCCACATGCAGCAATAAAATTGTCACATAAAAACCTGAAGAGAAGGTTGGGAGAGTCACTTGGCATTAGCAAAATCCTCGACAGCAAAGTACTAAAGGTAAGAGACAGGGAACAAGGACCCTCCCAGTTGCCCGCACACAGAATTGCCTGGAGACCTTAAGAAATGTGTTGCCCAGGCTTCAGAACCAGATAAATCAGGATCCCTGGGGACGGGACCAGGCGCTAGCATTTTTGAAGCCTTCCAGGTTACTGCAGGGAAAGCAAGTGCCAAATCTAAAGCCAATCTTAGCACAGGTACATTTAAACAAGGCCACACAGGAGACGTGCATTTGAGGCCATAATTTACCGTCTTTGCCGACTCAACATTCTCGGACTATCACTTAAAGAGAAAGGTTGTCCTTCAGTATTAGTCTTCATTTAAAACGGTCGGTCACCTTAGAAGGCGGGAGCTGGAAAGACAAAGATGGTTTGACTGCCAACAGAGCCGGTCTTCACTTACCGCCCAAATAATAGGTGTCCCCGGAATCAATCCGTCCACGCAAGGAATGAGCCACGGAGGCCGCCTCGCCATCCACCATCACACTCAGGTGACTTCCTTTCAATGATAAGGACACCGAATGCCACTGCCCGTCACTTAATCCAGCACCTGGAGGTAAACAAAATGGGGGAAAAGATTTTCCTATAAACCCTACAGATGCCTCTAAACAGAGCAAGTGCTCGAAAACAGCACGATGAAGATCCTGGACCATCTACCAAAGACCACCATGAACTCTCCTGAAGCCTCCCCAGGCTATTTAGCTGGCTGGGCAATGGAGAACCACCACAGAGGACAGCTGGGGCCTCTCGGGGGGACAGGGTGAGGCTTGGGATAGATGTGGGCTTGCCTGGGGGTTGGTTCCAAAGAGGCAATGAGATGATGTGGTATCCTGATCAGGTTTATCCAGGAGGAAGGTGTGGCCCATGCAGTGAGGCTCATCGAGTAAATGTGTGGTTGCGGTGGGTCCTTGCGTCTGACCCTCCACAGTCATGGACTGGCCAGTCTGGTTCTAACAAAAATTATTATGTTCGGTCGGGAATATTTATGCCCTAACGGGCGCACTGCAATGGCTGTGTTTCACTGTCTCATCACGCAATTAAATCAGAAAAGTACAGGGAGAAAAGAAAGAGACCCGAATCAAAGGGGTAAAGAAGAATCAAGAGTGGGCGATCCAGACATTCTGCTTTGGATGCTGTCGTGTTAGTTTCTCCTAGTCCTAGGGCCTTTAGAGAATAACACAACTGACCCTGAGCAACCCTGAAAGAATGAGACCTTTCCAATCACACGGCATAGGGCATACCTCATTCTCCTCTAGCTTGTTCATACTTGAGCATGTGGAGAAGCATAGGCATTTTCCACAATTGTAAGTTACAAAATAAATTTTTTTCAGACTTTTTTGTATTAGCATTATCTATAATGATAATTATAGACCATTTAGACTATTTATGGTAGACTATTCAGACAATTATATCATATATATCAATCTAACTTTCTAAAAATATTTTAAGTTTTAAGTATTAATAAAACTGAAATTTCACTGAAATCATTAAATGTAAAGTTAAAAAAAGCATTATATTACAGTGTGTGTGTGTGTGTGTGTGTGTGTGTGTGTATACTCAATCACCTGTATAAAATCAATGTATAAAAACGGAAAGAAAACTGGTAGGAAATATCTTAAATATGAACGTTAACTTTTGGAGAGGGGAAACGGTGTTTGCTTCATTTTATGTCGTTTTTTTCCATTTTGTTTTCCCAAATTTGACACAGCACTCTCCGCTATTGCTGTGTTATTATTCTGAAAAACTAATATAGTCCCTCCTAAATCAGCCACCGTCTCTCGAATCCGGGAGACGAAGTCTCCTATTTTTTTCTTAAAGTGATGGAAGTTGGGAATGGTCAAGTGGTCCAGCCAGCGACCAGCGACCAATCACATGTGACTTTACTTTCCTCCTACAGACTTACTGGCCAGGTCTTACACTGAATGAAAATCCGATGTTGTGTCACGGAGAAGATAAATCAGTCAACAGTAGGTGTACCAGCACACTCACCAAGACAACGTTTGTTAATTAGCCCTCCTAGATTATTTTGCCAAAGCAACAACCCCTAAGCTCAATGAGTAACAATTAAGGGTTTGGTTCTCACTCTGGTCCTGAGCCAGTCAGGTCTCCATCCCCTGTGCCCCAGTGCCTCTGCATGGAGGACTGGAGCTAATGCATGGCCCCATTTCTGCCTCAGGGCTGAGAACGAAACGGTGCTTGGCAGCATCTTGCCATGGCTTCTGCTTGGATGTGACAGATATCACTTCTGCCCACATTCCATTGGCCAAAATGAGTCAATGCTGGGCCAAATTCCTCCCCTCCAAAACGGTCACGGCAACCCCCACATGCACAGAGATGCCTGTTGTGTTAAGGAGGACAGTGAATAATTGGAAATGATTCAGAAATGGTCTTGGGGGCACCTGGGTGACTTAGTCGGGTAAGCGTCTGACTCTCGATCTTGGCTCAGGTCATGATCTCACGGTTGGTGAGTTCGAGCCCGTGTCAGCTCTGCACTGAATTCTTTCTCTCACTGTCTCTGCCCCTCTCCAGCTTGCTCTCTCTGTCTCTCTCTCCCAAAATAACTTAAAATAAAAAAAGAAAGAAATTGTCTTGCCCAGGAGGGAACGAGGCCATAAACACCTTTACTCATTTAAAAATAACAAAATGATGACTTCTTGATTTTTTGATGTCATGCCCAAGCATGATGATGAGTCTACTTGACTCTAATCATCTTAGGGAATTGTCCCAATAGATTAACTAATACCTCTTATGAATGATAAAGTCAAAGACTGCTTAACAGCCCTATATATTTGGAAGACAACCTACGAGAATCAGAGTTATTTTATAGCCCGTGGGGATATAAGCCCCAAAGAAAATAGGACCATATTTCCGGTAGAAAGTTAACCAGTCATATTTAACTTAATACCAGATTCCAGCCCGATCAGTCTAATCAACCATACAAATTCATGTCTGTAACACGTTCTTCAATATGTCAATTACCCTTCAATTACAAATTAAAATTAAAATACAGCTTTTTCGTTTTTGCTTGATCTCTCATCAGTGACTTCCACGTGGACCTGAGATCCACATGTGTGGGAAATATGTTTCTGACATGACCCAGAAGGTCATAGATCCCACTCTAAAAATAGCTGTAACTTTGGGGCTCTTAGGAGGCTCCGTCGGTTAAGGGCCCAACTCTTGATTTCGGCTCAGGTCATGCTATAACAGTTTGTGAGTTTGAGTCAACGCGTCGGGCTCTTCGCTGACAGCATGGAGCCTGTATGGGATTCTCTCCCTCTCTCTCTGCCCCTTCCCTGCTCACACACTCTCTCTCTCTCTCTCTCTCTCTAAGATAAAGAAATAAACTTTAAAAAAAAGCTACAACTTTGTTCTTCTCAGACTACAAAATACTAGTTAACTTACTTTCCAGCACTCACTTTCAAGGAAGGGACAGTTTTTAAAGTCACAAAGGTGACTTTGCCACGGACACACATCCAGTATGATAAAAATGCCAGGGTCTCACTTTCTGTTTCACATTTGTGGAGCCAAAACCGTTGTAAAGGGTCAACACCTGTTAGTTTCATGAATGGATAATGAGGAAGGTGACAACAGAACACGGAAGATTTGGGTTACTTAAAACATACATTATGACATTGGCCCTGAAGCGAGCTGAAGGAGGTCCTGCAGTCCTGGAGCTTAAAAAGAAATAAACACACCAGATTCCGTGAATGTTCCTTCCAGTCTTCCCATTCGGTATTGATTTTAAAGCTTACTTAGCATATCTGTCAGGACGGTAACCACATCCACTTAAAGCCTGGTATTAAAACCCAATATTTAATTTGGTGTGAAATATTCCCTCCCACCCCCTCCTGTCCTCCGTGTGTCTACCCACCTGTCTAGGACATAGAGTTATTTCACGGGAGAGCCTGCAGAAAACACTCCCGAAAATCTCCTTGAATTGGTTAATAGATGCCATTTGGCTCTTTTATAATAAAAGACTGGTTTTTAATAAAATCTGTCATTCTCACTTAAAGTGAAACGCCTGCACTTAACGTGCATTCTTTCCGTCTACCCGTTATAATTCTCACCCTTTGTGTGTGCTCTACTCTCCTTGCTTCTGATGGAAGAAGCCAGTCTCCCAGGCAGCCCCGGAGGCAAGGGATAGATGAAGAAGAGAGGGTAGACCGTGCTTTTGGTTTTGCTACTGCGAAAATGATGCTAATTCTTTCCCTCAGCCCTTCCCAGCTCCCCCCTTCAAAGTCTCAATCTAGGAGGTGATGGTGGGGGCGGGGGGACTAGTTGGGGAATAACGGTAACTAAAAGTTACCGAGTGCTCATCAGTAGGCACCGTGCTGACGGTTTGCACGCACGGTGTCATTGTTTCTACGGTGAGTCGTACTAGAGTCATTTCAAAGGCGAGGACGTGAGGCTTGGCGAGAGCAAAGGAGGCGCCTTATCCAGCCCATCAGTCATAAAGGGGAGCGCGCTGTCCCTCCTCCGCTTTCCTTCTGTTCCCACCACACTCCCCTGGGCCAGCTCCATAAACACACGCACACTAGATTACACGCCCTTGGACCGTTCTAGATCCTGAGATAACTATTAGAAAAAAAGGATCTAACACCTGGGAACAGGATGAAAGATGACCGGATGTCCTTTTTGCCATTCAATGCGACTTACATGGAGCTTATCCTTTAAAATCTGGTTCTGGGTTTGGTACGTGCTTTCGTGCTTCATACAAGGTTTAAGACGAAAACCCATTGCAAGCTGTCTCATTTTCCATCTACAGGCACACCTCGTCGTATTGCGTTTCGCGTTACCCGATTCGCAGATACTGTGTCTTTTACGAGGTGAAGGTTTGCGGCAGCCCTCCCTGGAGCGTGGCTCTTGGTGCCATGTTTTCAACATCATTTGCTCACTTCGTGTCTCTGTGTCACATTTGGTAATTCTCACAATTTTTCAAACTTTTTCATTACTACGACATTTGTTATGACGTTCTGTAACCAAGTGATCACAACTCACTGAAAGCTCAAATAACAGCATTTTTTAGCAATAACCTATTTTTTAAAATGTTTATTTCTTCTGAAAGAGAGAGAGAGCGAGAGCTGAGGAGGGGCAGACAGAGAGGAAGAGAGAATCCCAAGCGGGCTCCAAGCTCTGTCAGTGCAGAGCCCCGTGGAGAATTCCATCTCATAAATTGTGAGATCGTGGCCTGAGCCAAAACTCAAGAGTTGACTACTTTACCAACTGAGCCAGCCCGGCGCCCCAGCCATAAAGTTTTTTTTTCCTTTTTTAATGTTTTATTCATTTTTGAGAGAAAGAAAGACAGAGTGCAAGTGGGAGAGGGGCAGGGAGAGAGGGAGACACAGAATCCGAAGCGGGCTCCAGGCTCCGAGCTGTCAGCACAGAGCCCGATGCGGGGCTCGAACCCACAGACCGCGAGATCATGACCTGAGCCGAAGTTGGACGCTCAACCGACTGAGCCACCCAGGTGCCCCATAAAGTGTTTTTTAATTAAGATAGGTACATTGTTTTTCTAGACTTAAAGCTAATGCACACTTAACAGACTACAGTATACTGTAGACAAAACTTTTATATGCACTAGGAAACCAAAAAATGCATTTCACTTGCTTTATTGTGATATTTGCTTTATTGTGGTAGTCTGGAACCAAGCCCGAATACCTCTGGGGCATGCCTGTATTTCAAATGCAAAAAACATCACCCCTCACAGGCTTCCAAAGCAAGCAGCAAATACCAAGAAAAATTCACCTTTGGTTTGCTTTTGAAAATCAACACGTTGCCCTGTAAAGGCTTAGAAATCAATGCAATAAATTGTGCAATGTTTCAGCACTGGCCTTTAAAAAAAGTTAAATAACTAATATATGTGCGTGTTGGAGGGGACAGCGCTATGTACCCACGTGACACAAGAGTAAAAAACGATCTTTTTTTGTAAATACTACATGGGGCTTGTAAATCTGTACAAGCAAAGGTTGAAGCAATTTACTGAATCTGATTGGACACTATTGGCTCTGTTCATTTGCTGAGGTCCACAGGGAAACTCTGTGCACCGGCGGTCAGATTTTTCTGATTTATAAAAAGAAACAAAAAATTTACGTTTCATTCCTGGTTTTTCAATCCCAAACTGGTAACCCCAGGTCGGGCAAGAGGGTCCTTCCCTAGTCAACATTCATGGAAGGACACGCCATGAGCCCGCCTGGGTTTAAATTTTTATCAGCACTCAGATGCAAAATAGCCCCCTAAGTTCAAAGATAAGACATCTCCGGAAGTGAGTTTGGAAACATGGGTGCTTCTTGGAAGACGGGGGCAGAACATCTGCCCATGGTTATAAGAACTTCATCCAAAACAGGGTCCCCAAAGGGAGCAGGAGCTGTGACAGAAAGGGGAAAAATGAGAACTTAAAATATTATGAAAACCAGGGGTACCTGGGTGGCTCACTTAAACAACCGACTTCAGCTCAAGTCATGACCTCATAGTTTGTGAGTTCGAGCCCCACATCCAGCTCTGTGCTGACAGCTCGGAGCCTGGAGCCTGCTTCGGATTCTGTGTCTCCCTCTCTCTCTGTCCCTCCCCCGCTCATGCTTTGTCTCTCTCTCTCTCTCTCTCTCTCTCTCTCTCTCAAAAATAAATAAACTTAAAAAAATTATGAAAACCAGTGTGTAAACAGGCTCAAAAGACAGCAAACAGAACTCTATTTTCCCAAGACTACTCAGGATTAGGCTAATGGCCTCCAGTATTTCAAGCTCACGGCCAATTACTAACCACTGACTTATAAATAAGTTATTTTTTAAACTTTTTGACAATTATGTTTGATGTCGCTAAATTTGTGTCACACACCAACAGCCTGGAGATACCTATTTCAAAGGTAAAAGAAATTTAGTTCCTTCTGGAAGGATTATGAATATCTTATTGGTTCACTTGCTCATTTATTGTAGAGATGACAAATCTCGGGTTTACACGTGACAAATGTCTATTACCTGCTGTGATATCCCTCGATGGATGTCCGGGCTGGGAGAGACTCAGCTTGAGTTTTCCATCATTTAGAACAAGGACAAGAGCCCCCGACCCGTGTTTTAACTGACTGGTCAGCAACAGCCCTGCTCTGTTCCACGTCCGAAACTGGAAAGCGACTGACACTTTGTCCTCTCCAGAGGCACCCGGGAGAGCCAAGTAGCTGCTGGAACTCAGAAAAGTCACAGGGACAATCTGAAGGTGTGAGCACGAGTAAGACACATTTCCCTGTGAACACAGCAAAAGAGGATTTAGGAAGGTGCCGGAAGGATACTTGCATTTCACGAACAATGGGTTTTCCAAGATTTACAGTATCCTATCAACCTTCTAGCAAACTAGGACTTTCAAAACTAGGCTTCCCCATCAAACTTAAGTCCAGATTTACCTTACAGGTCCTTCAAACCACAGCACCGCCCTCTCCGGGAAAACCTATTTCTGAGTCCTTCAGGGGAGTTCTGTCTTCTCCATTTCTGGGCTTTGGCAAAGGAATCTCGAGCCACATCTTTCCCAGGCCTTGTGCTGGACGTGGGATACAACAGACGAGACAGACTTCTCCCCTCAAGGTGTTAGGTGTTTATATCTGGTACGAAGCCCAGCACCAAGGACCACCTTCTCCAAGAACTTTCCTGAATTCGCCTTGGTTATGTAAACGTGCTTATAGCTGTGTCACTCAGGTGACGCGTGTACATCTGACTCAGGTGGGCAGTATGCTTCTGCACATCCGAAGGGAAGGATGTGGCCAGGTGACCTTTCCAAAGGCAAACAGGCTGCCTCTCAGAAGCTCTCACGGGCCGGGTCGCCCAGGGTGTTCACCCAGCCTAAGGTCTGACCTGCCTGGCAGGGTTTTTATAACTCTTTCATTCTATTTTACCAAAAAAACACACACTTTTTATCTTTAGATTATTTCTCTGGCTCCAGGAGCAAACTTATTTTTAATCGCAGCATTTGGAAAAGAAGGAACTTAAGTTCTTAACATAACTCGAATTAAGATCTCTACTAGAATTTTTGCCTGGGATTGGATACATTTTCATAAATCCCAGAGGAATATGTACCTAAACATTGCCATTCCTCTCCAAAATATATTATGCAAAGAAATACAGTGAGATGGGACTTAATTCAGCAGACTCTAAAGCTTCCACCCCATAAAGGCACTGTAGTTAAGTCATTATGGTATTGCTATAGGAATAAACGTAACAGCAGAGCCCAATAAATAACCCACAGAGAGATCTGAGAACATACGTACAGTCAGTGTGTAAAAAAAGGTACGATTCAACTTAGACACAAAAGGCTGGGCTTAATTACTACTACATAGTATAAGAATAAATGGGTATCCCTAAGGCCTAAAATGACAACTGATCCACAGAAGGAATAAATCCTAGACAATCAAAGGCTTAAAGATATTTTTTCAATTTTAAAACACATAAAACCAGCTTAAAACTTTTTCCCGGAAAATCCGTGAGACTATATCTAGCATCTCGGGTTTTAGAAACATTCCAAATACTACAAAGCTGTAAAAAAATACATAGACACATTGACCACATACAAATAAAAACATTTATATACTCAACGCGGCATATAACATTTAATATAAAAGATACGATATACGATACATAATTATATTAGAACATGACTTCACATTTCATATAAAATTGATTAGTCTGAAAAACCTATCTGGACCCTGAATGACAAAGGGTAATGATCTGCCAAACACAAAACTCTCTTATAAAGTGACAAGGAAAAAAATCGTTTAATAAAATTAAAAATGGGCAAAAGAATAAGAATCAACAGTGATCAGAAAAGCAAATCCAAACGGACAAAAGATTATTTCATTCATCGGCAGTCAGATAAACACGACGTAACCATCCCCTATTAGTTCATGTCCGTTGAGCTGGCAACAGTCTGAGAGCTGTTTGACGCGTGTGGCTGCCTGACATTGGATGGAAGGACCGTGTCACACACTGCTGATGGCAAATGTCGTGTTACAGTTTTGGGGGGGGGGGGCCAAACAGCAACATGAATTAAAATTCCAAGCTGCATAAAACTTCCAGGCAAGAAATTCTACTCCTGAAACTTTTCCCACCCAAATAAAAGACCCCGTATCTGAAAACAAAGGTGCGACTGCCCGTTGGTGGTAAAACAGAAGGAGAAAGAAAGCAAACGTCTTGATTAGCAAATGACTTTCCTAATGGCAAACTGTGCAGCCGTGACAACACAGACCTACACCTGCTGATGGAAACGAATTTCCACAAGGTTTAGTGGAGTCGGAAAACCGAGACTGAGAAAAGCTTCTCTAAAACGATCCCCTTTCTGTAAACGGCGCTGGACGTGGAGGCATCTACGTTCACACATATGTGGGTGAACCTGAACCCACTGATCTGTACAGGATTCGGTTATAAGGGCCCAAACGTGGAAGGACGGGCGCTGGCTTAGTAACGTGCCAGGCTGGGCGAGGGCCGGCAGCCATATGGAGAGACGGAACTGTCACAACTCCCCCATCCATCTTAGGGGTTAACCTGCTTCCAGATAACAAGCTCCTTACTTTGCTGACCTAAGTCCCTGCATCCACAGCAGACAGACCACTGGCCTTGAAGACAGAGGGACCCAAACTCTCCCAGCCAGTCGGTTCAAAGCCACGTCCACTTTCTCAACAGCCTAGACCTAACCTTTTTTAGCACAGTGTTTTTCCTTTGGGAGTCACACAAATGCTTTTGCTAACCTCCCCCCTGCGTATCTGCAGACCCTGCCCCCCTTCGCAGAAACAACGGAGCGCTCTCGCACGTCGCAAGACGGAACCAGATCCCCACGCACAGCCCCTGAGCACTGAGATAAGGTGCGAGGCTGGCATCACCGAGTCCGCCCGTGATCAAGAAGTGTCGGAGAAATATTTGAGAAATTTTGTGTCGGCTTCCATACGTACGTAAAAATTAAGAAAGAACGTGACGGGGGTTAAGGAGCACACTTGGAATGAGCAGCGGGTGTTGGGGGGAAATGTTGAATCACTATATGGTACACCTGAAGGTGACATTACACTGCTTGTAAACCAACCGGAATTAAAATTTTCGCCAGTAAGTTGCATTTTAAAATCTAATCGATTAATTAACATGGACTAAATACGAACTGAAAAGTATATATGACTGGTACTTTCCCTGCCTTCAGGAGAGGTGTATTCTAAAACCGAACCAATCAGGCAAGTTGCAAGTTTCTCTTGACCTCGCAAATAGACTTTCTTACCACGACCAGGGTCTGCGGTTTGCGTTTCTTGGACAAATCAATGATATCCACTCCATTATAATAGAGGTTTTCGAAGCAGCCGTGAAAGTTTTTATGTGGGAACACCACTGATTTTCTGTGTCCGGGAATCCCTCCAAAGCTGATCTTAGAAAGAAAAAAATGACATAAATAATATTGTTTAATGATTTTCTGATTATCTGCCTAAAACATTTATGACGAGCAGGCGTACAATAACTGCCGCGAATCTATCCAGCATTATTTTGCATTATCGTGTTAATTTCAAATGAAGTTTTCGATGTAGATTAGCAATGTTTCATTATATCTAGATAAATAGGTTAAATACTCATCTTGCAAGGTGCTGCTCAAACCGACTCTGTCACTTTAGCCGACGGGGAATATCGCACATCGATTTCCACGGTCACTCTTGATCTATGCGACCATACCGCTGCCCGTGATGACATTCTACTTTATAAACCTTTCTGGAACCCAGACTTTAGGGTCCTGGTCCTTGTGGTGGCTCTGCTGATAGGTTAGCATAATAAAGCCATTGATAATCTCATTCAAGGCCAGGCTCTCCAGCTGGCCTCCTCTGCTGAGGCCACTTATCCTAAATGAATGTTGAAATCATCCCATTTGCTCTGACAGATGTGCTGAGCAGAACCGGCGGAACAAAAGGGGCATTTCAGCGTAGGGTCAACCCGCGTAGGCAACACGCTGCGAATACGTTAAACCTTTAAATATCCCAAGAAATGGTATCTGGAATCCTGCACTTCTGGCTCTCCTGCTCCTCAAAAAAGCATGTTGGAATATACAGGGATCACTTCTCCGAGGTCCCCTAGATCGCTAATTCCGTGTAGGATTGCCCTAAAACACAGAGAGATCTCCAAGGTAAGTGTTGACATCCGACACCGGATGTAACACCAAAGAACTGTCTGAACAAATCATTTTTAAGCACGGCCTGCTGTCCCGGTAGCTCTTCATGCACACACTTCCCAGCTTTAACGCCCACTGCCTCTCGTGTGAAAACTAACATCGACGAGTGATGAAACGTCTCGACGGCACACGGGCACGTCACGCGCCGCTGTCAGCCGTGGGAAACGCTTCACCGGAATTCTGAATTGCTAGCCAAGGGGATTTCTCTGTGTCGTGCCATTTTCCTAGAAGGTCAGGTTGCATTTAAATCCGTAATACTTAAAAAGTAATTTTCACACCTCATCATCAAGATCCAAATAGCGGGACCCGCCCTTTGCCTGGAAATGCTGCGTGTGCCTGTCCACGGTGAAGTTGACGTGTGCGTTCAGGAGCTCCAAGAGGACAGAATGCCAGTGCTGGTCGTCCAGCAGGCTGCCCAGGGTGAGGGTCACACGGGCGTCAGGGGACGGCAGGTTAGCATGGCCTAGAAGGACAGGGGAAGTAATGCACCACTCCAATTCAACACTATGACGGCCACGTGGAGGGCAGCGTTTCTCACAACTACACTTTCCTTCCCTCCTTCTCTCCCAAGCACTGGTCGGCTGCTCTGACATTAGTCTCACACACAACCTTCTCTCACTTGTGAATAAATTCTTCCGCGTTTCTTGTTTATATTATTATTATTATTTAAATGTTTTATTTATTTTTGAGAGACAGAGCACAAACAGGGGAGGAGCAGGGGGGGGGGGGGAGAGACCAGAATCCGAAGCAGGCGCCAGGCTCTGAGGTGTCAGCACGGAGCCCGACGCGGGGCTCGAACCCACGGACTGCGAGATCACGACCTGAGCCGAAGTCGGACGCTTCACCGACTGAGCCACCCACGTACCCCTTGTTCTTCTTATTATCAATTATTGCATTTTCATTTTTCTTGAAAATATCTTCTTCCTGGGACCTCATTTCTAATACTACCTTAAAAATTCAATGCTCCACCCTTGCCTCTACAATGTTATCAGGTTACTGACAAAGTACAAACGGTCTTATACAGTTATCAAGCATTAAAACTTTTCACAATAAAGTATGTTCAAGATAAATACATGTTGCCCGGAGCACACCTCGACCAGAGGACAGTTTGCCTCGGACGTTCTGGTTTACAGCTGTTGCTCCAGAGTAATGACTTACAGGGTCTCCCTTCTTTCTCCAAAGTGTTCTGGTTGGGGTGCCTGGGGGCCTCAGTTGGTTAAGCGTCCAACTTCGGCTCAGGTCATGATCTCACACACAGTTCATGAGTTCGAGCCTACAGTCGGGCTCCGTGCTGACGGCCCGGAGCCTGCCTCGGATTTTGGGTCTCCCTCTCTTTCTGCCCCTCCCCGGCTCGGGCTCTGTCTCCCTCTCTCTCCAAAATAAATTTAAAAATACTAAAAAAATTTTTTTAAAAGTGTTCTGGTTTCAGGATGAGTTAACTACGTAGCTGTGAAAAATTAAGCACAAAAAGATACTTTCATCTCAACAAGCTCGTTTTCGAAAACACCACCTTGTAGGTTTTTACCTGAATTAAGGGATAAGATGAGTCTTCCTTTAACTAACTCCAGGGTGACGTGTTTGCCATTTTGTCCTTCTCGGTGGAGTAGAATCCCATCGGTCTGCCTGGTCTTAAATTTCAAAGAAATGACATCTTTTGTTGGACTCACGGACTTCTGATTCAACGTGTATATCAAGGAGCTCTTTCCATCAAAATTAACCACCTCAGATCCTACAGGGGGAGACATTAAAAAGTAACCTAAGTACAACATGTCTTTATTAGTGCGTTGAGATGTGTAAGTCAACACACACATACGCAAGGGGGAAATCCATGTGGTTAATTTTCCCTTCCTACCAGTAGCCGATACCCCTAAACTCCACTCTTGGCCTTTCCTGACGTTTTCCCCAAAATGTATCATCTAGACGTACATGCGTTGGCCAAGTCCCGGTTGCTCCTGCCTTTCTAATGGCCACTTCTCATCCTGTAAAAAATGAAGATCAGTAAAGAAGTTGAAGTCACCCCCCACTGCACCACCCCCCTGTCACACCATGGCTACGACGCTGCCGTTTTCTCTCAACTTTCTGACAGTTTCATCTTTCCAACCATCAAGGTCCCTTGCATCTGAAAAAGTTCTATTTTATCATTAACGTGGAAAGAACACTGGCCAAACCACTTGAAGACAGAACAAGAGAGACACAGAGGGATTCGGATTACCCGGAAAAATCTCCTGTGTTTTTCGTATCTCACAAGTAAACGAGACAACACGTGACTGTGCCTTAGAAAGACAAACACCGTGTGATTTTACTCGTGTGTGGAATCTAAAAACAAAACAAATCAATAAACAAACAAGAAGACAGACAAACAAGAAGAGAGACAGAGCACGGACAGGGGAGGGGCAGAAAGAAAGGGAGACACAGAATCCGAAGCAGGCTCCAGGCTCCGAGCCGGCAGCACAGAGCCCGACGCGGGGCTCGTACTCATGGACCGTGAGATCGTGACCTGAGCCGAAGTCGGAGGCTCAACCGACTGAGCCACTCAGGTTGCCCCTATTTATTTATTTTTAAATGTTTATTTCCTGAAGGAGAGAGAGAAGAGAGAGAGGGAGGGAGGGGCAGCGAGAGAGGGAGAGAGAGAATCTCAAGCAAGCTCTGCACTATCAGCACAGAGCCCGACGTGGGGCTCTATCCCGCAAACTCGGAGATCATGACCTGAACCAAAGTCAAGAGTCCAGTGCTTAACTGACTGAGCCACCCGGGGGCCCCTAAAAAGAAAAATTTTAAGAACACATATGTATAACAAATAAAGGTGCAAGAGAAAGCCAATAAAATGGGAAAATTCAGAAGCTTGATTTTGATTCACACACACAGTGGAAAATGTATAAACACCGCCGTCTGTCTAAAAATCATGTAAACAAGCAGTTATTCTCCGTTGCATAATTAAATGAATGTGCCTGATAAAAACATAACCCTTTGTCAAATTCAAACAATGTCCTTTAGCGTGTTAGATGACAGTAATGAGAATTTGATAATGAAGGATTTAAATACTTTCACATTTTACTAGTCTAGTTTTTCTGCGGGCACGTCACCGAAAGGCAATGATAATAATTAAGGCTTCTTTCTTTTTTTTTTTTTTTAATTTTTTTTAATGCTTATTTATTTTTGAGACAGAGAGAGACACAGCATGAACGGGGGAGGCCCAGAGAGAGAGGGAGGCACAGAATCCGAAACAGGCTCCGGGCTCTGAGCCGTCAGCACAGAGCCCGACGCGGGGCTCGAACTCACGGACCGCGAGATCGTGACCTGAGCCGAAGTCGGACGCTTAACCGACTGCGCCACCCAGGCGCCCCTAAGGCTTCTTTGTGAAGTGAGCGAATGAGAGCTGTCTGTTCCATGAATGATTCTGTCAGGATTATTCTAATCCGATAGCTTTGGCCCTCAGCTTCCCTGGGGCCACTGTTGCTTTGTAAGCGTAATATTGACCTTCCAGGGAGGAGAACGTGCTGGAGTGTGGGGTAAGCGCAAACTGCTGGGCCCCATCCCCAGAGTTCCGACTCTGCTGGCCTGGGGTGGGAACAGAGAATCCGCATTTCTAACACGAACCCCCAGCAATGCCGCTGCTGGCTTGATGACTACATTTGAGAACCACTGCTCTCCAGCAGCTAAATTCTGTTTCCTGGAACCTTCCCCTCAGGTAAAACGGAGCGGTGAAAAATCTACTGGATTTATAGAAACACAAAAGAGTGGCCTTACAACCCTCGAATGTTTTCAGCTCTCTCTCCAACGAGATCACGGACACTTGGACGTCTCACAATCAACCACATGTTAATCATCCCATGAGATCTTATGAGGCAGACTTCACATGTCTTTTGACAGGTTTTCTAGGCCTGTAAAGTGGCGGAATTACATCATTCAGCTACGTCATCAACCGAGTCAAACAAAACCACTTCAACAATGCATCTTGTAACAGTCCTGGTTAGTTTCACTAAAGTCTTAAACGGTAACAGACTTGAGCTCCGTTAAGTCTGTTACTTAAACGGTCAACAGACTAAGGGGGTGAGAATGACACGGATAAAATTCAGGAATTGCTTTTAGAAGTCTGGAAGGCCAGGCTGCTCCTCCTCTTCATCGGAAACTATCCACATCAGTCTGCAGCCTGTATAGCCCCGGTGAGCTACTTTCTGTAAAGGTTTGTTAAAAGAACAAAGAACAGTGGCAGAGGGTGCCCACTGAGCCTAAAATGTGTGCTGTCTGGCCCTTTATAGACATGCGTACATCTTCCACTCCGTGGAATCGACTGGTGACGGTCACCGGGCTCAATTCCTGATTGTTCAGAGGTGGCCGTGACGAGAGCCAGTTCAGTGCCGGACATTTTGTGGTCTTTCTTTGATTTCAACATTAAAAACCCTATTTTACATGGGAAATCACCAACTTAATTATTTTTTTGATCTGCCTATTGCGTAATTCAATACACTTCATTGGTGGCTATTCTTTTTTTTAATGTTTATTTATTGTGAGAGACAGAGAGAGAGAGATTGTGCATGCACGAAAAGGGGAAGGGCAGAGAGACAGAGAGAGGGAGAGAGAGAATCCCCGGCAGGTTCCTGGCTGTTAGTGCAAAGCCCGATGTAGGGCTCGATCTCGTAAATGTGAGACCATGACCTGAGCGGAAATCAAGAGTCGGATGCTTGACTGACTGAGCCACCCAGCCGCCCCCACTTGTGACTATTCTTGAATGTGTATTTATTTATAATGTATAAGAAAGTATTTTGGCTCCTGTGTCGTATTATAAAAGATTGGTTTTATATTGACAAGCTTCCGTAACTTCAAATTCAGCTTCAGCAGGGATTCTGCTTTGGCAAATACAGTTTTGTTAGTAAAAGACCATTTTTCCCCATTTTCCTCCCCACCCCACCCCCGCCCCGCCCCTGCCTTGACTTCATTTTCATTCATTCCCCAAACGCAGCCCCATTTTCATTTCATATTGACATAGGCCACGAGGCACCACACTGTATCGATGTCGGGATAAAACAGAAGCGGACAGATGTGGCCGGACCCTCCCAGAGCGGACAGTGCTTCCCTCGCGTCCCCACTTCGGCTCTCGTGAAAGAACGCATTTCTGCAGGAATCATCTAGTCTTACCGTGGGGCTAAGAAATTTGGTGACGGGGAAGCAACTCACAGTCAAGATGAGGGAAGCAGGGGCGAGAGGGCTTTTCTCCGGGGAAGCATTTGGAGAGAAAGAATGTAAACATCCTACTAATCACATGGTGCCTGTCACATGCAATTTACAGACAGGTGCCAGAAAGAAGCCAACATGGTCCCAACAGTGGGCTGTACTGTTAATCAAGAAGCCCCTCTGTGAAGCCCAGCATATACGTTATCACAAAGATGCTTTACAACAGGAGCATTTAGACTGGAAACTCAGTGACAGGCCTCATCAAAGAGAATCAATTCTGCAAAATGCCCTTTACTTACAGATACTCAAAAACCAATCCGACTATCTGAAAACAAATTGACAGGTCGGCAAATCCAGAATGACTTTTTTAAACACGTATCCCTCAAACACGATTTTCAAAGGCCACAGAGTTTTCAAAATTAAACCGAAACATCATATTGTGGGAGACAGAAGGCTTAGCTCAAGGAGTCAGTAGGAGTGAGCTCTCTGAGTATGGATGGGGGACAGCCCCGGGGTCCTCAAGCCTCAAGCTCCACCTTGACAATAATCTCCATTAAACAGAGGCTCCCCCGATCTCTATACCACTGATTACAGACTGACTAGAGAAACCACCTTTCCAGTCTTAGAGCTCACTGGTGACGCTCAGGTGACCTTTTATCAGCTCACGAAGGTAAAGTGTTTGATACTGGACTACTGTAAGAGCAAATACAATTTACGATGCCCATAATTCATACAAATAATCGACTATAATATTTATTTGAATAAAAACACCCAAATGATGTAGTAAATTACCGCTTAGCATCACACTAAACTTCCACAAGAAGGCTTCATGAACAATGTCTTTGTATGTCATTCAACTAACTAAATAATTGGGGTACTTGAAATAGAGGTCACTTGTTACGCATTAGAATAGGAAGCGGTACTTTCCTCTATTGGAAGAGTATAGAACCCACATTCCAAAATAGAAAATGTGATACTTAATTGAAAATAACAGCGTTTTTCCAATTTTACGTGATTTTATCATTATGAGTTTTATTTATTTATTATTTTATTTATTTTGAGGGACAGAAAGCATGAGTTAGGGATGAGGCAGAGAGAGAGAGAGGGAGAGAGAGAATCCCAAGCAGGGTCCACACTGTCCGCGCGGAACCCGACACGGGGCTCGAACCCACGAACCGTGAGATCATGGCCTGAGCCAAAGTTGGGTGCTTAACCGACTGAGCCACCCAGGCGCCCCAACACACTTTAAAAGCAACACCTAGAAGAATCAAATCCCTTCAATTCAATGTGTCCTTGAAGAAAGCTCAAGCATATAAGAAAGCAAGAATATCCAGCACCCAAGGTAAAAATCAAAATGTCTGGCATCTACTCAAAAATCTCCAGGCATACTAGGAAGCTGGGAAGTACGGCCCGCAGTGAGGGGGAAAAAAAAAGCAATCAAAATAGAACTGACCCAGATACTGTAATTAGCAAAGAAAGGCATTAAGGCAGTTGTTACAACTGTCATGCATATGTTCAAGAAGTCAGGTAGCTACACAAGAGATACTTCTAAAAAAGTGAAAATTACAATGTCTGAGTTGAAAAACACACTGAATGGGACGACTGGCAGGTTAAACAATGCAGAAAAATAGACTAGTGAACTCGAAGACACAGCAATAGAAATATTTTAAAATGAAACAAGGCACAAAACAAATTACTTGAGAAAATAAACAGGACATCAGTGAAGCTGTGTGACACAACAAAATCAAACAAACAGCCTAATATGTGTTTTATCTAATGACAATTGGGTCCCTTAAGGAAAAATGTGAGGGGAAAATGTAGAAAAAAAAATTTGAAGAAACAATGGCTGAAACTTTCCAAATCTGATGAAAACTATACACCCACAAATCAAAATAACCCAGTGAGCTCCAAACACAAGAAACCGAATAAAACAAAACCAAACTACATCAGAAACAAATTGCTCAAAATCTTAAAAGCAGCTAGAGGGAAAAAAAAAGGCATGACACATTCGAAAGACACATAGATACAGATAGCAGTGGGTTTCTCTGGGGACAGGATACAAGTGAGGAAACTTAAGAGCAATGTCTTGAAAGTAATGAATGAAAAAACGTTATCCTAGAATTCCATACTGAGCTCAGATAACTTTCAAAAATGAAGGCGAAATACCAGCTTCCTCCAGACATCCAAAATGCGAAAGAAGTCCTCACCAGCAGACCTACACGGCAAAAAATGCTAAATGGAGCCTTTAAGGTGGAAGGAAAATGATAGGTGGAAATGTGGATCGATACAAAGGAACAGAGAACACCAGAGTTTACATGGGTCGATGAATATAAATGTGTATGTATACATGTATATACATACGTGTATCTCATTAGATAGAAAATATTAACTATATATTGTATATAAAATAGAATGGTAACAGAAGGATTATAAATAGTGACACATGTTGAGGTTGTTAAATAAAACCATTTTTGATGCAATCATCGGTCTGTTTTTCTATTTTTATTTAAATTTTTTATTTTTATTATTTTTAATTATTTTTATTTTATTATTTTTATTATTTTTAAATTTTTACTCTTGAGAGCGAGCAAGACAGAGTGCAAGTCAGGGTGGGGCAGAGAGAGAGGGAGACACAGAATCCGAAGCAGGCTCCAGGCTCTGAGCCGTCAGCACAGAGCCTGACGCAGGGCTCGAACCCACGAACCATGAGATCCTGACCTGAGCCAAAGTCAGATGCTTAACTGACTGAGCCACCTAGGCACCCCGTCAATATACTTTTTAAATAAACACAGTATTTTCAAAGAGTCAATTACCTGTTTTATTCCCTTATTCTCTTCCCTGCTCACCCACTTTATTCTCCTTTTTTTAAAATATTTTTTAGGGGCGCCTGGGTGGCGCAGTCGGTTAAGCGTCCGACTTCAGCCAGGTCACGATCTTGCGGTCCGTGAGTTCGAGCCCCGCGTCAGGCTCTGGGCTGATGGCTCAGAGCCTGGAGCCTGTTTCCGATTCTGTGTCTCTCTCTCTCTCTGCCCCTCCCCCATTCATGCTCTGTCTCTCTCTGTCCCAAAAAATAAATAAACGTTGAAAAAAAAAAAAAAAATTTTAAAATATTTTTTAATGTTTATTTATTTATTTTGAGTGACAGAGAGAGAGGGGGGCAAGTGTGCGAGCAGGGGAGGGGCAGAGAGAGAGAATCCCAAGCAGGCTCCACACTGTCAGCGCAGAGCCCGATGTGGGGCTCGAACTCATGAACCGTGAGATCACGACCCAAGCCCAAGTCAGGCGCTTAACCGACTGAGCCACCCAGGTGCCCCTAACCCATTTTATTTTCAATGCCTGATCTGACACAGGACTGGAGGGCGACACAGATGACTGGTGGATTACCACGTTGTTCGCCATTCTGTGCCTACATATTCCACATTCCCAAGGATTCATGCACTCCTTCCTTCGTCTTTGCTTTCCTTCTGTCCTCCCCTCCTTCTTTCTTCCTTCTCTTATTCACCAATAAACACACTAATAAACCATGATGGGAATGGAGCCAGCTCAAGGGTAGACTTGAGAAGACGCTGACCTTGAACACGGGGAGTCGAAGTAGATGGCCGAAAAGAAGCAACTGAAGATGCCCCAAAGAGGAATAACAATCGAGAAAGAAATGAAGGTAGACCTGGGCACAGAATGCCTGTCCGTGGCTTCAGAGACCTGCATCAGGGATGTCAACTTGGAATTGATCAGACAGTGCATAAACGTTCCTGAAAACTTAAGCAAGCAGAAAGACACCCAAGGAGAGACCTTTTCAGAGTAGAATACAAAGCCAAGAACAAGCCCATGGGGAATATGAACACTGGACACTGGGGGCTGCTGGAGGGGGCAGGGGACTCTAAACAGACTGTGCACTCTAGAAGTAGGGGGGAGGGATTTTCAGGAAGAGAACACTCGTGTGCCAGGAAGCCACGAAAATGCATGAGGTTGGTTTCTACGAATGGCCAGTGTCATTGGAGTATAACTGGGGTGTAAAGAAATGAAACCAAACAGAGACGTTGCATCTAAGGGACACTATATGCCAAGATAAGCAATCTGGACATTTTCTCACTATCAACAGAGAAGTGAAAATAGAAATGGGGGGGGGGGAGATAATCATTAGCCCTTTGGGCTATAAACCGTATCATATTCAAACACTGTCAAAAATAAAAGTGCAAAGTGCTAGGCTTCAACAATTATTCTTATTAATAATAAAAATGAAGACAATACAGAGAGAGGCCCTACTATCAAGGAATGTACTCCGCAAAGTTTCACAAGTAGTGAGGACTATTATAAGTTACGGTGGGAACCCCTGATGCCCGACAGCTCGTGTTTGCTGAATTTTGGATGCACGCAGGCCCCATGAGAGCTACACAGCCAACCAGCCCTTCCGGGGATCAGGCGCACAGCTTTGATCTTTCTGGCACTGACCTCTAACCGGAGGAACCATGGTAATATCTCCTCAAGAAGAACATCAAGCTGATGGCAAATCCCCATCAAAGAGCACGCACGGCTTTCAAGTAGTAAACCTGACGTTGTTTCCCGGGTAATGGCAGAAAGGAGAAACTCATTTTATGGGATCAAAGAGAAACCGAGGATCAGGTGTCCCGGCCGTTGCGGCCGTGAGCGTGTTCGTGGATCCCAGAAACAAAAGGACGGAAGGAGACGACCGACGGAAAGAGAAAGAAAAAGGCGGACGGCCACGCGGCGTCACGTGGGCTAAATGGCGCACGGAAATGCCATGCGGAGGTAGGATTTGGAAACAGAGTGGAAGGGGAGCCTGTCATCTGGATGACGCTGAGGCCGAAGGGGACCCTTGAATCTAGAACGGGGCTGCTTCTGGGACGGTGAGCCTCACCTCCAGAAGGTCTCACTGTCCGTGGGGTTAGCGAAGGGGCAATGGTATCATTCCTACACAACCGCTCCCTGTGCCCTCGAGTGCCCATATCCTCCTTGATCCCTGAGCCAACAGAAGCTGAGATTCCTGCAGCCACTACTTCTCCGCGCATTCCTCCTCCCTCCCCAGTACCCCTCCCTGCCCGCAGCTCACCTCCCAAGCCCTTCACTTGGAAAACCGACTGACCGCTCTACTCCCCGTGCCCCGGGGTCACGATCCAGTATTTTACGTCTGTTTTGTACAATTTTATGGCTTCTCATAAAATCCTGACAACAAAAATGAATCATTCTAGAACGGCCCCCCACCTCCAATGTTTAACACGGTTCTTGGCAAATGGTCAAGTGTCCGATAAATTCTTAGATGGCCAGTGAGGGAATGAGGAAATGAAGGCCAGGATAATAATAGTGGTTATGAGAACCGAATTTGGGAGAAAAGACATCACTTTCGAAATGAAGTGGGACCAAAAACCCAACCTTACAAGACGTCCCCATCCGATATACTCTTTGAGTTAGTCTCCGGTTTTCTAGAAGGTGTTTTTTAATCATTATTTTTTCTTTTCGTATTACTTTAAGTAAATACTGGTATATTCTAGATCATCGAAATGGCAACCGTAGAGTTGATTCCCCCACGTATTTCACTGAAGGTGTTTATGCTTGTATTTATGCGATTTTTGTTACTCTTCTCATCAGTAGAGAAAAGAGGGAAGACACGACACGTAAATGACGTTCAAAAGAGGCCTCAAGTAGAGAAAAGTGGAGACGCAAGCAGTGAACCTAAAAGAAGAACTGAGTCATCATCGTGGGGTTCGGGGAAAACAAGATCACCAGCGTCCCCACACGAGGGTCACCCCAGTGACAGCATCAGAGAACAGCATCATCGGTCCCAGTAAATTACCGCTGTTGATTTGGAGTTCGTTACTTTCATGAAGTAAAGGTTCTGAGGCTCAGGCCAGGTGCACCTGTACATTCGACTAGAAAATAACTAAAGACAGCATAATATCAAGGCGTTCCATAAAAAACCGTTTTACATAGATATTTAAAAGGCTGAAAGAAGTCAGGTTCAGTTTTCAGTTCAGCATTTAGAGCACGTCAGTCCGTCATCGATGTCGGCGGGGGGGGGGGGGGGGGAATAAACACCACTTACTGTATGCACATCCGTACACTTCTATCCGCATCCCAATCCTGCCCTTAGGGTTCCAGGCTACGGGGAGGAAGCGCAGGAACCTGGCTTCGAAGGGAGGCTCGAGTCTGTAATGTACCACGCTGTCTGCGTTTGTGTTTCCTGGAAAACCCTGGGAGAAAACGGAGAAAGGGATCAATGTGTCTGCAGAATGCCGAGTTCACGCTGTCACCTCTCGTGCCTGTGAGGGATGGGTGCCTCACCTTGTTAATACGCAAAAGGCCGCCCGCTTTATAGAAACACCGCTAACGTTTGAGAGGCTGTGCGACAACCTTTCTTCAGGGCCTGGATTAGTCGCCATGGTCTAACTTTTCCTTATTTGCAGGGTAAATAAGGAATTTGCAGACGTTCACACGCAGCCCCACATCCAAGGCAATCAAGCGGAACATGGAGCCCGATGCAGGGCTGGATCCCACAACCCTGGGATCATGACCTGAGCCGAAATCAAGAATCGGATGCCCAACCAATGAGCTACCCAGATGCCCAACCCCTGACGCTTTATATGGCCTTTTAAAGTTGATTCCATTGATTCGTCATCAGATTCTTAACCAGTTTTCCCAGATGGTCTAGGCTGTAATAGGCAAAACAATCTAAAGTTTTCCTGTTACACAGCATCTTACTAGAAAATGCTACCCCCTCCAAGGACGTTACCGGTCTATGCTCCGCAAAGAACGAGTAAGGGCCCTCAGCTTCTAAAACGTAATGCCAGACGTTAAGTCTATCTAAAATTCTGTCAGTTCTTTGGAACCCAACAGTCAAAACTTCCAGTTGTACGCTCTTTGATCTCTCCCAGTTTTATTATTCAGAGAGGCAAAAGATGTCCTCGTAATACTCCTGCATATGACAGTAATATAATTAGGGGGAAAAAGTCGACCCTTCCTTATGCCCACTTGCATCAGAAGGTCAGACTCACCTTCCTGCCTGCATGTCACACGAACAGCCAGATAACATCAAACAGCCCGGGAGCGAAGTTCTTCTTAGCTCAGCCAGGAATGATGCCTGCCTCGTTGTCTGGCCTTGCGGAACACTAGGCCCAGCTTAACGACCAAATCAAGTTCAATCCCTAGTAAGCCACGACAACGAGGTATAAACAGACGGAACTAAGGATATCAAAAACTCCAATGTGTTGGGATTCTCCGATGCTATAACTCTTCCTCTGGGCTAGAGAATGAAATACCAACTCAGACGCACTCAGTCATCTCTCTCATCCAATGGAAGTGTCATCTTTGTTCTTTACGCCGTCTTCGTTTTCAAGGGTTAGCAACTGCCACGCCACGATCAGCGCGCCTCCACGCTCCAGATGTGAATTTGGAACCGCATTGTACCTGCCCCGCCACTTGCCGGCCCGCGGTCTTAGTTGTAGTCATGGGCTGCGGGCCACAGTTCCCTCGCTTGTACAAAACCAGCTTGTAAACCCTAACTCCACAGGCTGAGATGCTACTAAGTTAGACAATATCTGAAAAGTAACATTCCCATATCGGCCTGGAGGTAGGCGGTCCACGAAGGCTGGCCACTGTGGCTGTGCTCCTGGCTGCCATTTTGGATACCGTCAGTACCTTCGGCCGAGGGGGCTCATCTGTCAAACTCAGCATCCTGTTACTTGACATCTCAGGTTCAGTACCCAAGATGTGCAGGTAAACAGTGAAGAGAGAAACATCAGCTCCTACATTCACGGTGATGCCCAACTTGTAATTCAATTTAAGAACTGAAGTCAAGGGGCACTCAGGTGGCTAGTCAGGTAAGCAACTGACTCTCGATTTCCGCTCAGGTCATGGGATCAAGCCCAGCGTTGGGCTCTGTGCTGACACGGCGGAGCCTGCTTGGGATTCTCTCTCTCTCCTTCTCTCTCTGCCCCTCCCCGCCATGTGCTCTCTCTCACTCTCAAAATAAATAAAGAAAAAAGAATTGAAGTCAATATTTATTTGAGTGTAGCTGACAAAACTTGTAAATCTCAGCATGAACCATTTAATTAAATTACTTCCTAAGAAGGATACTTACGTTGTATTTTCTTGATATATAATTACTTCCTTCTAAAATATTGTTTACTGAATATAAATTCTGAAAATCACCCTTCAGATTGTGTGATGATAGTGCCAGACAGCAAAAGGAATTTCGGGTTCTATTTTAGTGGAATTTGCACAGAATACTCTTTAAGAAATACTTCAAGTGGCAACAGTGTCTTAATAGTCTATGAAAAGTGGGGATTCAAAACACACTCTTCACAACTTCTGAGAATCCGTGTTCAAAACAAAACATTCATCGTGTCCGATTTTAATTATATTCAAATACCTGGAACCTATGTATGTGTATGTATATACCTAGGTGATTATCATAATTCATTCTAATTTTAAGGGATTACATTATTTGTGTCTCATGTAGAATTATTAACAGTCCTTTTGGATACAAATCAATGATATGTGTCCTTAAAGACACAGAGATTAAGTGAAGCGAGTCCGGCACAGGTGGGATCTCTACCAGCATATCTATGCTCTCATGTTTGGGGCTAATTACTGAAATGATCCCGTATATTTTTGTTAAGCTAACGTTTCTTTTTCAGAGGTAGTATAATCTATTATTCTATTCTAATCTATTATTCTATTCTATTCTATTCTATTCTATTCTATTCTATTCTTCTATCTATATAATCTATTATTCTATATTTTTGGTTTAGTGTTTCCAGAACAAACACAGATGCACAGGCTGAACGCAGACGGACAAGAACAAAGGGTCACCCTCGCCCTGTTCTAACACGCGGGAAGGGGCAGACCCCACGGGAGCAGAAAGCAGCGGTCCCGGTGGAAGCGAGCTGCCCTGGGCAATTCCTCAGCAGCTCTAACCCAGGTTCCCCTCCACGCAGACCTACGAAAATCGAAAATCGGCTCCATCCAACTTCTTCCCCATCTCTTGTTATAGGAGTGACTTCAGGGAAGCCAGCATCTTCGTGTATAAAGTAGGAACAAGAAAAACTATCTTACAGTTCTGATGGGCTAGGGTATGAGAGTTTCACGGGTTCATCACCTAACCATTTTCTCCATGGCATTCCTGCTGAGGGTCGCTGGAGGGGTGCTGGGTGGAGGGATGGGCTAAATGGGCCACGGGCATTAAGGAGGGCACTTGTCGGGATGAGCACTGGGTGTTATGTGTAAGTGATGAATCACTAAATTCTATTCCTGAAATCATTATTACAGTATATGTTAACTAACTTGGATTTCAATTTTAAAAAATAAGCTAATATTTGAAAATGTTCACAACAGTACCTGGCTGGTATGATAAATATTATACATCACAATTAAACTAATTGCACTCTACAAATATTATACATCACAATTAATAAATAACACACGAACTGGAAAAAAAGGAAACCAACACCCCCCCTCCCCACTATCGATCAGAAACACTTCAGCTAGACGTGGACTCAATATTCAATCACTTTAAAAGCATCACAATTGAGTGTTTCATCCATGATTAGGAACAAACAACGTCTGATGAAGTTTTCCGTTTCCCCGTTAGCTATGCGGAAGGGAACCCGAGTCCGCGGCTTGGGCTCCATTCACATGCTACAGATGCGTTTCTAAAATAATATGTTTTAGCAATCGATGACATTTCTGAAAAGCTGCCCACTCTGCATTTCGTTTATTCAGCAGTCACATCAGTAGGATCTAAATCACAGGAAAGGATCGTTACGAGGCTCAGGCAAAGCCCCAGTCTCCAGCGTAACGTGCCCCATCCCATTCTGCATTAGAGTCAACAAATGACCTTCGAGATGCCAATCATGTATTTGTCACTGTACGTTTGAAATATCTGCGTCGTGAGAAAGGCTTTCCTACCAATTCTTTGTTTCAAAATAGGAGTGGGGCTGTCTACAGAAATGGGTCTCAGTGGTTTTAAAAATAGATAATCATTAGGGCTCTAAGCTGGGCCCCTATGAAATCCAAGCTTCACTCTGCACTAACACTGTTCACTGCATTTTAAGACCTCTGCGGTAGGAGAGGGGATGTTGCGGGGACAAAGGGGGTGTGCGGGAATCCCTGAGCTCTGAGCTCTAATTCTGGCCATTTCAAGTGCCGGACCATGATGGTGTTGGACAACATATACTTAATCTCCCCACGTCTCTGCTTCTTCATGAGTAAGGGGGGAATACTAACAATTATTGCTATTGCTAAATATAACATTTTGTCCCTGTTATTTTTGGAGGCTCGCGGGCCACGAAAGGACATACTAAAATCATTTCCTGTAATCAGACCAAGCGAACGCTGTGGTCGGTTGCTTTCAAGTCCGTGCTCTCGTGATAAATTATTTTTAACATTTTAGTGAACCAGAAAGCACCACAAGGTTTACACTTAAAGAAAACAAGGAAAGTATCCTCCTGCCACTTTGGTTTTATTGACTGAACTGGACATTCAGTAACACGGACTGGATGTCACGTGTCGGACCCGGAAGGAGCCGCTCAGTCATCCAGACCAGCAGGCTTCGTGCCCGGTGACCGCTCAAGCTTCAACGCGTGCAGATACGTTTACTTCAACGTGTTCTAGAAAGGGAATGGATAATCTCTCATCTGGCTTAAAACCAGAAAACACGCCCCCCAAGTGTGCTTAAAAGATTTGCTTGTGTGTAAGACGTATGTCTGAATGCACACAATAGGTACATTACAGGCATGTAAGTAGTATATTCTGATGTGAAAATCTCCATGTGCCGGAAACAGCGTGCACTTAATGAGTGGTTCCTGGTATGCTTTATGGCCTCTTCGTGGAAGCAAGTCACAAAGTCAGACCCACAGCTGACCCAAAAGACACAACCACCTCTCTGTGTCCCAACACCCGCCCCTGCCTCCAGGCGGAACCCACCCCACGAGCGAGTACAGCTACGCCACCCAGAAACCCACGGGGGCCCAACCCTGGAGCCGTCCACACCCCCGGGGCCAACACAGACGCAAGAAACAGGTCCTAAATGCCGCTGCTCTTGATTGACGTGATTTTTTTTTTTTTTATCTGCGAGGTATAGAGAAGGGCAGTGTAAACATTGCCGAAATATGGTTGAAATAAAGTATTTTTAAAACTTTATTTTTGCTCAAGTTGTATTGCTAAGTGTTAGGCTTTTACCACTTTGTTTTACCTTCTGCCTGAAATATGAACCCAGGAGAGAAGTCAGGTTTCCTGGACTCTGCAGGAAAACTAGAGTTTGGGTTTCTCCATACTCTTCCCTTCCCAATCTTCCTAAATGATCAGGAGAAATACATTTTATAAGCTATCTGGCCATTTTTTGCTGGCAAAGAGGTAAAGAAAAAGCCAGGAAAAAAATATTTCCATGACAACAACATGGTATTTTATTTGATTTTACTTTAATATTTACTCATGTATTTTTGAGAGAGAGAGAGAGAGAGAGAGAGAGAATGCATGTGCAAACAAGGGAGGAAGGGGCAGACAGCGAGGGAGAGAGAAAATCCTAAGCAGGCTCCATGCTGTCAGCCCAGAGTCCGATGTGGGTCTCGATCCCACGAACCTATGAGATCATGACCTGAGCCAAAATCAACAGTCAGACGCTTCACCGACTGAGCCACCCGGGTGCCTCCACAAGATCGTATCTTAAAAACAACATACGGTTATTGAAAACAATACCAGAACGTTGCAAATAAGTGTGCGTGACTTCATATATGGCACGAACTTCGTTTCTGAAAAATGACTCAGCTTTCAGTATTTGAGGAGTCACACAGAAGAATAAAAAAAAGTTTAGCTGGTTTTATAAGAAATGCCTCAAATGAGTGTTTAATAGTGTGCACATCCTATCAGCAACTGGAAGAAATTAAATAAGTTTGTTGAAATAAAAGGATTAAATAAAACGTTTAAATTGGACTCTCGGCATAGTTTTGAGGGCGTTCTTTAACAGTTCAGATTATTGGCAGAATAGCACGATCCTGTTAGCCTCCTGAATATGTTGAAAATAATGATACATAAAATAGATTATTTATACAAAATTGAGAAATATTTCCCACTGAGAAGAATCAGTGACTTGAACTGATACCAGTTTGTGTTTAATTCGACATTAAGGGGCTCCCGGGCGGCTCAGTTGGCTGAGCATCTGACCCTTGGTTTCGGCTCAGGTCATGATCCCAGGGTCGTGGGATCCAGCCCTCCGTGCTCAGCATGGGGCCTACTTAAGATTCTCTCTCCCTCTGTCTCTCTCTCTCTCTCTCCCTCTGCCCCTCCTTCTTGCTCGTGTGCACTCACACGCTATCCCTATCTCAAATAAAGATAAAATTTAAAATATTTAAAAAATAAAATACGTCATAAGGCAGGGAACTCATGTCACTCGCTGTGATGGGCTAAACTGTGTCCCCCTCAAAATTCGTATGTTTAAGCCCAAACCCATAGTGCTTGAGAATATGACTGTATTTGGAGAAAGGGTCTATAAAGAGGTGATTATGGTAAAATGAGGTCATTACAGTGAGTCCTAATCCAGTGTTATTGGGTTGTTATAAGAAGGGGACATCTGGACAGACGGACAGACCCTAGATAGGGTACACACAGAGGGAAGACCATTTGAGGACCCGGGGAGAAAGTGACCATCGGCAAGTCAAGAAAGAGAGGCCTTAGGGGAAACCAAAACTTCCCACACCTTCATCTTGGACTTTTAGCCTCGAGAGTCACGAGAAAATATACGAGGTGCTGGGTGTCGACCACGCTCATCGTGGGGATCATTTCGCAATACGTCCACACGTCAGATCACCACGTTGGACACCTTCGTATGATGTGTCAGTGACGGCACCATAAACTGGGGGGAAAAGAAAACTCCACAGTAGTGATATACAGCTCGAACAAAAACCCTATTTTTAAATAACCTCTGAGGGAGACTGAGCAACTAAATACTTCTGAAATATTCGGTGTGGATTTTAATTTCTTTCCAGAGGCTAACTACCGGGGCGCCTGGCTGGCTGGGTCGGAGAAGTGTGCGACTCTTGATGTTGGGGGCAGTGAGGTCCAGCCCCACACTGAGTCAATATTTAAATAAATAAATAAATAAATAAATAAATAAATAAATAAATAAATAAACTTTAAATAAATACATTTTTTTTTTAATTTTTTTTTTCAACGTTTATTTATTTTTGGGACAGAGAGAGACAGAGCATAAACGGGGGAGGGGCAGAGAGAGAGGGAAACACAGAATCGGAAACAGGCTCCAGGCTCTGAGCCATCAGCCCAGAGCCCGACGCGGGGCTCGAACTCACGGACCGCGAGATCGTGACCTGGCTGAAGTCAGACGCTTAACCGACTGCGCCACCCAGGCGCCCCAATACATTTTTTTAAAAAAAGAGGCAAACTGCCTGTTTTAATATAGGGAAACAAGTAAACAATCCTGCAGCAACGGAATGCAAATTTCTTCCGTTGAAAATTTTCTTCTCAAAGGAGACATTTAGATTTATCCTACACTGTTTATAAGGGAAACATACCATCACAGAATCTTTCTAGCCTTTCTAGAAAAAAATAAGTCATTTCTGAGTGGTAGTTACAATTCTGCGTTCAAAAGGAAGTGTTAATAACTTAAATAGGATTTAGCCAAAGAAGTTGAAAACTATGTCAAGATCAAATAGCTGTTTTTCAACTAATTATCTAACCCAAACTGTTTGGGTTGTTTTAGTAACAAAACGAGGATGCTCTTTTCTTAGCGTTTTAAATCTGAATCAGCAACACCGTCCAACCAAGATGATTAGGGCCCCTAGAAGTTCAAAATTAACTCTGACACAAGAATCCTACTTCGCCTAGGATAAAAGAAGGCTGTATCTGAAAAGTCAGTTGACATCAACACGAAGGAAGTCCTTTGCGCCACATAATAGCCATTTCATAGGGAAGACAAAAGGCCGTGTGGGGGCCAGAGCAGAGGTAACACAATTCGCCATGGGTTTCTCACATTTCTGCACCTCTTACAAACAGAAGCCCTGACTATCTTTTATCCCGAACTATCTTCCAAGGACATTTATACAGAAAGCTTCCTTGTGAGATAATCTTTTTCTTCCAAGCTAAGGGCAAGCACGTGTCCTGCACAAAAGATTCAGGTTCCCTCAGCTCTCGTAACATAACCCCACGTGCATGCAGGCATCCACCTGAGCCTATAAACACGGCCCACGGGTGACGCAGGGTCAAGGAGAACTGTGGCCGGTACGTGAGGCTGCCTGCTGGGCTTTCTGGGTAACCAAGCAAGTCACACACGCCTCTGTCTCTGACCCAGGTGTCTCTTGTCTTCTCCCAGCATCCAGAAAACAAGCAGGCTGGCCTGCTGCAAATAGAGCAAAAGTTCAGACACCTCACAGTTCTGGGTGGAAATTTTAAAGTTCGTCTCCCTGAAGACACTGGAGAACGTGTATGAAAAGGTGGAGGACTAAAGAATCTATTTAACTCAAGTCGCTGTGCAATCATTTAAATATTTTCATATATTGGTCTGTTAATTTCCGTCTTGCTCTTTTGTTCGCCTTTATTAATGCACGACGGCAAACTATTTTTTTAACTTATTCCTTTTTTTTTTTAAATACTGTGCGTTCTCCTGTTGCTTAATACAAAATAACAAGAAAGAACAAAATGTCGTCTGTGTTTTCACTAGCAGGAAAACCCTTATTGACACGGAAAATAAATGATACGCATAGATGGCCTTGGCTAGAAAATTCGAACAGTACAGAAAAGCTTAACATGCAGAAGCCACTCTTTCCCCAGCCCCACAGTTAACCATTTTTTTACGATTTATTATAATTGTCTTCTGCATTTACCGCTTCCCATCAATCCTTTCTTTTCAGATTTTCTAATAGGGATCCCCCTGATTTGAGACAGGGCACACATCAGGCATAGTGAAATGCTACCTGTCTGCCACAGGATCCTTCCTGTCATTAACAACGTTCTGGAGAAGCTCGAGCCTACGTCCCAGGCACTGGAGAAAGCACTAGCAAATACCGCCTGATCCCTCGTCCCTACAGGGAAGACCGCCGGATCCACAAGTCGCCAGTCCCTGTCACTTGGAGATACCCTCCCTCTTTCCTCCTCCAAAAGGGGGGCAGGGAGGAGAGACCCACCCTGTTCCCAATCTTCAGAAAGGCACATGAGGAGCTCATCCTGGATGTAATCAGTTAGAGGCAGGATCAAGTGACGTCACTTTTGTAAACTGCTTGCCATTCATTTTTAATCAACCCGTGGCATAATAAAAAGCATGCATCTCATTAACTAGACATCCCAGTTGCTCATTATTAGTTTTGCGACGCTATATTCTGCTCATATAATTAGCCTCCACGGTTCGTTTCTGCCGTCGAATTTGCACCTACGTAAAATTTTACAGAATTGGAAACTACATTATGCTATGTGTACAATCCAGATCTTTTCCATTTCAAAATGTTTACCTCAGTGCTTCAGTACGCTTGATGATCTCATTTATAATCTTAGGGTACATTTTGGACTCTTTAAATATGCAGACGAAAGTAGAATCCTGAGATTTCAGAATCACAAGGGATGATGATAATCCGCCCTGAACACCTGCCAGCATCAGGAAGGAAAGATGTCCGGAGTCCCTCGGATGCAGTGACTGAGGGTCTCAGAATAAACGGACATGGGGCGCCTGGGTGGCTCAGCTGGTTGAGCGTCCAACTCTTGGTTTCGGCTCAGGTCACGATCTCACCGTTCGTGAGAGCAAGCCCCGCATCGGGCTCTGTTCAGACAGCGCAGAGCCTGCTTGGGATTTCCTCTCTCCCTCTCTCTCTGCCCCTTCCCTGCTCACACACACACTCTCTCTCTCTCAAAATAACCAAACAGAATAAACTGACAAAAGGCAGATGAACAGGAGAAAAAATGTGTTCACGTAAATAGGAGTTAACAAAAGAAGTAGCTGGCTCCCAGTTGGCTCCCCAGTCGGAGGCTTGCAGACCTCACTTAGCAGGGAAAGACGGAGGAGACGGGGCTTCTACGGAAAGAACAAAAAGGTGTCTTTAGGAAAGACAAAGCGGTTTCGCGAGCACAAACCAGAGGCAGGGAAAATTACGGTAATATTTGTTCACGCGGGGGACAGCGGTCTTCCTTTTTCTGTGCCGTGAAACCCCGTGGAGAGGGGATTTGTGGGAGGTTTATCTTGATCTCTCTCCCGGGGCCGGATCCGCCTTGAGGAGGGGATTCACGGCAGCCTCCCTTCTCAGAAGCAGCTGCTTTCAAGTCAGATTCAGAAAGTTCCAAGAAGGCTGCTTTCTGCAGCCGTTCATTCCCAAATGCCTTCAGTGTAAACTAATCTTTATGCCAACTCTAGGGTCCGGAGGGGGTCCCCCCATGGATGCTCCTCGCCCTGTGGCATCACCATCGGCCCCCTGCCCGTGACCCCGCCAGGCAGTGTCTGCTCTTTGCTCGGCACAGATCCGAAAACTGGTTCAGTACTCAGTCGTCTGCCCCAGGGGAACAGCTGGCCGGGGTCTGACCAAAGGGCTGTCTGACCCCAAAGCCCAGGCTCATAGCCCTTTGAGATACGACCGCTCGAGAGATCTCAGAGAGCATCCGATCCAACCTTCTTTGTGTCAGTTAATAGATTTGTTTACCTCACCGTCAACCAGTCACTGGGAGATCTTGGACAGTTTCCTTAGCCCATCCGTGCCTGTAAAATGACAACAGTACTCCCTTGCTGCGAGGAACAGCGGCCGACACTTGGGAAGTGCCATGTATCTGCTTACCACTTTGTCATTTACTTATTACCATTTACTTTGTAGAGATCAAGGCATTCTCATAAAATATTCAAAAGCTAAGTATTGACTTAACACAATCTACCCGTCCCATATTGATAAACACCTAGGTAGTTGTTGATTTTTGGCCGTTACAAACCATATTGCAGTGACCACGAATGCCTTGGTGCATATGGGGGAGTGGGGAGATTGCCCAGATTCGAGGAATTCGGAAACACATGTTCCTACGAATGGTATTTCTACTTAAAGGTTGTACACGCTACTGCATAATCACTTTTCCCCTCTATGAGGGAGAAGCTTTTTAATGCATCATCCCAAATCAATTTCTTTTTTAAGTTTATTCCTTTATTTTGAGGGGAGGAGCCATGGGGCAGAGAGACAGGGAGAGAGAATCCCAAGCAGGCTCCACGCTGTCATCACAAGCCTTACGCGGGGTTCGATCTCACAACAATGACATCACGACCTGAGCTGAAACCAAGAGTCAGACGCTTAAATGCCTGAGCCACCCAGGCACCCCCCAAGTCAATTTCAGATGGTATTTTGCCACCAGGCAACAAAAGCCCATTGGTTTCCCAAATTCTGTGAAATTCACATTAACTGAAATTTGTGAACTGGCTTTAGAAGTATCCAAGAGAAGTCTATGGCCGTACCACCCCGAACGTGCCCCAATCCCGACTGATCTCAGAAGCTAAGCAGGGTCGTGCCTGGTTAGTACTTGGATGGGAAAAGTACCCAAGAGAAGAGAACCCAAGAGAGAAGAAAATATATTACCAAATTATTCACGAAATGATCATAATGATGATGTTCTGTGTTTGTGGACAGCCTCCTATGAATAAAGTCCGGAGCCAAGAACTTTGCTTAGACCTCCTCACTTAATTATCAGGACAACTTAAACCCCCACCTACATATGATCCAATCAATCTGACCAGACGAGCGCGAGAGTTTGTTGACGTCGTCTGGTTTGTAAACCAAAGTTGCTCGTCACTACCACCCTTCCGGATTATTTCACAGAGTCAGACAAACTTTAGAAGAAAATCCTCCATTGTGGAGTATAGTAGGTCTGCCCATGTTTTATCACAAGCCTTAGCTACGAAGATTTCAGAAATGCTATATAGATATAGGCATATATATACATATATATGATATCTAATGTCTTATATAAATAAATAAATAAAAGCAAAGATTTATCTCATTCACGTAAATGCTGAAAACGCAAGGTGGCAGAATTAATGACTTATGCCTAACACCTATGCTTAAGCAGATGAGCAAAGGTCTACAGTAGATAAACTATAAAGGACAAAACGCAGAAGCAACATCCACTTTACCATCCCTGGGCAATCTATGGCATATGACCTGAAAAATACCTGAAATGGTCATTCTCCTTCAAAATATCCATCCTCTTCTTTCGCACAGAGTCTAAGGGGCCACCATGACATTGAACTTTTGATTCACCCTGAGCTTGAAAGCTTGCAATCCGGAGAAGTCTCTTTCTGAAACAGAACTACCCTTTCAAGGTAGGATCTTTCAAGGGCTCTTTTAAGTCAGGATCTCTCGCTCATTTATTCATCCAACAACATTTATTGAACCACAGCAGCGGGAAGGCTCTGTGTCAGGCTCTGTGGAGGATGGCAGACAGAAGCGGTCAAGCTGCTTTCTAGGAGAGCTTACATTTCAACGCCCTCTATTCCTACCTGGGGCCAAGGAGACAGACGGAGTGGAAGAAATGCTCATCTCTGAACAGGTAGGAGGGAAATGACAGAACACTTTCTTTGACTGCCTTATTGTCTTGCCTCGGGCTCGTTCTGTGGACGGAACATAAAACATGCGGGCACCTGGGGCCCCTGGGTGGCTCCGTCGGTTAAGCATCGACTTCGGCTCAGGTCGTGATCTCACAGCTTGTGAGTTAGAGCCCCACGTCGGGCTCTGTGCTGACGGCTCAGAGCCTGGAGCTGCTTTGGATTCTGTGTCTCCCTCTCTCTCTGCCCCTCCCCTGCCCGCACCCTGTCTCTCTCTCTCTCAAAAATAAATAATAAAACATTTTTAAAAATTTTTAAAAAACAAACATGTGGGCATCTGCAGGTGCTGAACTGCCAGCCAGGGCACCCCTGCCTTTGTCATTGTCCCCACAGCCTCTCTTTGCTGGCCTCCACCAGACAGACACCCATCTGAAGAAAAGGGCTCACTGGTGTTGAGATCCTCCTATTTCCTGGACACTAAAAGTGATTTTTTTTTGGGGGGGGGGGTGGGGCGCCTGGATGGCTCAGTCAGTTAAAGCCTCTGACTCTTGATTTCAGCTCAGGTCACGATCTCACGGTTCGTGGGATCGAGTCCCAAGTCGGGCTCCACGTCAACAGCACAGGAGCCTGCTTGGGATTCTCTCTCTGCCTCTGCCCCTCCCTCGCTCGCATGCCCGCTCTTGCTCCCTCTCAAAATAAAAAAATAAATAAACATTAAAAAAAAAAGAAACACCGATATTTAAAAGTGATATTTTTTCATAAGCAGTATCTCAGTGAATCCATACCATGACCCTGCGTGTTAGGGTTTAATCACGCTGTTTTTGTAGAAGAAAAACAGTGGCTCAGAAAAGGGAAGTTTCTTTGCCAAGCTTTACAGCAAACAGTGGAGCAGGGGATCAGCCCCCCGGACGCCTGGCTCCCAGGCTGAGGGCGCGAGCCCTTCGGAATAATGCCCGCATAGACTGTACTAGGGTGCTGGAGGTTTCATCTACCCATACTTTTGGGTTTTCCTACCAAGACTGCTGAGTCACTGAAAAACGAAGTCGGAATTCTCAGGAGAAACTCCAAAAAAAAAAAAAAAAAGAAATATCAAGAGTATGATGCCAAGTTGCTGTCTGTCTCAAGCCAATGCCTCCTCCGTCTCGCCCCTCGGCACCCAGACGGCTTGGCCAGATGGGCTCAGAAAACCCTACCAACTGTGGTTAAAGGCAAAGCCCATGACAAGATTTTCCCAGTTCGCAAGAGTTTAAAGGACAAGGGTTAGAGCCAAGATTCTGCATCAGGAGAAACCAGGGAGGGGACGGCTGGGTGGCCCAGTTGGTCAGGGGTCTGACTTCGGCTCAGGTCATGACCTCAGGGTCGCTGAGTGTGAGCCCCGCGTCTGGCTCTCTGTCAGTGCAGAGCCCGCTTCAGATCCCCTTTCTCCCTCTCTCTCTGCCCCTCCCCTGCTTGAACGCTCTCAAAAATAAAAAACATTTAATAAATTTTATTTAAAAAAAAAAAAAGAATCCAGCGACAGTGGGGGAGAAAGATAGAGCTCGGCCCCTCACAGGTCTGCTCTGCAGGGAGAGGGAGAGAAGAAACACTGGTATTCCTCCCTCCAAGCATCAAAACACCAGGCTTCCTTCATGAAAGGCTTCTCTCCGGGAAAAGCAAACCGACCAACCAACCAACAAAAAATGTGGGAAGATATTCCCAGGGTTAAGCGGTTTCTACACCGACTGTTTCTTAGTATTATGGTCTTCCAATATCTCACTTTTATTGTTTGACTGTCTCTGCTCTGAGTACATTTCAGAGAAAATTCTTAAGTGAGCATTCAAAAGCAAAGCAATAAAAATGTTCTGGAGTGTGATCGAGTGGGTATTTTAACGATTGATAATTATGCTTCTAACATATAAAATGCTCCAGGCTTCCCAAGTTGGGCTTGTTAGGAGTCAGACAGATTCATGAATGTGTGCAATCTCGATTATATTTCTGTCCTGGGCTATTTTTCTTAAAAATGTTTATAGCTGCTTAAGCAGTGATTTAAAAAAAAAAATACTTTGACTAGCATTTTCACTTTAAATGTTCACTTCAAATATCGTAGAACTATTAAAAGATAGAATTCTCCTGTCCTGTTCTGGTGCCTCGAAGCTTTTTAGTTTGTATCTTTTGAGTTGCACTATGCATCGAAAGTGACATAAACGTGGTGGGTGTCCCGATACACGGATGGCATTTTCCATTCGACACCTGTTTCTCAAAGGTTCAACGGAGCACAGAGGACCGGCTGACATCCGCCGATGCTTCTGTGTGGCCCTGCCTGTCCTCCGTGTCACTGATCGTTTACAGGCCCCTTGGGGTCTGTGTTCTGTGATTCCTGGCTTCTTTTCATCTTCTCGAACTTCCATGCTTTCTATGCAAAATAGAGGCGACAGGGATTGCCCCGGCAACCCCCCACCACGGAGGGAAGGTGTGTTCGTGACTTACAGATTATGAGAAAGCACACGAATTCCGTGGCCGATGATTTGTGGAATGAGGCAAGGTAGAAAGAATGGAAGTAAAAGAAGGAACAAAAACAAAGACGAGGTGTTCTTTTCTTTGAAACAATAATAAAATGCAGTGAGGAGTCTGAGAAGTGCCCGGAGCTGGTGTCCAGAGCCCCGCGGACTCTACGGAGACCTGAGCACATTGTCACGTGTCTCAGTTCTGCGTCACCAATAGCTAAGAGAACACATTTCTTCTCTTCCAGTGTCAGGTGACTAAAGTAGAACCGTACTGGGCAAGATCAGTCTTGGTTCTCATACCCAGGGAAGGAAAACAAGATTGAAAGGAGAATAAAGAGTGAAGATGATCGGATTGTAAACTGTCGACACTTCTTCTTTTCCTGATGGCTCAACGTCCCCACGCAGGGGCTGTGACCTCCCACCCAGCGCCCCTGTGTGGTCAGGCTGGCACCTGTCACAAATACCCCTTCTCGCCCTCCCCTGTCTGGGATCCAGTGACACTGAAATAGACCAGTGAGATCCCCTCCAGGCTTTGCGTGCCCTCCTGGCCCCCAATAAGGGTACTTTTCCAGAGATCCCCCCGTCTCTGCTCCCCATCGGCCGGGTGGGACCTCTCCCTGGCCACTCCTGCCATGCAGCCACTAGCCAGGTGTGGCCTGCTGTGCCCCCCTCCCTAGGAGCTGTGCGTCTAATAAATCCTGTAATTTCTTAGCTTGAGTGTAATTTGCACAACCGCATTGGAACGCTCCTTAAAGACCCCACAAGGGGGACTTACTCCCCCATTCACGACACAGTGGTACTGGCAGAAAACGGAATTTTAATTACAAATATATGCAGATTGCGAAAGCAAAGTGATTTGCTAACCGAGACTTCTAGAAGGTCTCACTGCCCCCTAGATGCCTAATAAACTCAGAGAACCCATTTCCTGGCCAGTGGATCACAACAGCTAAGTTTCTCTTGGCTTCCATCCTTGTTTCTCTGCTCCCAATGAACCCTCGCCTCGTGACCCTCAGGCACAGTTTATGACTAGTAAATCCCCGTTGTGCAAAGTGCACTACAGTGAGGACCTTGCACAACAAGTGATTTGGCAGAAGAAGTCAGACTGCTGCCGTATTCTTTTAAAACACTAAATAACTTTTTAAATGTTTATTTATTTCTGAGAAAGAGACAGCGTGCAAGCCGGGGAGGGGCAGAGAGAGAGGGAGACACAGAATCTGAAGCAGCTCCAGGTTCTGAGCTGTCAGCACAGAGCCCGACGCGGGGCTCGAACTCACGGACCTCGAGATCACAATCTGAGCAGAAGTCGGACGCTTAACCGATTGAGCCACCCAGGCGCCCCACTAGATGACTTTCTAGCCCAAGAATTAAGGATGTCACGGTTATCCTCAAGCACAGGTGGACACGCAACTGAAACTCTGGGCAGGTGTATCCTCAGATTATTTGCCATTTACGACTTATCTTAAAACGACGTTCTGCGCTAAGTAAATGTAACCGAGCTTATATAATTCTGGAATGTTTTATGAGAAGGACAATCATACTGCCCAGTATTATCTTTTTATTATTATGAAAAGAGTTAGTTTGACCCTTGCTCGATATTTATTTGAATGAGATTTTTAGGTCCCATTTTACTAAATTACATGAACTATAAAGCTATGGGATAGCGTAGTATTGGCAATTCAGAAGTCATCAACGCAGCTTAAATGCTAACCCGTTCAAAGAGGATCTAAGTGCATCACGAGGCCCTCAGGGATTGTCACAGTGGGCTTGTGGATCTATTAACCATATGCTTGTGTCACACGCAACTTTTCAGTCTTAGAATGAATAGGTTTTGTGAATTAAAAACTATCCTGCAAACATTGCCATCGCTGTCCTTGCCTTTAAACGTCACTCTGGTGATTCGGCACTAGGGATAATGTAAAACATTTTGCATCGACCCTCCCCACCCACGAATGATTAAACTACAGTATGTTCTATGCACAGTGGGTCATTTCAAAAAGGTTATTATCTAGGAGATGACAGCGGCTTGCACCTGGAAATGCAGTAAATGCTTCCCTTACAACATTCAGACGACTGACTGGTGAGAAAACACACTGGGCCCGGAGCGCAGGGAGCCGGCGCTGGGCTCTCAGGCTGGTGATGCAGGCGGGGAACCAGCACCACGCGGTCCTGGAGGCTCCTCCCGGGTCCGCGGGGAGACGCAGCAGGTGCGTTGCTCCCTGGAGGAGGTGGCCGCAGGTGAGGGGCTTCCACGTGTGGGAGTTTAGACGGTGGCCAGGAGAGGAGGAGCGGCTGGGGCAGAGCACCTGCTGGTGAAGGCAGAGCTGGAAGGAGGCCGTGGGAGGGACAAGCAGACGCCACAGGGAACGTGGTGGTGGATGATTTTCCCTTCTTTTCTAACCCCGCTGCAGGGAAATCAGGGTCGGGGCAGGGTGCCAGGAATGGTCACTCTGGCCGGTGGGGGGCGCAGGAAGCAGGGCCCCACCTCCTTGTGCACACACTGCTCCTCCAGGGCTCCCCGGGAGGAGGGCTAGTGCCCTGAGAGAGTCCGTTATCCTGAGTCCTCACCCTCCCCAGCCTGAGGTCTGAGAGGTGGGCTATCCCCTCGTTCCTCTGGAAGGGGAGCCCTGGGGTGGGGCTCTGAGAGGCGGCCCTGAGGACTTGTCCCTCCTTTGCCTGTGGCATCCACACTGGTGCCTGTTAGGGCCCCTGGGCTGTGAGGACACGACCCACAGAAGAGGCATCTAGTGAGTCGTCCATACGGCACTGCTCAGCCTGGGTGGGGGTCCCATCTAGACGGCCCTTGGGAAACATCTGATAGGAAATGGTACGTGTGGGTCACTGAAAATGGGCCTGAAGGAGAGGATGCTGGAGGAGGGAAGGGCTTAGCGGACTTGCAGAGCCAATGACAGGCATAGAGGAGACACCCTGGGGGCCAATGGGACATGTGAGGTGAAGGCGTTGAAGGAGCACGCTTTCCATGCTGCGTCCTAGCTGGGATGTCAATTTCCTATCAGTACCACCTCCGGGCCACACACGTTCCCTGAGGGGTGAAGGCTGCCTTAGCCACTGGCATGTCGTCACATTAGCATACTGCTGTCACTTCCTGAGCACGAACGGACCTGGTCATTGGCACATGGGAGCGATGTCGGTACCCCCTTAACTCCTGTGAGTGTCCAGGCACGCGGTGCTGTTTCCAGCGGCATCTAGGGAGACTAATGCCAGCCCGCGGCGGAGGAAGCAGATCCGTGTTTAAGGAGAAGCATCTCCAATTAAACGAGGCCGCTTGGTTCTCTGTAAAAAGTGACAGTATCCACGTGCAGTTCAAAAGGTCCTCTTAACCATCACATATGAGAGACAGGTTGGCAGAGGAAAGACCTTTTTTCTTCCAGCAGGGGCTGGGATCTATCCACAATTTTGTTTTCATTTTAAAAGTACGGGAAAAAGGCAGACAAAAATGGCAGAACACGAACATGTATGCATCAGCACATTTTGAAATAGACTGGGTATTTTTAAAACTGATTTTCAAAATGGAGAGTGATGTCAGCAAGATGACAGACAAGAAAACTCCAGGCCTGTTCCTCTACAGAAGCATCACATCAAATAAACAGCTAGAGACTGACTAAACTCACATTACGGAAGTGATGGAAATGATGGCAATGATCAAAGATCTACAGCAACCAAGTGAACACCCAGTCCAGAACATGCCACGTCTAAAAGCGCAGGACATTTCGTGACAGTGTAGGGCGGCACAGCTGAAGGAAAGAGACTGCCACCTGCTAGTCCCCTGTGCAAACCAGAGAGAGCAGGGCAGGCTGATCTGTAACCTTCCAACCTGTCCGTGGGATACCTGAGGGACTGGTCTTGGGACACCCAACTCAGAGTTCGGACAACCAAAAGTGGCTCACATCTCAGAAGACAGGAAGCCACAGGAATCATCAGCAGGTACAACTTAGGAAAACCGCCCTAAACACAAACTACAGACACAGACACCTGGGGCAAAAGATGACTGACTGTGGAATACAATAGAACAGCTGAGGCCCCTAGAATGAGCAAGGCTGCGACCCTCACAGAAATTAAGACATTTAAAAGCGGCCATATAAATGGGAGAACTAGGAAGAGAGCACAGGCACAGATCCAGGGACGACACAGGCCTGAGAAGGTCTGATTCGCGAGCGTCTTCCCCTGCACGAAGCCAGCACACAAAGACTGGGAGACATGACTGTTTCCTAAAATGCCCAGTTTTCAACAAAAGATCATAAGGCACACAAAGAAGCGGTAAAACATGGCTCCTTCGAAGGAACAAAATCCATCTCCGGGAACCATCCGTAAAGAAACCCCGGCATTGGGGGCACCTGGGTGGCTCAGTCGGTTAAGCATCCGACTCTTGATCTCTGCTCAGGTCATGATCACATGGTTCATGGCTTCGACCTCCACACTGGGCTCTGTGCTATCAGCAGAGAGTCTGCTTAGGATTCTCTCTCTCTCTCTCTCTGCCCCTTCCTTGCTTGCTCTCTCTCTCAAAATAAATAAACTTCAAAAAAAGAGAAAGAAACACTTTTGGACTTACTAGAGAAAGACTTTAAGACAACTGGCTTAATCAGTTGGTTAAGCATCTGATTCTTGATTTCAGCTCAGCTCATGAATTCACAGTTCGTGAATCCGAGCTCCACATCGGGCTCTGCGCTGATAACACAGAGCCTGCTTGGGATTCTGTTTCTGTCTCTGTCTCTCTCAAAAATAAGTAAATAAGCATTTAAAAAATAACTGCCTTAAATATTCTCTAAAGGCCAAAGGAAATCACGGACAAAGGAAATAAAGGAAATTTAAAAATATATGAGTAAGATGAGAATATCTCCAAAGAATCTGCAATTATGAGAAACAATCAAGTGGAAATTCTGGAGATGAAAATACAATCACTGAATTGAAAAATTCATTTGAGGGGTTCAATAGCAGACACAACAGAAAGAAATAATCAGCCAACTTGAAGACAGGCCATTTGAAATTATTTAGACCGAAGAGCAAAATGAGAAAAGAAGGAAGAACAGGGAACAGAGACTGAGAGACTGATGATGGCAGAACATCAAGCCAACCGATGTAGACATTATGGGAGTCCCAGAGAGTCCCATTATGGGAAAGGACAGAGAAAAAGGCAGAGAAGTTATTGAAAGAGATAATGATGAAACATTTCACAAATCTGAGGAAAGACGTGGATACATAAATATAAGCTTAACAAATAATAAACAGGGGGCACCTGGGTGGCTCAGTTGGTTAAGCATCTGAATCTTGATTTCGGCTGAGGTCATGATCTCGTGGTTGCGAAACTGAGCCCCACATCAGGCTCTGTGCTGACAGCACAGAGATTCTCTCTCCCTTTCTCTCTCTGCTCCTCCCCCTGCTCTCTCTCTGTCTATCTCTCTCTCTCGCAAAACAAATAAATAAATATTAAAATATACCAAGTAGGATACACACAAAGAGACCCACACCAAGAGAAGAGTGACATCCCATACAAGGGAGCCTCTGTAAGATTATCAGTGGATTCCTCGGGCCAAATGCAGGCCAGAGGGAACTCTGTATTAGGCAAATGTCCTGCAAAAATGAGGGAGAGATAAAGACACGCCCAGAGAAACAGAAACTGAGAGTGTCCATTACCACTAGACCTGCTATAGCAAGTCTATCAAGTTGGAATGAAAGGGTGCTAGAGGGCAACTCAAGGCCATATAAAAATACCAAATTCCGCAATAGAGGTAAATACGTGGACAATCGTAAAAACCAGTTATATTGTAATTTTGGTTTGTTACTCCACTTTTTCACAGTTTTATTGAGAAATTATTGACATACACTATAACTCCACTTTTTACTTTTCTACAAGATTTAAATTTTTTTTTTTCAACGTTTATTTATTTTTGGGACAGAGAGAGACAGAGCATGAACGGGGGAGGGGCAGAGAGAGAGGGAGACACAGAATCGGAAACAGGCTCCAGGCTCTGAGCCATCAGCCCAGAGCCTGACGCGGGGCTCGAACTCACCGACCGCGAGATCGTGACCTGGCTGAAGTCGGACGCTTAACCGACTGCGCCACCCAGGCGCCCCCTTTTCTACAAGATTTAAAACAAATAGCATAAAATGATTATAAACCTATGTTAATGAGTACAAAATATATAAAGATGCAATCTGTAGCATCAATAACATAAAATGTGGGAGAAAGAGCTATAAAGAAGACTTTCGGTATGCAATAAAGTATCAGTTTAAAATAGATTATGATAACTTCAGGATATTATATGTAATCTCCATAGAAATCACAAAGAAAAAAATCTATAAAATTTATAGAAAAGGAAATGAGAATTCAATCAAAATGAGTAAAAAAGTTAACTAAATACGAATGAAGACAAGAAAAGTGGAACAAAACATATAAGACATAAAGACAACAAATAACAAAATGGCAATAGTGGTCCATCCTTACCTGTAACCACTTTAAATATAAAGGACTAAACTCACCAATCAAAAGATATAAGTTGGCAAAATGATACCTAATGAGAAGAGAAGAGAAGAGAAGAGAAGAGAAGAGAAGACAGAAAAGGGAAGGGAAGGAAAGGAATGAGAAAAAAGAAAAGAAAAGAAAAGAAAAGAAAAGAAAAGAAAAGAGAACAAGATCCAACTTCATGCTATCTGCAAGATATTCATTTTAGATGTTAGGACACAAGCATAGATTGGAAGTAAAAAGGATAGAAAAAGATATTCTGTGCAATTAGTAACCAAGAGCAGGGATGGGTATATTAATATATTATTTCAAGCAACAAAGAAGGACATTATACAATGATTAAAGGGTCAATTCACCGAGAAGACACAAGAATTATAAATACAGGTGCAACCCACATCAGAGCACCTACATATATAAAGCAAACCACAGAACTGAAGGGAGAAATAGACTGATCTAGAATAATAGAGGGAGACTCCAATACCACATTTTTGATAACAGATAGAAGAACCAGACAGAAGATTAATAAAGAACTACAGGGCTGAACAACACTATAAGCCAACTGGTCCTAATAGAGATCTACAAAACGTTCCATCTAACAACACGCATCTTTCTCAAAAAGGCATGGAACATTCTCTAATACAGACCGGATGTTAGTCCACAAAGCAAGTGTTAAAAATTTTAGAAAGATGGGAATCATGCAAAGTATCTTTTCTGATCAAAATGAAATGAAACCAGAAACCAACATCAGAAGGAAAACTGGAAAATCTACAAGAATGTGGATATTGAACAACACAACCTTAAATAATCAATGAGTCAAAAGAGTAAATCACCAAAGAAATGTGAAAATGTTTTGAGACAAATGAAGACGAAGCCACTACCTACTGAAACTTACTGGATGCAGCAAAAGAAGTGCTAAGAGGGAAATGTATAACTATCAATGCTGACATTAAAAAAGAAGAAATATCTCAAAATCAGCAACCCAACTTCACATCATAAGGAACTAGAAAAAGAAGAACAAATTAAATCAAAAGCTAGAGGAAGGAAGAAAACATTAGGGATTAGAGCAGAGAAAAGCAAAACAGAGAAGAGAAAAGTAGAGAAAATCCACAAAACCAAGAGTTGGTTCTTCAAAAATCAACAAAATTGACAAACCATTAGCTACGCTGACTAATTAAAGAAGAGAGAAGGCTCAAACAGCTAAAGTCAGGAATGGACGTAGTTCATTACTAGAGACTTTGCAGATACTAAAAGGATTATAAGAGAGGATTAGGAACACTGAACAGTAACAAACTGGATAATCTAGATGAAATGGATAAATCCCTAGAAACACCAAATTTGATCAAGGCTACACCGAAAAAGAATTAGAAATTATGAACAGACCCATAACAAGTAAGGCTCCTAAATCAGTCATCGTAAGTCTCCCGACGAAGAAAAGCACTGGAAATACTAACGAATATTTAAAGGAGAACTAACACCGATCCTTCCCAACTTTTCCAAAAATATGAAGAGGAGGGAGAACTTCCTAACTCATTCCGTGAGGCCAGCATCGCCTTGATACAAATCCAAAGAGATGCTACAAGAAAAGACAACTACAGACCAACATCACTTATTAAGACCAATGCGAAAACCCTCAAGAAAATACTAGCACACTGAATTTGACAGCCTATTAAAAGGATTAGACGCCATTACCAAGTGGGATTAATTCCTGGAACGCAAGAATGATTCTATATACAAGAAACCATCAGTGTCGTATGCATTACAAAATGAAGGGAAAGCCACATGATCATCTCAATTGCTGCGGAAAAAACATTTGACACCGTTTAGCACGCTTTCAGGATAAAAGCACTCAACAGACTAGGAACAGAAGAAACTACCTCAACCTAATAAAACCCATATATAAAAAAACCCACGGGGAGCCCGGGTGGCTCAGTCGGTTGAGTGTCCGACTTCGGCTCAGGTCACAATCTCGCGGTCTGTGAGTTCGAGCCCCGCGTTGGGCTCTGGGCTGATGGCTCGGAGCCCGGAGCCTGCTGCGGATTCTGGGTCTCCCTCTCTCTCTCTGACCCTCCCCTGTTCATGCTCTGTCTCTCTCTGTCTCAAAAATAAATAGACGTTAAAAAAAATTTTTTTTAACACCCACAATGAACATCATATTCTATGGTGAAAGTTTCAAAGCATTTCCTGTAAGACTGGGAACAAGGCAGGGATGCCAGATTTTGTCACTTCTACTAAACACGCACTGGAAGTACTAGCCAGAACAATTAGGCATGAAAGGCATCCAAATTGGAAAGAAATAAGTAAAAGTATCTGTTTGCAGATGGCATGATCTTCTATGTAGAAAACCCCAGATTTAAAAAAAAAGCCATTTTTAGAACTGATCAATGAATTCGGTAATGGTGCAGGATACAAAATCAACACACAAAAATCTGCTGCGATTCAATACCCTAGCAATGAATAATTTAAAAGGAAACTAAGAAAACAATTCCATTTACAACAGCATCCAGAAGAACAAAACACGCTGGAATAATCTCAGCCAAGAGGCAGTAGGCTTGTACCCTGGAAACTATAAAATGTTGCTCAAAGAAACTGACGAAGACACACATAAATGGAAAGCCACATCATGTTTCGGAAAACCTCATATTTTTAACATGTCAGTATTTCTCAAAGTGATCTGTGAGTAATTTTCAACACCAGTGCCAGGACTGTTCAATAGGGAAAGGGCAGTTTTTCCAAGAAATGGCGCTGGGAAATTGGATATTAGTATGCAAAGGAATAAAACTGGACTTTATCTTATATCATACACAACATTGAACTCAAAACGAAACAAAGTCCTAAACATAAGACCTAAGGCTGTAAAGCTCTTAGGGGGGAGAAAAAAACAGGACAAAAGCTTTATCACAGTAGATTTGGCAATGATTTCTCAGATATGACACTAAAAGTACAGGCAACATAAGATAAAATAAATTCAAATACATCAAAATTTAAAACATTAGCGTATCAAAGAACACTATCATCAGAGTGAAAAGGCAACCCGTGAATGACAAAAAGTATTTGCAAATCACATATCTGGTAAGAGGTTCCTATTCAAAATACAGAAAGAACTTTGTACATCCCAGCAACAGAAAAATCAAACAACTGGGTTTTAAAACGCACCAAGTACTCAACCGACTTTTGTCCAAAGGAGATTGGAGACAAGTGTCCAACAGAGCACATGAAAAGATGCTCAACATCAGTCGTCATTAGGGAAATACAAATCAAAGCCACAATGAGATACCACTTCTTGCCCTTTAGGATGGCTATTTTTTTTTAATGGAAAGTAAGATGCGTTGTGTAGTGCAGTGTGACGATCCTTCAAAAAGTTAAAAATAGAATTACCATATCGTCCGGCACTTTCACTTCTTGGGACATACCCAAGAGAATCGAAAGCAGGGTCTCAAAGAGATACCTGCTCACCCAAATTCAGAGCAATGTGATTCACTACAGCCCAAAGGTGGAGACAATCCAGGTCCCCATCAGGAGACGAGGGGAGAAATAAGCCGCGGCACATACACACAGTAGAACATGATTCAGGCTTAAAATGACGGAGATTCCGGCACACGTCACAACGTGGATGATCCTTGAGGACATTATGCTAAGTGAGACCAGCCAGTCACAAAAGGACAAAAATTGATGGACCCCACGCACATGAGGTAACTTGATTAGCCAAATCCATAGAGTTAAGAAGAGGTATGGCAGTTGCCAGGGTCTGGAGAAAGGGAGGAATGGGGAATTAGTATCTAACGGACAGTGAGTTTCAGTTTGGGAAGACGAAAAGGATCTGGAAATGGATGGTGGGGACAGGGGCACACAATGTGAATGTGCTTCGTGGCATTGACCTGTGTACTTAAAAACAGTTACAACAGGGGCGCCTGGGTGGCTCAGTCGGTTGAGCGTCTGACTTCGGCTCGGGTCATGATCTCATGGCTCGTGAGTTCAAGCCCCACGTCAGGCTCTGTGCTGACAGCTCGGAGCCTGGAGCCTGTTTCCGATTCTGTGTCTCCCTCTCTCCCTGCCCCTCCCCTGCTCGTGCTCTGTCTGTCTCTGTCAAAATAAATGAACATTAAAAAAAATACAATACAGATGGTCACAACAGGAGTGCATGGGTGGCTCAGTCAGTTGAGCCATCTGACTGGGTATCAGCTCAGGTCATGATCTCACGGTTGTGAGATGGAGCCCCTCATCGGGCTCGGCACCAAGCGTGAAGCCTGCCTGGAATTCTCTCTCCCTCTTTCTCTGTCCCTCCCCTGCATGCTCTCTCTCTCTCAAAATAAATAAATAAAATTTAAAAAAATACAGTTACAATGGTAACTTTCATGGTATGTATATTTCTACCATAGTAAAAATTTTTAAACAAAATTAAAGGTGCATTTTCATTCATGTGAAGGTTGCCAATGAGACCCCGACTGATCTGCGATCACTTCCTGCAGATAAATTCCCTGTGGTGATGGGGAATGCCACCCGTCCCAGCCACAGGTACAGGTTTCCTATGCATCGGCCACCATGCCCATCCCCAACTTCATGTCAACAACATGGGATCCACCTGCCATCACACCCCATTTGGAGTCAGCATGCATGGCAAAATTTCTCTTCTGTACCAGGAATATACTCACAATTGACTTCACACAGTGAGAATCTCAAAATGCCCACAATTGTATCTGGATGTTGCCAGCACTAACACCTTTTTAATATTAGGGTTAATGAACTGCCAAACCTTAATCCAAATAAAGCCCTGAGAAACAGAAAGTTAGAATCCCAGGATTCAATCAGAATAAAAGCAAGGGGTCTACCTCCCACCCCCTTATGATTTGCTCGGTTACAGGTTATAGTCTGTACAGCTGAGCGGCCAGTTCTGGTGGAAGCTACCCTGCTCTGAGAACAGGTAGCGGCCTCCCCAGAAAGGTTCTCCGTGAGCCTGCCTCTCCCTGGCTTCTGGGGAACCCAAAGTAGGAAAGGGATCATCTCGGCAGGCTGCCAAACAGGCTGAACAGGACTGAGGCAACAAAATCAGCCTTGGGCAAGCAACGTAAAATGGTATTCTAAGGGAAAGTGGCAAAAAAAAAAAAAAAAAAAAAGTACGACTTGGAAGTCATAAAGCTAACATCAGTAGAAAAAAGCAGAAAGCACAACCAAAGGATGTTCCCCCACAACGTGTAAATGAGAAAGGGAATTAAAAAACGAGACTTGACGATAACACAGAGCACTGGAACCGGAGCACTGGCCAGCCCCCGGCCCAGAGAGCATGGAGCGAGGTGCAGCAAGCTGCCGGTCTGAGGCTCTGCAGGTCGGGATGGCCCCAGAACCTTCCTACCGCCTCTCACCTGCATCCCCTTCCCTGCTTTCTCCCTTCTCCTCGCTCATTCTTGGCCTGCAGTGGTTCTTTAGGACAAGGCTCTGGGTCTGGAGTAACTTTGAGAATAAGATGTGTAAGGGCTGGAGAGGAGGGTCTCCTGTGGCAGGGGCTTCAGAAAGGACCAGTGAAAGGCAGAGAGGCGGAGAGAGAACTGAGTTCAGAGACACTGTGCCTGGACAAGGGCCACAGAAAACGAGCCAAGCCTGCTATGGCGGTCCTCACTGTCTTCCATTTTCCCGAACCAAGATGCCCCAAGGTGCCGAACGAGTCCACACCCCTATATAAAGCAGGACAGGTTTTCCCAATGCTGAGCAACTCTTTGCTGGGTCCCACACCTGAAGGAACAGCCATGCCTGGTCTACGTTTCGCTCCTACCGGACACAAAGAATCCACAGAGGCACCATGTGGGAACCCTGAACAAAGATGGCGGACCTCTAGGAACGGAGGCACCGTCTGGGCTGGGATGGCAGCAAATCCCATGGTTTTGAATCCCACCGAGGAGCCTGAGGCCAGCAAGTCCCCAAACGTCTCCTAACCACTGTCCTCGGGTGCACCTTCACCTGCTAAACCCAAGCTCTGGGTGACGCAGATTTGCCTCTCTCTCACCAAGAGCACGACCGTCCTCTGATGACGTCCCCCTCCCGTTCTCAAACGCCTTCTGTGTTGCCGGGAATCTATCTCACAGCAGGTGACAACGATAACAACAATAATGAAAAGGAGACCAAAGGGCCACTTCAGTCGTATCTCACAATATTCCAGGGTGGCATAGACACTGTCCATTGTGTAACCCTGACCTTCAGTTTCTTGTTCTGTAAAATGAAGACGCTCGCTGAAAAAGATGAGGTCATCAGGGAGGCGCCTGCGTGGCTCAATTGGTTGAGCATCCGACTCTTGATTTCAGCTCAGGTCATGACCATGGATGGGGTCATGGGAATGAACCCTGCGTTGGGTTCTGTGCTGAGCGTGACGCCTGCCTGAGACTCTCTCTCTCTTCTCGTGCCCCATCCCCTGCTCATGGTCTCGCTGTCTCTCAAAAATAAATAAAATGAGCAAAATTTTTTTTTTAAAAAAGATGAGGTCATCAGGATGGGTCCTAATCCAATATGACCAGGGTCTTTATAAGAGGAGGAGAGACAGAGTGGAGAGGAGAGGACACGAAAACACACAGGAAGATGCCTTGTGATGACGGAGGCAGACATCAGACCGATGCATCTGCAAGAATCACCGACAAGGTCACGCGCTATGAGAAAGACACGGAAAATTTTCCCCTAGAGCCTTCAGGGGGAGCGTGGCCCCAACAGACTGAGTTCAGACTTCTGGCCTCCTGGATTGTGAGGCCATAAATATCTGTTGTTTTAAACCCTAGGTACTTAGTTAACAGCGGCCCTAGGAAAAGTTTACGGGGCTAGACTTAATTCCTTTCCACCTAAAGGTGCCCGAGAGCGTGAGAAGCAGGTTTTTCAAGAGAGCCTGGAGATCACAGTGCACTTCCTTCAACAACTGATGAAGGCAATTAATCAGTTTCAGGGTAGGAAATCTATTGGCAGTGCAGTGAACGCATTGACCATTTCACTTATTATTATTTGGGGAGGTACAGATGGAAAAGCAGTGCCACGATAATTTCGCGCTCCACTCTCAGGATACTTTTCTGCTAACCCTCAAATTTACGTACAGGAAAACAGGAGCTTTTCGTGTGTCTGAATTTTCCCTCAGTGGGAACTTCAGCTAATAAAGCTTTTGCTGCAGCATACACGCGAGCTCCCCGGGGGTCCCTTTCTGCTGCTCCTGAAAGTTTTCTCTCCTCTCTTAAAAAACAAGGATGTTGAATCGTTAAAATGTTCAAAGGTCTGAAAGGAGGATAAACCGCTCAGGTCTGAATTGATTAAGAATGTGTAAATGGGGCGCCTGGGTGGCGCGGTCGGTTGAGCGTCCGACTTCAGCCGGGTCACGATCTCGCGGTCCGGGAGTTCGAGCCCCGCGTCGGGCTCTGGGCTGACGGCTCGGAGCCTGGAGCCTGCTTCCGATTCTGTGTCTCCCTCTCTCTCTGCCCCTCCCCCGTTCATGCTCTGTCTCTCTCTGTCGCAAAAATAAATAAACGTTGAAAAAAAAAAAAATTAAAAAAAATAAAAAAATAAAACGTCACTTAGGGCGCCTGGGTGGCGCAGTCGGTTGAGCGTCCGACTTCAGCCGGGTCACGATCTCGCGGTCCGGGAGTTCGAGCCCCGCGTCGGGCTCTGGGCTGACGGCTCGGAGCCCGGAGCCTGTTTCCGATTCTGTGTCTCCCTCTCTCTCTGCCCCTCCCCCGTTCGTGCTCTGTCTCTCTCTGTCCCAAAAATAAATAAACGTTGAAAAAAAAAAAAAATTAAAAAAAATAAAAAAATAAAACGTCACTTAGGGCGCCTGGGTGGCGCAGTCGGTTGAGCGTCCGACTTCAGCCAGGTCACGATCTCGCGGTCCGGGAGTTCGAGCCCCGCGTCGGGCTCTGGGCTGACGGCTCGGAGCCCGGAGCCTGTTTCCGATTCTGTGTCTCCCTCTCTCTCTGCCCCTCCCCCGTTCGTGCTCTGTCTCTCTCTGTCCCAAAAATAAAAAAAAATTAAAAAAAAACGTTGAAAAAAAGAATGTGTAAAAATACACAAGACAGGACTTCAAATCCAAGTCCTGCCTGCCCTTCTTTCTTGCTCACAGCTCCTTCTGGAAAAGGGCTCGGACCTTGGGCTCTTTTTCAAACCTGGGCTTTTTTGATGGTTCGAAGTGATTTCTCCTCAAGGGCATACGGAAAGGAAGATTATGCCAGGAAGGAAATAAACAGAGTGCTCCGAGCACAGCACAGGGTGACCGGGATATGACTGGCTGGTGGCCGTAATTTCCAGGTGTGGCGCTCACCTGGCAGACAGACACACGGCAGACGGATGAGCTCGTCTCCATGCACACAAACTTCTGTACCGCAATCCCAGAGGCAGCTCGTCCTTTTAAATGCGAGAAGAAAGTCACCTAAAAAAGTTTCCCTTAAATTGGAATAGTATTTGTTCTGATCTGTACCATCAAAAAGCCTGTACCAGGAAGACAGTCACAGTGGGGAGGACCTAAGACTCTTTTTACGTGGAGGACACTCGAGCCTCAATCGTCTTTTCAGCTGATAATCTCAAATAAGTGCTCAACGTATTTTTATTTTTTTTATGTTTAATGTAAAGACAGTATGAATGATATGCCTTGTATCCATTAGCATACAGATCTTACACTTGACATAATTTATGCGAGAAATTATGGCGAGAAAAGCCAGCACAGAAGTGCCGTGAAAGAGGAAAGTCCGTGACTGAAGGCATTCCAAGTCCCAGCAGGGAGAGACTGGGCATCATGTAAATCACGGTCATCCAGAAAAGTATCTGGGAAATGACACCAGTTCGGAAGCCAGAGATGCAAAGGGGCCCGGACAAAGACACCCAGAGAATGGCCTGCGTTAAAGCACAGCCAGGGATTTGCGTTACCCAGCAAGGACACGGAGGGCCGCTCGGGGGCCATGAGGGATTGCCTCTCCTTACAAATCTCAAGGGTGAGAGAACCAAATAAACACGCTGTTCAGATGAGGGCGCAGAGAAATGAGAACCTGGTGCACCGCTTGTGGAAATGCAAACTGGTGCAACCACTGTGGAAACCAGCTTGGAGGGTCCTCACACACTTAAAATAGGATGATCATATCCAGCAGTTACACTCCTGGGTTATGTCCCCCCAAAAAATTCAAACCAGGATATCCCAGAGATATGGGCACACCCGCGATCATTGCAGCATTCTTCACAATAGAAACTCAAGTAGCCATTGATGGATGAATTGGTATCTTAGAACTGATAACAGAATACCCCAGACTGCATGCCTTATGAACAACAGAAATTTAACTGCTCACAGTTCTGGGGGCCGGAAGTCTGAGACCGGTGTGCCCGCATGGTCGGGTGAGAGCCCTTTTCTGGGCTGCACGCTTTCCGTCCTCACCAAATAGAAGAGGGCGGGGATTTCTCTGAGCCTCTTTTACGAGATGCTGTCCCTTTCAAGAGGGTTCCACCCGCATGACCTAAGTACCTCCAGAAGGTCCCACCTATTAATACCATCAATACTTTGGGGGGGGGGCGTCGGGTCACAGCAGATGAATGTTAATGGGACACAAACATTCAGACCATAGCGATCGATGAAATACAGTGTACCAATACGATGGAATATTATGCAGCCTTTAAAAAGGAGAGGCACCTGGGTGGCTCAGTCAGTTAAGCGTCTGACTTTTTTTTTTTTTTTTTAATTTTTTTTTTTCAATGTTTATTTATTTTTGGGACAGAGAGAGACAGAGCATGAACGGGGGAGGGGCAGAGAGAGAGGGAGACACAGAATCGGAAACAGGCTCCGGGCTCTGAGCCATCAGCCCAGAGCCCGATGCGGGGCTCGAACTCACGGACCGCGAGATCGTGACCTGGCTGAAGTCGGACGCTTAACCGACTGCGCCACCCAGGCGCCCCAAGCGTCTGACTTTTGATTCAGGCTCAGGTCACGATCTCACCGTTCACGGGCTCAAGCCCCGCATCGGGCTCTGTGCTGACAGTGCGGAGCCTGCTTGGGATTCTGTCTCTCCCTCTCTCCCTGCCCTTCCCCTGCTCGCTCGTTTTTTTCCTCTCTCTCTCAAAGTAAGTAAGAAACACTAAGAAAAATTCCTCAAAAAGAAGGAAATCCTGTCACATGCTATATCACGGAGGACTCGCAAGGACATCACGCTACGTGAAACAAGCCAGTCGCCCAAGGCCAGACACTGTATGATCCCACTTACCTGAAGGATCTAGAAACATAGAATCAGATAGCAAAATCATAGAAACAATAGTAAAAAGCTGGTGGCCAAGGGCTGGGGGGAGAGGAGGGAAAGGAAATTTGTGTTCCCCGGGTTCAGACCTTCCATCCTGCAAGATGGAATACTTCTAGAGGCGTGTCACACAATACGAACCTACCACGCCCCACTGAACTGTATACCTAAAAATGGCTGAAGTGGTGAATTTAATGTTCTGTGCTTTTGACCACAATACAAAAAAAAAACTCTATTTGGGATTTTCTTTCTTTTTTTAAGTTGTTTCAATGCCTAGTATCGAATTGTACAGCAATACGTGCACGTGGTTTAAAAGTAACAATTATTGTGTATTTTTAGCCTCCAGCCCTTTACCTGAAGTGAGTGTTCAGCTTGGGGACTTTAAATAGGAGCACCTTGCTTTATTTTTTTTTATATATATTTTTAACGTTTTATTTATTTTTGAGAGACAGCAACAGAGTGCGAGTGGGGGAGGGACAGAGAGAGAGAGAGTGACACAGAATCGGAAGCAGGTTCCAGGCTCCGAGCAAGCGGTCAGCACAGAGCCCAACGTGGGGCTCGAACCCAGGAGCTGCTAGATCATGACCTGACCCGAAGTCGGATGCTCAACCGACTGAGCCACCCAGGCTCAGTGCCCCTGGAGCACCCTGCTTTAAAATAATGTTTTCAGGGGCGCCTGGGTGGCTCAGTCGGTTGAGCGTCCGACTTCGGCTCAGGTCATGATCTCAGGGTCTGTGAGTTCGAGCCCCGCGTCGGGCTCTGTGCTGACAGCTCGGAGCCTGGAGCCTGCTTGGGATTCTGTCTCTCCCTCTCTCTCTCTCTCTCAAAACAAAATTTAAAAAATTAAATAAATTAAGAAAATGTGTTCTTTGTCATATATATTTAAATTTCCCCCAATGTATGTTTGTCGTCTTCTGATAGCATTTTGTTTTCGCACATCGCTTTTAAATTCATCGAATTTATCACCCTTTTCTTTTGTAGCATCTGGGTTTCCATCTCACTTAGCATGCTCTCTCCGATAATTAGTACAACACATTTTCTAATTGCGTTTCATCCTTTCTCTGTGGCTGATTTCTTTGAAATTGTATCTACTTTAGGTAATTAAGGCAGGGATACAGCTTTATTTTTTCCAGGTGGCTAGCAAGTTGTCCCAGTATCATCAATTGAATAATCCATTTGTTATCATTAATGTGAAATGCCACCTTTATTTCGTGCTAATTCTATAAGTATATTTTTTAATGAACCCTATGTTTTTTCACTAATTTTTACATTAATATGCTAATATAAACAGCATTCCTATTAAGTAGCTTCAAACGGCTAGATTTAAGCTTTATAAGGCATTTTCCTAGCTTACCGGGAATAATCACCTTTAATACTATTCTTATTACCAATTGCTGTGGCTCGTCCTGCATACAAACATTTTAAGATGAAATTTAGAAAAACCTCCTTTTATTTCAGGGTTAGTTGAAGATGAGTATACATCATGATTACACTATCAAGTCTTGATAGGACAGGGATTAACCCCACTTTTCTTTTACGCCTCTTAGTGATGCTTTCGATGTTTTTTGGAGCATTTCTTATCAATTTTTTTGCCTGTGATTCTATTATAAATGAGGTCCACGGTTCCTTTATCTGTTAGCTAATTACTTGTAGGTATAAAGAGAAGTTAATTAATTTTGGAAATTACTTTCGTAAGGAGGTACATCGCGGAGTTATTTTTTTTTTTTTAATTTTTTTCCTCAGGAGATTTCCTTATGTTCTCCAAGAGCATATAATGATAATTTACCTCCAGTTCTAATTTTTGTGCTCCTTCTATTACTTCCTTCTCTACCTGAATGTACTTGATAACTTGAGAATGTGAGGATGGAGACTTAGAAAGGGCTTCACACATTTATCTTTTAAGGTCATATGGAATAAACGTTTTTTAAAAGCCCTCTATAGCTTCAAAAGCAAGGGAAACCCCAAATTGATTCTCTCTGGGACTAAGCTCTGAAATAAGGCAAAAGTAGAAGTCTAGGGCTGTATCCAGAGATGAACAAAAAATAAGGGGAAAGACTACTTTCTAGGAGAGTAATCCAACCCATTCGTGAAGACAACTCACCCATAGGAATCCTCATCACCCATGTGATTCCTCATCACAGAAATGTTGCAAAGCACTGATCTATTTCAGATTGGTGAACAGGCACCTCTTTTACATCAGTGTCAATACTATTTCCTACTTAATACTGTGCAATAAATGATACTGGAATAACGAGGTAGCCATTTGAAAAAAATAAATGAAGACATATCCCTACCTCACACCTTCAACAGACGGAAAATGAACTAAACCAGGGATCGAGCAACCTGGAGGCCAGGGTCAAATGCAGCTGCTTGCGTGTTTGTGTAAATAAAGTTTTATCAGAACACAGCCACACCTGTTCATTTACCTAACGCCTGTGGCTGTTGTCACACAACAGAAGAGTTAAGTAGCCACGACAGCGACTGTACCGTCTACAACGCTGAAAATATTTGCTGAAAACTTTACGGAAAAAGTCTACCCCCCTCTTTCCCTCAGTCTGAGGCCTTTAAACATATTTGGAGGACATCCAGCTTCTCAACTGACACCCCGATCTTCTGCTCGGAAAGTATGAGGATTGCGAATCAGAAACTCTCGTCATCTCAGTTTTGAGACCCCATCTGGCACGAAGCCACTTTTGAATCTTTGATGCCCAAATGACAGGCCCAGGAAACCCTCCACGAGAGACCAAAGTGCACATCATACTTCTGCATCTGTATACCTACAGCATGTGTGCAAGCTGTAGAATGTGTAGAGTTGACTGCCATTGCAAAGGAGACCAAACGTTAGTACATCCTCTGAAGCCGAGCTGCCCGAGTTGCAAGAGGAGATCCTGATGGAAATGCTCCCTGAACTCCCTTGCTTCCCCCCCCCCCCCCCCCCGGGGACGTGGCTCAGCACCATTTCCTTTCAATGACTGTGCTGTTGGAGAAGCTTTTCTGCTAAGAATTTCATTTTTCCGCCATGTGCCTTTCTTGCGTAAGACGAAAAAGAACGCTTTTGCGCTCTTTCAATGAACAAATAATCCTACTTTTCAAGCTATCTCCCCCATGACTCTGCCGTACTCCATTCACATTACGGTCTACAATGCACCTTTTTCATAAAGTCTATCCTAATTTCCAGGGGTTGCTACACACAACCGCTTGGTTATATTCAGAGTAAAGGTGCAATTTGTAACATATCTCCGGATTTCCTATTCGTCTTGTTACATATTTAAGATTCTACTTCCCTCCCTCCCAAGGTGATAACGTGTGGCAATTCTAATAAGCCCAAACATTACTTGTACCAAGCGGTGAAGTAGGTACAAAGGATGCAGAGATAAACAAGCCTTAGTCCCTGACTCCAGAACTGATGTGAAATAGGCACGAGATGGGTAAATATAGTCGAAGAGAGGAATATGTGAGAAATGAAAAAGAAGGGAGCGTCTAAGCAATTTCCGTACACGGTGAAGCTTTTCCGGTTGCGGAAGGTTGTCAGTGACAGAGAAGGAAGGATATTCTGCACAGAGAGCAGGGAGCTCGGACAAAAAGCAGTTGTTACAGGACACCCCGCCTCTGGGGAGCCCTTGGTTACTTTGCACTTTGAGCTCAGAAGGCTCATTCGCTTCTCTGCCTCAACCTTTCCAGCTGCTCGGAGAGTTTTCCGCAGATCGAACCCAGCATTTATCTTGTCACCGACCCCCGCAGTTAAAGGCAGACGGGACCGCCTTAGGTTCAACAGGACATCATCCTCGTACAACCTCGTGGGGAAGCAATGTTAAACTTCTTACACTCAGATGTGGCACCAAAAGCCTCCTGCTGCGGAAGCAGCATCACGTGGTTGGCTAAGGCTTCGAGATGCGTTGACTACCCATCTGGCGGAGGTCTATTGAGAACAGCAACTTTTCCTTAATTCAATCCAACAGCCATTTACTGGGACACCATAATACGCCTGGGCCTCTGGGGAGATCAATCCCTGACCGAATGGCTCTCAGCGCCCAGGAGGGGGAGCCACGCATAGGAAATCCAATTGTGGCCCACAGTGGTAAGCGCAATCAGCAAAGTACAAAGTCACTGCCGTGGTGGCCAATATGCTGAACGTGAGGAGGTGGCTGGTTAAGGAGACAGCCACGTCCCCCACACGGCTGAGGATGGAGGTGATCGATAACAGAATCGCCGAAACGTTACTCCTGCTCCTTCTGCTGAAAGCCAGTCGGTCTCAGAGCCGAACTTGGCAGTGGTGGGCACGCCTGTGGTTGGCCAGGGCCTCACGTCGGGCCCTGCAGACCTGCAGACCCTTTCTGCAACATCCCGTGTGATGTGAGGCTTGGACTTGTTGAGTCATGAACTCCATGATAAATGTATTAACCTAGACCAACACGTATTTAAATGACTGAATTAATATGAGCCTCGATCAGGTGAATTTCCACTTCCGCTCCCAACAAAGCTTCCCATATAGCACAGTGATTACCTCCCTGCACACGAAACACTCTTCCTTATTTCTGATTCAAGTCGTTCCTACGATAATTTGACGCGGTTCTTATCCCTCTCTATTCTGAAATCACACATGGGTCACATGATCTTTCTTTTTATACCAAGCAGTCACGGTTCTTTATTTTTTATTATTTTTTTATTATTTTTATATTTATTATTTTTTTAATTTATTGCAATTTATGCAATATGTCAAACATACCCATACACACATGTACCTGTGATCCGGACTTAACAGGGTGAATATTTTGTTACCTGTACCTAAGCTCCTTCCCCCCCAGCAGATAAACCACTGCAGATATAATGAACACCCCCTCATGCCACCTGTCTTGCTTCCAATATTTCCCTGTCATTTCTCCTACCCTAAATCCTTGGGGTCACCTCTGTCGCTCTTGTAGAGCACTGTAAGGTTGTCGTGTCTTTCAATACAATATTAATTAGCCTCACTAATTAGTCTACATTTTTCTACTTGGCTTAGGTTATAAATTACCGAAAGTAGACTAAAGTTTCAAATGGTTGGCTGTTTCGATTTTATTTTCAGCTGTGGACCTACTGATACACATTTTTTCAAGGAAAAACGAATCTATTCAATAGAATTAGTTATACTAGATCCTATGTCTATATCAAATAATTTCTTTTATTTTTTTTTCAAATACAGTTTACCAGTCTGTTCTTAGAAGAATTCCTTTTTCACACAAACGTCCTGCATAGGGAAGAAACATACACTTGAATTGTAAGTTGTCAATGCATTCGGAGTTAACAACCCAGTCTTGAGTTCCCACGGGATCTAATCGTTGAATTTGAGTTCTGAGGAGTTCAAAACGGAAAGAATGAAGTCCTAATTAATGCAAAATGTACAGATTCAAGAAATAACATAGTTCTCAAAGACGGAACTAACTTTAAGCACTTGGTTGTTATTCGTCAATAAAAGCAACGAGAAGACACTCTGGGCTTGTGTCCCACGAGGCTGGTGACAGCTGGGGAGAAAGAGGGTGTTCTCCAGCCACAGGACAACAGAGCGAGGTTCCTGCAGGGAGGATCGCCTGATCAGGCTGACACTGCGTGGGACACCTGCGTCCTCCAGCAGGGGCATGACCCCCTGTGAGCCAGGCATGTACAGATGTCCTTGGTCATCTCAGTCAGCACTTCTGGGATCCCCTGAGAATCTTCTTTAAACGCAGATTCGGATTTAGTACGCCAGATCCAGCCCCCCTGAGATTCCATTTTCTACCGAGATCCCAGGTGATACCGATGGTCTGTGCGCCACAGGTGGAGATGTGGGGCCTAGGGTCATCTGGGCCCTCTCTCTTGTAAAGAAGGAGAGGACAGGAGTAGAAAGATGTGATGATAAGGAGAGAAAAGCAGAGAGAGATATAAGAAAGGCAAGGCTCAAGGAGAGAGAGACGAAGGACAGGAAATTTGATAACACGGCCGTCCCATGAGGGTGGCCACTAGGTCCTTACATGGCTCCACCCACCGTCCAGGGCTTTTGGTCCCTAGTGCGGGGCAGATGGAGTCGGCTGGTGGCATGGGCTCTTCCGACGACCACAGACACACATTCCCCCGACGGCCCCTCGGCAGAGCCAGGCAAGTCACAGCGTGTCCACAGACTTCTGAACCCGCCCTTCTGTACAGGGAAATAAATGCCAGGGGCGAACCCAGGGAAGGTGAGGGGCAGGGAAGGCTCTCGGGTACAGCCAAGACAGAGACCACCGAACCCCCTCCTTACAGTGTGGCTGGACTCTCAAATCACCTGGACCGGTTCGAATCACAAGGCTGGCCCGTTCCCAAGACCCTAATGATGAGAGCGGCTCACTGTGCCTAACGTTTGTGCAAACGGTAGAGTTTATACTCAACACCGTCGTCCTTGTAGGGGGTCTCACAAGGCAGAGGGTGCCTATGCGACCAGCCCCCCACAAAATACCCCAGCTGTTGAGCGTCTAATGAGTTTCCACGGTTGCAACACCTCACACAGATTGCCAGAACTTTTCTGAGGAGGAATGAAGCATGTTCTATGGGTGTCCACGTGGAGAGGACTCGTGGGGGCTTATGACTGGTTTGCCACGGGCTGTGCCCCAAGCACCTTCCTTCTCTCCTGATTTTGCTCTGTGTCCTCTCAACATCAGTTTTATGACTACACACTGGTCCTGTGAGTCCCACCCCCCCCCCCAGTGAGTCGCACGACCTGAGGGGGGTCATCGGGATCTCTCCAGCCCTTCCCACCCCCTACACAGAAGACCCAGCCGGTTACACCCCAACTTCAGACCTGCAGAAACCGTGACGTCACAGCTCTGCCTTGCATCGGGCCGCGAAGGGCACGGTAACTTCTTACACTGACAGCACGAAACCAAGAAAACAACAAAGTGTCACTAATGAAGAGTGTAAACCTTTCAAGGGAATTTTGTTTAGACTCTCAAATTCACTCTCCAACTAAGGTCAGCGATCCGTAATGAAAACCACACCCTGACGGAGGGGTCGAGCCTCCGTTGTCATTAAGAGCCGCTGCCTCTATGTGAGAGGGCCAGAGAGCAGCCAAGTCGGCCTCATCTTTTTCCAGAAACTGTACATATAATCTCGTAATGATCGCCCCGTGGGGCGTCCTGCTGTCAGAGTCAACTGTATAGAGAGGCGGGCCCGGAGCAGGAAATGAATCCACTTAAGCCGCGGTGACGGACCAAAAGAAGGCAAGGATGAGCCAGCCACCTTTCCTGACGGAGATCAAGACGCAGAAGAAATCTTTGCAGTGGAGCGTCAGAGACCCCTGCGCTGAGACAAAGGGCTTTCCAGCACAGCAGTCACTCAAGAGCGACTTTCTGCCGGAAGGGAGACCCCACGCACGCACGCACGCATCTAGCGAATGCGTCCCAGCTTTCTGCTGGGGGCCAGGCACCGTGAAGTTCTGGGGATGCAGAGGAGGAAGGCGGGTCTTTAGCCCCCCAGGACGGGGAGGTAGGCCACCACACCAGTCCTTACTGTGTGATGGGCGCAGGACCGAGGGGCGCTCGCCTGCGTGGTCTCCGATCGGTAAGGCCACTATCCCTGCCCCCACCTCCCCTGGGCTCCTCGAAGCAAAGTGCCAGATGGTGACACTTGGAGATGGTTGCCCCCGAGCTGCTGAGCCGAAACACAGGAATTGTCACAATTTCTCAGCCATGTATCAGAGTGGGATGGGGGTAAAAAACATGAGCCGTAGTTAGCACGACTAAGAACAGGCGTGCACTAAACTCTACACGTGAAACCAGTTTTATCGTATATGTTAACTAACTAGAATGTAAATAAAAATTTGACATCAGTGGCGCCGGGGTGGCTCAGTCGGTTACGCATCCAACTCTTGATTTCCGCTCAGGTCTTGACCTCACGTTCGGGAGTTGGAGCCCTGTATCAGGTTCTGCGCTAACAGTGTGGAGCCTGCTTGGTATTCTCATTCTCTCTCTCTCTGCCCCTCCCGTGCGTGCTCTCTCTTTCTCTCTCTCTCTCTCAAAATAAATAAACTTTAAAAACTTGAAATAAAAACTAAGCATGCACTATCAGTTACCTGATTTCCAAAACCAAGACTTAATTTTGAATAAAAGTTCTCTATATAAGTAGATGCTTCGTTAAGCTTTAACTGTTACTCGTGCTTCTTTTTTGTAAGAGAGATAAAGTGGGGATGAGGGCAGAGGGAGGGACAGAGAGAGAGAGGGAGAGGGAGAGACAGAGAGAGAGGGAGAGAGAATCCTAAGCAGACTTCCACCCTCAGCACAGACCCTGACACAGGGCTCAATCCCACAACCCTGGGATCATGACCTGAGCTGAAAACAAGTCAGATGCTCAACCGACGGAGCCAACCCGGGCGCCCCTAACTGTCACTCATTCTTAATTAATGTTTATCTTAACCCTGCTTTGGACCTGCTGTTCTAAGAATTAACTCGACCTCAATATCTGCTTCTGATCACACACTTGGCAACTGCTGGTTTGGGAAGTCAGCCAGCCCTGAAACCCCAAATCCTCTCCTAGTCTGTTTTACCTCCTGTTAAGACACCTGACCAGTTCGGGGCACCTGGGTGGCTCAGTCAGTTGAGCGTCCGACTTCGGCTCAGGTCATGATCTCACACTCTGTGAGTTTGAGCCCCATATCGAGTTCTGTGCTGATGGCTCAGAGCCTGGAGCCTGCTTCAGATTCTGTGTCTCCCTCTGTCTGCCCCTTCCTTGCTCACTGTGTGTGTGTGTGTGTGTGTGTGTGTGTGTGTGTCTCTCTCTCTCTCAAAAAAGTGAATAAACATCAAAATTTTTTTTCAAAATAAACATTTAAAAAATATATTTTTTTAAAAAGTTACATAATATCCTTAGCCTAAATTAAATGGAAAGTAAACTGTATATTTTTTATTGTGGGTAAATAGTCACGATATAAAATTTAACACTTTGGCCACTTTTAAGTGTGCATTTCTCTGGTATTAACTAACATTCACACTGTTGTGCACCCGTCCCCACTGTGCATCTCCAGAACTTTTCATCTTCTCAACTGAAACTCTGTCCCCACTCCACGCTGACTCTCCATTCCTCTGTTCCCCTAGCCCCTGGCAAGCATCTAAACTGCATTTTTAGTAACAAGAAAAGAGTAAGTCCTTCTCCACCTGACACATCTCCCACAGGCCACACCCCCCCCATCAGCCGCCCCACCAGCCAAGTGCAAACACTGCACACAGAGCTTCTCATTCAGGGCAGACTGTGATTTAAAAACACAAATGCTGGGGCGCCTGGGTGGCTCAGTCGGTTAAGCGTCCAACTTTGGCTCAGGTCGCAATCTCGCGGTCTGTGAGTTCGAGCCCCACATCGGGCTCTGTGCTGACCGCTCAGAGCCTGGAGCCCGTTTCGGATTCTGTGTCTCCCTCTCTCTCTGACCCTCCCCCGTTCATGCTCTGTCTCTCTCTGTCTCAAAAATAAATAAACGTTAAAAAAAAGCCACAAATGCTAATTAGATAATAAATTTCACATAGTTTCATAGTCAAAAAGTCAGGCAAGGGGCGCCTGGCTGGCTCGGTCAGCTGAGCGTCCAACTCTTGATCTCGGCTCAGGTCATGATCTCACTCACAGTTTGTGAAACTGAGCCCCAGACTGGGGCACTGACAGCACAGAGCCTGCTTGAAACTCTCTCTCTCTCTCTCTCTCTCTCTCTCTCTCTCTCTCTCTCTCTCTCTCTTCCTCCCTCCCTCCCTCTCCGCTCATGCATGCACACACACCCTCTCTCTTAAAATGAATATTCAAATATTTTTTAAAAGGCAGGCAAAATTTAATTCTTCCAAAAGAAACACGATATGTAATCAGAGGTCGAAACTATGTCACGGATGCAAAATAATCACGATTCCAAAGAATCCCAGAGATCTAGCTCCCATGAATTACAAGGGGCCACCCAAGTACACAATTTCCTGTTGGAGCCGGATTTGTGTCCCCCAACATGCCGTCCATAGGGAGACTCTCCATTACACCTATTTTTAAACGTTTGGGGTTTTCCAGAAATCTCACTTAATCGGAGGACACAGAAGAATGAATTTACTTAATTGAACAACGCCAAGGCAACACCAGCCGCTGGGTTCTGGAACAAAAAATAAAGTAGGTTGTATGTGGCTTTATTCCTTAGATTTCACACTATGTTAAGGAATCATGGGAAGACGTTTTCAATATTTCACTACATTACAAAATTGTTTTACTTTTACTTATTTCATAAATTATACACGGGCAGCACATTTTAAAATGCCACATGTGTCTTACAGTCACTCGGAAACACTTTTCGAGTAATTTAGGAGGCTCCATTCTATACTTGATCCGACAGATTTGCAGCAACAGGCAGTAATTGGCATAATTCATGCTCTGACAGACCCACTCGCAGGGGAGGAACATACCGAGATGCTTTCTTCTCGCCGATACAGCTTCCAGTTCCTCCCGCCATCACTGAACATAAGGACGTAGCTGGTCACCCAGTCAGAGCTCCCGTATCCTCCCTGGGTGGCCACAGCTGTGACCTCCATTCTCTCTCCGAGGTCAATCTGCAGCCACTGGTATTTATCTGACACGCGTGGAGACCAGCCACCAGCCCCTTTTAGTGGAAATAGAAACAGGAAAAAAAAAACAGTAAGGGGAAAGAAATCTTTGGGATCTATACTATCCTGTAAAAAAGGGATCATAAATAAAATTTATGAAAATCACAGTTTCAAATTCTGGAACATATAACTGCTCTTAATTACACACACACACACACACACACACACACACACACACACAGACTCAAAACCACGGGTTAAGTAAATAGATGAATCCTACATAAATTACTTTGGTTTCTGGCTCATAACCCCTAACTCCCCGGTGGTTCCCAATAAAGTGAAAGTGCTTAACGCAACAGGTGGACGGTTGAACCTGCCACGTCAACGCTCGGAAGGGTGTCTTTACTGGCCTTTATGTATGACCTACCCTTGGCTGGACCTAAAGGAAACTATTCAGACCATGATAGAACTAGAGAGACTTAATTCTGGAATGCCAACGTGAGCAAGTACAGTATTACATATTGGGATAAGGAAAGGGGCGAGGGCACAGTCCTACACTCGATATGCTCACAGATTCACGCGAGAAACAGACGTTTCAAAGAACGATCTGAAATGCAGCGTGGCAGGGGGAGGAGGTGAAGGTTTCTCTGTGCAGGGAGGGAGAGCCCTGAGAGGCAGCAGGGAGGTGCAGGGAGAGCCCAGAGCGAGTGACAGGCAAGGGCTTTCTCAGGTTTCCAGACAACAGGTGCAGAACAGGAATCACGGCGCTCGGCTTTGTCCGGTGCCGATGAGAAACAGAAAAATTAGAACTACCCGAAGGCGTACGGCTGACGTGTTTCGGTCTTCGAGATGCATTCCGGAATTCGTATTTTGCTACTTATCCATGTCTAGAAAACACGTGGGATGGAAACCATCCCTAATAGGACAAAAATGGTTTGTTTTCTATTTTGCCCCACTGTTCTGACACCTGACTTGGGGTCCTCATGATAAGGTCTAATGCGTTAGACAACAGTTACTGTCTTCTCATCGGGAGCTCTGATTGACATCCACGCTCGGGATGCTAGAGCCACCAGGACTGGCTGTGTGTCAGGAGGGGCGTGACGTGGTCGCGTGGCACTCGGAGGGGAACAGAAGCGGGGCGCTTGCATCGGGGTGTGGGGGCATCACCAGGAGGTGAGCGCGTGCGCTTCTTCCCCGCGTCTTCCACGAGCAGCACTCGGTGTACAACCTTTTAGCCAAGTCTAAAGCTTCCAAGTTCTTTAGAGCCCAGATCCTTTCTAAGATCTGCCCGTTTTCCTGCCGTGAATCTTTGCTCAAATACTGTACATTTTCCTCTCGACGTACCACAGGCGCAAGGCCTTCTCCTTGGACTCAGAATCCTAAATACGCTGCGATTTCGGTTGTTCTGTAATGCAGTTCTGAACTTCTCATTCTGAAAGAATTTCCCACGGACAAAAGAGCCGCAAACGTGTACAGGGGATTCCTGTTTGCCTTTTACTCAATTTCCCCGACAGCTAACACCTTACACCATCATGGCACTTTTATCAAAACTAAGAGATTTACAGGGGCGCCCGGGCGGCTCTTGATTTTGGCTCAGGTCGTGATCTCAGGGTTCACGGGATCGAGCCCTGCATCGGGCTCTGTGCTGACAGTGCAGAGCCTGCTTGGGATTCTCTCGCTGTCCCTCTCTCTCTGTCCCTCCCCCACTCATGCTCGCTGTCTTTCAAAATAAACAAACATTAAAACTAAGATCTCTACACGGGTACAACAGTAATTAAAAGGATGAACTTTATTTTGGTTTCTCCAGTTTTCCCATTAACTCCCCGTGTCTGCACCAGGATCCTATTTAGGGACCGTGTCCTCCAACCTGGGACAGTTTCTCAGTCTTCCCTTGTCTCGAATGACAGGCCTGGCTGTTATCCAGCACACCTACATTTCTACTGCTTTGTCCAAGGGTCCCACTAAGTTGAGAAATGGAAGTCCTTCCAGATTCTACAAATTGTTTTTAAGTGTATTTATTCATTTTGAGAGAAAGAGAGAGAGAGAGATAGCAGAGTAATGGCAGAGAGAGACAGGGAGAGAGACAATCCCAATCTCTGTGTTAACAGTGTGGAGTCGGACTCGGGGCTCGAACCCATGAACCATGAGATCATGACCCAGGCGGAAAATAAGAGCCTGATGCTTCACCGACTGAGCCACCCTCCTTCTGGATTCCAGCTGAGAACTAACTAACAGTCCTGGGGACACTACTCTGCCACTGTGGGTGGTTTTACGGTTGTCACAAAAATAAAGTTAAAACCTAGGGGTTGCCATTTAGCTGATCATCTTAACTTGGAGATGCCACGCTGGAAATTTTATATGAATCAGTTCAAATCTCTAAGAAACTACATAACGTCCTGTCTCCCAGCTCAGGCTGGTTGGTATTAAAGTTCTAAAGAAGGTACTAACGATACCCTCTTTTGCATTTCGTGATCTTTCTGTCATTTTTCGTCTCTCTTGAAGCCAGGAAATACCATTGGGACGGTACCGGAGAAAAGCACAGGGAGTAAACAGACGGTGATGTTTCCAGCATGTTGCCCTGGCCCAGCCTCTCCCACATGCCAAGCAGCCTTCAACGCCTACCCGTTCCCTACAGGTAACAGACCCTGAACACTTCCGATGCTACCAGTATGCAAATTAAGCTATGTGATTAACTAGGTACTTGATAAAGGAACAGAGCTTGAGGACCCCCTGTGCCACGGGGCACTTCACTTCAGCAGGCAACAGGGTCCCGGGTCGTCCCCAGATCGCTGCTGGGTAATGACTCAGGCTGCCGTGCATTCCTTCCTGTGTGCACCGTGCACTGTCTTTTTCCCCCACCACCTGCCTCTGTCCCACCTCAGGCCCTTGAGGAACAAAGCGTCCCAATTTGTACAACGGAAAACACATCCAGAGGGCCCAACTTTCACAGAACGAGGGTCCAGTGCCTGGATCGCCAAACAGCCTTCTCACTCCTAGGGAAAGTGTGGTAGGCGTGTGTTCGGCCTGGAGGGAGGACTCGGCCAGAGGAGGTGTTAAGCATCCGTGAGGATGTGTCATTAAAGCTCGGGCCCCCCTCCCACCCTCCACCCCCTCTAAGAAAATACCCCCTGCGGTTTCTCAGTTAGGCAGTGTGGGCTGCCTACCAATAACCAGACTGTATTTTATGTCGATCTATTGGAAGGTTCCTGTCTCTGGTTACACCTGTGTGATTGCTTCCTGCCCCTTAGGTCAGCCCAGACACAGGCAGTGACAATTCCTCGGGGACAGGAAGGGTTGAATGGGAAACGTTCACCGGGGCCTTAATTACTCTGTCCACTGATCATGATGACAGTGACCGCCACTCCTGGTGGCCACGGGGCACGCGCTCTCGTAACTGCTGGCTTTACGCAGAGAAGAACATCGCCCAGAGGCGAAAAGCAAAAGCCTGTGCCTTCTTCAAGTGTCAACGAGTTCCAGAGCAGGGAGATACCCAAGGGAGCAAAGGTCAAGTGGGTTAACTTGACGTGACCACACCCACCCATCTTCAGGGCATCCAAACGCCTAGCAAGTAAGTGGTGAAGTTGAGACCACTGCCAAGGGAAGCTTCCCCCCAAGGTCATTATTCCATTGTCTCAAATGGGATCTCACCCGGTTGTGAGGGTCCTTAGCTCCCTGGCACACATCCTAATTCACAGAAGCTTTACTCGGAGTTCCGGGCGGGGCCCAGGGCGACAGGTAAGGGCACCAGAGTGTCCCCCTGGGAAAGAAGGGCCAGCACGCAGACACCCCCAGATCTCCCCACTCAGAGATCCTGGGGTTCGACACGCTGAAGCCCGTGTCACAACCCTGCCGACGTTGCTGAGGGTCTCGGCACATTTGCTGCAGCTCGGATTCCTTAGGAAGCAACCCCAGCTACCTACACGGGGCGTTTCGGGCTCTCAGGAAGGAGCCAGCACAGAAACCCCGCTCTGGGTCTGCCTAGGTGTGCTCCGATCCCCTTCTGGACCCCCTTCCCGAAGTGCTTCCTGCGTTCCTGGGCAGGGGGGAGGCAGGAGGTGGGGGGTGGCGAGTGGGGAGGGACGTCTCCCAAAAAGTGCATCCCTAAGGGGAAAGCCACACGCAGGTGCCTACTTGTGAACCAGATTGCTATACGCAGTGCAAAGGTAGCCTGTAATGGTTTTGTGAACAGACAAGTCCACAGCTAAATAAAAATAGGGGCGCGCTGGTCGGTTTGAGATTTGTCTGCGAGGCCAGTGAACCATCCACGTGTGGCTCCCGGAAGCTCCCTCTGTGTGCTGCATCCCCGGGGAAAACTCTCGATGCCCTCTGGCACCGAGCGTGCGTTAACGCGGCTCCTTCTGCGAAAAATAAACAAAAGCCTATCGAGACGGCGTGTCTCCTTTTGCTGGGCTCACGTATGCTCCTGACCGGGTTTTCCAGGAACGTATATCCTCGAGAAGCACTCAGATCTGAGTCGATGTGAGGCTTTTCAGTTCTTACTTGTTTGTAGTTCGGCACGGAGAAGACTGTGAGCGTATTCTGCTAATTTCTCACCTGAGAAATAGAACAAGAATTGCCCGGCAAGCCTCGAACCGTCTGAACATGTAATCGGTCCCTCATTTACGACCGAATAAAATGTGGGACGGAGCCTCCACATATCCCGTGAAATCTCCATGTTTACGAGGAGTGGCAAGTCTGGGACGTGTCCTAATTCCGTGAAGGCATCATTCCAGAGGCCCCCTGAGTTGTTCAGAACAGACAGGAGGGCAGTCAACCCTCGAGGCCAGAGGGAACAGCTGCACCTCCCTCTGCTGCGTCCAGACGGCCAGGGAGGGCAGGGGTCCAGGCACCGAGCTCCCCCCTCCTCACGGATTTCCACTGCTTTTCTTAAGGCTCTGTCTCCTTTTCTAAAAATCAAATACAGTGCGGGATCATGTCAGGAGACGCAAGGGTGAGACGCTCAGAAATAAAACCAAGGCCACTCAATGATCCACCCATTTGTGGCCGCTCGGTCAGCCAAACGCCTCTGGGAAAAAAACCCACTGACGCTAAAACTTACATTCCCTTTAAGGATGTCGTGCGGCTCAATTCGTAACCATCTGTAAGCACGCCGTGAGAGCCTCGGATGAAAAGGGTCACGTACAGATTACCTGTTCTACCAAATAGGGTGTTCTAATGAATGCGAAAAAGAGGAGACCTGGTGCTGACGGGGAGCCCTTTGGGAGGGGGCACAGGAGGGCCCTTGAATGCGTCAGAGCAAAGCCTGTCCCGTTTGATTTCCTTAGAGGAAACGTGGCGACAGGAAAAGAGCCGAGCTGCGAGAATCGTGAGAACAGTGAGCCCCTGAATCACCGTCTCCCAGGCGGCCCCTAGTCCGGGCAGGTCTCTGCAGAGCTGTAGAGCGGCTGACCACAGGGCCCAGCGAGAGGTCCCATCAGCCTCTGTCACGGGCTACGATCTTCCTGCATCACAAGAGACATGTGCCGTTCAGGGCTCCCGTGTGTTTGATTTTAACGTGGCATCTAGGTACCATGAGGGATCCCAGGGGCCTCATGAAAGATTGCTAATTGGACCTGACCACTTTGGCAGAAAGGTAGGTCACCTTAGCAGGTACACTTTTACCAGGGGTCCTGAAGAGAATAAAAAAAAAAAAGGAAATCCCTAGAAGGGGCAATACAGCTAAATGTGGGTGGATGGGAGACCCTGGAGAAGCGTGTGAAGGGATCAGACAAAATACAGCTCTGTAGGGATGATGCGTATTAAAAGTTCAGTGAACGAAGACATCATAATATATGCCAAAGGTACGTAACTGTTGGAACGCCCGGGTGGCTCAGTCAGTTAAGCGTCCAACTCCTTTTTTTTTTTAACATTCGTTTTTGAGAGACAGAGAGAAAGAGTACGAGCAGGGAAGGGGCAGAGAGAGAGAGGAAGACACAGAATGTGAAGCAGACTCCAGGCCCTAAGCTGTCAGCACAGAACGCGACACAGGTCTTGAACCTATGAACCGTGAAATCATGACCTGAGCTGAAGTCAGACACTTAACCAACTGAGCCACCCAGGCGTCCCAAGCGTCCAGCTCTTGATTTCGGCTCAGGTCACGACCTCACGGTTCATGGGTTGGAGCCCCACATTGGGCTCTGTGCTGACAGTGCAAAGCCTGGTTGGGATTCTCTCTCCCTCTCTCTCTCTCTCTCTCTCTCTGCCCTTCCCCTGCTCACATTCCTGCTCGCTCTCTCTCTCTCAAAATAAATAAGTTTTTAAAAGGTATTGTTAAATAATACCTTTAAATACTTTAAAAAGGTATTGTTAAATAAATAACTTATATGAACCTCTCTGTGTATTATGAGTGATACAAAAAGTGAATTCATTCGAAAAGAGCCCAGACTAGAATTTTCTGGACAACTATTTTAGAATGTGATAAGCCCTTAGAAAGGCTGCCACACACCATGTGGGAAGTTGCCCCGTTGGTCACAGGCACTGCTGACTCTTGGAAAAGTGAAAACTCTCATGGCAAAATTATGGCCGCCGTGAGGCACTTACTATGCAGATTATAAACACCACAAATAACTCTGAAAAGTTAAGTTGCTGTGTTTTTTCACTCTTTTTGTCCAGCAAATCTTGGTGGCCGGTGACCATTATACCACTGAGCCCCAGAGAAGCCAAGAGGGCAAAGAACAACTCAGAAAAATAGGAACCCCAATGCGTGAGGAGTTGGTGTGGGACAGGAAGAGAAGGTGGGAACCGGGGGCCTTGGAAAGAGCCGGAATGGAGGACGAGTGAAGGTGGCTGCACAAGGTGAGTCAGACATCTTTGCTCGGGAATGAAGCCCGTGGACCAAGAAAAGGGAGAGGAATAAGCAAAGAGCAGAGGACCGGCTTTGGCTTGGCTTCCGCTGGAATTCTGGGAGATGCGCCGGTAGGGGCCATGCAGTCACTAACTGTTTGCCAAATATTGCCTGCTTTCTCCCTTCTGGGCATGTGGAAGACAGCAGTCCAGGCCCCTTGCAGGGGGGGCAAGGCTACATGACCAACTCTGGCCAACAAGCCGCGAGTGGAAGTGACAGGTCACTTCTGGGCCTAAGTTGCCAGGACAAAACCATGCGGTGCTCTTTTCCCCTCGGCATGGTGACCCAGAATTCGCCATTGGCCATCAAAAGGGGACACAGAAGTTAAAATGAGAGTCCCGACTCGATCTGAACAGAAGGTCAACTTGGCAAGAGCAAGTTAAACGTGTAATGGAGGGCTCAGGCCGGAAACCAGGTGAGACTCACGGTCAGATCTCAGGGAGCCCGGAAGTGACATGGGACGTATATTCCTCAAGGGACAGAGGACCCAGGGAGTGCGGCCTTGCCAAGAAAGCGCCATGAGGTATAACCACCACGGGCTTTGGGAGAGGATGCCAACTAACCCGCAGGGTTAAGAGCCAACAACCCACCCTCAGCGGACAGCAGAGGGAGTCCCTCCCACCATCCAGCTCCAGGAGGGCATGAGCCCGTCCTCACCCAAAGGTGGTCTTGAAAAGAGCAGGAAAAAATGCTCAGAAATCTGAGCATCTCCAGGAGACACTCACCCACCCATCAGAGGCCACTGAATCTGGAAGAGAGAGAGGACTCCCTCCTCCTAGGGTAATTCTATAATTTTGGGCTGCTTGGGAGAGAAAAGGACCAACAACCCCACCTCCCTGAAGGTCACTGGCGACACTGGAAAACGCTGGGTTTGTTCTGGTTTGTCTCATCAAGTACCATAGACTCCATGGCAGGAACCTGGGGACTCTGGAGCTTGAGGAGGGCTCCGGGAGGATCAGAGCGGCTCCGTGTGTGGTCCGTGTGACAACTCTACAGTAAAGTCAGCACACACCCTGCTGTTCGGGCTTCTCTTCCCACGTGCTGCCATCTTGCATTTTAGACAAGCTGTGATTTAATAAAGCTGCACGGCCACACAGACAGCGCTCATGGGCATATTTTGCATCAATGCTCTTATGTTTGGCCTGCCCATTGCACTCAGTATCCACAGTGCATCTGCAAAGTTATTTTGGGAAGGAGAGGAGAAGAGAGGAGGGGAGGGGAGGGGAGGAGAGGAGAGGAGGAAGGAAGGAGGAAGGGAGGGAGGGGAAAGAAAGAGAAGGGAAGGGAAGGGAAGGGAAGGGAAGGGAAGGGAAGGGAAGGGAAGGGAAGGGAAGGGAAGGGAAGGGAAAGAAAATAAATTGTGGTTTAAAAAGAGAATGCGCATGGGATGCTTGGGTGGCTCAGTCAGTTAAGCATCGACTTTGGCTCAGATCGTGATCTCACAGTTCATGGGTTGGAGCCCCACGTCAGGCTCTGTACTGACAGCTCAGAGCCTGGAGCCTGCTTTGGGTTTTGTGTCTCCCTTTCTCTCTGCCCCTCCCCAGCTTGTGCTCTGTCTCTCTCTCCGTCCCTCTCTGCCCCTCCCCTGCTCGTACTCTCCCAGTAACTAACTAACTAACTAACTAACTAAATAAATAAATAAATAAACAAACTTTAAAAAAAATTAAAAAGAGAATGTGTATTAGTCCTACTAGGTCTAAAAACTTTTAAGCAGGACAGATAAACAGAACTCAGAATCTGGTGTCCAAGACCCTTCACTGCAATTGCTCAGTCTCTCATCTGGGAATACCGGCCAGTTCCATCAGCCTCCTGGCCTGTGAACAAAAGATAGGAATATACAGGAACTGCAATTTAATGAAAAAAAAAAACATGACAGAAAAGTTTACTATTATGAGATTTGCATCAAACATTTTTGAGGTAATATTTTGATGCATGTCGGGAGTTGACACATTTTCACTTTACTTATTACTCTTTCAATTTTTAAAAACATGTCTTTGTTAAAAACCAATGACTTTTACATCATGCCCCGTGTAGAATATTGCAGAGTTCACGTAATTGGAGTCCCCATGTTATAAGAAAGTGTATCTAAGCACTTTCCCTAATGTAGTCAGTTTTCTTTATCTTGCTAAAACCTACAGTATAAACTTGTACTTGTCACTCAACTTCATTACCAAGAAATAAATATTGTAAATCTGAGAACAGTTTCTGAAATGCTCAGCCATGAATTGTATTGGCATCATTAGACCAAAAATCTTTCCTGACTCTGCCCAGTAATGCAGTCTGCATTTTATGGGCTCAATGTCTCCATATGGGAAAGATGGAAAATTCAAAGAGAAAAGAAAACACCTAGTCAGTTCAGTTTTCCCCCATTTATTTTCTGTGTGCAACAATTAACGTGGTATCCTGAAATGCCATTTTTGAGAAAGTTGTTTATTTTTTTTATTTTTTAATGTTTACTTATTTTTGAGAGAGAGAGAGAGAGAGTGCAAACAGGGGAAGGGCACAGAGAGAGGGAGACACGGAATCGGAAGCAGGCTCCAGGCTCCGAGCTGTCAGCACAGACCCTGACACGGGGCTCGAATTCACAGACTGCGAGATCATGACCTGAGCCGAAGTCGGACACTTAACCGATGGAGCTACCCAGGTTCCCCTAAGTTTATTTTTTTTAATGCTTATTTATTTTGAGAGAGAGAAAAAGAGAACAAGTGGGGGAGGGGCAGAGAGAGAGGGAGGGAGAGACAGAGTCCCAGGCAGGTCCCACACCACATTGTCAGCATGAAGCCTGACACGGGGCTCGATCTCACAAAGTGTGAGATCATGACCTGAGCTGAAATCAAGAGTTGGGCGCTTAACTGACCAGGTGCCCCAATAAAGTTAAGTTTAAAGCACTCTCACTGCATTGTCACCAATGACGTGACTTGCTGCATTAAAACCCATGATGTTCAGCATCCGGGTGAGGAACAGAGCAGCTTGTCTGTCTCAAAGTGAGTGTTCATGCAAGCATTTGAGGGGAACACACAGGGAGGACAGCGCGTGTGCATGTTTCTTCCTAGTCAATTTCAAATAGCTTCCAGCAAGACTACGCATCTCACCATCACGCCTGCACTTACAGATCACATGACTGAAAAGAACATGGTGTCCAGAGCTGGAAAACAGCCTCTGCAGCCAGCTGGAGGAAGGGTCACCCGGAGTAACAATAATTGGAAAAACACAGAAGGCTATTTCACAAGCAAAATGCAGAGTACAAGTCCAGCATGGCTTACTAGAACATAGTTGGCGGGGAGGGGCTGTTTTTGTTAATTAACTTTTGTCTGCATGAACTTGGGAGTACAAAGAGTCTTTAGGAGATTTTTGAGAAGACAGATATGAAGTCAAGCATGTTCTTATTTATATTATACAGCCAGATTCCTGCGATCTTGATTTTGCATAAGAAATATTAGATAACTTGTAATTTTAGGAAATATTCAATTTAATATTGATGGAAACAAAATCAGCCAATATGAACGATCAAACCCAATTTTCAAGGACTTTACACTTTTATCTAATGGCATCAATTTTCTGGAGCAGGTACATGAATAAATGTATGTGTCTATGATTTACTTCTTAAAATCTATCAGTTTTGAAAAATTACACATTCAGGCACATGGGGATGCTAACTTTTCGGCAATTTATGTTCCTTTGTATAAAACAGTAGCGTGCATTGCATCAGTGTGGGTATTTTGTGCAATGTATCATCGGGAACCCAACTCCGGACATCATAATGGGAACTTTAAAGGAACCCGAATAGAGATTTCAAAAATAAATTACAGAAGCACTTAGTCTTAGGTTGAGAGATGATACTAACTCAGCATTATCTCCACAATGACTGGCACTTCCATTAGAGAACTCACAAGAAAACGCTGAAAAACATGTGGTTACGTAGGAGTCAGGAGTCATGGCTTTCTGAACCCCTTGAACCCCGCTCTCCCCTTTGACTTGCAGATATATATTCTTACTACTCTATGCAGTGATCAGCTATATATAAAATTCCCGGAAGAGGCCATGATATTTCAGATATTTCTAATTTTTCATACAAAGTCGTAAAAGCTCAATGACTTCTATGCAAAATGAGAAACTAGGAAGGTAAAAAAGACCACCTTCTTTAAAACCTCCAAGTCCCACAACACAGACCAAGGAAACTAGTCATACAATCAGGTAGACTAACACGATCTTCGTCAGCAGATCATGCACAGAAGTTTCAAAAAAGCTAAAACTATTATGTATGAAGAATCATCATCATCATTACAATCATCCACATTTTATACAATTCACATTTTGCATCATAATACCCTAAACTGAAGTGAACCAACACGTTCTCCAGCATTTACAAAGGCAAAGGAAATGGCAGGAAAGAATCTGGGATGCTGGCTTTTAACAGAAAATATATACAGATAATCCTTCCGAAGGAATATTGATTGATAAACTGTGTATCTTAGTCTCATTTTAGGAATGCGTATGAAATCAGATGGTAAAATGAAGGAACAGTCAGTGAAATGTGCATTGTGTACAATTAGAGTAGCAACAACCTCGTCAGTTGATTGCCACTCTCTTAAAAAAATTAAATTTGCAAAGAGAGTGGTCTGAACATAATAAATAAGCTTTATACTTACCATTTTATAAAGGCTGCTTATCATATGCTGTTATTAATTTCTTAATTAAATGTAGTAGAAATAAATTCATCTCAAACATCACGATTTTCCCTTCTAATGTTTATAAACTTCCCAGTGTCACCATACTGACAGCACAAGAGGCCTGAATCATAAAGATATTCTGTCCCTGCAAATCAGAAACACAATACACAGGCCCGTTGGGATTCTTTAAACTAATTAAATATGGTGCTTATTTAGTTTTGACAGTCTTTGGGCAACCACTGGAAAGTTTAGATGTTGAGCTGGCTATTAGAGTAACCACCAGACCAAAAATAGTAAATTTGATCATTTATTTTTTTAACGTTTATTTATTTATTTTGAGAGAGAGAGAGAGAGAGGGGACATGTGCGAGCCCAAGAAGGGGAAGGGCAGAGAGGGGAAGAGAAAATGTCAAGCAGGCACCATGCCGTCAGCACAGGACCTGACTCGGGGCTCAGACTCACTAACAGTGAGATCATGACCTGAGCCGACATCAAGGGTTGGACACTTAACCAACTGCGCCACCCAGGTGCCTCTGATCATTTAATTATTCATTGGAACCTAGCTTCAAATGAGAAGACATTTTTACTGGAATGCTAAAAATTATCATGAATGATGCTCTGTAATTATCTGGAGGAGTAAATATCTGGTCGGAAATGCTTCTTCGTAGTAAACGGCCATGAAGGTGGTCGTCAGGTCAACAGCGGGCATGCTCTCCCACCCTAAACTCACCAAAAGTCTTCATTGTGTCCTTACTCCGCCCTTCCAGTCTATTTGGCCACTTACTGGGTTCCCACACTTGATTTTTAAGGACATAATAAAATTCAAGCTATACTTAAACTATGATCTTAGAAATACCAAAGGAAGGGAAAAAAATTCTCAGTTCCTTAGTAATATCTGCAGACTTTACATTTATAAGGGACACGGTTAATTTAAAATTTTGCTTTCTGGGGCGCCTGGGTGGCTCAGTCGGTTAAACGTCCGGCTTCAGCTCAGGTCATGATCTCACGGTCTGTGAGTTCGAGCCCCACATTGGGCTCTGTGCTGACGGCTCAGAGCCTGGAGCCTGTTTCATATTCTGTGTCTCCCTCTCTCTCTGACCCTCCCCCATCCATGCTCTGTCTCTCTCTGTCTCAAAAATAAACGTTTAAAAAATATTTTTTTTAAATAAAATAAAATTTTACTTTCTGAATTAATCTCACCAAAAAATGCATCTATCCCTTTACTTTTAGGTAATCTCTACACCCAACATGGGAGCTCAAACTCATGACCCCAAGATCAAGAGTCACACACTCTTCTGACTGAGCTAGCCAGGTGCCCCTAATCTATCCCTTGAAAAGGTAGTAAAATATTTGATTTTTAAGTGTGCTTATTAACTTATTTAATCCACTGAACTAGTATTTGTGCAAAAGATAAAAAGTAATTTAATCAGTGACACTCAGGAAGCAAGAGTGAATGAATGCATCTCCACAAAAGAAAGCCATTAGCTCCCTTCCCACCGATAGGAAGGGAATCTGTTTTCAACAGGAGCTGTCACCCAGGTACCTGCCAGGCCACGTCCTGGGACGGAACCATTTCCCCGTCACCATCCCATGGCAGCTTCACATGACACGGATGCCAGGCAGTGGCTTGTTAAGTGTTCCCCAGTGCCTGTGACATTGGCTCATTCACTCGTTTTAGTTACTCATGAGAAGCATACTTGACTAGTCACCCATCCAGAGTGTTCTAAAACTAAAAAGGGATGATAAGATAGGAAATAGTCTAGAGCCTCCAATGATTCCCTTCTGACTTGAACCTCATTTACGGTCATTTGCTGGCAACCAACAGGGAAGGGAGGTGTCAAAACAAACAAAAGAGATTAATACTAAAGAAGGAGGGAGCTAGCAAAATGATAACATGTTGAACCTGCTTCCTCATTTTCATTAAACTGCGATACAATTACTTTTCGAACCGCAAGAATGAATATTAACGAAGAATAATTATTCTGAGGCAGAATCATGATGGATTAGCAACAAGACGGCATCAGACTCACCATCTCTGCGATTAAGACTTGCAAACCCAGGGCCGTGGCTGCTGGACAGCTCCGAGGAGCTGCTGAAGGACGCTCGAGGCAAGGTGGATGCCAGCGGGGCATCACAGCTATCTGTGCGGAAAATACCAAGTTCAGGTTAACCCACTGCTCGAGGCTGTTCTGTCTTCTTCTCTCCTTCCCTCTCTTCTTCCCTCCCACCCTTGCTCCTGTCCTTCCTTCTTTCTTTTCTTTTTAGTTGACAGGCTAAGAAAATGCGAGAACCTGCAGCAAACAAACATCAGTCTTAAGCAGAAACGTGTTAGTAAATGTACAACCACGGTCTCTTAAAGCAAATAAAAGCCCTGATTGGGAACCTTGGCCATTTTCCGTGGGGTAACGATTCCCATGGTGGCCACTTCGAAGCTGTCAACGTGACATCATCAATCATGGAATTGGAAAGAGGTTCACACATGTCACGTCATTAGATAGTATTTCCACCATACGCAAATACAAGATACAGAAACAACATCCAGCGCACAGATAAATAAATAGAAAAAGGCCATGAAATTAAGTAATTAAGCTGTGTGTTTGGAAAATTTACCTTTGTTTTTACCATGATTTACTTAATTGTAACTTCCTATCATTTCATCTTTAATGACGGCTGTATTTTGACAGCTGACTTAAAATTCATGAGAAGTTAGTGATTGGCTCTTGCTAGCTGCTAAAAGTTGGCTCCAGCCCACTGCCCCTCAATGGGGAACTATTAGAAGAATTTCCTTTAAAATCAAAAAGAAGAATTTAATAGGCATCACCACTTCTGTTGAATGCTTCTCTGAAAGGCCTATCAGTACATAAGAGAACATTTAAAAATTAAAAGCACAGAATTGGGAAAAAACAAAAAAAGGAACTGTCATCACTTCCAGATGATATGATTGTGCAGGTAGAAAATCCAAAAGTAACTGACTAGCTTAATAGCCCGATTTCATTTTAAACTCAATCTAGGGTTAGAAAATAAATTAACCAGAATATCAAATAATAACAAAACACATAAAGTATCTAAGAATGAATCTTCCAAAACTGAAAAACATTTATGGGGATTATTATAACAACTGTATTGAAAGACATTACATAACATACAGACTCCAGTCGTCGCCAACAGGAAGACAGTATTTTTAAAGAATCAGTCGTCCCCAGGTTGATGTAAAGATTCATGAGAAGTCCAATGAAAAGCCTAAGAGGGCTTTTCAGACACACTGAATCAAGGAACCCTGCCTGACCTGGTTCATAACATGGAATACAAATAGCATTTAAGAAGCCTATAAAGACAAATAGAAAACAAAAAACAAAAACGACACCTTCATTTTCATTAACCTCTAGCTAAAATTCAGCATTTTCTTTAATCGTGAAGACAGGCAAATCACAATGTTTTCAGTAGTGCCCACAAATTTGTTACCATCCTAAGTTACAGACACTTTTATGGCAGTCATTGTTGTCACGGCTATCTAGAAATATTATTTATGATTCTCATTACTTCAAAATAGCAGTATTCAACTCACCACCGGATTTTGTTATTTAATGTGCTAATAACTAAGGAGACTTATTATATTATAATTTCTAATTTATTGATATCAGCATTTCACTATAATTAGCTTTCTTCCCAATCATACACACACACACACACACACACACACACACACACACACACACACACATATGGGTGTGCACACTGGAAGCACAAAGCTGTTGAGTTATTACCGGGGCATCATTAATATTTCAGAAAATTCAAGAGGAGGGGCGTTGTCTACAGTTCACAGTCAACAGTGCTAACTTGAGTGTTAGCCTAGAACTTTCTCAGGGGATGCCAGCACGTTGAGCAGACCAGGCCCGCATTATTCTGCCTGTACTTAAAGAGGTCCCGGGGGCCTCGCCACTACCTTGAAGGTTGAGAGCAAGACAGGATTATTTCCACTAACGTCCGTCTTGGGAAGCCTGCTCTTTTCCCAGCCTTGGCCGCCACACAGATTCCTTCGAGAGTCTTTCCTGATGCTACCCCGTCAGCCCCCTCCACTCACACCACTGTCATCTCACTATTTACAGTCTCCCCTTAAGCTGGAAACCTAATGAGAACTTAGCATAGATTTTGGAGCCAGACTTGGGTGGGGCTGGCATTGGCCAGGCTGCCTACTCTTCCGGTGGCACTCACCCTTTCCTAAGCCTCAGTTTTCTCATCAGTTCAATGGGAATAACTGTGCAGATAGCGCATAATTATACCATGGGGAGTCAACTCTCCCAGCAGTACAGCAAGGAGTCACTTAACTGTCAATGGGGAGTCACACACTAAGAAGACTGCTATGAGCATTAAAAGTATTAGCTTTTATTATTCTAACTATCATAAAACAAGTCAACGCTTCGTAAGTTCCTTCAAAATATTCTAGAAGGACACTTTCGTGTATATGTGGAAGGCAATGTTCAAAGTTCCAAACCATATGGTCATTTTTTTATTCGTTCCTCAAAGAAGACATAAGAAGCTTGGTCTTTAAAAAAACAAAAAAAAAAAGTAATAGCTTTTGTGATGTAATCCTTCCTTTGGAATAACAATTTATAAAATTTATTTTAAAACTGTCTTTATTTAGTCTAACTCAGAGGCTTCTAAAGACGGTGTTCCAATTTACTCCAACAGAGTAAATCTTGGGAATATGTGTGGTCTAAAACAAGGTGGTCACATCCTATGAGGCACCTGGAGAGGAGCGGCTGTGGATTTGGACAGTGTTTTCCAAGCATTCGGTGTGTTTCTCACTGAATCACATCCACGCAAGGTAAAGCCTCAGGAGTAATTCCAAACCTCCAGTAACTGCTGTTTTCAATCTGAAATGTCTCTATTTTCTACTAAGATTCCTGGAGCAAAAAAGTGTCAAGACCCAATTTCATTTTCTTTTTCTGGCGTCATGAAAAGATATTCGAAACCCACTAAATGAATATCATTCTTATGAATAATCTGATGAATACTATTTCTGTCCAAAAAAACAGAAGATCCCTGAAATGTTTCAAAGCTACAAGAATTATTCACAAATTATGGCTTTTAACAAGTGAAATGGCAAAACAACTTTAAAGAATCACTACTTATCACTTAGGGGGAGAAGCAACTTGAGTACAAATAATGAGCTTATGAGAATTAACATATGAAAATAGACAGAGAATATTACAGTTAAAGAAGCTAAAGTAATTTTATTTCCCTTCATAATAACCACTCATAGTCATAAGGAGGATTCTATGCAATAATCTTAATTTTGAAATGCATTCATCCGTCAGTGGTCCAAATGTACTCAAGGTTACGTTCTCAGAGAAGCTTAAGGATTCTAACAGAAAGGCGATGATCCATTGTCATGTGTTTTAGAGGAAAAAAAATAAACACACCACAATTGTTCATGATTTATGTATGACTCAGATCAGAGTGCTAGGGACATCCTTGTGTGCATTCTGATATAACAAATTCATATTTATGGAATGCTCAAACCTGGTCTCAGTAGTTGTCCCTATTACAATGCCATTTTAATCAAAAGCCTATTGTTTGTCTCACCAACAGAACAGCCTTAGACTGAAATTATAAAACAATTATTTCAGCTTCCGTTTTTCAAACTCATATCTTTTTTTTTTTCCAGATGAAATCTTAGAAATCTGGAACTTCCCGCAACTGGGGAACATAGCCAATCTGAGTGTGAAGAGTGGGGGAGGGGCAGAGAGAGAGGGAGACACAGAATCCCAAGCAGGCTCCAGGCTCTGAGCTGTCAGCACAGAGCCCGACACAGGGCTCGAACTCACAAGCCTTGAGATCGTGACCTGGAGCCAAAGTTGGATGATTAACCGACTGAGCCCCCCAGGCGCCCAGATGCATTACCTTTCGGACAAGATTAACAATTCCTCAACACAGAAAATTCATGTTTGCTGGCTGCTTGTTTTTCGGACTTGAACATATCATAACGGACTCTAGTCCCTGGAATGGACAAGAGAGCGAGTCACAAAGTCCCCTGGAGCTGGACTTCTGGCCCTACTTGCCCTTCCCAAGTGCGCAGCTTGAATCAAGGCCCAGATGCACACAATGCCACGCCCCTTGGCCACTGGACCAGCAAGAACATTTGGACTCAGTAGAGCCTGGTGATACCTGGGAATCTCTCTCTGTCAAGAGGACTAAGACCTGGAGCCGGTCTGTCACTCCAATATCCACCATTCCTGGTGGCCCATCGAGGCCTCTGAGAACTTGGTGAACATCTAGGGCCACCTTCCTGCCCTTCCCGAGGTATATGCTTACAGATTCCCAATCCATGCAGATTCCCAATCCATGTCTTCACTACTTTGGACCACAGTACTGAACAAATGTTCTGGGGCATGGGCCCGTTTCCAACCTTCAGAGACATACACCGTGGACAGGAGGTAATGACCCCCCAGAATCTGTAGGACATTCCAAGTTTGTAAGCGTGGCATACAGGATGCTCTAGTGACCCCTGAATAATTCTCCACCCCATCTCACCCACCCCTACCCTCACTTGCCCCTGAAAATGTGTGCTGCTGTGTGCTCAGACCTGCAACTACCCCATGTGGGTCTCTACTTGGCAATAGCAACTGGGCATTCCATGAGCTTGGACAATTGCACCAGTCTGTGCTGGTTACCTGCATGACCCTCATGGCCCAGCCTGTTAGAAATTCAGGTGGAGAAAAGCAGAGGTGATTTCAGATTTCTCGTCTGCTCCAATAAGTTACACATTCCAATAATAGAATATAGTTGTATCTCTGGGAGAACAAAGTCAGAAAGGGCACATTATTCCAAGTTCCTGGCTACTTTATTTAATAATTGCACACCTGTCCATTAGTACAGTCCAAAGTGAAACACTTTTGTTTTTACTTCTAGGCTTCCTCTCTTATCATAACGTATGTCATGAATTATCTCAAAGATTTGGCTTATGTTCACTGTATTGAATCACAGCTGTTGAATGAATACATCGAGATCCAGATGTTGCCTATGAAATTACTCCTCAGCACCGAAGGATTCGCTGTTTATTGTAAATCAAATAGTAACACTACAAAAACAACTTGTCATTAATTTTAGTGATGCGATATAGCAAATTAATATCCATTAACTGCACCTATTATTAGGTATGAATGTGAAATAATCATTGTTCTTACGATTAAATTATACCTCATGTTCCCTCTAGCTGACTGAATTCATACTGGTAGTGTTTCCTCTTTTAGATCAAAGCATTTGTAAAATGCCTTACATGTTTTTGAGAAAATTTTAAATTACAAAATAGTATATTCCAAATTCTGAAATCCAAATGGTAGGTAAGAGGTAGCTGGGCAGATATTTGCTAATAAAAGGAGCTTCCAGGGGCGCCAAGGTGGGCTCAGTTGGTTAAGCTTCCGACTTCGGCTCAGGTCATGCATGATCTCATGCGTTGGGAGTTCGAGCCCCACGTCGGGCTCTGAGCTGACAGTTCAGAGCCTGGAACCTGCTTCCAATTCTGTGTCTCCCTCTCTCTCTGCCCCTCCCCCACGCACGCTCTGTTTCTCAAAAATGAATAAATGTTAAAAAAAATTTTTTTTAAAAAGAAGTTTCCTGCCTACTGATCTGACTTTAAACTTCCAGAAAATCTGTAACTCAAATACACAAAATCACCTTTGAAAAAGTCTTCTTGTTAGAACACAAATCAATAAAATTAAAAATAGGAAATCAGTGGAGAAAATCAACAAAACCAAAAGTTGGCTCTCTGAAAAGATCAGTAAAAGATTCTAGCCAAGCTGGCTTAAAAAAGAGAAAGAGAGAAGACAAAAATTATCAGTATCAGAAATGAAAGACAGAACATCACTACAGATCCCATGGACATTAAATGGCTAATAAAGAAGTAATACGGGGGCACCTGGGTGGCTTGGTCGGTTAAGCGTCCGACTTCGGCTCAGGTCATGATCTCATGGTCTGTGAGTTCGAGCCCCGCATCGGGCTCTGTGCTGACCGCTCAGAGCCTGGAGCCTGTTTCAGATTCTGTATGTTCCTCTCTCTCTGCCCCTCCCCTGTTCATTCTCTGTCTCTCTGTCTCAAAAATAAATAAATGTTAAAAAAAATTAAAAAAACAAAAAAAAAAGAAGTAATACAGACAACTCTTTGCCCACAAATTTGATAATCTAGATGATATGTGAGGGTTCATGGGGGGTGGGAGGGAGGGGAGGGGAGGTGATGGGTATTGAAGAGTGTGTCTTTTGGGATGAGCACTGGGTGTTGTATGGAAATAAATTTGATAATAAATTTCATATATTAATAAAAACAAAACAAAACAAAACAAAAAGATAATCTAGATGATATGGACGCCTTACAAGATATAACCTGCCGGGGTGCCTGGGTGGCGCAGTTGGTTAAGCGTCCGACTTCAGCCAGGTCACGATCTCGCAGTCCGTGAGTTCGAGCCCTGCGTCAGGCTCTGGGCTGACGGCTCAGAGCCTGGAGCCTGTTTCCGATTCTGTGTCTCCCTCTCTCTCTGCCCCTCCCCCGTTCATGCTCTGTCTCTCTCTGTCCCAAAAATAAATAAATGCTGGAAAAAAAAAAAAAAGATATAATCTGCCAAATTCACACAAGAAGAAAGACAATCTGTATGGGCCTATATCTATCAGAGAATTTGAATCTATAATTAATAACCTTCCAAAGCAGAAAGTACCAGGTCTAAATGGCTTCAGTGGTAAATTCTACCAAACATTTAAGGAAGAAATTTTATCAATTCTCTACAAATTCTTCCAGAAGACAGAAGCAGAGGGAATACTTTCTAATTCATTTTATGACAACTGAATTACCATGGTACCGAAGCCAATCATTGATTTTACAAGAAAAGAAACCTATAGACCAATATCTCTCATAAATATAGATGCAAAATCCTCAACAAAACATTAGCAAACTGAATCCAACAATGTATAAAGAGAATTATATACCATGAACAGGTGGAATTTATCCCAGGTATACAAGACTGATTCAACAACATTCAAAAAGCAATTAATCTAACCCACCACATCAACAAGCTAAACAAGAAAAATCAGTCATTTAAACAGATGCACAAAAAAAGTATTTGACAAAATCCAACACCTATTCATAGTAAAAACTCTTAAACTAGGAACAGAGGGGAACTTCCTCAACTTGAAAAAGGATATCTACAAAAAACCTACTGTGAAATCATACTTGACGGTGACAAACTTAAAACTTTCCCACTAAGATCAGTAACGAGACAAGGACGTCCCATTCTTTTTCAAAATCCTACCGGAAGTCTTAATTGATGCAATGAAACAAGAAGAGGAAATAAAAGGGATACAGATTGGGAAGAAAGAAATCTGTCGTTGTTCACAAATGACATGATCATCTATGTAGAAAATTCCAAAGAATTGACAAAAAAAACAACAACCCTGAAACTAATAAGCCAAGAGGATATAAAGTTAACACAGAAAAATCAAATAGTTTTCTATATACCATTAATGAATAAGTTGAATTTAAAATAAAAACACACCATTTACATTAACGCCCGCCCAAAATTATGGAATACTTGGGCATAAATCTAACAAAATATGTACAAGATGTATATGAGAAGAACTATAAACACGGATGCATAAAATCAAAAAAAGACTAAATAAATGGAGAGATATTCCATACTCCAGAATAGGAAGACTCAATACTGTTAGGATGTCAGTTCTTCCAATTTGGTCTATCAACCAAGGCAGTCTCAATCAAAATCCCCGCGAGTTACTTTGTGGCTGTCAACAAAGCGATTCTAAAGTTTACGTGGAGAGAAAAAACAACCCAGAATAGCCAACACAAGGTTAAAGTTGGAGGACTGACACCACTCGGCTTCAAGACTTACTACAAAGCCACGGCGATCAAGATGATGCGTTATTGGCAAAAGAACTTGACAAACAGATCAGTGGAACAGAACAGAGCCCAGAAGCAGACCCACACAATACAGCCGCCTTATCTTTCAAAGGAGAAAAAGGCAACACAATGGAGAAAAGACAGTCTTTTCTTTTTTTTTTTTTTTTTGAAAGAATTAGATTAGCACTTTATTTTTTTATATTAAATATAATTTATGGTCAAACTGGTTTCCATACAACACCCAGTGCTCATCCCAACAGCTGCCCTCCTCAATGCCCATCACCCACTTTCCCCTCTCCCCCACCCCCCACCAACCCTCAGTTTGTTCTCAGTATTTAAGAGTCTCTTAGGGTTTGCCTCCTTCCCTCTCTGTAACTTTTTTCCCCCTTCCGCTCCCCCATGGTCTTCTGTTAAGTTTCAGGATCCACACATGAGTGAAAAAATATGGTATCTGTCTTTCTCTGCCTGGCTTATTTCACTCAGCATAATACCCTCCAGTTCTATCCACGTTGCCACAAATGGCCAGATTTCATTCTTTCTCATTGCCAAGTAGTATTCCATTCTCTATATAAACCACATCTTCTTTTTCCATTCGTCAATTGATGGACATTTAGGCTCTTTCCATAATTTGGCTATTGTTGAAAGCGCTGCTCTAAACATTGGGGTACAAGTGCCCCTATGCATCAGCCCTCCCGTATCCCTTGGGTCAATTCCTAGCAGTGCTATTGCTGGGTCATAGGGTAGATCTATTTTTAATTTTATGAGGGACCTCCACACTGTTTTCCAGAGCGGCTGCACCAGTTTGCATTCCCACCAACGGTGCAAGGGGGTTCCCGTTTCTCCACACCCGTTCCAGCATCTACAGTCTCCTGATTTGTTCATGTAAGCCACTCTGACCGGCATGAGGTGGTATTTGAAAAAGATACATCTGACAAAGAACTGTTGTCCAAAATATAAAAAAAACTCTTAAACTCAACAACTAAAAAAAAAACAAAAACAAAAAAACTCCATCTCAAAGATGGTCCAACGACTTCCAGGCACCTCCACAAAGAAGATACGCAGATGTCAGATAAACATATAACAAGAGACTCAACACGATATGTCATCAGGGAAAATGGAAATTAAAACAATGAGATACCAACACGCACCCATCAGAACGGCCAACACCTGGAACACTGCCAACAGAAAATGCTGGCGAGGGCGTAGACCAAGAGGAACTCTCATCCACTGCCGGTGGGAATGCAAAATGGCACAGTCTTCTTGGAAGGACAATTTGGCACGTTCTTACAAAACTAAATACACTCCCGCCATGCATCCCAACAAGTGTACTCCTTGGTATGTGCCCAAAGGAGTTGAAAACTTAATGTCCGCACAAAAACACGCACACGTGACTTATAGCGGCTTGATTCGCTGATTGCCAACACTTGGAAGCAAACGCAATATCCTTCAGTAGGTGAATGGATAAAACAAAAAACCTCTGGGTGCCACAACCAGGTAATGGAGTATTTTCAGCAATAAAGAGAAATGAGCTGTCAAGCCATGAAAAAAACATGGAGGAACCTTAAGTGCCTATTTCTAAGTGAAAGAAGCCAGTGTGAAGAGGCTACATCCAGGTTGACTTCAACTCGACGACATTTTGGAGGAAGCAAAATTATGGAGACGGGAAAGAGGTCAGCAGTTGTCAGTGTTCAGGAAGTGGTCACCGGATTTTGTGTGACACAGCGATGAGGGGTATGTGACATTACACATTTGGCAAATGCTACAGAATACACACCAAGAGTGAACCCGAACTTGGGTGAACTTTAGGTGGTAATGATATACCAACCCCAGAGCATCAGTTTGAATAAATGAACCCCTCTGATAGCGGCTGTCGATAACGAGGGAGGCTGTGCATGTGCAGGGGGCAAGGGGGAGATACGGGAAATCTCTGTACCTTCTGCTTAATTTTGCTGTGAACAGAAAACTGCTCTAAAAACTAGTGTCCATTAGACAACGAAGGCTTTCTTTGTATCAACAGCTGAGAATTCACTTAAGAATCAAGGCTGTGATTCAAATAAGTTCCCTGAAGAGGGACATAAACGCTTCATCCTTAACGCTGATTTTGTTCCAGCTCTCTGTCAAGAAGGCCCTTTGTGAAATTCAGCTCTGGCACTTGGCCCGGCAACCGAAAGGATCAAGTCTATTCCTTCCTGGCTTTAAAAGCACGCACCGCTGCGTGAGTTCCGAACCTCAGCGGAATCACAGCTCTGGAGAGAGAACTTTTCAGTTTCCTCCCCGATTTCCCTGCTTCCGCGCCCTAAAGGAGCCGAGAATTTGGACCCGTTTGAAAGGCAAAATTTTAACAGTCCCAATTATTACCCACCAAGGCCCCTGAAAACTGACATTCGGCAAAAGGCACCAATGACAACTGTGGTTCTAAAAGTGACACCTGGTGCCATTTTCATGAATCACCCCGTTCTCGTACGGGGTCAGCAGGTTTTGTAGAGAACCGGTATTTGTCTTTATTTCCTCAGCTTCCAGCACCGTGCCTGCCACGTGGTCAATGTGTGCTGAATTAAATCAGCCACGAGTTGGAGAAACACTTTCTTATTTAAAAAAATGTTTTTAATCTTTATTTATTTTTGAGAGAGACAGAGAGAGAGAAAGCGTAAGCAGGGGAGGGGCAGAGAGAGAGGGAGACACAGAATACAAGGCAGGTTGCAGGCTCCGAGCTGTCAGCACAGAGCCCGATGCGGGGCTCGAACTCCCGAACCACGAGATCAGGACCTGAACTGAAGCCGGACACTTAACCCACCGAGCCACCCAGGCGTCCCGAGAAAAACTTTCTTGAGTCTCCGCATCTAAGCCCTGGTTCCTCTCCGACGCATACTGAGCTGGCAACACTGAGGCAGCCAAATTCGTCCTGAGAGACAGGGCATGCGTTTCCGCGCAGGGTGTGGGACAGGCGTGTCACAGAGGGACGCAGGCAAACACGAGGAGGGGACAGGGGTCCCCACCAGCCTGTGGAGATAGCGCAGGAAGGATTCGTTGCAGGAGACATTCTAGCTCCTGCTTAGACACGGCGTGTCAGTGAGAGTCAGTAACTCGCCACACCCAGGTATCTTTCAGGAAGAAATTCCGGAATGGAAAGAACATCCCTGAATTAGAAGAAAGTGACATCTCTTGATGGGTCAAGATCATATGATTTTGCGGGGGCGGGGGGGGGGGAACGGGCAGAGCAATTAGTCTCTCGTACACTGATGCCCACAAGACCTGTCTTCATATGTGAAATTACATGGCTCCCCGACAGGACCCCCAGAGACACAGAGGTGCTCTGGCTACAAGGTGGCAGGGGTCCCACGTGGTGCTTGCTGGGGCTTCTCCCAGACCCCAGGCAGGACCCACTAATCCCTTACACATCAGTGAGCAAGTCACCAAACTAGAACACCAGTGAAAAGCACCCGGGACATTTTAAAAATTGGCATTCTCAGGGGCATGTGGGGGGCTCAACCGGTTGAGCATCCAACTCCTGATGTCATGGTCTCATGGTTCACGAGTTCGAGCTCCACATCGGGCTCTGCACCAACAGCGTGGACCCTGCTTGGAATTCTCTCTCCCTTCTCCCTCTGTCCCACCCTCACCCCTGCTTTCTCTCTCTCCAAAAATAAATAAATAAACTTAAAAAATAAAAATAAAACATTGGGCCACCTGGGTGGCTCAGTCGCTTAAGCGTCCAACTTTGGCTCAGGTCACGATCTCGAGGTTCACGAGTTCGAGCCCCGTGTTGGGCTCCGTGCTGACAGCTCGGAGCCTGGAGCCTGCTCGGGATTCTGTGTCTCCTTCTCTCTCTCTGCCCCTTCCCCGTTCGTGCTTTGCGTGTGTGTGTGTGTCTCTCTCTCAAAAATAAATATTTAAAAATAAGTAAGTAAATAAATAAAATACAATAACAAAAATAAAAAATTAAAAAACCGGGCATTCCCCACGCCCCACCCCGGGAAACTCTGATGTAGTGAGTTTTGAGCCCCACCAAAGCAGGGTATTTCAGATACAACCGATGGTATTTGTGTCCTCAAGGCAGACACAAATCCTCCCCTGCTCTTCAGAGGAGGAAACTCACACCATCTCTGCTGTGCAAGAAAGCCTCCCTTGCAGGGACGGCGTCTCCACGTGGCCACCTGTTTGCCCGTGAACGGCCCCGGCATCCGTGTTCTGTTTGGCGGGTAGCATTTGAACCAGGATGGGCGAGCGGGCCGCACAGAAGACACCGTCTCAAAAGTCTGAAACCCTATCGAGCTACTGCCCGGAAAGACGCACGTGAGAAACAAAGCTGTAGGCTCGTGTGGGCATTGATTTTGCCCTAAATGTTTAGGTTGAAAAGATTTTAGCTTGCCCACAGCTCATTAGCTAGAGAACCAACTGCTCGCACGTCAATCTGAAACAGCCGGGTCAAGGGCAGAGTCTGACCCCCACAAACTATCCTCACCTTGTTAAAATGGTCACAGGGCAATCCAGGGTGCCTTGATTCTCAATATTCTTAATATTTGTTTGCGCACTGCTCCCGTGAATTACCAAAGCATTGTAATTGTCACAAGATCACACAGCTTCATTCTATAAACACTGCTTCTAGAGGAACTGCTTCCTAGAGCAAATGCCTAATAAACATTTCTTGAGTGAAGAGTGATTTCTTTTGAAACGCTAGGCAAACTTTGTAAAGTTTCTCAATTTTCTCCACTGAACATTGGAAGCACAAGTTTTTTAAATTTTTTAACATTTATTTTTGAGAGACAGAGCACGAGCAGAAGAGGAGCAGAGAGAGAGGGAGACCAAGGAGGGAGACACAGAATCCGAAGCAGGCTCCAGGCTCCGAGCTGTCAGCGCAGAGCCCGACGCGGGGCTCGAACTCATAAACCGTGAGATCATGACCTGAGCCGAAGTCAGACACTCAACTGACTGCGCCACCCAGGCGCCCTCAAAATTATTTAATTCCCTGAGACTACATGATTGTAAAACAATTGAAAACTTTTGCATGAGTTTCTTAAAAACTTAACAAAATGTAACCAAAAATCCTAAAAACGTGCTATCATATTTGATCCATAAATATTGTAACAAATAGTTGGATTTTTAGGGCAAGACTTAGGTTACATGAGAACTTTTTATACTATCTTGGAAAGAATATTTGGTGTTTGGGCATTTTCACTGCAAAGGATTTAAAACAATACAAACAAAATAACTAACATATTCCCAAGCTTAAGACTCACTGCTTTATAAGAATGAGAAACAGAATACACGCCATTGTAAAGAAATACGTATTTCCTGGGACGCCCGGGTGGCGACCGACTTCGGCTCAGGTCACGGTTCGTGAGTTCGAGCCCCGCATCAGGTTCTGTGCTGACAGCTCAGAGCCTGGAGCCTGCTTGGGACTCTGCGTCTCCCTCTCTTTCTGCCCCTTCCCTGCTCGTGTTCTGTCTCTCTGTCTCTGAAAATAAACAAACGTTAAATAAACAAGTATGTATTTTGTGTTTGAAATAACCAACTGGAAAGTTCAAAACGCTGGTTTGACCTCAGGTAAAAGTCTGGTCACAAGCTTTGTTTTGTAATTTGGATACACTTGCCTTTTCTACCCATCCTCCCTCCCTCCGTCCTCTGCTCCTTCCTCAGCTTCCTCCTCCCTTCTTCTTTCCCCTCAGAGACTTAGCAAAGGACAGTTGTTCAAAAGGGGTTTGCAGGTGACACAGGAAGTACAGTCAATGCATCCCAAGGATGGGTGTTTGTACATCATTCCTCCACAAAATACCGTTTCTCCCATTTTGTTGGGGGGGCGGGGGGCAGGGAGCACAGGACAGTAATTTCTTTGCAGAGTTCCAAGAATGTATACAAAATATATGGGCGGGGGGAGAAAGAAAGGTTTTGATATTATGGAATTAGATGCGGTATGGAATTCAGACGATACTTAAAGTTTTAATACAATTCACTCACTGTTAAATATTTTGTGGTTTAAATCTACCGAGGTTCTAGTATATTACAGCATTGCTGTTTAATGTAATGTTTACCCAGAAATTATTTAAATGTAAATAGTAACAGTTCGCTGGAAACTTGGGTCTCTGCCAAAAAAATTTCCATAAAACAATCATTTGCTTTAATTGTTCATGTTTATTCAAAACTAGAGGCCACTGCTGTTACACGAGTGGAAAATCCAATCATTTTTAGGGAGCACGCATGCGCGGGTGTGTTGAGTGCACGTACATACCCATTAAACTGAGATTACTACCGAATAAAGCACTACATTCTCAGATATCTCATTAGATACACTTATAAACATAATATATCTACTTGGTGTTATTTTCACAGGGTGCAACTAAACATTTCTTTAAAAAATGTACCCAAAGAGGGTGGGTTTTTCTACTAACCTTCCAGGCTGTGCTGATACATATATAGCACTCGTGTCAAAAAGGAGGGGAAATGTTTTAATTCAGGAGCAAGCAGAAATTTAAAATTCACAGCATGCGCTGAATTATACCATGTATAGACACTGCCTTTTCTTTTATAAACCTGACTCTTCTCTCTGCACCATGTAAAGCATTATATAAAACCACACAACCTAAAATTAGTTTATACAAGACACAAATCTGCTAACCCTCAGGGAACGCCAGATTTTAACAGCAAAATGCATGATAAAGTCTAATATTTTGTTCTCTTCTAAAAGATGAGACATAGCTCAAGACTTCAATCACCCATAGAAAAATGTCCCAGTAACTTATCACCAATAATAATCGCTGAAACCAGTATCCTGGTAAGGTGTGACGAGCATGAATTAAATTGTGCCACCCAGACCCACCAGTGCTACCAACTGTCATTTTTACAACTGTCACTGAAACTCTGCCAGCAGTGCATAAGGAAAGGAGATTAGGGGCGCCTGGGGGGCTCAGCCGGTTAAGCGTCCAACTTCGGCTCAGGTCACGATCTCATGGTTCGTGAGTTCGAGCTCTGCCTCGGGCTCTGTGCTGACAGCTCAGGGCCTGCTTGGGATTCTCTCTCCCTCTCTGCCCCTCCCCTGACTCTCTCTCTCTCTCTCTCTCTCTCTCTCAAATTAAATAACTAAACTTTGAAAAGAAAAGGAAAAGAGATTAGATGAAACCCTCCACATACTTAAATGACCCCACTCACCCATTCTCAACATAAACACATTTCCTTTGTTTAATGAAGAATACTCTCGATATCAGATAAGAGACGAATGAATAAAAACATACGATCGTAGCAAAACATGAAGCAGAAAACACGACTTTTTCCTAAAGAGGCACGTCGGCTCCGTGACGTTGAACAGCATGCGCAATATCACATTTAATTCATTTTCCACTGATTATCCTTTATTTTAACGCAATACTTACTTTTTGAACAACATCCAGGGCTAAATTTTACTTATTTCCCAAAGAAGATTAGTAAGAGTTTACTCTCCCTTGTCATGCTCCCCACTCATGTCTTACGGCGTTTTACGTAACAGTTCGACCGCAAATTTCTAGCATAAAAGTTATTTTCCCTCCTAGCTTATATTTCTCTCTGCCCTTCCTCTGGTTCCTGAGTACTGCTCCACAGCAAGCAAACTGTCATTCCCTTAGAGCAAATCAGTTCACGTCATTCTCCTCGGTGGCCAAACCTGGGACCGTGTTTCCCTGTTTTTCCACTTCCGCTATTTTCATTTGACAATTTCCACTGTTGTCCTCCATTTATCTAACTCGGCACCACACGGGCTTCTGTAATCGAGATGCATTATTTCTTTTCCATTTTAGGAAATTTTTGTTTACTTTTATGTTAACAACACCTTGAAATCGGTTGAAATTGGCTTTTTGGTCAAATAAAAAAGTAAATATTTTATATGTGGTTGAAACTGTGAATAATACTGTCCGATGTAATATAAGCCCATCAAAATAAAAACTGGAATTACTTTATTCAAATCTCTTAATTTTCTTTTAATGTTTATTTATTTTTGAGAGACAGAGAGAGAGACAGAGAGTGTGTGCACGTATGCACATGAGCAGGGGAGGGGCAGAGAGGGAGGGAGACACAGAATCCGAAGCAGGCTCCAGGCTCCGAGCCGTAAACACAGAGCCCCCACATGGGGCTCAAACTCAAAAACCACAAGATCATGAGCTGAGCTGAAGTCAGATGCTTAACTGACCGAGCCACCCAGGCGTCCCTCAAATCTCTATGTCCTTATCACTTTGGTATATTTTACTTTATGCACTTAATTTGTCTATTGTATCCAAAGCTTTTCTTTCTTCCCCTCTCTTCTTGCTTTCTAGTGAATAGATTGAAATTTCCCCCTGGACTTATTCTATTTTTTTTTTTATTACATTGGTTTGGAATGTATACTCTCCATTACTATTCTTCTCATGGGCCTCCTTAAAATTTTACACTGCATTCTGGTTGACAATTTAACCAAGTCTACAATTAAACAGATTTTAATTCCTTCCACAAAACAACGCAAGGAGCACAGCACGCTGTCTGATCACCCCTTTCCATGTTTCTTTTCAGTTCCTCACATCAATCTACCTTGTCTCCTCTCTTTGCATTCCACCAACTTTCATTCCACACCAATGCCATACATACAGCTTTATTACTGCTCAAATGTGTGATCAGATTTGCACACCAACTACTAGATTCTCACCTCTCATAACTGCCCTCTGTAATCATTTCCTTTCTTGCTAAACTTATCCATCAACATCTCTTTTTTTAAGTTTTATTCATTTATTTTGAGACAGAGGGAGGGGGAGGGAGGGAGAGCACAAGCAGGGGAGAAGTGAAAAGAGAAGGGGAGAGAGAATCCCAAGCGGGCTCTGTGCTGTGAGCAACGAGCACAGAGCCCAACACGGGGCTGAACCCACGAACCGTGAGATCATGACCCGAGTCAAAACCAAGAGTAGGATGCTCAACTGACTGACCCACCCAGGAATTCTGAGAGACTACCTGAATCTAAAAGATTGGTGACTTTGCAATTCTGGGCAATTTCTTTTTTTTTTTAATTTTTTTAATGTTTATTTTTGAGAGACAGAGAAAGAGAGAGAGAGAGAGTGCACAAGCAGGGAAGGGACAGAGCGAGAGGGAGACAGAGAATCCAAAGCAGGCTCCGTGTTATCAGTGCAAACTCCAACATGGTGCTTGAACTCACAAACCATGAGATCATGACCTGAGCCAAAGTCAGATGCTCAACCAACTGAGCCACCCAGGCATCCCTATTCTGGGAAATTTCTATACATTACCTCTTCAGTGTTTCTTCTTCCCACATTTCCTCCTTCTAGAACTTCTATCAGACACAGAGATCTTGTCACGCTCTTCACCCTGCCCCTTGGTCTGGCTTTCGTACTTCCTGCCTCTCAGTCTCCCTGTGGCGCATTCTCGTTATTTATTCCACATCTGTCTTCTAATTTGCTGAGTCTCTCTCCACCTGTGTCTAATCTGCCATGTCAACAGTCACTGAATTCTTTATCCCAGGGTATCCATTTTTAACTTCTCGACCCCGTTCTTTTACACTTCTGCTATTCATCTTATTCTTTCCATTCTTCCCATCTTTTATTTCTTTACACATACACAACAGTCGTTCTTTTTTTTAAATTTTTTTTTTTCAACGTTTATTTATTTTTGGGACAGTGAGAGACAGAGCATGAATGGGGGAGGGGCAGAGAGAGAGGGAGACACAGAATCGGAAACAGGCTCCAGGCTCCGAGCCATCAGCCCAGAGCCTGACGCGGGGCTCGAGCTCACGGACCGCGAGATCGTGACCCGGCTGAAGTCGGACGCTTAACCGACTGCGCCACCCAGGCGCCCCCACAACAGTCGTTCTAAATTGACTTCCATATCTACATTTATTTTTATCTGATTGGGCAGTTTCTTATTTCTTCTGATTCTCCCTCATGGTTGCTTGTTTCTTTTATGTGTTTTATGTTTCTGTTTTTACTGCAAGCGTGTGTTTCCTGGAAATGGATCCACGAGCCTAGATGACTGCAGAAGTAAAACACATTCAACAGGAAGACAAGACATGAGGAGACAGAGCTAGAAGCAGAGGGAGAGGGCATGAAAGCCGTGGTGAAAGAAAACCAGTGCCATGAGGTGGCTGTAGTTCAGGGTCAGCTAAAGGAGCGGATGAAAGCAGTGAGTAAAGACAAGGGACCTTTCAAGGACTGTGGGTGCGTGTGTGTGTGTATGTGTGTGTGTGATGTGAGAACACATAGGAAGGTTTTACTGAGGAGAGTAAGATCATCAGGTAAGCAATCTTTAGAAAGATTACTCTGGCGATAGGATGCAATGGACTAGAAGGAGGTAAGCTGGTGACAGGGGAACCGTGGAGACAATTATAGTATACAAATTCCGGAGAAATGGAGGGTTTGAACAAGTCCGGGCTGGGATAACTGAAGAAGAGGGAACAGGAACAAATTGAAGAGACAGAGCTAAACCTAAGCTTTCAGAATCAAGCAGTAACACTCCCTTCTCCAGGGATCCACACCAGCGTCTTCATATCCGTTTTAATTGAGACTGCATCTCAAAGCATAGGCAAATATGTGGCGTGAAACTCACACTCATCTAACAATCATAAAGGCTGAACGATCCACGCTGATGCCAGATACTATCGATCCTCAAAGACTTCAGCAAAAATAGCCAGACAACAGGCAGTACGAGTTTCAGGGACATGTTATCTGGATCTGGGGAATCCTTCCCGGCTAAGGGAAAAATATATACGATCGAAAGAAGTTAAAGATTAAAATTGTTAACGACAAGTTAACACAGAGAGCTAAATCTAAAGAATTTCATTATTTACAGTGATATGATATTACAGAAAGCCGAAACATATCAGTGTTCTGTAGGAGTTTCTGATACTGTACCGTGGCCTTTTTTTTAACATTCTTAGGAGGTAATATTATCTTAATCTTGATTACAATGATATGTTGGACAATGGAAATACCCATTACAAATGTTTTTCTTAAAATATTGCTTATCTCATTATTCCACCCAGGATCATGGAATAGAGTCACATTTCAGCAAGAACAATAATAATGGCCAAAATTTCCTCAGGATTTCCTATGTTCCAGACATTATTTATAGACAGTAATTAATGTAATCTTCCTAGCAACTCTATGAGGCAGGTCACTATCATTAATTATATTTTTTAGAGATGAATAAACTGAGACACACAGAGGGTAAGGAAATTACCCAAGACCACACAAAGGACATTAACTTACCGAAGCAGAATTCCCATCCAGGCATCCCGATCAAAACGACCCCACCCCTCATTATAGAACCACCTCAACAGGTGCAGAAAAAGCATTTGACAACATTCAACATCTGTTCGTGATAAAAACTCTCAACAAAGTGGGTTTAGAGAGAACATACCTCAACATAAGAAGGCCATACATGAAAAACCCACAGCTAACACCACACTCAATCGTGAAAAACTGAGTGTTTCCACTAAGATCAGAAACAAAACAAGGATGCCCGCGATCATCACTTTTGTTCAACATGGTACCAGAAGTGCTAGCCATAGCAATCAAAGAAAGAAAAGGCATCCAAATTGGGGTGGAAAAAGTAAAACTGGCACTATTTGCAGATGGCATGATACTACAGATGGAAAACCCTAAAGACTGCATTAAAAAAACCCATTAGAACTAATACATTAATTCAATAAAGTTGCAGGATACAAAATCCAAATACAAAAATCTGTTGCATTTTTTATACGCAAATAACAAAGTAGCAGATATAAAAATTAAGAAAATGATTCCATTCACAAGTGTACCAAAAGGAATAAAATACCTACAAATAAACTTAACAAAGGAGGTGAAAGTCCTGTGCTCTGAAAACTATGAACACTGATGAATGAAACTGAAGATGACACACACAAAAAATAGAAAGATATCCCATGTTCATGGACGGGAAGAATTAATATTGTTAAAACGTCATATATCCAAAACAATCTACCAAATCAATGAAATCCCAGTCAAAAGGCCGAGAGTATTTTTCACAGAGCTAGAATAATTCTAGAGTTTATACAGAACCACAAGAGACCCTGAATAGCCAAAGAAATCTTGAAAAAGAAGAAAAAGCCAGAAGCATCGTAATCCATTTCAAGATATAGTACAAAGCTGTAACAACCAAAACAGTATGGTACTGGCACAAAAACAGACACATAGGTCAATACACTACAGAGCCAGAAATAAATCCATGATTATGATCAATTAATCTACCACAAAGGAGGCAAGAATATACAGCGGGGAAGAGAGTCTCCTCAACAAATGGTGCCAGGAACACTGGACGGCTACGTGCAAAAGAATGAACCTGGACCACTTTCTTACACTATATACAAAAATAAACTCAAAATGAATCAAAGACCTAAATGTGAGGCCTGAACCCATAAAACCCCAAGAAGAAAACATAAGCAGTAATCTCTTGGACATCAACCTTAGAAACGTTTTTCTATAATTTTTTATGTTTATTTACTTTGAGAGAGAGAGAGAAAGAGCGCACACAGGAGGGGCAGAGAGCGAGTGAGAGAGAGAGAATCCCAAGCAGGCTCCACACTGTCACCACGGAGCCTGATGCGGGGCTCGAACCCACAAACTGTGAAATCACGCCCTAAGCTGAAATCACAAGCCAGATGCTTAACCGACTGAGCCACCCAGGCACCACAGAAACATTTTTCTAGATATGTCTTCTGAGTCAAGGGGAAAAAAAGCAAAAAATTTGTTACCCTAAAACAAAAAGCCTTTGCACAACAAAGGAAACCATCAACAAAATGAAAAGGCAACATTCTGAATGAAAGAGAATATTTGCAAATATCTGATAAGGGCTCAATATCCAAAACACATAAAGAATTTATGCAACTCAACACCAAATAAATAAATAAGTAATCTGATGCAAAATGGGCACAGGACCTGAACTGACATTTCTCCAAAGAAGACATCCAGATGGCCACGGACCCACGAAATGAGATGCTCAACATCACTCATATTTGGAAGAATGCACACCAAAACCTTACACCTGTCGGAATGGCCAAACCCAAAAAGACAAGAAATAAACAAGCATTGGTGAGGCTGTGGAGAAGGAGGAACCCTCACGCACTGCCGGTGGGAACGTAAATTGGTGCATCCACTGCGGAAGCAGTATGGAGGTTCCTCAAAGAAAAATTAAAAACAGAAATACCATACGATCCAGTAATTCCATCACTGGGTATTTACTCTAAGAAAAATAAAATACTAACTCGAAACAATATATGTACCCCCCCATGTTTATAGCAGCATTATTTACAATAGCCAAGATATGGAAGCAACCCTAGCGTCCATCAATAGATAAATAAATGTATAAAGGAGATGTGGTATGCTTGTGTGTGCATAACGTACATATACAAAGGAATATTACTCAACCATAAAAAAGAATGAGATCTTGGGGCGCCTGGGTGGCTCAGTCAGCCAACCGTCCGACTTCGGCTCAGGTCACGATCTCGCAGTTCGTGGGTTTGAGCCCCGCGTCGGGCTCTGTGCTGACCGCTCAGAGACTGGAGCCTGCTTCAGATTCTGTGTCTTCCTCTCTCTCTGGCCCTCCCTCTCTCTCTCTCTCTCAAAAATAAATACACATTAAAAAAAATTTTTTAAAAGAATGAGATCTTGCCATTTGTGACAACACGGACGCACCTAGGAGGCACAAAAAAAGACAAATGCCATGTGATTTCGTTTATATGTGGAATATAAAAAAAAAAAAAAAGAAGAACAACAACAACAAAAGTAGAAAGAGACCCATAAATGCAAAGAACAAATCGGTGGTTGCCAGAGGGGGGGGACAAGATGAATGAAGGGAAGTGGACGGTGTAGGCTTCCAGGGATGAAATGAATTAGTCATGAGTTGAAAGGTACAGCCTGGGGGGTGGTCAGTGGTCTTGTGACAGTGTTGTACAGTGACAGACAGGCGCCCCGCTTCGAGTGAGTCTAGCGCAAAGTACGGAGTTATCCAATGACCACGCCGTGTGCCCGAAACTACTGTTAACGCTGTGTGTTAGCTATACTTCAAATGACCTCTCCCTCTCACCTGTCTGAAAGTGTGGCCCATGACTTTAAAGCATTTGTTGAATTTTATCGTTTTATGCTACTTGGAAGAAGCCTGCTGGAATCATCTTCGTTTATACACCTCCACGGTGCCCCGCTCCGTAATTCTGAAGATGAAATTAGAAACGATGTTTGTTTGAAAGTAGAGATGATAATTACATGTCGTCATGCCCTTGAGCTAGCCAGTCATAAAAATGGCCGATAATAGCAGGTTTTGTTGGCAGTAAGGACCATCCAAGAATAGACTCAGAAATCCCCCCAGCCCAGACCAGGCAGGGGTCTGTCAAGTCTGAAGGCACACCGGGAGCTTCCTCTCGGTGCGACAGGTTACTGGACACAGAGTCCGCGGCCACCACGCCAGAGACAGCTGTGACTCAAATGAATTCAGCCTCCCGGCTGCCAAGGAGAGAACCGGACACCCACACTGAGGTGCAACGGCCATCTGTCTGCCCCGATGCACCACCAGCCTTTCCCACCGGGATTAAATGCCGCTTCGCTTATCTAGTTGATAAACCAGGCTTCTGGAGAACTCCAGGTACACGCTGCTTCCCGGCACCTGTTTCAGACCCCGACTACGGAGCCCGGCTCAGACTTGATCTAGGATCTCCCTAGAAACAGACATCTTGTCTAACGGCCCCTGCCCAGAGGCCTCCTCTTTCCTGCTCACCGGTCCTGGGTAGCGCCCCTGACACCTGGCCTGTTCAGTGCTCCCTCGGGGGCTCCCAGCAGTTTTTTTTGGGTTTTTTTTAATATGAACTGTATTGTCCGATTGGTTTCCATACAACACCCAGTGCTCATCCCAACAGGTGCCCTCCTCAATCCCGGCGATTTTTATAACACGCACCATGCCTCTCATCAAAGCCTCGGGGCAGAAATTATGTCATGCGTTTTGCTACCGAAAGAAAATGAAACATTCAAAATCAGCCAGTGGATCTTTCCACGGACAAATGGTGAGCTTGGGGATACTCACGTGAAAATTAATTTTCTATTAGGCTACCTGCAAAATGATTATAAAATACACAGGAGGATTCTCCATGATTTCACCATATACTTTCAAACTAGCGTATTTTCAATATATTAACTTCTTCTCTCTTTTTTTGGTAAATACTTACAGAGCACCATCAGCAGAACTTTAGGGACAAAGAAATGTGATTCTGTTCTCAGGAAGTTTAAAATCTAATGAAGGAGGCATACACGTAACCAGCCATCTGTTGTATGAAGCAGATAGGAGCCCCAAAGCCAATGCTTTCATAATAGATGTTAAACTAATTACCTAAATGGATGGTGCATTTCACTTTCTCATCAAGAGATGCAGGCAGAGCACCCGGTCAAGGACCAAGTCCCGGTCACTTCTTGGCCCCACCCCTGGTCAGTCAGAAGGCCACGCCCTCCTGTCACAGTCCCCGGGGAAGAACGGTTACCCAACCCAGAAGAGACAACGCAAGTCAGGTCTGGGGATTTTGCTGGCATTTTGGGAAAGAGAATCATTCACCTTTTTACCTACCCTGCAGCCCCCTGTCTCCGAACTACCCCCGTTCCCTCAAGCAGTCCCTGCTTCCTTGGAGTTTGGAACAAGGGAACGAACAAATAAATAAGTGCTCACTGCTTCAGAGCGATAAGGGCCACAGTCCAAATAGGGGAAGGCATTCCCTCTAACAGCGCTGCCCAGACAGCTCGACCTTGGCCATGGAGCTGCCAAACAGAATGCTGCCTGAGCCTCCGGCCAACGTGGGAAGCCGGAGCCGAAAGAGGAAGAGAGGCCAGCCCTCGTGGCACAGTGTCACCAAGTGTCTCCAACTTGCCTGGAATGAAATGATGTGCACCGACGATTCCCGTTCTGGTTTAAGTCCATTGGATTGGGTCTTCTGCTCACTTGTAACTGAAAGATGCTTGCCCATACCTAATCCTGACACCCCCCGCCCCGTTTCTTACTAGTCGACGTACCAAATCCAACAACCACTGAGTCCTAAAAAGTGTTCTTGGGCACACGCAACCTTCTCCTCCTCACTGCCACCCTCCCACTCAGTGCTGATCCCATGGGCAGCAGCGAAGGCAGAGGGACACCTCTTGGGACAGCCCAGTGCACCCAAGTCAACCCAGGGAGACATTTGGCCTCACAGCCCAGTCTTCCTCTGTCCAAGACAATGGAGGAGGAAGGTGCTCCCGGAGGCTCCCGGAGTGGGGGTGTGGGGGACCCGGGGTGGCTGCCCAGCCTCATCCTGGAGAACAGGGCCACGATTAATGACATCGGTGTCTTTTTCATGTTAAAGCAAACACTAGCCCTCCACTCCCTCCTGCCTCACTTTGCAACAATATTCACGAGGGAAAGGATCTTTTTTTCAGGCAAACGTGCAACCTGTCCTCCAACAAATGAGTCTCATCGCTTACAAGGAGAACGAGTAAAATCGATCATCAGAAGTGATGTAAATTTGTCAAAGACCAGGTTTTCGGGTTTACTAAAGCAGATCAGTAGCTCATCATGACAAAGAATAATAAACTCTTACGATCAAAATTTTATTCTTATGATCCAGAAAACCAACATCGTGCTTTCTTAGCCTTGCACTGTAATTCAGAAGGGATCATCTGCCTTTCCCTAACAGGGAACAGACTTTGGTATCTGTCGACTCTCCTGGGTTCTATGTCTGCAAAATTTATTTTCAGAAATGTTCGTGATTCTTTAAGAAAGCCTAATTTTGGTGTTTGCTCCCCTAAACTCCCTGAAATACACCTTAAACTCTATCAACCTACCCTCCTTGAGCCCTCCAATTTTTTTTTTTAACTCTTAGCACTGCCTACACATTCCACATCATAGAAAAGGATGTGCTTGAGAATGTCAAGGCTCACGGGGAATCAACTCAACAAGAAGTCTAAGAATCACATCACAGACTGGCTAGCTTGCCTGATGACAGTACACAGCTATTTATTTTTTCTCTTCATGTTGTAATACCATTAATGTCGCAATGCTCTTATTCTCAAGTTTTATTTTTTTTATCTTTTTAATGTTTATTTATTTTTGAGAGAGAGAGACAGGAAGAGCATGAGCAGGGGAGGGGCAGAGAGAGAGGGAGATACAGAATCCAAAGCAGGCTCCAGGCTCTGAGCCATCAGCAGAGTCCCACGTGGGGCTCGAACTCACAAACCGTGAGATCACGACTTAAGCCGAAGTCAGAGGCTTAAGCGACTGAGCCACCCAGGCGCCTCCATCATTCTCAAGGTTTAGACATCAAAAACATGGCAAATGTAAAGCTACACAATAAATCCCTAATCTTGATAATCTCGAAACATTTGAACAGATGTCTACAGACATGTATTATTTTTCTTAAATCTGCCCAATCTGAGACATTAAAATCGATCACAGTTCTTTAAATATTTTCTTCCAGGGGCACCTGGGTGGTGCAGTCAGTTGAGCGTCCGACTCCAGCTCAGGTCATGATCTCACAGTTCATGGGTTCGAGCCCCACGTCGGGCTCTGTGCTGACAGCTCAGAGCCTGGAGCCTGTTTCAGTCTGTGTCTCCCTCTCTCTCTACCCCTCCCCCACTTGTGCTCTGTCTCTCTCTCTCAAAAATAAATAAACATTTAGAAAATATATATATTTTCTTCCATAATAGTGATTTTGATTAAAATGACTTTCTTTGATCTGAATCAAATTATTGCATTATTTTCTAATGCTAAAATGCTAGAAATTCGTGTATCTACTGGCCTTTAAATCCAAACCCTACCAGCGCTTCCTTGGTAAGCTCTTCCCAGGGACCAGGACGGGGTAGGGGCTGTGGGATGGGGACGGCTGCGTACCAGCTCCAGGGGACCCAGCACCCGTGAGATCAACGGGGACAGGGCGGATGTCGTATTTCTTAATTGCTCACACGCTCAGAAATCCAAACTGGAGAATATCCATTTTACACAACAGCTGGTAAGAAATGACTCCATCCTGCATACCTGGATTGCCAACTAATCCACCACGTGCCTCGCTTACAACGACTGACAGGGGTTCCTAATCCCTCCAGCAGCTCTCTGCCCGTCCACATCCTCGGGACACACATACACACACACACACACACAGAGCGGTCACTCCACCACCCCTGCCGTCGGTTCCCCACCCCCAGAAACAGTGTGCTTAGCTTAACTTTATCAAGCTCTCTGGTTGCCTGGGGATTTCTAGATGTTAAAATTTTTTTAAAAAACCACACACACTAATTAGAACCATGAGTCCTGAAGACAGCGCCTCAGTTAATGTCGCAAGGCAACCGGTCACTCCTGCTGTCATGCAAGCTTGTAATTTCCCTGCTTGCTCGCAAGCTCCAGAGAAATCTTCGGCTGGGTCCTGAACACCCCGAGCAATGGATGGGAATGACAGGGGCATGTGGGACATTAGATCGCAGCCACAGCGCCCGAGGTTACAGGACCACTACAGATTCCAGCAAGGTTGTCCGGCCACATCCCACCCCCCCCCAGCCCCCAGGGGTGGCCCCGCGAACACTGGGCATAGGAATCCCTCCTCCGTGGACAACCACCATGCGGATTCGTGGATGGGACCCCCAGTGGGGGCGTATCGGAAAGCCACATCTCAATAAAACTCAGGAAGACACGAATTTGCGTATGTGGCGCACTATTGACCATATCCCGTGAAAGGATGCGTTCAAAAATATTATATTTGCCGGTTAAAAAAAGCAAACTCTTCTCGTGTTTCTCTCTCTGAGTTACAGGTAACACACCCTCCACGAGCATCTTATCAGAGTGCCACCGAGTGATAAAAGCCACAACCCACAGAAGATACATTACACCATTTTTTTGTCCTACGACTGCGCTAGCGTGCAATAAAACCTTTGTAGTTACCCTTCGAACCTAAAAAAAAAAAAAAAAAATCAATTTAACTTGTAACATCTTAGTGTCCAAGCTCTGGTCAAATAGTAAATGACCAAGTCAGGCATGGGTGCGTTCTTCTGAATAATTAAACGATCATGTGGGCATTAAACAATGCTCTGCGTAACAGTAAAAAGGTCATGGTGTCATACTCTTTTCGCAGAATTTACAGGCTGTGTATAATTTTTCTTAACGCATGATAAAAGACTTGTTTTCATTTTTTAAATTTTTTAATGCTTATTTATTTTAGAGAGGGGGAGGGAGGGGCAGACAGAGAGGGAGACACAATCTGAAGCAGGCTCCAGGCTCCGAGCTGTCAGCACAGAGCCCGATGCGGGGCTCGAACCCACAAACCGGGAGATCATGACCTGAGCCGAAGTCGGACACTTAACCCATGGAGCCACCCAGGCGCCCCAAGACATTTTTAAAGCGTGTAATCCTATGCCATAAAATTCAAACTAGGAATCACAAGGATGTCTACTTTGAAAGAACGTGTTGGGGCGCCTGGGTGGCGCAGTCGGTTGAGCGTCCGACTTCAGCCAGGTCACGATCTCGCGGTCCGTGAGTTCGAGCCCCGCGTCGGGCTCTGGGCTGATGGCTCAGAGCCTGGAGCCTGTTTCCGATGCTGTGTCTCCCTCTCTCTCTGCTCCTCCCCCGTTCATGCTCTGTCTCTCTCTGTCCCAAAAATAAATAAACGTTGAAAGAACGTGTTACATTTAGTCTAATGCCTTTCAGAAAAAGGCCGACATTAATAATTTAGTTTTTAAAAGTTACTCAACACAAAGCAAGTGACGCCCAAAGCAATCAGCAGCACAGCAGGTCACGGGTGACAGGCGGGTGCAAAGGGGACCCTGCAGAAGTTACTCTGAAGAATTCTGCATGTGGAAGCCAAGCCTTTTGAAGGCTCTAAAAGTAAGTGGGGGGAAGAACCTTGGGTCTATTACTTCCAAATTGTTGGAGCTATTCTATACTTTTATATTCAAAGTCTAATTTTGACTTAAGGAGAAAATTTCAACTTGAAATCTGTTCAGCTGAGACGTTTCTGTTAGTGAATATGTCCCTTACGAAGTAGTTTTGAATGAGCTGGGTTTTTTCCGAAATCAACTCAAAAAAGTGGATTCTCATGACCTCCAGTCCCCTCCCCAAAACACCCTTCCAGGCTTGGGAGGGTCACCGATGATATGTCCTCAGGGTTATTTCGTTTATTTTTGCTTAGAGAATCTTCCAAAATCGTGTAAGTGTCAACCCCCAAAACACCCAGCTCTGTTCTTGCCTGTCACTTTGTGCTGACAGTCACCACGGACTTTGCAAGTTTCCTGGAGAGAAGAGGTTTTTGTTTTCTCTCTGCTTCTGAAAAGCACCTTCACCTTCAGTATTTCTGGGAAGTGTATTCAAATACTATAACTAAGGATCTATTTACTAGTTTGTGGAAGGCTCTTTCCAAAAAACTCTCAGCTCCAGTTCCTGCTAAAACACACATCCCCATATTCTGGGCTCATTTTCCCCAACACGTTTCATTGCATCGAGAATGGGTTCCCCATTCACCTGCTCCACGGACACACCCTCTGACACCTTAGGCTGATTAACTTGGAAGACTGGGCTCACTCTAGACAAGCACTAAGCATGCTATTAAGGCAAAGAAAAGCCTGAGCCTATTAAAATACTGGAAGGATTTTAGTCCGTAATAGCCAAGGCGAAATTTCTTTGTCGACTACGTTGAGCCTCTTAGCACTCATGACATTACTGGAAGATTGAGTAGGCTCAGGTAGCAATAAAGAATGTTGATGACACTTAGCAAATAATTACAAAGAATCTGCGTCCACTATTTCTGAAAAACAAAACCCTCGAGAAGAGATATATGACAAATACTTTGCTTAAATAAGTGCTCGTGATTTCATACTTCTTAGCAACTGTAGCATTATGTCCAGTCACCCAGTCTGCATGCATATATTTTTATACCAAATTATTAAGGTTAATCATGTCACCAAGTTAGGATAATTCATATACTTCAGCTGTCTCACTATTACATCAAGCTATGTATGTTATTCATATTACAAAAGGATACTATTGGACGATAATTTCTACCACGGGATTATATGAATGCACTTTCATCAAAGAAGATAGAGTAATGCTTCTGCACATAAAGCAGCTTAGGCTCGAATGAAGAAAGGGTTCAACTCTGGTACAAATCTTCAAATTGAGGTGTTAACATGTTTATTGCTTAGATCAAACACTAGGTAGTTGTGAAGGTCATGGGTTTGTTTCCCACGCTGGCAAACAAAATGGGCTCGATCCACACCCCCTTTCATGGTCAGAGGCCTCTCTGGTCTAGGATTTAATGGGGAAGAGGACAGGTGTCAATATAGAAAAACAAATGTACATGATCACCCCTACAAGGGCAATTCAAAGTGTATACCCCACCTGCAGTGGGCCAGAAATAGATCTTTTTTTTTTCCTTGAAACGAGAAGGGTGCTTTTGACAGGGGAAGGAATCACAAGGAAGCTTCTAGAGAAAATTACAAGTACTGAGATTCAACGAAGGAAGAACAAGTCAGTCATACTCACTAAACTGAATCCCGCGATCTGTAAAAATGTCATCATTTATATCACAAAGAATCACCATCAACGACTGAAGTTTCTAACATATGCGTCTGTCCTTATTCAGTGGAGATGGCGGGGGGGGGGGGGGGGGGGGGCGGGGATCAGCTATCAGCCACAGCTTGTACCTTACTTACACGGGGAAAATAATTCAGCTGTACATTAACTTTCACTTGTGTTGTTCCTAAGTGGGGAGGGGGTGAACGTTACCCCTCAGACTGAGATGCGATCCAGGAAACAGGCTTACAACACTAAATACACAATCGAAATGTTGACATTTTCATATTCAGATCATATCTCTTCTGCCTCCAGAAAGGTCTTGAAATTCATAAAGGAGTCGTGGATTTACAAGAATAATTCTAAATTTTTTTTTTCAACGTGTATTTATTTTTGGGACAGAGAGAGACAGAGCATGAATGGGGGAGGGGCAGAGAGAGAGGGAGACACAGAATCGGAAACAGGCTCCAGGCTCTGAGCCATCAGCCCAGAGCCTGACGCGGGGCTCGAACTCCCGGACCGCGAGATCGTGACCCGGCTGAAGTCGGATGCTTAACCGACTGCGCCACCCAGGCGCCCCTACAAGAATAATTCTAAAACAGAGAGCTATTGCCTTCTTCCATTTGTGGCGCTTGGTAAGAATTAAAGGAGGCAACAGCCTACATAAGAACTTCTAGAAAGCAGGGCTCTGACTTGGAAACCTATATATTATAACCTCCCTCTTGAGTTACTTCAGAGGACAGATCATATTAGAACACTCTCGTCTTGACTTGGGACGGAGGGTTCTAAAAGGCAGACTAGATAGATGTTCACATGTTTTTTCTAAATCTCAAGTCCGTGGCCATATTTTGGAGGAGGCAGTTCAGCCCACTTGTTTTATCTTCAAAAAGACGGAGAATACAGAACAACAAAACAAGCCCATGGTCATGGCCATTTAGAAGCATTTTCCCTCCAGTGTGTCACTTCCTGATTTAAAATTTCTTGAGCAATGTTGATGTTCGCCATTTCTTGTTCGTAGCTTAAATCCCACACTGCTGGCAAACTCCTCTCTAGAATTTCTCAAATGATGGGACAGAACAACAACAACAACAAAAAGACCCCTCTGCCTTGACTTAGTGATAAGAGATTACAAATCCGTGTCTGATGTACCTTGCTTGCACACACATCGAACACACACTTCCCAAATATGCTGGAGTTAAAGAAAAACTGAATCCGGCAAATTAGCTAATTCAGGCATGAGATTCATTCACCATTTACGTCTACTGCTACACATGATGCCAAAGGGGATTACTGGGAAATTATCAAACGCCATCTGGGTGGCCCCTGTGAATCTACAAAGTCATTGAAATGTATACTTGACCCTTGAAGAGGGTCATCTTTGTGGTGATCCCATCAAGGACTTGAACCTTAGTTATCTAAAATGTCCTTAGCACAGAGAAAGACAGATACCATATGTTTTCACTCTTATGTGGATCCTGAGAAACTTAACAGAAACCCATGGAGGAGGGGAAGGAAAAAAAAAGAAAAAAAAAGAGGTTAGAGTGGGAGAGAGCCAAAGCATAAGAGACTCTTAAAAACTGAGAACAAACTGAGGGTTGATGGGGGGTGGGAGGGAGGGGAGGGTGGGTGATGGGTATTGAGGAGGGCACCTTTTGGGATGAGCACTGGGTGTTGTATGGAAATCAATGTGACAATAAATTTCATATACTGAAAAAATAAAAATAAAAATAAAAATAAAAAAATAAAAAAATAAAAAAATAAAATGTCCTTAGCAATGCAAATTTACATAGGTTCTTTAATTTATGGAACTTTTGATAAGAGTCCCAAATACACCTAAGTACACGAGGCTGAGAGGCGAAAAGCCAGCATCAACATCTGAAGAGTCACCCAGAGACTCAGTCCCAGGGGGACTGAGCTCGGGACACATCCAATTCAGACAAGGGAACCTGCATGGATAATCAGACACAGAGCACCCCAGAGCAGGTGCCTTGTAAGAAGGATGCTCTGTGTGAAAGAACACGATACCTACGTGGATTTCAGGGAGTAAAATACTAAGTGAAAATAAATACCACTGATCTTGCCCATATGTTGCAATCACCACTAAGAAGCCGGCCCTCTGCTTTCTCTCCTGGGAAGGATTTTCGAAGCCACGTTTCCTTGAAGTAGGAGTGACCTCCGGTGACTTTTTAATGGCACCTCCGAGTAAGGACGTTGAGTTATTCTCCAAAGTACCAATATCAGCAAATCACTTAGTACTAGTCATTTTGAATTTCTTAGCACGATAACAAGTGCTCTGCCGAAGGATTTAAGGATTCGATTGTATGTAACCGCCCCCGTTTTAATTAATTCAGAGCAGTTGTCCCACCAAGCTAAATTAAAATTGTGTCTGAAACGCGGGGCAGTAGCTGCTTCAAGGAGATTAAGGCTCATTTTGAGGAGTGACTCACACACGACATGGCATTAAATAAGCTGATACTAGACCATGACACCGCAAAACCTTCACAGCCCCGCGGCATCCCTGCATGAATGGGCGCGAAGGTAACTTTAGGTGCAAGGCTTCCCACTTGAGCCGGCTTCCCAGAGAGGACAGAGGTGGGGCCCCAAGAGCTAAATCCGGATACCCAGCAGCAAAGTCGGTTTCTGAGCACGCCTGCTAGCCCTTTCTTGAAATGTATTACTAGCTTGTCCGAAGCCCTACACCTGATTTGGGTTTGTTTTTTTTTTTTTTAATTTTCTTTAGGCGGATGGGACAGGAAGGGAAGGGGGGGTGGGGGAGGACGGGGAGTTTCTTAAAATCCATCAAGGCAAGAAAAGCCCTGGATGGAGATGTCAATCTGAACAACACTCCTCAAACTTCTCCTGATTTCCAGAGTCAGATACCTCGAGGCGGGCTAGCAAGCATCTTTAGATGGGACTCGGCGTCAGCTAGCCCGGGACCCAGAGGCTACCGTAGCCTCAGGGAACCTACAGAAGCAGAAACACGCACGTCGCCACACACAAGCAGGTGCACGGACTACAGGAGCCTGGAAGGCAGGCTGTCCCTCCCTTTACCTCGTGAGGGGTCCGGCTTCCCGGAATCCCGGGGACCCTCCAAGGCAGGGTGGGCGGCGCCGCGGCGCCCCGAATTCCGCAGAGCGCCCGCTGCAAACGTGTGCGCTAATGCAGGACCCGCCGCTTCGCGCTGACACGCTTCCTCCCCAACGCGTGTACACCGCAAGGAGATAAATGACCACGCCGGCCTGCTGGCCTCCCCTCCTCTGAAGCTATTCTCCCGCCGGACTCTCCGCGCCTCAGTATTCTCATGCCCGCTGCAGGTTTTACTAAAAACTTGAGCTTTCTCAGGGAAGATTCAGCTCGCCGGCAAAAAAAAAAAAAGAAAAAAAAAAAAAGTCAAACACAGGCTTTTGCTGGATCTCAGACTTGGCTGGAGGGAAAAAGCAAGAGAAACCTTCCTATCTTGGCGCTGGTACTTGGGAGAGATTTTTTTTTTTTTTTTTTTTTTTTTGGAATGCCTCCTTTTCCCAAACACGCCAGCGCTGCCATCTGCAAACACTCGTTACTAATAAAAACACAAATCCTAAGTTGTCAACGCAAGTTGGAAAAGATGTGCCGTACTCACAAGGGCTCCCTGCCACCGCCGTGCTCCACGGCCGAGCAGACAAAAGAAAGAGCATCCCGAGGACGGCGCCCGCCGCACGGTCCATGGTCCGCCCGCCCCGGCACCCGAGGCGTCCGGCAGCCGCTCCGCGCGGGCCTCTGCCCGCTCGCTCCCGGCCGGGGTCGCGCCGCCGCCGCCGCCGCCGCTTCCGCGCTCTGCGCACCCGCGCGGCCGCCGGGCGGGCGCCCCACCTGCGGCCACACCCACCCCCGCCCTCCCCGCGCCCGCGCTGCGGGCTCGCGCGGCCCCGGGCGCCCCTGGCGGCGGCGGGCGGAAGTGCGCTCGCGGCGCGGCCGGCCCGCCACCTGCGCGGGGAGGGGGGAGGGGGGAGGAGGGAGGAGGGAGGGAGGAGGGAGAGGAGGAGGAGCGGGGAGCGGGAAGGGGGGGCGGGAGGGGGGCGCCGCGCGTCCGCGAGTCCCAGCGCCTTCACCTGCGGGGCGTCCCCTTTCCCGGCGACCCGCAGTCCGAGGGGGCGAGCGCCACCCGCGTGATGCTGCTGCAGCAGCCGCCAGGCACTGAGCGTTCGCCCTGACGCCAGGAAAACTGCCTTTCCTTTATGTTTTTTCTTTTTGCTGTTGTTGTTGTCTTTTTGTCTTTTTTTTTTTTTTTTTTTTTTTTGGTAGAAAAGATGAACTTAGGAGAGAAATAACGAATCGGGTTGGGAGAGAATATTCACACGCATTGCAACTATTGGAAAGAAGATTTCTTGTTTTCTGAACGCATTTCATGATTCGCAGTGAAAACACCTTAATGAACTCCATATTCGTGTATCAGATCGTCGCGTCGAACCCTCTAAACTTTGGCAGGGATGGATGGCCAGTCAGAGCTCAGTAAGGGGGAGAACAGGAAAACGTATCTATTTTAAAAGTGTAACCCCCACCCCACTTCCGCTGGAGCGTCAGCATTGTAATTATGTATATTCCTGCCTGGGAATCGGAGGGCTACGACCAGCAGCAGGTCGATACAACCGTAAACTGGCATCCTGATGGAAGGAATGTTGTTCCAAACACGATCGCAGAAGTGACCTGATACCAAGGAGGTGAAAGGAATAGATTTCGTTGAAAAATGAAGTTATTTTGAAATAACTTGTATCTACTGTTGCTGTGTTGCTTTGCACTCAGATTGTCTCATAACAATCCCCAAAGGGGACATAGTTTTTATTTTTATTTTTATTTTTTAAATGTTTTGTTTATTTTTGAGACAGACGGAGAGAGAGCAGGGGAGGGGCAGAGACAGGGAGACACAGAATCTGAAGCGGGCTCCAGGCTCCGAGCTGTCAGAGCCCGGATGAGGGACTTGAACTCACAAACCGTAAGATCATGACCTGAGCCAAACTCGGATACTTAACCGACTGAGCCACCCAGGCGCCTATGGGACATATTTTTTTTTAATGATAGAATATTAAAGGAAAAGCATCTAAAAGTCGGGGGGGGGGGGCTTCAAAGCCTAAAGACCGAAGCCAGATGGCCCACGGAGAGAGAAGGATTTCAAGACTCGTGACTTCAAAATCCGTTGCCAGATTAGCGGTTACTCCCTGCAACAGCCATCAGAAGGTGTAAATCCAGGAGTGGCGAGCCCGGCATCACCGGGATCAATACTCTCCTACAACTGTGATCAGACTCCCCGCAAATGTGCTGAGATTGGAAAACAGGCTCCAGGCATTCTTGTACCTTCCGGAGTGGTCAGAATACAAAGGGAACTTTAACCTTTAGCAGAGCCCCACCTGCCTGACCACAAAGCAAGCAGAATAGGTGATTTCATTATTCTTATTTTGCGGCCTGGGAAACAGACAAAAACAAGACACAGAAAATGCGTATAGCTTTGGCAAAGTCGAAGAATTAACAGCCAGAAGTGCTGAGAATTAGACCCACATGTAGAGCTTCGGATCCCAACTTTACAGGCTTGTGCAGCCCACGTGGGCCCCTCCCTGCGAATCCAGAACACCTCCGGCCCACCCCAGCTGAAAGGCAGTGGCCGGTGGCGGGGAAACGCTGACCGCAAAGCCTGTCCAGCAGGTGTATTCGGAAACTTGCAAAGGCCACAGGCAGTGGAGTGACCTTCATTCATTCATTAGACACTTCTCCAGGGCCCCCTGGGGTCCTGGGACGAGAACATTGTATTTCTAATTTTGTAAAGCAAATATAAATTAACTATTTACATTAAGGACGTAAGGTATTTTTTTAAACAACCCAGAGACCAAGCCGTGTGTGTGTGTGTGCGCGTGTGTGTGTGTGTGTCTAAATAAATGGTCACAACATTCCTTTGAAGTCAATACTATGCCCATTTAACAAACAGGCTGGACCTCAGAGAGTGTAAGAGGAGTGTCCAGGGTCACTCAGCAGGTCAGGAATGGAGGCCAGGAGCTCTGGAAACACCTTCTCACAGAGAATCGGTGTCTCTGTAACAGAAAAGTTGTCACCCTATGAACACTGTACTCAGGGATTCACAGGAAACCCACGTAGAATGCATTAGTAATCACCTCAATAATTGATGCCGATAAAGCCCAAAAGGACAGTGATGGTAAATCACCTGAGCAGGGCTTAGGATGGGTTTTTACAAGTCAGAGGAGACCCAGCAAACGCAGGGAGTGAGGCCCCTGGGTGGTCTTCACCCTGAAGGTGCACAGCAGTGGACTGTTAACAAAAATTCAACTGAGCAAATTTTAAAGCCTCTTTGACTTTTTTGATCAATCCCAGAAGTGGGCCGCATCTATCCCATCTAGCAAGTGGAGGAGAATTCCAAAGGGCTATAGGAGGGAAAAGGTTTTTAGAGAAAGGCTGAGGAAGTCATAAACAGAAAAAGAAAAAAAAAAAAAAAAAGAAGGATTATTTTGGGTGACGTCATCTTCCTTTAGGCGGATTACTTGATCTTCCTTTGGGGATTGGAGAGGGCCCATAGCACAGATTACCTTATTACCTTATTAATGCTGACCAGAAAAGTCCTGGTTGAAAGGGAGGTGGAAAATTTAATTAGGTTAGATATTAAGCCCCAGTTTGATGGCTTGGCCTAGCCTAAGTGACTCCATCTGGGGCTTGTGGTTTTCTTTTTAACAGAATGCCGGACTGGACATCAATCAGCACGGGGCCATCGTATGGCCTCCCAAGACAAGGGGGACATCAGGTGAGGAGGGTTCATACCACACACAGTCGTACCCAAAGCAGAGACCTGCTAGCCTGGGGCCCAAGTGGTTTCTCGGTTCGTCTCTTTAGTAGGCGAATTCGTGGCCCCTGGGAGCCTCAGCATCCTCGTCCGTCTGGTAAGGTTTTCATGGCCCCTCCACAGAGGACTGGTCCGCGCGTTCAAGGAGAAGGTGAAAGGCGAGTGCGTAACATCATGCCAGTCGAGAGGGCACTGGATCAGGCAGGCGCGATGCTCCAGGCGTGGAGCTCCGAGCTGCAGGGAGATAGGGCACCTGCCGGAACACCACCAAACACCGGAAGCTAACTCGGTCCATCCCTGACCCACGTCCCTAGCTCTTTGCTATTCTAAGTAGGAAAGACAAGGGAAAAAATGTGGAGACGTAATCTGGCACATTTCCAGAGCTGATGATTCAAACCCACCCACAAATTGCGCCCGCGGATACGTGGCTGCAGTCAGAGGTTATACGAAACACAAGAGAGAAATTCATATCAGCAGGAGTCACAAATGACAAGGAAGGAATCCACTGCTGATGTCCAGGAGTACGTGGACACTCAGGTAGGGAACTGCAGACGGGGTGCCTGTTCTAAGTGAAACTGAGCCCATAGCATTTCCTGACCAACGTCCTCTGTCTTCCCTGCACACCCGGGTCCACTGCATCCTGGAGCAGAGGAAGGACCAACTTTCCTGACCGGAGTGAAGACCCATCTCAAGACTCGCCACAGATTAGAACGAGATTCCATTCATTCCCCTCTTCATTCAGCAATTTTTTTCCCTATAAATTCTGATTTCTGCATGTTTTATTTAAATCTAGAAATACATTTAACTTTACTCTCATAATGGGAACAGATTTGTCATTAAATCCTCTGAAAGTTAGAATACTGTGAATAAAATATAATAGTATTTCTATTAGGAGTAATTTTTCCCATAAGCCCCTGAGCAACAAATCCTGAAGAACAATTATCGAGAGACAGACTCCAGCGAGAATAAATGTCACACGTGTGATATAGGACACACTGCACAGCGTCTTTTCAGGTTCTCTCTGATGAGCTGTGTTCCCTATAATTAGTCCTTGGAAAGCAGAGGTTTTAACAGCCAAAGGATTATGCATCTGATGACATAAATCTCGGCTACAAGAATAGTCAACCTCATATTTCTTACACATTCAGCCTGTTTCAACCCAGTAGGACTTTTTGTGACCAGCACCGGTATCTAAGACAACCCAAAATAAGGCACCGTTAAAGAACTTGACATAGAAAAACAATACTACACGGCATTTCCCAAAGGGCATTAGGCCACATTCCCCATGATGGCTTCTAGGTAATCACACACCCTTTCCCTGACATTCTGGCTTGGATAGAATCAGAGAAGCTTAACGTTAAACTGGAAGGGGGCCTGGGTGGCTCAGCTGGTTGAGTGTCTGACTCCTAGTTTCGGCTCAGGTCATGATCTCACGCTTCTGGGCTGACGGTGCAGAGCCTGCTTGGGATTCTCTCTCTCCCTCTCTCTCTCTCTGCCCCTCCCCTGCTCGCACTGTCTCTCTCTCTCGCTCTCAAAATAAATAAATTAACTTTACAAGAAATAATTAAATTAAATTAGATTAAATTGGAACTCGGAGTCAGCTGGTCAGCAGTCCACCCAATTCAAACACTCCACGCTCCAGTGCCAATCTTTGTACATACCCACTGATGGCAACAGTCAGGGCGCACCCTTGAGGAGAGGCAGGAGACACTGGAATCTCTTTCAATCATGACACGTGGGCGGATACACTCATGGGATCGATTACACGAGTTTCCACAGACATTTCTCTTTTCCTTTAAAAATAAAATGAGATACCTCTGTACCTTTTGAACCAGACGTCTAATTTTATGGGAGGCATGAAAGGTAATTGGGTTTTTCCCTCACTTCTTTAGGGATAGGAGGAAAGAGGCGGGGTGGAGTGTATCTGAAAAAGTTGTTGTTTTTTGGTTTTTTCACTTAACGTTGAAACCAACACGTGATCCGGACATAAGAATCTTAAGAACTCTACTTGAAGAGGCACGATTTCTAAGTATAATTTTATACATCCAGAATCTAAATGATACCTCTTCCAATATAGGAAGCAAAAATAAATAAATAGGTAAATAAATAGGTAAATACATAAAACAAACAAATAAATGCATTTGGATTGGGAGATCTGGAGCTTTTTGCCCAAAAACAAAACGCCGTTTGAGTAGAAACTGAAAGGGAGTTAAAAATTTGTACGAGTTTAGCTGTTGAAATTGGTAGGCTTCGTGGTGAAAAGCTAAAGAAACCCTTTTTTAGAAGTATATACTTCATCTCTAAATCGTGGCCACCTCAAACAAGTTAAGAAGAATGTAAAAAAGAGGAGAGAGAGAAAGAGAGGAAAGCAAAGAAAATGGGGTCTGTGTGAAGTTTTATTACAGGGTAGGACAAGTAATAATATCACCTTGAGCATCCAATTCCAGGTACAAAACTTACTTTCTAAATTTGGTTGAGAATAAAATTGGCTTTAGTCTCCATGTGAAATCTACCAGAAGGCACTGAGCTGTTCGCAGAGACGATATGCACCATGTTTTATTTGCCATAGTCAATAAGCATGAGGTTCATGCTTCAGAGAGAAAGCAGCATGAAAATTGTTGTATTCTTTTCTCCTTTTAGGTTAATACTTGGATAAGACATTGCATTAATTTCACCATCTTTTTTTTGGAGGGCGGTGGGGGGGACGGGGGGATAAAGGGCTTAAAGTCCCGAAATGATGTTTGTAAATGCCATTTATGTTGGTTTGATCACTGGTGAAGAAAGGGGACCATTTGTGGTCAGTCTGTATCTGACCCTTACTTTGACAATAAAGCACGTCCCAAACTGTGCAGAATTGGAGAATATTGAAACTCACCACGCAGAGATCACACCCACAAGATGGCTATAATTAAAAAAAAAAAAAAAAAAAAAAGAAACGATCATAAATGTTGGTAAAGATGTCCAGAAGCGGGAGCCCTTATACACTGCTGGAAGGAATGTAAACTAGAGAAGCTTCTTTGGAACGAAATCCAGGGGTTTTTCAGGTGGTTAAACGTGGAATTACCAAGATACAGAGCAGCGTGGCTCCCAGCGACATATGCAAGAGAAAACATGCCCACGCAAAAACTTGTACACGAATGTCTATACCAGCATTATGCACAGTAGCCAAAAGGTGGAAACAACCCGAAAGTCCATCAACACGTGAGCGGATAAATGAAATATGGCTGCGACATACAATTAAATACTATTCAGCCTTTAAAAGGGAGGATATTCTCATACACGCTCCGACCCGGGTGAACCTTGAAAGCATCACGCTCAGTGAAAGAAGCCGGTCCGAAAAGGCAAAACATGATATGATCCCGCTTCCATAGGGCACCTGGAAGGGACAAATGCAGGGACAGGACACAGAGTAGTGGTCACCAGAGGCTGTGGGGAGGGAGGATGGGGAGATGATGTTTAATGGACACAGAGCTTCAGCTGGGGAAACTGACAAAGTTCTGGGAGGTATAGTGGTCAGGGTTGCATTGTGCATTGTGAATGTAATGCCATTGAATTTTATGATTAAAATGGTGAATTTTGTGTTATGCATAGTGTATCCCAATTCTAAAAAAAGGAAGAAAATATAGCTTCGTTAGATACAAAAGTTGTAACCTTAGTAAGATTTACAGATCTTAATTTGGATTGATTGTGGCTACAAAAATGCTGACTGGATGGGGCGCCTGGGTGGCGCAGTCGGTTAAGCATCCGACTTCAGCCAGGTCACGATCTCGCGGTCCGTGAGTTTGAGCCCCGTGTCGGGCTCTGGGCTGATGGCTCAGAGCCTGGAGCCTGTTTCCGATTCTGTGTCTCCCTCTCTCTCTGCCCCTCCCCCATTCATGCTCTGTCTCTCTCTGTCCCAAAAATAAATAAACGTTGAAAAAAAAAAAAAAATGCTGACTGGAGAAAAAATGCTAATAAAGGATTGGCGCGTATTCCAACATAGAGGGGCTTTGAACACATAAGTGAAAGTCAGCCTCGAGGACTGTGTATTATATGGGTCCATAGATAGGAACTTCCCCAGAAAAGGCAAATCCATAGAGACAGAAAGCAGACAAGCTATTGCCGAGGGCTGGGAAGGGATAGAAGGATAACATCTAAGGGGAGTAGCTATTTTCAGAGTACTCTTTTTGGAGTAACGGAAGTACCCGGAAGTGGATTGTGGGAGTTGAATGTCCAACTCTGTGAATATATTAAAAACCATTGAATTGAACACTTGAAAGAAGGGAATTGGGTGGTAGGTGATCTCAAAGCTATTTTTAAAAAAGAATACAGGAACTCTAGAAATACACTGAGGCCATTAACATCTACTTTACCACGGCTATCCCAAATAGAAATGTAACGAGAATTCAAAACCATAAGCCGCTCCGTCAGGTAATTCTTGCCGTCATAACGCTGTCAAACAACCCCCCCCCTTTAGTAGCAGGCAATTTGCAAGTGTCCCCAAGACAGGTGTGCTGAGCGGACCGTGGCCCTGAGAGTAGGGACACTTGGCCCATCTGGGCTGATCTAGAATGGCCCCCTCTGGAATGACTCAGTTCTAACTCACCATGTGGCCAACGAACCCAGGCACCCCTTACAATGGTGGCCGGGAAGCAAGAGAAGAAATGGGAAAAAAGGCAAGGCTGTTCCAAACCTCTTCATGTATCAGCGTTCCACTACCCAAAGCAAATCTCGGGGCCCAACTCAGAACCCAGGGTCAGGAGAGCAAATTCTGCCTCGTCTGTGTTTCCTCCCCACTACAATTATATCAGAAACTTTGAGACATCTTGCCTTTTTTTCCCCAGTTTAATCTTGATTTAAATAATAGAAACATTTAACATTTTTGTAATTCAGCTGGATCATGACCGCATCATTCAAGTAGATTTAAAAGCAACTAGAATCTGATACGTAACAGCACATTCTGATATCAATGCCCCCGGACGATACTGTGCGTGATGGGAGCCTTGACTGTGTCTGGTATCTTCTCTCTAAAGCATCTTTGTAGCAAGATGTCTTTGCTGCAAGTATTTTTCACCACTGAGCATTTTTGTTGTGCCACTTAGCGGTGAGGCAATTTTGCCATAAAAAAATTTAAAGAGATAAAAAAAAAATAACTGTTGACAGTTTGGTTTCATTTCTCCATTGACATGATACTCTCATTTTTACAGCCTATAAATCTTAGCCCTCATAACGGTCCATACAGGGGCACGGATTTGAACCCACATTTCCATTAGAACTTTGGAACGTCTATCAAAGGACATGTCGACAAGATGCCAAGAAAACAACAATGTTTCACAAGGGCGCTTTCACAACACGCTACCATAATCAGTTACAAATATGTATCCCAGTATTTGGAAACTGACACCTCTCTTAAAGAAGGAAGGAATGTTAGCAAAAGAAAAAAAAGAAAAAAAGAAAAAGCGTGATGCCAAACGAGGAGACAACTTAAGATGAGCAAATATGTACATATGGATACTCTGAATGAAGTCTTTAAAGACAAGTGTTTAAGTACAATCCACAAAATAAAATCCGTTATTTGCACAGTGTTACCATGACCCTACACACACTTTAAATGCATTCAAATATTTTGTCCTTCTCAACAAAGCCTTTTCAATTTTGTTATTGATTTTTCAATGCTTCATCGTGTCCTTTTTAAGGAATGTCTCTCCTTAAAAATCTTTTCGTGATTTTTAGCTTTTATGGCAAAATCGCTTTATGGCCAATTAGAAATGTGGCAAAAGCGTTTGCAGCAAAAAAAAAAAAAAAAAAGCTTGTGGCAAAGATGCTTACGGCCAGACTACGGAGAATCCAGCTTGATGATTTGGCTTTTAATTATAGGAAATTTTAGCTTTTACAAAGATAACTACTTTTTAAAGTGCCCTTCTAAATATTCTTGTCTTATCACTGAAATGCATGCCTGTACGCACAAGTCTAACTGGCCTAGGAAAACGCCCGCTCCCGCCCACACCCCCACAGCTCTAGACTGTGGATAAAAAGTGCTATGTCATTGATAGAACACATGATAACTCTTTATGTTCGTTGACCAGACTAGGTTCATTTTATCTGTGTTGTAATTAGACTGTGATGTCTTTCTGCATCTCGTTCTGCGTTAAAGTTTTGGATTTGCGTTTTTTATTTCCAGAGAGTGGCTTCTTATGTGGGAAATGAAACCCTATTTTTGCCTGGCAGTCTAAAGTGACTTTGAATCCTAAATGGGTCTCACGTGGTCAGCCTTTAAGACCTCCTTTTTTTGTCGTTACATTTTCTGCGTGATGGACTGGACCAGTTACATGAATTATGTAACAAACGCCCACCTTATATTGTTGGGTACACTTTTCATCCCCAGGCAAGGATCAGAAGAAAGAAATGATTATATCATTAGATTTTTTTTTTTTAAGTGGTGGCTGTGGTTGATTTTGTAGGGAGTGATTTGAAAGTGGTGGCTCCGGGTAGGAATCTAAAGCCGATCCTTTACTGGGAGGCTTAAGTAATTGTACCTGCCAGGAAAGAGACCAGAGCTCTGTTCTCACTCACCTCCCCCTTTCGTGTGTTCCAATTACCGGGAAGGTTAATGGTGCTGAACAACAGAGGTATGAAGGCGCCTTTCATTGCCTGCAGCATCAGGAAACCACCCCCTCCCCAACTCATTTACCTTCCCTTGGGGTTTATGGAGAAAGACAGAGCATTCTCTCACACGCCAGAGAACATGAGAACCGACTTCTCACAGCCGAGCACAACTTAGCCAACATTTTCTGGACAACAGTTCTGTCCCGTTCAGAGCCAGCCTGGCATGTCATGTGAACTCGAAGACCGAGCCCAATGTCCTGTAAGAGGAGTTAACGAAGTTCCTTAATCTTGGGAAATCAGCAAACTGCCTTGTGCGACCACACTCTTCTAAATGTTATCCCCAGTGAAACTATTTACTAATCGGGCAAATGCAGAGGAGGCAAGGAGAGTTTTTCCTTGAATTTTTTTATGCTGAATTAACAACAAGAATTGGGGTATAAAGGCTAACAGGCAGTACCAGGCTCGTGTGTAAAGGCACCTACCTGTGCTACGTAGATTCTTTCATCTTTCTTTCATGATGTAGCACATCGTGATGTCGCCACCCCTAACGTTGAAAGCATCCCGTAGATGTCCTTTGTGACCTCTCTTCTTGAAACATCGTCCTCCCTGCAGACTCCGTCAGGATGAACCTTACATGGAAGTGATAGGTGCCTGTGAGCAGGGCAGATTTTCAGCGAGTGGAAATGAACTTCTGACCCCAGCAAATCTCTCTCGTTTGCTACAGACTTGCTAACATTTAGCCTAAGACAAAACCCTCGTCTCCTTTTCCTCGTTATTGTTTCAAACATGTAGCCAAGGCGACTGTAAGGCAGGCAATGTTGCTGTAAAGGCTCCCTCATCCAATCCCTCCGCTTTGATCCGGGGCAGGACATCAAGCCCCAAGAAACGGTAACGTATGTAAAGAAAAGATCACTGGAATAGGGTTTGCCGAGATAAAATATAGCAGGCCCGGATGAATTCGAATGTCAGAGAACATGTAGTTTGGGGGACATCTCTATCCTGAACAAATATAAATCTGGCAACTCTCCATTAGGGTGCAATACAGAGATGGGGGTGATAAAAAGGGGGGGGCACAGAAGTAATAAACATGATACTTCACTGTTTTGTCTAGGGCAAGGGTCAGCGAACTCTGGCCTCAGGGCCAAATCTGGTTTCAATGAAGTTTTACTGAGACACAGCCACAGCCACTCTCTGGATACAGTCTAAGGCCGCTCCCACTCACCAGAGTCCAGAAGCTGCCAGAAATGCAGTATGGCCCATAGAGCCTAAGATATTTACCATCTGACCGTTTACAGAAAAGGCTGACCACACTTTTGTCCCAGGGAAAGTCCTGAAATGACAGTTGTCATCGTAAATACTTGTGATTGTCATCTCTGCTGAAAGGCTTCTTTCCATAAGCGTGCCCCCAGTGACAAAGCAGAAAATACGTAGGATGTTAAACAAGTGATACTATTTTACTCGTCGGGATTAAACATAAGACCATCATGTTACTTTAAGAAAGATAAACAGAGCTTTGAGAAAGTGTCCTCTACGTCACCGTTTGTGTTTCAGAGCTCCAGACAGCCTCGTGGCGACCTTTAATCTCTGGGCACAATGAAGCAGAGGATATTATGGAAGATTCGGGGGAAATCCAATCCACCCGCCCACCAGCTCTCCCAATCTTCAGCAGGACATTTCCAACCCAATGTGGTTCCAAGTGGTTTAAGGAAGCAACTGTTTCATTCTCATGCGAATCACTGTGGTTCTGGAAGAAGGAGGGAACTGTAGAATTAATCTCCAAGTAGTAAGAAGAAAAGGCGGGCTTACAGAGTCTGTTGATGCGCCAGTGAGTAGCTGGAAGAAAAAACCTTCACGTGGAAAGTGGGGTTTTATTCCCCAGGGAACCGACACGAGCCTGGTGCCCTGGGTTGAAGCCAGCTTGGTGGGTGGGTAACGCGAGAGCGGCCTGGGGACCAAAGTCGCCCCCGTCCGCTGCCGCAGATAGCAGGCAGAAACAGGATGAAGTTCACCCGGCAGCTCAATGTTTGAAAATCTAGTTTGCAAACCAAAATCAAAGACGAAAATTCTATTTCCAGTCTACCCGTACAATGTGTGCGTTTAATTTTCAGATTACGAAGGGTCAAAGGAGGAGCGATCCCTCAAAGCGTATCAGCTGCCGGGATTCCCCGACTCGGCAGCCGAGCGGTGATGGCGAAGGAATGAATCTAGACCAGTGCCAGCTGCCTGGCCAGAGACTGAAGGACGCAGGTGAAGGGATTTCCTGCCGTGCACGGTAAACAACGCTGCACACAAATAGGCCGTGACCTACATGGTGTATGAGACCAAAGAAGAAATAAGGAAACCAGCTGGTTGGCGTTGAGGACAGAGGACCAGAGCAGAGTCAGTGGGGACTTGAGGCTCCCGAGTGTCTGGGCACCGAGACGGTACAGAGGCCAAAAGTCAGGACACGACAGCTTGGCACGGGGCCCCTCACCGGAGGCCCGTACGCCTGTCTCCGCACTTCTGATGGGAAAGTGAAATCGCCTGTATTTTATAAAAGCGCTTCATAGAAAATGGCCAGGCCCAGTGACAGAATGATAATTCAATAAATGCACATTATTAGTAATAGAAATAACTGTAAGAATCTCATAAAAATATGCCTAATAACCTAACGCCTTTTGGGTTACCCATTTCTATTAATTTTTTTTAACGTTTATTTATCTTTGAGAGGGAGAGAGAGAGAGAGCATGAGCAGAGGAGGGGCAGAGAGAGAGAGGGAGACAGGACGGAAGCAGGATCCAGTCTCTGAGCCGTCAGCACAGAGCCCGACGCGGGGCTCGAACCCAGGAACCTCGAGATCCAAGGATTTAATCTCTCCTACCGTGGCCTCTAAACCGTAGTCTATCCTACATTTGCCAAGACATGCCAGGATGAAATGTTCCTGTTTTTGGCCCCATATTCCTGTAGTTCCCCGTTGCAGTGTTACAGAAGAATGCTCCCAAGGAGTACTTTTTATATGAATAAACAATTAAAAGTAAGAAACCTTCCTGTAGAATGCATATTAAATATTAAAGTGGGAGCAATTCTAATTTGAAAATAAAAGAATTACAATTATGAGTGAAAATGTGACTACGGTGCCTTTCAGAGGCTGCTCTCTTCACCGCAGAAAATTTTAAGTTGTGATAGAAACATTCCTTGTGGAAATCGCACCTGACAAAAAGAACTCTAACTAAACCTCACATCCCCCAGCTAAACACATTCCTAAATAAGTACTGGGATGTGGGATGGGGCGAATTATCAGATGGGATCGGACTTTGTCAGCTGGTAATCTCTCGGCGAAGCAGACCTAAATTAATTAAACCTCCAGCAGTGAAGACCCTCTTGACAGAATCGTAGCAGGAGTCAGAGGCTGCAAGTCGCGGGAGCACATTTATAGGCCTCGGAATGGGAACTCAAAGGGTTTGAGGTGGATGTTCCAACACGAGAATCTGGCTGGGTTTGGGAAACTCTTCTGACATGAGAGTTATGATTTTGAGGCTCGTTATGAGGGACAAGGGCAATTCAGTGGAGAAAGGATAGCATTCTCAACACATACCATGGGAGTGATTTGTGTCATTGTTTTTAATGAGCTTTCATTTGTACTTCATAGATTGGACAAAAGTTAGCTCGAAATGGACCATAGACCTAAATAGAAAACCTAAAACGATACGACTTCTCGAAGAAATGTAGGAGAAAATTTCCGTGACCTTGGATTAGGCAAATATTTCTTAGGACGCCAAAATCACATTGTATAAAAGAAACATCAATGAACTGGGTTTTATCAAGATGAAAACACCTACTCTTTGAAAGAAGCATTCACAGTTCGTATTTCTATGAATTATTTGTATCTCATAGAAATAGAAGCCATGAACTGGTTTAAAAAACTACTTGCAAGTAACAGATTTTATTTAAAAAAATTGTATGTATAAATAGCTCTTAAAACTCAATAATTAAAATCTGAACAGGGGCGCCTGGGTGGCTCAGTCGGTTGAGCACCCGACTTTGGCTCAGGTCATGACCTCACACTCCATGAGTTCGAGCCCCACGTCGGGCTCTGTGCCGACAGCTCGGAGCCTGGGGTCTGCTTCGGATTCTGTGTCTCTCCCTCTCTCTGCCCCTCCCCTGCTCATGCTCTGTCTCTCTCTGTCTCAAAAATAAATAATAAACACATTAAAAAAAAATAAAAATAAATAAAATAAAATCTGAACAGACCAATTTCTGGTAAGGAGACTAAATTGGTAATCAAAAACCTCCCCAACAACAACAACCACCACCACAAGAAGTCCAGGACCAAATAGCTTCACTGGATGCCTAAATAAGGATGCCAGTAAGGATGTCAAAAAAAAATTCGAGGTCAGTATCCCTGATGAATACAGACAAAAATATTCCTGACGTAATAGTAACGAACCAAACCGAACTATACATTAAAAGGATCCTATGCCCTGACAAGTGGAATTTATTCCAGGGATACAAGAATGGTTTGGCATCTGCAAATCAATCCATGTGACACACACAGTGACAAAATGATGGGTAAAAACCATATAATCATCCAACAAATGCAGAAAACACATTTGCAGAAGTCAACATCCATTCATAATAAAGACTCTCAGCAAAGTGGGTACTGAAGGAACATACCTCAACATAGTGAAGTGGTGTTTCTAATCTGTGGTGTTTCTATACACTTATGAAAAAAAAACTAGTAGAAAGAGAAATTAGGAAAACATTTCCAGTTAAAATTGCATCCAAAATAATAAAATTCCTAAGAATGAATTTAACCAAGGAGGTGAAAGACCTATACGCTAAAAACTGCAAAACATTAACGAAAGAAATTGAAGAGGAAGAAAATAATAAAAGTTTTTCTACGCTCATTGATTGGAAGAATTAATGTTGTTAAAATGCCGGTACTACTGAAAACGATCTATAGATCCAAGGCAACCTCTGTCAAAATTCCAGTAGCATCTTTCACAGAAATAGAACAAAGAAGTCCTAAGATGTGTATGGAATGACAAAAGACCCTGAAGAGACAAAGCAATCTTGAGAAAGAACAGAGCTGGAGGCATCGTGCTCCTTGCTTTCAAAGTATATTGCAAAGCTATAGTGATCAAAATGGTAGGGTACTGGCATAAAAACAGACACATAGATCAATGGAACAGAACAGAGACCCCAGAAATAAATCCATACACATATAGCCGATGAATTCATGATGAAAGAATCAAGAATGTATTATAGGAAAAGGACAGTCTCTTCAGGAAGTGGTGTCGAAAAGGGTCACACACCGAAGAGTGACACTGGACCACCATCCTATACCATACACAAAACTAACTCAAAATGGATTGAAGACTGGAAAGACTTAAACCATAAAAATCCTAGAAGGAAACATGGATGGTGAACTTCTTTAAATATATTTTTTTTAATGTTTATTTATTTTTGAGAGAGACAGAGACAGAATGCGAGTGGGTTAGGAGCAGAGAGAGAGGGAGGCACAGAATCCAAAGCAGGCTCCAAGCTCTGAGCTGTCAGCACAGATCCCGACACGGGGCTCGAACTCACGGACCGCGAGATCATGACCTGAGCCGAAGTCGGACACTCAACCGACTGAGCCACCCAGGCGCCCTGATGGTGAACTTCTTGACATCAGTCATGGCAGTGATTTTTGAGGTCTGATACCAAAAACAACGGCAATAGAAGCAAAAATAAATAGGTGGGCTACATCAAACTAAAAAGCATCTTGCACAGCAAATGGAACCACCAACAAATAAAAAGGTAACCTACGGAATGGAAGAAAATATTTGTAAATCTTATATCTGATAAGGGGTTAAGAGCCAAAATATATAAAGAACTCTATAATTCGATGGCAAAAAAACAAACAATTCAATTTAAAGATAGTTAGAACTTGGGCGCCTGGGTGGCACAGTCAGTTAAGCATCCGACTCTTGACTTCGGCTCAGGTCATGAGCCCAGGGTCGTGGAATCAAGCCCCGCATCGGGCTCTGTGTTGAGCCGGGAGCCTGCTTAAGATTCTCTCTCTCTCTCTCTCTCTCTCTCTCTCTTTCTCTCTGTCTCTCTCTCTCTCTCCTTCTGCCCCCCCTCCCCCACCTGTGCTCTCTCTCTCTCAAATGAAAAAAAAGAATGGGTAGATATAAACAGACATTATCCCAAAGGAGACATCCAGATGGCCAACAGACACACGAAGGATGCTCAACATCCCTCATCATCAGGGAAATACAAATCAAAACCACAAGAAGATACCACCTCGCCCTTGTTAAAATGGCTATTGTCAAAAAGACAAGAAGTAACGAGTGTCGATGAGCAAGTGGAGCAAAGGTAACCCTCATGCATTATTCATGGAAATGTAAATTAATGCAAAATACTGTGGAAAACAACGTGGAGGTTCCTCAAAAAATTAAAAATCAAACTACCGTATGTTCCTACAATTCTACTTCTGGATATGTATCCAAGCGAAAACCACCAACTCAGAAAGGTATATGCACCCCCATGTTGGCTACAGCATTATTTATTCTGGCCCAGAAGTAGGAACGACCCAAATGTCAATCCACAAATCAATGGTTAAAGAGTATGTCTGTGTGAGTAAGGTGGGGGGAGGGGTACGCTCATACACACCAGAATATTCCTCAGCCGTAAAAAGTATAAGATCTTGCCACGTGTGACAACAGGGATGAACCTTGAGGACACACTCTACCATGAAATACATCAGGCAGGGAAAGGCAAACACCAAATGATCTCGTTTGTGTGTGGAGTCGAAAAAGAAAACAAAAAACTGAGCTCCTAGCTCCGAGGAACAGATCGGTGGTGGCCAGAGTGGGGGATGGGAGGGCGGGCAGGAGGGGGGCGGAAAAGGTGAAAGGGGTCAAACGAAGCAAACTTCCAGCTATAAAATAAGTGTGTCCTGGGCATTAATGTACCTCATGGTGACTACAGTTGATAATGCTGGACTGTAGCTTTGAAAGTTACCGAGAGAGTCAATCTTAAAAGTTCTCATTCCAAGGAAATAAATGTGTTATCTATGTACGGCGTAGGTGCTAAACAGACCTAGGGGAATGATCACCCTGCAGTATATACAAATACTGAATCATTAGGTTATACATCTGAAGCTAATATGATGTTATAGGATATCAACGACACCTGAATAAAAAAAATAATAATCAAACAACCCAACTTTTAAAAAGGTGGCCAAAAAATTTGAATAGACACGTCGCCGGGGACGGATAGAATGCAAATTAGCACAGGAAAAGATGCTCTGATTCACAGTCATTACAGAAATGTGAATAAAATTCACAATGGAATCACGCTACATGCTTATTAGTATGGCTAAAGCTAAAAAGACAGACACGATACGCAAATGTGTTATCTGTAATAGCCTGGAACCGGAAACAACACAAATATCTGTCAGTAGGTGAAGTATCTATCAATGAATAAATGGGGGCATAGCCATACAGAATATATGACAATAAAAATAAATGCACTACAGGTAAGTATAGGAAGGTAAATGAATCAGAGAATAATCACAAAAAGTCAAAGAAACCGGGCAAAAAGTAGCATATATTTTGTGAACTCTGTATGAAATTCTATACGAACACAAACTTGTGGCAGAAAATATCTAGTGGCAGAAAATAGATCACTTATGGTCAGTTGATGAGGTTGACAAGAAAAGTTTATAAAGGAGTAAGAAAAATCTTTGGGTGGAGATGGTTATATGTTCCTTACCTAGATTGTGAAGGTGGGGTCATGGGTGTATACATATATATCTCAATACTTACCAAATTATACACTTCAAAATAGTTTATTTCATATAGATTACACGTTCATAAAGTTGTTTATAAAGAAAAATATTCTTTTTTTTTAATGCTTATTTATTTTTGAGAGAGAGACAGAGCATGAGTGGGGGAGGAGCAGAGAGAGAGGGAGACACAGAATCCAAAGCAGGCTCCAGGCTCTGAGCTGTCAGCACAGAGCCAGACATGGGGCTTGAACCCACGAACTGTGAGATCATGACCTGAGCCGAGGTCGGACGTTTAACCGACTGAGCCATCCAGGAGCCCCTAAAGAAAAATATTCTTACAAAAAAGAGAACGTAAAAATATTAGCGAATGAGCATTATTACCTTTACTGAGTTAGAATTCTCAAAGCCACTTTGTTAAATGGTACTTTTTCAGCGAAATGTTGTATAAAGTGTCCTCTTTGGTGTGGGAAAAAAAAATCAACTCCTAAGATGCATTTCAAGGGATCAGATAACACACTCCACTTATTCCTTCTGTCACATCCTGCTCCACCATTAAACACACATCTACCCAATAAAAGTGTAGAAAAGACCGACTACAGTCGAAAAATGCCCTGAAGAATGCCCAGCCTCTCCCCCATCACCCCACCCCAGTGCACCGATGGAAAAGCTGTTCTGAAAAGTGTATCCTCCACTCAGAAAAACAAACCAGCGTACTGAGGACAAAGCTTGTAGAATTCTAGCAATCAAATGAAAACAAGAAGCTCATTGGAATTAAGCCTATTGAGAAAGACCGATACAGCATCCAGGAACCTCTCCTCTTTGCAGGCAAGTGGTGGGATTAAAGCACGTAATTTAACTTCACTAATAAACCCTCAAAAAGGATTTCTGAAAACAGAACAAAATTGATCCTTCCTGTCAGGGCAGAAAGGCCTCTTCCACGTGCTTGAAGGCGCTGAAACATTAGTGAAGGCGATCGGGGTATGCCACCCCCAAAATATGCCACTTTAGCATCAAGGTTTGTCTTTTGTTTTTTTGTTTTTTTGTTTTTTTGTTTTTTGAGCTAAAGGCAACTGGAAATCAACAGGTGCAGCAAGAACTCTCCCCTCCCCCCCCTCTTTTTCGGCTAAAATCAGAGCTTCAATATCCCTTATGAAGGTGCACCTGCTCCCAGACAACCCATCACCAGAGACAGTCAGCACTGAGATGAGTTCACATAAGCCAACCTTACCAAAATAGCTCTTGTCTCCCACCATTTCTCTCATAGATTTCCTAGTCACCTTCCTACGACTTGTCTCTTCAAGCCCGAACCCCCTTTCCTTTGTTAAAAATGGAATGTAAGTTCCCCAGCCACCACTGTCTCACTGATTCTTTGATTTTTCACTTCCTTTCTGTGGACTCTCATCCATAATAAAATATCAATAAAAATTTTATGCCTTTTCTCCTGTTAATCTGTATTCTCTTAGTTTAATTTGCACACCCCCGGGGACCAAGTCAAAGAGGGTAGAGGAAACGATTTTCTTCTCTACTAGAGAAAAAGGAGGAAACGTGCTTTAGTGGTGAGATAAGAATAAACTTGGGAGGTGATCCAATCATTACCTGAGTCACATCAGTCTTATGTCCTTAGCACCCCTCCCTTGGTGTCGTTGTCCTGCCCCTGCTTCTCAAGACACCTGGGAGAGCTGCAGCGTTCAGGAACACAATGTGCTGTCTGCAATGCGAGTCCCATATACAGACGTTGTTTTAGAAACGACTTCCATACTTCCCCTAAAACACATTCGAGGTAAAGCCATTAAATTCATGTTCTAAGCATGACAGCGGCTCAGCCCACATGGCAGAACCTTGAGAAAGTGCAACACGCCCAGGGACTCCGGGTGTGATATCAATATCCGCCCCAGGATTGTGTCAAAAAGCAGAAAACGCTGCTCTCCCTCGTACTGGCCAAGCAGGAGCAAAATACATCTTTTGGTGCTTCATTCTTCCCAGGGATGTGCTTCCCTGGGAGCCTGCAAGATTTCACCAATACCGTGCTTTCTAAGAGTAATTTCTGCTTTCACTCAAATTTATACCCAACAAAATCTATCTTAAAAAAAAATTTTTTTCATATTTATTTATTTTTGAGAGACACAGAGAGACAGAGCGTGAGCAGGGGAGGGGCAGAGAGAGAGGGCAACGCAGAATCCGAAGCAGGCTCCAGGCTCTGAGCTGTCGGCACAGAGCCCGACACGGGGCTCGAACTCGCGGACCGCAAGATCGTGACCTGAGACGAAGTGGGACACTTAACCGACTGAGCCATCCAGGCGCCCCAAAACGATTCTTGCCGGACAGCAATACAGACAAACTTTGTCCAGCACAACTGATTCCTGTCTGAAAGGGAAGAGAATCCCCCAAGCGGAGAATTTGAGCTGGTGTTTCCTATGGAGCGTTGGCTGGCTTTTTACCGAAAGTTAGTAATCTTGTGTAAGAATTCTCTTTTCCAGCCACTGTAGAGGCTCCTGCTCCCCCCAGTTCTCACCAGTGTCACCGTCATGCTGGGTCTTTGATTAACGAGCTAATAAAGCCTACAACATGTACTCATGTTACACTGGCTTGAGAGTCCTGGGTTTAAGTTTCGAAAATTGCACTTTAACAAAGAGCAAATGTGAGTCGCGATGCCTGCACCAGTCGGTAAGCTAAGGGCGCGTGGAGAACGGTCACCTGTTCAGATACATACACACAGGAAGACTGGCCCCTTTCAAAAAGTATCTCAGCAATCTTCCCCTGCTTTTATTCTGGTTCATAAGAGCCAAGATTTCACAATATCTGGTAAATATGTTAAGTTTTGGGGCTCCTGGGTGGCTCAGTCAGTTGAGGATCCCACTCTTGATTTCGGCTCAGGTTATGATCCCAGGGTCGTAGGATGGAGCCCCGTGTCGGGCTCTGTGCTAAGCATGGGGTCTGCTTAGGATTCTCTCCCTCTCTTCCTTTGCCCCTCTCCCCTACTCACTCTCTCTCTCTCATAAAAATTAAAAATAAGTAAATATGTTGTTTCTCTGTTAAAAACCCACCAGCTCCTATTTGTTCTATGCCATCGTAGTTTTGGACCACGTCCTTTCTCCTACTTAATGCCCAGCACTCTGTGTGTGGGTCTGATAAGAGGCTCTCATCTGAAGCTGAGATGGGTTCTAGAAAGTCAGAACCTACAGTTCCATACTTCCTGAACACTGGGACAGCCTCATGACACCCCATCCCTGCCCTGGCTGTTCCCACTGTCTGCCGGAGAGAGAACCCCTCTCCCTTCCCTCTGGTCCTCCCACTTTCCCCGGGAGGCTGGAAGGGAAAGGTTTCTCTTCTTCCCTCCCCGTAGCTGCCCCCCCCCCCACCAAGTCTAACCATCCCTGTTTAAAGGGGCTATTTTGGGGCGCCTGGGTGGCTCAGCCAGTTGAGTGTCTGACTCTTGATTTCAGCTCAGGTCATAATCCCAGGGTTGTGGTTTTGAGCCCCGTGTCAGGCTCTGTGCTGAGAGTATGGAGCCTGCTTGGGATTCCCTCTCTCCCTCTCTCTCTCTGCCCTTCCAGTGCTCTCTCTCTCCCTCTCTCTCTCTAAAATAAAAAAAAAATTTTTTTTTGATGAAAAAAAAAATAAAGGGGCTATTTCCCATACATTCAGTTTCATTGCAATTACTCTGGTGGATACCGACACCATCCCACTTTCAAAAAGAACTAATCAAATATCTTACCTGCTGGATGGGGATCCCTCCTGCTACTAGAAAAGCTGAGACAAGAGCGATTTTGTAAACGTCCTGGTGAAGTTTATACCTGTAAACAATTTTCTGTCCCTGCACTGCTCGGTCCTTGTCGATCTGTGAAACTGAGTTTTAAATTAACAAAGACTCCTGGTTATTCGAGTCAAAGGATGTATCCTACTTAGTGCTGTGTACCAGAACATGTGCTGAACTTGGTCTGGAGATGAACAAGGCATCCCAGCAGCACTCACGAAGGCCCCCGTCCACCGGGGTTCACAGACATACACGCAGAACACAGAGGGTCTGGCTCATAAGTATTAGAGAGGTACAGACCAGGTGAAAATAGGGCATGATCGGGGAGAAGCACTTCCAAAGCTTTCAAGGGTGTGAAATTTTAACTGGGCTTCCCGCAATTGATTAAAATAGGGCAAGTCAGGGGCGCTTGGGTGGCTCAGTCGGTTAAGCGGCTGGCTTCAGCTCAGGTCACAAACTCAGGTCATGGGTTTGAGCCCTGGGTCAGGCTCTGTGCTGACAGCTCAGAGCCTGGAACCTGCTTCGGATTCTGTGTCTCCCTCTCTGCCCCTCCCCTGCTCATGCTCTGTTCTCTCTCTCTCAAAAAGAAACATTAACAATTTTTTTTCTTAATTAGGGCAAGTCAAAATCAGCATGGGAAGAAAGGATACCCAGGTGAGGAAGCAACCTGTTCAAGAAGGAACAGCCTGTTTCTTTTCCGTGCCCCTAAAAATGTCACCGTCACTGGCAGTCATTACTTAGATATGATATTACTCGAAAGACTTATTTTTACCAAAAAAAAAATTTTCTTAAGGTAGACTGAGGCTTTATTTAAATTAGATTCCCTCAAGCACGGTATCACCTTTTGATTTTGATTACAAGGAGCATTTTCAAATGGGGGCCTGTTTAAAGACACACAATAAAAACAATGATTTCTCTGATTTCCAAGCAACCTTCTCTCTCCTCCCGGCCTCCCCCCAAGCCCATCACCATCTGAGAAATGTCACCCACGGGCCACGAGAGCCGGAACAGGAGGCCTAGCCGTGCGCCCCCGAGAAGGCACCCAGGGGAAGCAGCAGATCTCCTACTTCTCAAAGACACGCGTGGAACGTTCGGCATTCTCTCGCACCTTCTCAAATTGCGTCCCAAATCCCGAATCGCCCATAATAATGAAAATTCCAGAGGTCACCCAGAACCAGATCGAAAGCCAAAAGCCGAAAGAAATAGCTTGCAGTCCCAGTCTGACCACGGACTGTAACCTTGGCCTTTGGTGGGTGGGATGAGAACGTTTGGGCAGGTGCAGATCGGGAGCTCTGGCGGAGAGGCTGTGGACATAACACGGGGCGCCATCAGAGAAAACCGGGTTCCAGCCCTACCTGGGAAGCTATAGGAGAGGTGGGTGACCAGAGGAGGTCACGGAGAAAGGGGTGCGTCAAGAGAAAACAGGAGAGCGCTTGGGAGGCAGGGCGCATGCACAAGGTATTTCGCTGTTTCCAGAAGGGCAGGGGACAGAAAGGCTGTTGAGAAGGGCAGCTGGGGAAGGCCGGTGGGAGCATACGGGACCGGCAAGACCCTGGGAGACTGACTCTCCACGGGCGCCATGGCTAGAGCATATGTGAACGTTGAACTCTGACCCCAAACCTGCAGTCACCGCCAGGAGGCCAACCCTTTGTCTCTAATAACTGGCCCAGCAAGGGAGCCGGACTTTAACTCCGTGTACACCGCGGGAAGCCAAACAATAACTTCTGAAACGATGAGGCCAAAATGGCCAGGACTTAACTGATAACTGCCAGCTTTCCTAGCTCGGGTCCTACTTTCCAGCCTAGGACCAGCCAGAGACAGCCAAATGCGCTCCCCGAACCCCCATCCCCAGGATGCGCCCCTGCCGGTTAGCTGCCTCCAGCTTCCCCCAGCCCACTGCTTCTGCCCAGGGCACACCCGAACCTTCCTTTTCGTCCCACTAGAAAGTTTTCCCCCTCCGCCCTTCTGCCTCTGAGTCTGTGCCAGAGGCAAGCGATGGTGGCTGACTCCCTTGCTTTCGCGAGCTCAGGATCGACAGCTTCTCCTCGTTTTGATGGTGTTCGTTTGCATCCACAGCGCGATGGGCAGATGTTTCTAGGAGGCAAGAGTGTTTAACCGGGTGCATCACTAGGGGTGGGCTGAGGGAGAAATGTGCTTGGCAGAGGAGGGCCATCGGTGACCGTGTCACTTCCCAGGAGTGCTGGGACACAAGCCAGATTTGAATAAGGTGAAGAATTGAGAGGGGGTGAAAAAGGGGTGCCCGGGAGGCTCGGTCGGTTGAGCGGCTGACTCTTGGTTTCTGCTCAGGTCACGCTCTCAACGGCGTGTGGGTTCGAGCCCCGCGTCGGGCTCTGCGCTGACATTGTGGAGCCTGCTGGGGATTCTCTCTCTCCCTCTCGCTCCGCCCCCCTCCCCCACTCGCGCGGTCTCTGTCTCTCTCAAAATAAATAAATAGAAAAAAAAAAGAAAAACAATCCGAGGGCGTGAGGAAGTTGCCCCAGCAAACACGGGCGATTGTTTCGTAAAAATTCTACTGAGACAGAGGAAGAGAATTTGGACAGGAAAGGAGTGGAAATATACGGTTTTATGACGGACTTTTTAAAACGATCCTGGAGCATGTCTGTTGTGCTGGGAAGAACCCAGTTTACAGAGGAGCCTCAGTGACGCCAGAAAGAGTGCAACTGATCAGAGACAGGAAGTCAGGAGGGCAGGAGACTGAGAGCAGGGGTGCCAGGCAAGGCCTGTCTTCGACAGGAGGAGGGGACTTTATCCCCTGAAGGGAGGGAAGAGGCATACAGTTGGCAGGAAGTAGGTGACGTGGAAGGAAGAGAGAATCCTTCCAAAGGCTTCTACTTTCTTAATTAGGTAGGAAGTAAAGCCACCAGCTGAGGGGAAGGGAGGGTCGTCGGGGGCGGGGGAACTGTCCCAATCACTGAGCAAGCAGCCTGCGGGGAAGTGTCACATGTCTGCGTCTCGTGAGGGACCAGAATCTCAAAGTGAGTCTGGCGAGTCCGGTGACTAGATGTGCTCCTGCTGTTGTGTTCACAGGAAGGCTTCCACTGGTGTTGGGTGGGGTTCGGTCTAGAAAGATCTGCACCGTGGAGGGTCTGTGCGTGGCGCCTGTCACAGGCTGGAGTCTGACCCGAACGAGGAGGAAACTCAAGGCAAGAATTGGCAGAAACCAGCCGCGAAGGGCTGCCTCTGGCTTCCCAGTGACCTAGGAAAACGTGGGGTGGGCTGCTGAATTGAGCTGGAGGGACAGAAAGTCTGGACTGTTGTTGAATAAGGAGGCGTCGGTGGTTACAGCTCCAAGGGGGGGACACACGGGAAGCTGGCGGAGGTGAGCAAATCCGAGGATGGGGAAGTGCACAGCCACAAACACCTGCGAGTGTAGAACACCACCAGCTGTGTAGCACGTGTCGGCTGGCCTCAGCTTCCCAAACTCGGGGGTGCGGGAAATGTTACGGCATCTGGCGTGTTTTTATTTTCGGTAAATCCGCTCAGGTGACATTCCAGGCTCGGGCGGCAGGCAGATGAAACCCTCATCGTTCTCGTCCCTCCTGGATCCAGGGTCACACCAAGTCTCCAGCGGCCCCCGTGCGGGGTCCCGGCGAGTCCCGTCCACACGCAGCCCCCGCAGGTGCCTCAAAAGGCCACCCTCCTTTCGAGACCTTGTCACCTTCTTGGGCATGGCTGTCTCCTGCCCCTCTTTCTCTCTTGCCCTCAAACAAACCAGAATCGCTCTTGGAGACTGGCATCAGGCTTCTCGTCTTGGAGGAAGCCCGGTGGAGAGCCACAGGCAAGGAATTACGGAGCTGGGTGGCGAGAATAAAATGAGAGAGGAGGGGGGACGATGTGGGCGGAAGAAGCAAGATTTAATGTTTCCATAAATTATTCTGGGAGAATTCCAAAATTATTCTCGGTGTTTGTGATGGTATCTGCCATATTCTGAGTATAGTAAGCATATTCCAAAATGTAAATTGACATCTGTTGAAATAAGCGAGTAAGTGCGTCTCAAGTCTCATTATGACTTTTCAGATGCCTGTACAAAAATCTGAGCACACAATGGCGACATAATCAAATATTACTATTTATTTTATTTATTCATTATTTTGGGTTCAAAAGTCGTTAGAGGGTAATTGTCTTTCCTACCGACAAATTAACAGAAGAAAACAAAAAGGAAAATGTGATTCACTTTAAGCTTGCATTTCACTTTAGGATTTAGAGGTAATTACAACGTATCCATTCAATCAAAGGGAGCCCCCCACCAAGGGCGGGGCAGGGGGGGGAGTGGGTAAGGGAACAGGCAGCAGCATGGTAATTACAAAAACAAAAGCTATTCTCGTGGTGGTGTTTTTATTGGACCGAATAAAAATCCACGAAACCTAGAAACTGAAAGGCAATTTCATTCACAGGAGGTGTCCGACTCCCCCTGTCCCCATCTTCATAGATTCCTGGGGTTAAAAATCCTTCTTTCCCGTCCTTTATACAGAATTAGGCTAAAACTGTGAATAAAAAGCCTGCTGTCAGTACTCGATTGTGGGTTGCACCTCTAAAAGGGGTTCCTCTGCGACTCCGTCTGAGCGCTGCCCTGTCCCCCAGCAGTGGTTTGGGGGGATTCCGGCAGCCGCCAGGAGCTCCGGGAGAGCCTGCCTACCGCACGTCCCGGGACCAGATTCGTGACGGGTGAACAGATTATAACTACAGGGGTTTAAGCTGTGCCCCCGCTATCCTGGAAAATAAAACCAAACATTGTAAAAATGCATATGGCGCCAACATTGGAGACAGGCTTTGCAGAGGAGGTCAAGGGCGCTACCAGGGCCCCTGAGCAGGGAGGAGTCTGGGAGAGCCAGTCTGAGCCCTACAGACTCCCGGTCCCATTCTGCCTGTGCTGCTTACAATCGCCAAGTGAAACTCTTGGAAACTTTTTATTGGAAGAATTTTAAGCACGGAGAACAATCTAGATTTTCCCTTGATTGAACACATACTTTGTGTTCACCTCTAATCCCACTGATCATTGGTTCATGTGTTGGCCTCATTTTATTAACTTGATTTTATTTATTTGAATAGGTTTGCTAACAAATTATATTTCAATGAGTATTAAAATATTCACATAGGGGCACCTGGGCGGCTCAGTTTGGTTGAGCGTTCGACTCTCGGTTTTGGCTCAGGTCATGATCTAGTGGTTCACAGGATCGAGCTCCCCATCGGGCTCTGTGCTGACGGCTCAGAGCTTGGTTGGGGTTCTCTCTCTCCTCTTTCTCTGCCCCTCCCTCTACATGCTCACTCTCTGTCTCTTTCTCTCTCTCTCTCTCTCAACATAAATATTTAAAAATTTTAATATTCATATAAAAATAATAAAGGTAACAAATACTTGTGATGTTACCCAGAACCCCAAAACCAAAACAGCTGTCAATGTATTTTTCCCTCATAATGCCCCCCTTTTATCAATAGAGACACCGTCTAAATAACTTACTGTTGGTTCGTAACTCTCCTGGGAGCTGGTGAATCTGAGCCTGACTCCTGTACACAGAGGGCAGGGAGAAACCAAAGAAAGAGGCGAGTTACTCTAGTTGGAAGGTGGCAGCTTTAAAAAGCAAAGGGAACTTACATACAAGGCGTGTCTTGGGCAGAAGTGGGATGAATGGGGACACCTGGGTGGCTCACCTGGTTAAGCGTCCGACTTCAGCTCAGGTCATGATCTCATGGTTCGTGGGTTCGAGCCCCGTGGCTGACAGCTTAGAGCCTGGAGCCTCCTTTGGATTCTGTGTCTCCCTCTCCCTCTGCCTCTCTCTCTCTCTCTCTCTCTCTCAAAAATAAATAAACATTAAAAAAAAGAAGTGGATGAATGGATCCCCAAATCTTAAACATTTACAAAGGGACCCTCACTGGGTTCAGTCACATATACCATGCAGGTGTTCTCAGCACCACATCACTGTCTCAAGGCCATGTCCTTGGAGCTTCTGGGAGTGGGAAAGGCAAGCAGAACCCACATTCCAAGGGCGGAGAGGGGTGAGGAGCCTCTGACTGCCAGCGTCCAGCTCACAGGTCAGGCAGCAGGCACGACTTTTCGATGACGATGTTTCCCAATGCTTATTCTTTGACTGTGTTTGCTCTTGAACTCTCTAAAAAGGATATTACAATGAATGTTGTCTGACTTTTTTTCACTCAGCAATATTTTATTATGTTCTCTCCGCATCGTCCTGCAGAACTGTAGCACATTTATTTTCACAGGTGTGTCAATATCCATCGTGAGGATATCTACAATCTGATGATTCAGGCATTCGGGTGATGTCACTCTTTTTCTTATCGCGAACCTTCCTTTATATCTCTTCGTTTTTCTTGCATACCTAGGAATCGTTAGCGTCAAAGGTGTAATAAAGAGTCTGGCCCCGTTTTTTGACGTTTGAGGCTTTCACGTCTCACTCGTGCCTCTTCCCCTCTGTGCCCCTATCTGGACAAGCCGATAAGACATGCCAGTTCCCCTCCTTTGGTGAAGGTGAGAGATCTGGGCCGCGAGCTAGGATCTCCATCTGAACCCCAGCCCCGAGCCCTAACCATCATAAAACCTCCAAGCCGGTTTTGGACCAGCTTGGGAAGTCTTCCTTGCTTCCTTGCTCACATAGAAGTATAAACCTTTTCATACCCTCTTGGGGGTGGTGGTGGTGGTGGTGTGTGTGTGTGTGTGTGTGTGTGTCATCATTTTTGACAACAGAACCAAACTTTGGGTGGAAATCCATCCCGTTTCTGCAGATGACTGAACACAGCCCACGCTGCAACAGAATATCTAGACAGTGGTCACCACCGCTTGGGGGCTTTACCCTCTTGTCCGGCTGTGCTGAGCTGCTCGGTTGCCTCCCGGCGAGCGTGCTTTTTGCCCGGAGCCGCTGCTCGCTGGCAACGTTTCCCTTAGCACGGTACTGGTTTGTCCTGCCTTTGCTGAGTCCTCCCGAGCCTCTGTTACAGATTTAACTGAAAGAAGTCAGAGCTTTCAACAGACACTTGGGGACAGGAGTCACGGTCCTGAGCCCGGACTGGAGGTGGCAATTACAACACTCCCAGAAGCCGGTGGCTTCACTAGGTCCTTCCCTTTCCTGCTATTGGCTGCGTCTAATCCTGATCCTCAGGGTTAGAGGAAAAACACTCATGGCACCCCATGTGGTACAGCGTAGGAGTTCATGACACCATTGTCATGGTGTGACACTGATTTGAGGGTCTCTGGAGGAAGAAACTTATAAGAAGCAGGGTTTATGCCCCAAAGCATGGAAAGAAAGAAAGAAAGAAAGAAAGAAAGAAAGAAAGAAAGAAAGAAAGAAAGAAAAAAAGGGGAGGAGAGGGGGGAGGAAGGCAGAGAGAAAGGAGGGAGTGGGAAGAGAAAAAAGGAAGGAAGGAAGGAAGGGGGAGAGAGGGAGGAAAAGAGAGAAGGAGAAAAAGAAAGAAACCTGGATGCAGAGGGAAGAAACAAAAGAACTAACACAGAAGTCCACAATTTGGCCCAATTGGAAACCCAAAATATACTGGAAGAACTCATACAGTAAATAGATTAATAAATGATGATCGGGGCCCTTGGTCGACTCAGTGGGTTAAGCGTCCAACTTCAGCTCAGGGCAAGATCTCACGGTTCATGAGTTTGAGCCCCGCGTGGGGCTCTCTGCTGTCAGCACAGGGGAGCCTGCTTCGGATCCTCTGACACCCCCCCCCCGCCCCTCCTCTGCTCTCACTCTCTCAAAAATAAAAATAAAAAACAGTGAAAACGACAACAAAAAGTTGTACCCTTTGACCGACATCCCCCCCCATTCCCCCCCCCCACATCTGCAAACCACCATTCTGCTGTTTCTGGGACTCTGATTTTTTTTAGATTCCACATGAACAGGAAATCATACAGTGTTTGCCTTTCTGCGCTGACTTATTGCATTTAGCATAATGCCCCCAAGGTCTATGCGTGTCGTTAGAAGAGGCAGGATTTCCTCAGGGTTGTTGTGGTTGGTTTGTTTTTTGTTTTCAATATTGTCTGATCTTTGCTTTTGTTGCTTGCATGTTCATCAGGGTTTTTTTCCTGCAGAACTTCCTTCCCTACTTTGTCTTTTTATTTCCATATCCATTTTGCAATCTTATTACCAACTTATTTGAAAAATTCTACAAAATTTTCTTGAAGTTGCCCCAAGCCCACAGAACAGTTTAGGAGAACTGACATCATAAAAACATAAGACTTCGTATCTGTGAGGATGGGCTTACCTTCACCGTTAAGTTTTACACATATTTCACTCAATTTTTTACTGTTTTCCACATTCAAGGTGGGTGGCACAGTATTGCTGGACTTCTTCCCAGGTGCTTTCTTTTATTTTAAGTTTATTTTTTATTTATTTTGAGAGAGAGAGAGAGAGAAAGCACAAGTGGGGGAGGGGCAGAGAGAGAGAGAGGGAGAGAGATAAGAGATAATGACAACCACCTCGGTGCCCAACACAGGGCTCGAACTCACAAACCACAAGATCGTGACCTAAACTGAAAACGAGAGTCAGACGCTTAACCAGCTGAGCCCCCCAGGCGCCCCCCAGCAGGAGCTAATTTTAGTTGTAAATGGTGGATCACTCAAAACACCACGTGTTCTCATCCTTATTGCTGTATAGAAATGCTATTGATCTACATGTATTAATCACACACTGTATTTCTACAAACTCTGTTTTTTCAATCTTAATATTTTCAACTCTGAAGTACCTATTTTACATGGCTCTTCCAAAACTAAAGTGAAGATGGGGCGCCCCGGGGGCTCAGTGGGTTAAGCTCCAACTTCAGCTCACGTCATGATCTCTCAATTCCTGAGTTCAAGCCCCATGCCAGGCCCTGTGCTAACAGCTCAGAGCCCGGAGCCTGCTTCAGATTCCGTGTCTCCCTCTCTCTCTGCTCCTCCCCCGCTTGTGCTCTTTCTCTCTCTCTCTCAAATATAAATAAACATTGAAAAAAAGTTAAAACTAAAGTGAAGAAAACCGGTATAAATTCTGTAGCTTTGTAGGGGTCCTGGATTAAATCTTAGTTTGCATGGCCTTTCCTTCTCTCAGAGACCCGCCCCTCGGTTAATGCCAAATGGGTTTAGGAATCCAGGGCTCTGGAAAGACTCTCAATGAAGTATTCTCTCTTCCAAGGCGAGAAAAAGTACAGCAGAAAGTGTGTGCCCTATTGCCTATGACCCTCATATCCTGTAGGGTCAGGTGAACTTCAGAAGTCTGTCCCTGAGCGATGTACTTTGGACAGCCCCAAACCAGGTGAGCCTCTGCGAGCGGCCAGTCCCAAACCCCACAGTGACTTCAGGGGAACAGCTTTCTCCTGCAGCTCGGCAGCTCGGCCTCACGCACTGTCCCACCCACACTTGCTGACAATGACTGTTTGCACCGTGTCCTTATTCCATTATTTCACACTCACGAAACACATAAAGCAACCAAAAAATCAAGAGAGTGCATAAATGAAAAAGCTGTTACTTTGTCATCATAGATTTCTCGGAACCAAAGCAAGATAACAGTAAAAGGAACAGTTTTACTTCAGTGTTAGGTTTCTTACAAAGAAATTCTGGGGGCGCCTGGGTGGCTCAGTTGGTTAAGCGTCTGACTTCAGCGCAGGTCATGATCTCGCGGTTTGTGGGTTCCAGCCCCGCGTCGGGCTCTGTGCCGACAGCTCGGAGCCTGGAGCCTGCTTCGGATTCTGTGCCTCCCTCTCTCTGCCCCTCCCCTGCTCATGCTCTGTCTCTCTCTGTCTCAAAAATAAATAAAACATTAAAAAAAATTTTTAAAAAAGAAATTCTGCATTACTGGATGTGAGGATAAATTGCATAAAAGTGAGGCATAAGTCAGAGTACAAGGGTGAGATTTTAGGAGTTACACCCTCAAATTTGTCTAATTCATCATATGGATATTGAAGACCAGAATATAGATTTTTTTTCATTATTTTGAAACTATTCTTTCTTCCAAAGCTAAACTTATTGATCATAATGTCAGTATCTTCAGTGTAACAGTCAGTTAACTATAGATTATTAATAAATATGAATTATTTTGTTGATTAAGATCCATGGTTAACAGGGTGTCTTCCCGAAGAAAGTCCTTCCTCACATGTGAAAATATGAATGGTCATTCCTCTGTAAATATTATATTAGGAATCAGTATTATTGAAATTAATAAAAGTTAATATGGAATTGGTTGGCTTTCAAAGGCTAATGATACTAAAAAATATTTTCAAACTACGGAGATAGTTTTAATTAAACAAACAGAAAAACACTGCTTTACCTCATGTAGAAACAATTCAAAGAAAAGCTGTTTTTCCGAAGGTTATTTATTCATAAGAGTGAGAGAGTGAGAGAGAGAGAGAGAGAGAGAGAGAGAGAGAGAGAGACTGCGCGAGCACATGCATCCATGAATGGGGGAGAGGCAGAGAGACAAGGAGAGAGAGAATCCCAAGCAGACTCCACTCCCAATGGGGGGCTCGATCTCACAACACTGAGATCATGACTTGAGCCGAAATCCATAGTCAGACGCTTAACTGACTGAGCCACCCAGGCTCCCCCAAAGAACAGCTTGTTATATTACATTCAAAACTTTAATTATAAATACCAGTTTGGTATCTATTTCTACAATTATCATATAATATATATGTATGTATTTTTTTTTTTTTTATTTTTCAGAAATAGAGTGACACTCTAGAATTTCAAGAATCCGATGAAGTTCCATCAATCTAAGATTGTACCGTTTTGGGCAATGAACACATTTGCCAATGTGCAAGGCAGTAAGACACTTTTCGTAGCTCTTATCACCAGTTTCCTTCTCAAAAAAAAAACAAGTCTTTAGCTTATTGTCTATTTTTCTATGTAGAAAATATATATACAAGAAATAGCATGTATATATACATATATATAGCATGTATATATATATATATACACATGCTATATATATATGTGTATATATATATATATATATAGCATGTATATATATATGTATATATATACATATATATATATAGAACACATTTATTGCACCCGATGAACCAGTATTAACACATTATTGTTGCCATGGTTGACATTAGGGTTCATTCTTTGTGTTGTATATTCTACAGGCTCGACACACGTCCACCATGACAAACACAGGATACTTCCATTGCCTTCCAGCCCCTATGCCTCACCCCTGCAACCACTGATTCTTCCACCAGCTTTTCCCAGAATGCCCTAGAGGTGAAATCATTCGGTACGGGGCCTCTTCAGATTGTTTCTCATACTTTGTGATATGCTTTTAAGTTTCCTCCTCCGCGTGTTTTTGTGACCTACCAGCTCATGTCTTTAGTCTGCTGACTCACATTCATCGCCTGGATGTGTATGTGTCCACTTACCCACGGAGGACGTCGCGACTACTTCCGAGTTTGACAAGTATAAAATAAAGCTGTTATAAGCATTCACGTGCAGGTTTTGTGCAACAGAAGCCTTCCACACCTTTGGGTACAATTGCTTGATGATATGGTAAGCGTAAGTGGGTTTTGTAAGAAATTGCCAAACTGTCTTCCCTAGAGGTGGCGCCATTTTGCATCCCCACCAGCCGTAAGTGAGCGTTCTTGCTCCGCAAGAACGTGTGGTATTATCAGGGTTCTGGATTTTACATAATTCTGTTAGGCGTGTGGTGACATCTCACCGCTGATTTAATTTACAATCCCCTAGTGACATACGATGTTAAGCATCTTGTCATAAGCTTATTTGTCATCTGTGTATCTTCTCTAGTGAGGTGTCTCTTCAGATTTTTTTTTTTGCCCAGTTTTAATCGGTTGTTGAGGGTTAAAGATTGTTTGTATATTTGGGGGGCACCTGCGTGCCTCAGACAGTTAGGCATCCAAGTCTTGGTTTCCGGCTCAGGTCGTGACCTCATGGTTTGTGAGTTGGAGCCCACCGTCTGTGCTGACAGTGCGGAGCCTGCTTGGGATTCTCTCTCTCCCTCTCTCTCTCTGTGCCTGTCCTGCTCATGCTCACTCTCTCTCTCTCTCTCTCTGCCCCTCCTCTGCTTATGCTCACTCTCTCTCCCTTTGAAAACAAATAAATAAAATTTTTTAAATGTTGTAAAAAAAGATTCTTCCTATATTTTGGATATCCACCCTTTATCGGGCACATGTTTTCGCAAATATTTTTTCCCAGACTATGGCTTGACTTTTCATTCTATTAACAGTGTCTTTCTCAGAGCAGGAGTACTTAATTTTCGTAAAGTTCCATTGCATTTTATATTGAATTCTTGGATCTGTTTTTTAAAATATTTATTTATTTATTTTTGAGAGAGAGAGAGAGAGAGAGCAAGGAGGGGCAGAGAGAGAGAAGAGAGAAGGAATCCTAAGCAGGCGACACACTGTCAGCACAGAGCCCCACGTGGGGCTTGATCCCACACACCATGAGATCATGACCTGAGCTGAATCAAGAGTCGGATGTTTATTTTTTTTTTTTAATTTTTTTTTCAACGTTTTTTATTTATTTTTGGGACAGAGAGAGACAGAGCATGAACGGGGGAGGGGCAGAGAGAGAGGGAGACACAGAATCGGAAACAGGCTCCAGGCTCTGAGCCATCAGCCCAGAGCCTGACTCGGGGCTCGAACTCACGGACCGCGAGATCGTGACCTGGCTGAAGTCGGACGCTTAGCCGACTGCGCCACCCAGGCGCCCCTAGAGTCGGATGTTTAACTGAGCCCCCCAGGCACCCCCATGAGTCAATATATGTGAAAGGTGTGAAGTTTTTGTCTACATCTCTTTCTTGCATGGCGATATCCATTTGCTCAGCACCAAAGGTCACACAGGGAAATGGACAGTCTGTCTAGCCCTCTATCTATTAAAGAATTTGAATCATGCTTAGTATCTGACAAACAGAATACATGAGGGCCAGATGGGTTCGTTGGTGAATTTTACCAAACATTTTAGGGGGAAAAATTACGCTTATTTTCTAAAATCTTTTCCAAAAACATAGAACAAAAATGCATATGTCTTAATACATTTTATGAGGTCAGTATCACCCTAGTATCAAAAACACAGAGGGGTGCCTGCGTGGCTCAGTCGGTTAAGCACTCAACACTTGACTTTGGCTCAGGTCATGATCCCAGGGTCATGAGATTGAGTCCTGCATCGGGCCCTGCGCTGAGTGTGGAGCTTGCTGAAGATTCTCTCCGTTCCTCTCCCTCTGCCCCTCCCCCACTTGTACCCACATGTGCACGCTCTTTCTTTTTTTTTTTTTTAATGTTTATTTATTTTTGAGACAGAGAGAGACAGAGCATGAACAGGGGAGGGTCAGAGAGAGAGGGAGACACAGAATCCAAAACAGGCTCCAGGCTCTGAGCTGTCAGCACAGAGCCCGACGCGGGGCTCAAACTCACGGACCGCGAGATCATGACCTGAGCCAAAGTCGGACGCTTAACCGAGGGAGCCACCCAGGTACCCCTCACTCTCTCTTTCTTTAAAAAAAAAAATATCTAGGGGCGCCTGGGTGGCGCAGTCGGTTAAGCATCTGACTTCAGCCAGGTCACGATCTCGCGGTCCTTGAGTTCGAGCCCCGTGTCAGGGTCTGAGCTGATGGCTCGGAGCCTGGAGCCTGTTTCCGATTCTGTGTCTCCCTCTCTCTCTGCCCCTCCCCCGTTCATGCTCTGTCTCTCTCTGTCTCAAAAATAAATAAACGGGGGCGCCTGGGTGGCGCAGTCGGTTAAGTGTCCGACTTCAGCCAGGTCACGATCTCGCGGTCCGTGAGTTCGAGCCCCGCGTCAGGCTCTGAGCTGATGGCTCGGAGCCTGGAGCCTGTTTCCGATTCTGTGTCTCCCTCTCTCTCTGCCCCTCCCCCGTTCATGCTGTGTCTCTCTCTGTCCCAAAAATAAATAAAAAACGTTGAAAAAAAATTAAAAAAAAATATATGAAGTCTTACAACACAAGAAAAATTCAGACAGATATCTTTAATGGATATGGACACCAAAGTCCTCAATAAACTAGTAGCAAATCATATCCAACAAGATATAAAAAGAATTCTATACCAGGCCCAAGAGGGATTTATTCCAGGTATGCAAGACTGGTTCAATGTTAGAAAGCCAATTAGTGAAATTTGTCATCTCAACAGGCTAAAGCAGAAAAACAATATGATCACATCAGAAGATGCAGAAAGAGAATCTGACAAAACGCATCATTTATTCACGGCGAAAACTTGCAGCAACGTAGAAATAGAGAGAACTATTGCAATTCGGTAACGAGCATTTACCAGAAGTCCGCATCAAACATAATCCTTACTGGTAACAAACTAGAGGCTTCCCGCTAAGGTCAGGGACAAGGCAACCACCTCCCCTGTCGCCCCTCCTTTTCAACCTTGTCTGGAAGTCACAGCCAATACAACTAGAAAGAAAAGGGCATAAAACGTAAATAGATTGGAAGGGGAGAAATAAACTGTCTTCGTTCCCAGATGACAAGATCATCTATGCAGAAAATCTTATAGAATCAACAAAAAATTCTGGTAACCCAAAAACACTTACGGAAAGATTGCAGGATATATTTTCACATACAAAAGTTGATTGCTTTCCTATATACCAGCATGGTATACTTGGGCTTTAAATTAAAAACACGATATCATTAACATTAGCACCAAAAGAATGAAATAGCTGGGCATAAATCTAACAAACTAGGTACAAGACATACATGATTAAAAGCCACACACCTCTGATAAAGGAACAAAAGGGTATTTAAATACATGGAGAGAGAGTTCATTCTCCTTTTATAGGAAGATCAAAAATTGTTAAGGTGTCATATCTTCCCAACTTGATCTACCGACTCAATGAATCCAAATCAAAACCCCGGCAAGTTATTTTCTGGATATTGACAAACGTATTCCAAAGTTCATAAAAAAACAGAGTAGCCAACATAATATTGAGGGAGAAGAACAAGGCTGGAGGCTTGCCACCACCCATCATCAACACTTACTACAAAATTACAGTAATTAAGGCCACATGATATTGGCAAAAGAAGAGACAAATAGATCAATGGAACTGAATAGAGAGCCCAGAAATAGAACCATACAAATACAGTCAACTGATCTTTGACAAAGGAGCAAAGGCAATTCTGCCTTTCACAAAAATTAACTCAAAAAGGATCACAGACTTAAATGTAACACACAAAGCTCTTTAACAGAGGAGAAAAATCTAGGTCACCCAGGGCCGGGCAATGACTTCTTTAGACACAATACTAAAAGCACAATTCTTGAATGAAAAAAAATTGATAACTTGGATTTCACTAAATTAAAAACTTCCGGGAAACCACAGACTAGAGGGAATGCAAAATGGTACAGCCACTTTGACGTGTGTTGTTTTTTTTCAATTTTTTTATTTTTGAGACAGAGAGAGACAGAGCATGAACGGGGGAGGGTCAGAGAGAGGGGGAGACCACAGAATCCGGAACAGGCTCCAGGCTCTGAGCCGTCAGCGCAGAGCCCGACTCGGGGCTCGAACTCACGGACCGTGAGATCGTGACCTGAGCCGAAGCCGGACGCTTAATCGACTGAGCCACCCAGGCGCCCCGAAATGGTACAGCCACTTTGGAAGACAGTTTGTCAGTTTCTTACAAAATTAAACATATTCCAGGGGCGCCTGGGTGGCGCAGTCGGTTAAGCGTCCGACTTCAGCCAGGTCACGATCTCGCGGTCCGTGAGTTCGAGCCCCGCGTCGGGCTCTGGGCTGATGGCTCAGAGCCTGGAGCCTGTTTCCGATTCTGTGTCTCCCTCTCTCTCTGCCCCTCCCCCGTTCATGCTCTGTCTCTCTCTGTCCCAAAAATAAATAAACGTTGAAAAAAAAAATTCAAAATTAAACATATTCCAATTATACGATCCACCAATCACACTCCTCTGTATGTACCTTCCGTAGATGAATGGATAAACCAATGTGTTATATTCAGACAACAGAATCCTATTCCACAATAAAAAAAAAAAAAGAGCTATCAAGTGAGAAAAAAAAGACATAGAGGAACCCTAAAAGCATATTGCTAAGTGTAAGAAGCCTGTCTGAAAAGGCTACATATTATATTCTTCCAGCCATATGGCATTGCAGAAAAAAGCAAAACTATGAAGACAGTAAAAAGATCAGTGGTTTCCAGGGGCTAAGAGCAAGGGAAGGAGGGATGAACAGATAGATTGCAAGAATTTTTAGGACAGTCAAACTACTCTGGGGGCGCCTGGCTGGCTCGGTGGGTTAAGCGTCTGAGTCTTGGTGGTCAGCTCAGGTCATGATCTCACGGTCCATTGGTGGTCAGCTCAGGTCATGATCTCACGGTCCATGGGTTCGAGCCTGAAGTCGGGCTTTTCACTGGCAGCCTAGACCCTGGTTGGGATTCTATCTCTCTCCCTCTGCCTTTTCCCTGCTCTCTCTCTCTCTCTCAAAATAAATAAATAAGCATTTTTTTTTAAAAAAGAAACTACGCTGTATGAGACTGCAATGGTGAATACATGACGTTATACATTTGTCAAAACCCATAGAGTATACAACACAAAGAGTGAACCCTGATGTCAATTTCAATTAACAATTGTGTTTCAGTATTGACTCATCAGTTGTAACAAACGTACCACTAACACAACACGTTAGTAACAGAGAAAAGGGGACGAGGGTGTTGCAAGGCTGAAGTGAGTATATGGGAACTCTGTCCATTCTGCTCAATATTTCTATAAACCCAAAACTGCTCAAAAAATAAAATTCTTAAATTCAAATAATAGTGGCAGAGAGTTGGAGATTTATATCAAAGTGCTGATTCATGAAGGTTTCAGAGGCTTGAACAAAGTGAATTAGTGGGGCTTAGGCTCGGGGACTTGAGATGGTAGGGTGATCACCCAAGGGCACGGGATTCCTTTCTGGGGCGATGAAAATGTCCTGAAATTAACGGTGGGGTTGGTTGCAAACTCTGTGAATGTGCCAGAAACTACCGAATTGTGCACTGTAAGTGGTACACGGGCGATATGTGAATTATACCTCAATACAGCTGGTAAAATAAATTGAAAGTCCTAGATCTATGTTACAAAGTTCAACGAACAGCATTTAATAGTTTGCCTCTTGCCAGAGTGCACGTTCTAAGGTCTTAACATCTGCCTTCTTACCAGAAAGTCAATAATGTTTAAAAGTATAAAACTCCAGAGTGAACATCAATGTTTTACAGATTTCGGTGAAGGTTTCGAGAATCACAGGTGTAAGAGGCAAGAGCCCTTAAAACATTTTCCTTCCTCTCCTTCCCTTTCCTTCCCCGGACTGTTAGAACCAGATTTTCAAATGTCATTATTGATGACGTGGAAATTGTTTACAATGTTAATTTGGGGTGAAGTTTTGAGCATTTGTTTTTGAAGAGAAACAATTACTGTATCCCCGCCCCCCCCCCCCCCACACTCGGGCAGAGAGCACATCCTCCTTCATCAGGCTACCAGCTCAGCCCAGGGCCCCCCTTCAAAGAAGGGAGTACAAAAGACAGAGCCAGCACAAACATCCATTATTGCCATCAGCTCAGTAACAGCGGTGGCTTTGTCATCAGAAGTAATGGGAAGAATGAAAAAGGAGATGATCGTTCAGATTACAGGGATTCACAAAATAAGCTTTGTCTTACTGTGGAGGACTTGCCGAGAAGAGAGATTAGATGTTAGAAGGAAGAAACATGAGAGCAACAGAGAGAGGAAGGAGGTTTGGAAAATGAATTCTCCCAATTACTTTATGCGGTTGTTTAATTTTGGGGTGCGTATCTGACAATTTGCACAGAACTGCATTCTCTCGCGTGACTGAAATTGAATGAGCGTGATTACTTTAGGCTGAGGCTATCTTATAAGAGATTCTCAGAGCTAAGACTGATCATCCCCCATGTAGCCCCTCCCCCCTCCCCCCTCCCCTCCAGCAACCCCCAGTGTGTTCTCTGCATTGAGGAGTCTCTTATGGTTTGTCTCCCTCTCTGTTTTTATCTTATTTTTCCTTCCCGTCCCCTGTGTTCGTCTGTTGCGTTTGTTAACTTCCACGTAGGACTGAAATCGTGTATTTGTCTTTCTCTGACTTATTTTGCTTAGCATAATACATTCTCGTTCCACCCATATCACTGCAAATGCAAGATTTCATTCTTTTTGGTGACTGAGTAATATTCCATTTTACACACACACACACACACACACACACACATATATATATACATATATCTTCTTTATCCATTCATCAGTCGATGGACATTTGGGCTCTTTCCATAGTTTGGCTATTGTTGATAGCGCTGCTATAAACATTAGGGTACATTGTGTCCCTTCGAACTAGCATTTTTGTATCCTTTTGATAAATACCTAGTAGTGCAGTTGCTGGGTCATAGGGTAACTCTATTTTTAATTTTTCTTAATTTTTTAAAACATTTATTCATTTTTGAGAGACAGAGAAACAAAGCGTGAGTGGAGGGGGTGCAGAGAGAGAGGGAGACACAGAATCCGAAGCAGGCTCCAGGCTCCGAGCTGTCAGCACAGAGCCCAACGTGGGGCCAGAACTCATGGACCGTGAGATCACGACCTGAGCCGAAGTCGGACGCTTCACCGACTGAGCCACCCAGGCGCCCCATCTATTTTTAATTTTTTGAGGAACCTTCATACTGTTCTCCAGGGTGGCTGCACCAGTTTGCATTCCCACCAGCAGTGCAAAAGGGTTCCCCTTTCTCCGCATCCTCACCAACGCCTGTTGTTTCCTGAGTTCTTAATTTTAACCTGGGAATCTAACGTAATAGGGATGTTTAGACAGCTGGTATTTCGAGGTGATTCATATGCTTTCTACCATAGTTTCCAGCCCAAGCTCACTCTCATCTCACCAAATGAAGATCGCATGTCAGTGTACTTTTCAGCCTTGTAGGACACCCCCACCCTCGTGTTGGGGATTAAATCTTAGATCCTGGGGGACTGGATCTAAACTTGAGGAGTCCCATATAGATGGTTTGAAGGCATCGGTCAATTGCCTGTTTGAATTTAAGAGACTAAAAGAGACAGTGGTAGTAATGTCACAAGGAGAGGACGTCCATCTGTGACACCTCTCCCATGTACATTCTGCAGGTGTGACTTCACTGTAACTTTATGACGAGGGCATTTAACCACCTGACAATAAAAACCTGTGCCGTTATAAATTCTAGTCATAGTCTCCAAATGTATTACTCCAGAAACATTTGGATAAGCAATTGAATTTCAAAGGCACCTTTCTTAAAGCTTTCTTATTACATATGCATATAGATCAATTATTTACGTTCTGGAAGGGTTGGAGAAATTTCTGCATATAGGCGCCTACTTTATTATTATTATTTTTGTGTGTGTGGACATGTTAGAAGAAACACTGCAGGCTAAAACTGACAGTGCTTGTGCATGGAAAGTCTGAATGGGGCAAAATACAGTGTTTTATATCTTATAATCTATAAAAATTGCAAGGACGTAACTGGAAGGCTACCTCAATGCTAACTCAATGATGTTTGTAGCACACTGACCATTACCTATTAGCATATATTTTAAGAACGCTGACTCACATAGGAAGTATCTCCAGGCAAAAGATGTGTACGTAATGTTTCAGAGAATAGAATAGAAGTATTTTCATAATATATGTATAGATGTAAATGTACTTGTTAGCCAAAATCCATTTCTGAACCTTTATTTTAGTCATCAGACTCAGTAAAAAGATATGTCCATGTAAAGTCAATAAGGCTCAACTCTTAACATGTATGCGTATCTGTGTAGAAGAAATACAGGTGAAATAAACCATATTCAATTATTTAAATTTGTGTTTCATCCCATAAATTGGACTGCACTGCATTATGTAATATTCCGTAAGTACTAAGTTAATACCAAAGATTGGACAATTTTTTTTTTTATCTAGATGATACGACTGGCCAGAAGGAATGACCTGAATTATTACAAACATTGCAAAAAAAGAAAGATTATTTATAAAGCCTTTTTCATCTGAAGTGTAGATCTTATGATCTGGATAGAACTTTATTTAACATGTATATGGTTTCCTGATTTCCTCTGAAAAAACAGATACGAAATTCCTCAAAGGAAAAGAAAAGGGGGTAAAAAAGGAAAGAGCAAAAACAAGAAGCAAATTTATTCATTCAGTTTACGTTAGTCCTCGTTTTCCGAGATCTTACTTAATTTGAAATCAATTTGAAATCTGTTGTAATATGTACCTCTTAATTAGGCAGAAGCAATTAGACAAATAATGTTTCAAGCATAGGTATGCCCAGCCACTCTGGTAATTCTATTTAAAGATGCATTAAGACAATAGGCTGTGATTCCTGAATAGAATTTAATGCAAGGAGTTCTGGCTAACAAAAAAGGTCACTTCTCAAAGCCTGTGACTGATATTATACACATGAATTTAAAACGTGGCATAATATCTTTGGATCTAATTTTGCATCAATGTTTGCAAGCCTAATATTGCAACTGTTAGACCCAGAAAAATATAATGGGAGGAAATAAATCTATCTTCAAGTGGAATTTTTAAAAATTTTAGTTACAAAAAAAAAGTACAGGCATGTAGTTTAGAAAGTCAAATAGCGCTACGAGGTTCACTCTGACAATTATCTTTTGACACCAGGTGTGCGACTTTGGAGTCATTTAACCTCACGGCGTGTCGGTTCCTCACCTGTAAAATGGGGATAACAATGTGTCAATATTATGTCCCTATGAGTATAAAGATGCTGTGAGTATCCAAGGAGCTGGTAGGTAAGAGACTAAGGACTAAAATAAAATAAAATAAAGTGACCTTCTTGATTTCTCTAAATAGGCTCCATCCTTCTTGGAACAGACTTTGAGTTCCTACTCTCAATTAAATGTAGTCTGTTTGGAAGGAAGCATATGATCCATGTTCACATTTAGTTGCAGTTAAAATTTCAAAATTTGGAACGCGTCCGCGTGCTGTCTTTTTCTCATCCTCCTTCAAAGAATATGGAATTCTTGTTTCCCCGAGGGTTTGACAGAAAACCCTCAGAACATCTTCGGTCTCTGAATCGTAAGCATCTTTCAGAGCTGAGTCTGAATTTACAACTGGGTTAGGCTTGTATCTTTCCATCCCAGGACGTAGTTCTGAGAACTGCTTCCGTTTCGTGGCTTCTCATAAACCTGTGTTCCTCTAGAATTTATAAAGATATGGAAATATACCTTGTGGCGTAACTATTTCACACCCTAGGCCCAGGAGGTGGTCCCTCTTGCTGGGAGGGGTGTATGGATTCATCTTTGCCCCAGAGTCTCACTGGCTCAGCTCATGGGGGCTCCGGGAGCCTACTCACATGTCCTGACTCTGTCTGCAGCAGGTAGCACGGTGCCTCTCCTTAGGAGAACACATCTGGGGAAATTCGTCAGAGCCAGGCGATGGGTGGGTACCTAACAGTCCAAAAAGAACAGGCACAGCCTCCCAAAATTCATACGCATTCTTATACACAGTTAGAATTACAGACATTTCAAATGTCGGGGGTTAACAGCGTAGTTATCTTCCCAACGGTAAAGAGTGCCGCACTGACTTACCAAAAGCAGGAAGTCTCCAGTCTCTGCTTCCTGTCCCAGGGCTAGGGTCGCTGGGCCCCACCCAGTTCTCTCCTCCAAGATGGTCACGGGCACAGCTCCCTCTTCTGAAACCCACAGAGTAACAGTGAATGTACCCATCCATAAAGAAGTCTACATGAACGTTTCACAAAGCAAGGGGGGGGGGGGGAAGGGAAGTTAGCTCCGGAGCATGGAAGGAAATTCAGTGTCAGCATGTACTTCTGCAACAGTCCTGGCATCGTGACGCCCTTCGGCCACTCTCTGCTCTCTGCACGCTTTGCTTTGCTCTCAGGCAGCACTCAGCTCGTTGGCTTCTTTCCCCACTATCCTGACCCAGACTTTCATTTCAGAGGAATCTGAGACCTTAATATTAACCAGATGTAGAATGTAGGGAGGCAAGACACAGGATCCCTTGATAATCGGGATGGATTCCTCCTGCCCATCTCATAACCCTTTCCCCCCAACTTACCCAGTGATTTGCAGTGACTGGTATCCCAGGAGGCAGTCGGGGCTTCAATGCAGGGGGAGCACTGTTGCATTTGGGGGTGGAAGCAAGCAGCCCTCACCCCGGGGGTCCGACAGTTTCTAAATCCAGGGTCCCCAACTCGGGGGCAGGAAGAAAAGAGTTTGTGAGCAGATCATTAAATGGTTCATAAGTGAAAGCGGTCGCTAGTTCGAGTCCTAACCTGCTCCTGTAAAACAATACGCCAGGGAATCGGTCAGGATGCAACCCAGGGCACCGACAGACAGCCGGACGGGCCACTGCCCCCCGCACTCGGGAGAACAGCGGCCTTCACCACGATGAAGTCCAGCCGCTCCTTTCTCTTTGCCCCACTCGGTCCCGATCGTGTCTCGAGTTGGAGGATGGCATCGGCCGAGTCCGAGGCTTATGCCTTCTAGCTGGTGGCCGTCAGCAGCTCCCAGAAGGGGACTCTGCCTCCATCCACGATCGGCATGAAGTCAAGCCTCCGGAATGTAACAGCCGATCCCGCAGTTGACACGTCCGTTCCTTGCTCCCCAGCGGTTCGCAGAAGCAAGTCGGGACCCCCCTGAGAGCTTCCGGTCATGCGCCGTCAATGTTCCTTTTCAGTGGCCGGAAGTGGGCCCCACGGGGCTCACGTGACTCATTCCCCGCAGAACCGGCCTGATGATCGCGCCTCGAGGACGCGTGAATGCCACACTTTCTGGTTATCCGGGGCCTGTTGCAAAAGCGGAATCGTTACAGGGGCCTCGTCTCTGACACTCGGCATAGAAAAAGCAGGTGGAGGCAGCGCTGTGCGTTTTCCCCGCTGTGCTGCGTTTTCCAGGGATGGGGCGTGTGCTCACCGAGAAGCACTTTACTGGCCGGCCACGGGTAGGGATTTTAGGGACAGCATCCAAAATGGGAACAGTAATCCTCCCCCAGAGGAGGTCTGGCGGGGTTTTCTTGTTTTCTTCTTCAGCTGCTTTTGAAGTCATTTCCCCTCCCCCTCGAGCACCGGTGGGATAGAATCATCACGCATGTGAGCTGAACGGGCTCCTGGCCAAGCCGGTAATGACACAGATGACAGATGAGGGAGTAGCCTCGGGGACCAGCTGCCCCGGCCGGGGGCTCGTCCCAGACCTGGTCCCCAGGCCCGGTCGCAGGCCCACGCTCATCGAGTGCCCGCCACTTGGCCAACGTCGCATTGGGTTTTACAGGGAAATAGTGGCCACGTTTCCCACCCTCTTGCAGGAGGTATTGCCTTAATTTTGATAGTGAGAATGCATTAAAACAACCTTTTTAAAAAATTGATTTATTTTGAGAGAGACAGAGACAGCACCCTCGGGGTAGGGAGGGGGGAGAGAGAGAGAGAGAGAGAAAGGGGAGGAGAGAATCCCAAGCAGGCTCTTCACTGTCAGACTGGAGCCCAACGTGGGGCTCGAACTCATGAATCCATGAGATCACGACCTGAGCCGAATCCAAGAGTTGGAGACACTTAACCGTCTGAGCCACCCAGGTGTCCCTACAAGAACCCTTTTCAAGTAAATCTTTCCCCATGTAAATATGAACATGTGAATGGTTTTGGTCTGGTACACTCGATAACATGCAACTAAGAGGATGAAGGAGTACAATCAAATTAGAAGAGAAAAAAACAACCACTCTCTCCTTCCTCGGTAAAATTGTGTCTCAGAATAACCGGGCTTACGAAAGCTCGAAATACAAAGGCTCCTGATGAAAAAAATATGTGATTGGGAGAGCTCCAATTAGACACTTTCTAAAATATTTCTCTTTCTTCTGACTAGAGTATTTTAAGCTGCAGAGAAGCTCGTTAGCTGGAATGGGACTCATTGAGGACTGATCCTTCAGAGACAGTGCGGAGCCAGCCTGCCAACAGGCACGTGTGCGGGGGACGCATGCAAGGTAGGCTCTCTGTGCCCCAACGTCTGGCAGAAACCTCACACCCAGGTGTGAAGGCAGTGGGTGAGGACAGAGGGCGCCAAGGGGGGGAAGGACAGAGGATGGCCCTCAGGGAAGATCGCGGGTCCGGGGCCAAATAGTCTTGGACTTGGCCAGTCCCCAGTTCCGGGCGAACTTGGAAATGTCACCAGATCTCTTCAGAGTGTCCCAGAAAATGTCTCTGCGCGAAGGCTAAATTCTCCGCCAGCTCCACAACTCTGTGTTCGTCATTGAATTCGTTAGCTGCAATTTACTGTGTAAACCTTTTATGGTCCTCTTTAAATTTCAGGAGCATTGGACTTGTCACTGATCTGGACATCAGAGCTCTACAAAATTGCTTAAATTAATGAAAAATTCCATATAGCCCAATGTCGCGTGTCTTAAGAGACTGCCTTCCTGTCCTGACGTTACTCATTGATTACTAGATTTATCTGCACATGGTTAACCTATCTCAAAAGTGAGCAAATATTATTCAGCAGAGTAATATTTCTAATACAGTGTGTCAAAAGTTACATTAAATTCTCCCTGAAATATAGTCCCCTTACAAAAACTGTGCTTCTTTTATTATATTACCAATGATAAACTGACTGCCTCAAAGTTGAAATTCTCTTGAACAGGTGAGCGCTCTCAAAAAACACTTTTACATAGAATTTTTCTTATTGTAGCACATCGATTTTTTTTTTTTTGAGAGAGAGAGAGCACACACACGAGTGGGAGAGGGGCAGAGGGAGAGAGAGAGAGAGAATCTCAAGCAGACCCAACATAGGACTCGATCCCACGATCCTGGGATCGTGACCTGAGCCGAAAGCAAGAATTGGTCTCTCAACCGACAGAGCCACCCAGGTGCCCCATGCATTGCTTTCTTAATTGTTTTGTTTGGAAATAATTAGAGATTGGCAGGAAGTTGCGAAAATGAAGCAAAAACAGCTCCATATAATCTTCATCCAGTTTCCCCGAGTGGTTGCATCTTACGTAACATCGGAACGCTATCAAAACTAGGAAACTGACATTGGTACGATGTACCTGTGTCATTTTATTGCAGGTGTAGCCACCGCCACAATCTGGACACACAACTGCTCTGTCACCACAAAGATCTCCCTTTTGCAGCCACGCACGCCCTCCTCCCCACCCCAGCCCCATCCACCATCCATCCCTACAACCCAGCAGTCATCTACCTGTCTCCTTTTTTGTCATTCTGTCATTTCAAGAACGCTGTATAAATGGACTCCTACAAGATGTGCCTTTCAAAAGCCAACTCAAAAATTAGCTTTCATCATTCGGCCTAAGGTCTTTGAGATCCAGCCAAGTACCTGCACATATCAACAGTCGATCATTTGATTGTGGAATAGTGATCTGGCATATTCGTATGCTATGGTTTAACCGTTCACTTATTCTGGACTATTTGGTTGATTCCAGTTTATGGTTATTACAAATAAAAATGCTATAAACAATCATGAGCACGTATCTGCATGGACTTAAGTTTTAATAGCACTTGGATAAATGCCTAGGAGTGCAATCACCAGAATAAACCCCATTTGGACACGGTGTATGATTCCTTTTATATATTGTCAAATTCTGTTTGCTAATGTTTTGTTAAGGACTTTTACACCTATGTTTATGAGGGCCGTTGATCTGCAGTTTTCCTCTTTTGTACAATCTGGTTTTTTTAAGTTTTTTATTCAAATTCCAATTAGTTAACATAAAGTGTACTATTAGTTTCAAGGGCACGCTGTAGCGATTCAACACTTCCCGTACATCACCCTGTGCTCATCACAGGTGGACTCCTTAATCTCCCATCGTGTATTTCACCCATCCCCCCACCCACCTCCCCTCTGGTGACCATCAGTTCGTTCTCTACAGTTAAGAGTCTGCATACAGCCTGGTTTTTATATCAAGGTACTACTAGCCTTATGATACGAACCGGGAACCATTCTCTTTGTCGACTTTCTGGAAGGGATTGTGGAGATTGATGCTAATTCTTCTATGAACATCTGGTAGAATTCTCCAGTAAAAACATCTGGGCCTGGAAATTTTGCTGTTGGAAGTTTTTTTGGTTATGAATTAGATATCCTTAATATAGGTTTAGGGCTATTCAAGTGAGGCAGTCCATGTTGGGTGAGTTGTGGTAATGTCTGGTTTATGGGGACGGGGGAGTATTGTAGCGCTGATCTATTTTCTCTAAATTATCAGATGTATGTGGGTGGAACTGTTCAAAGTATTCTCCTAGTATCATTTTCACATCTTCGGGGTCTGTAGTGATAGCCCGTATCCCAGGTATTGGTAACTTGCTTTTTTGTCTATGTCAGTTAGTAGAGGATTGTCAATTATAGTGATCTTTTCAGAGAATCAGCTTGTTTTCGTTGCTATTCTCTATTTTCCTTTTCTATTTTATTCATTTCTGTTCTTATGATTCCCTTCCTGCTGCTTGCCTTGACTTTATTTTGCAACTATTCTTTTAGTTTCTTGATACGATAGCTTAGATTTTTTGAAGCTTTTTTTCTTTTCTAATTATATGCATTTAATAAAATAAATTTCCTTTTCAACAAAGGCTTTGCCTGTTCCACAAAGTTTGATATGTTATATTTTTATTTTTATACAGTTTAATGTATTTTATTATTTCCCTTGAAATTCCCTTGAAATTAGAGGTGTATTGTTTATTTTCTAAGTGGAAATGTTCCTATTATCTTTATTTTACAGTTTTATTTTATTACAGTTTATTTTACAGTTTAATGCATTTTATTATTTCCCTTGAAATTCCCTTGAAATTAGAGGTGTATTGTTTATTTCCTAAGTGGAAATTTGCCTATTATCTTTATTTTATATTTCTGGTTTGATTCCATTTTGGATGAAGGACACATTGTACATGATTTAAATTCTTTTAAATTTGTTGAGATTAATTTCATTGCTTAGGATATGGTCTTTTCTGGTTTACATTCTGACAAGAATGTGTTTTCTGCTATTGGCAGGTGGAGTGTTTTATAAATATCAATAAAATCCCATTGATTCATGGTGTTGTTGAGTTAGTCCATATTCTTGCTAATTTTCTGTCTAGTTTTTCTATCAATTAATTGTTGAAAGAGGGATGTTGAAGTCTCCCAACTATAACTGTTGATTTGTATATTTCTCCTTTCAGTTCCATCAGTTTTTGCCTTACATATTTCATGGCTCTGTTGTTTGGTGCATATATATTTAGGATTGTTACATCTTTTTGGTAGAGTTGACCCTTTTATCTTTACATAACGTCCATCTCTGTTGAAGGCTTGAATAGAACAAGAGATAGAGGAGGGAGAAATTTATCCTTTTTTTCCTGTCTCATTGCTTAAGCTGGGACATCTCATTTCATTTTCTCCTGGTCTTGGACTAGGATTTATACCATCATCTCCCCTGGTTCTGAGGCCTTTGGACTTGGACTGAATTACATCAGCAGCTTTCCTGGGTCTCCAGCTTGCAGAAAACAGACTGTGGAACTTCATAGCCTCCAGAGTCATGTGAGCCAATTCCACATAATAAATTTCCATATGTGTGTAGAGATAGATATATAAATATATATTAGATATATAGATATAGATATAGATATAGATATAGATATAGATATCGCTCTATCGGTATTGACCGTGGTTCCAGAGAAACAGAATTAAAAAGATAGGTTTTCTGAATTGTTTCCAGATTTCCTGGAATTGGTTCTCTAATCTGATGATATTTTAAGATGTGAATGAATCTGTTTCAGTAGTAAAGAGAGCACTGATAGTCCATTGTGTGAAATATTTATAGAAACATGAAAAATATCTGCATTGGATGCTTCTAACATTATAAAGAGGCTAAATGACTCTCTATATAACACTTTTGAACATTTGTGGAAAACTAACGTATATGATTTTGGTTGATTGCTCCTAAGGTCATCGGACAAGATGCTGAAAGAAAGGCATGAGCTTAGGGATTCGAATTCCCGGTTCAAATGCCACATAAATGACCTAAGAGTGTCTATGTGCATCCTAAAGGAGACCGTCACCTCCTGTTGCTACAGGGTTGGCACACACGCACAGAACCTTATCATGCACCTGGTTGAATTACAATGCAATTTGAACTCCCAGCCTTGAAGGGGGTCTCCTGTTAAAATGAGGCCATTGATTGGGAAAGGGTAAGATCCTGTAAGTTGGTACAGGCGCTGTGGGAAGATCCTGATGAAGCTGGGGACGTTAGACCTTCTTGTGGTGAGACTCCTTTATCAGCATTATTGTCCTCCCCACTTCTGGCAGAGATGGCCTCTGCAATATGACTTATAAGGAGGTGTGCTACACTCTAGAATACTACTTTGGCTTTATAATTTATACCAACAAAATTTATACAGTTTTATAATTTATACAGGAGGAACGTGTGTGGGAATGGATAGTAAGGATGTGAGATAATGGAAGAAAGAACTCATTATAAGTCTGGATCTGAACTTAAACAGATCTGCATTTAAAACATTTTTTTTTAATTTTTTAACGTTTATTCATTTTTGAGAGAGAGAGAGACACAGCATGAGCGGGGCAGGGGCAGAGACAGAAGGAGACCCAGACTCCGAAGCAGGCTCCAGGCTCTGAGCTGTCGGCACAGAGCCTGACGCGGGGCTCGAACTCACAAACCGTGAGATCATGACCTGAGCCAAAGTGGGACACTTAACTTCCTGAGCCCCACAAGCATCCAGAGCTTCCGCATTTAATGTCACAGCTCAGGGAATTAGAAGGGGCTCTAAATGGTTAGTTGGTTGACCAAAACGTGGACCAAAACGGGGCCCACGCTGATTGGCTCTACAGCCTACTAAATTGTTTTTAAGTTTATTTATTTTGAGGGGGATGGGGCAGAGAAGAGGGGGAGAGAGAGAACCTCAAGCAGGCTTCGCGCTCTCAGCGCGGAGCCTGACGCAGGGCTCAACCTCACGAACCTTGAGATGGTGACCTGAGCCGAATTCAAGAGCCGACACCTAACCAACTGAGCCACGCGGGCACCCCACGCCTACCAAATTCTTACGTGATCTGTATAAGCAGAAATTTTTGGGTCAAGTGAACAAAAGCCTACATTAAACCATAAAATAGAAAGTCACGGCTCCTCGATCGAGACATGACATGAGCCAGAAGCTCTCGAATGAAGGGAAGGCTGGGTGTCCGGCATACTACTGAGAGTCCGCACTGTTATTCCTCGTCCCAGCTTTCCCCTAAGAGACCCATCGCCTGGCACCAGAGTAACCGTGACTTGGGGAAAAGGAAGGATCTAATCAGAGCTTTAAAGGACTTCTGGACACCGGCTCTGAAGTGATGCTAATTCCAAGAGACCCAAAACATCACGGTGGCCCGAAAGTCAGAATGAAGTCTTACGGGGGTCAGGTGATCAATGGAGTTTTAGCTCAATTCCGTCTCACAGTGGGCCTGCTGGGTCCCCAAACAAATCCTGTGGTTATTCTCCTGCTTCTGGGATGTATGTTTGGAACGGACCTAACTTAGCTGCTAGCAGAACCCCTACATATTTGCTCCCTGACCTGTAGCGTCAGGGCTACTGATGTGGGAAAAGCCAAGTGGGAGCCACAAGAGCCCCTGCCTCTCCGTAGGAAAATAGAAAAACAAGAGAAGGACCACATTCCCGGAGGGACTGCAGAGGTCAGTGCACCCATCAAGAACCTGAGAGAAGCAGCAGTGATTTCTGCCACACGCTGTCTGGCTCCCAGAATGGCAGTGGATGATTACACGCTTAACCAGACAGTGACTCCAGGACATGGCTTCATCGCTTGAGCAATTTAACACATCCTCTGAAACCTCACGTTCGGCTACTGATCTGGCAAGTGGCTTTTTCCCCTACTTGTCTACCAGGCCGACAGCAGATGCACTTTGTTTTCAGCTGGCAAGGCCCTCGATATGTCTTCACGGCCCTACCTCGGGGGCATATCAACTCTCCAGCCTGATTTAGTTCTCAGGGGCCTTGATTGATTGCCTTTCCCTTCCGCAAGATATCACACTAGTCCATTATGCTGATGACATTATGTTGCCTGAACCTAGTGAGAAAGAAGTGGTCACTGCTCTAGACTCATTGGTGGGACATTTGTGTGTCAGAGGGCGGGAAGCAAATCAGACAATAGGCAGAGGCCTTCTGCCTCAGTGAGATTTCTAGGGGTGTGGGGCATGATGAGAGGTCCCTTTGAAGATGAAGGATAAGTGGGGGGCGCCTGGGTGGCTCAGTCCGTTGAGCGTCTGACTTCGGCTCAGGTCATGATCTCACGGTTCGTGGGTTCGAGCCCCGCGTCAGGCTCTGTGCTGACAGCTCAGAGCCTGGAGCCTGCTTTGGATTCTGTGTCTCCCTCTCTCTCTGCTCCTCCCCCACTTGTGCTCTGTCTCTCAAAAATAATAAACTTTAAAAAAATGTTTTAAAAAAGATGAAGGATGAGTTGTTGCACCTGACTCCTCCTAAAACCACGAACGGGGCGTGATGGGTAGTGGCCGTCTTTGGATTTTGGAGGCTATGTGTTCCTCATTTGAGTATGTTACTCCAGCCTTTTTGCCAAGTGACCCAAAAAGCTGCTCGCGTTGAGAGAGACCCAGAACAAGAGAAGGTCCAGGCTGCTGTACAAGCTGCTCTGGGCCATATGAGGCACCGTTTGGGCCACGCGGTTCTTAAAGTGCCAATGGCAGATAGGATTGCTGTTTGGAGCCTTTTACAGGCCCTTATAGGGAGATCAAAGAACAGGCCCAAGGATTTTGGAGCAAGGCCCTTCTATCTTCCATAGGTAACTACTCTCCTTTTGATAAACAGCTCTTAGCCTGCTATTGGGCCAAGAGACTGAACACTTAACCATGACCGCTAAGTGACCATGTGACCCAAGCTGTCCATCATACGCGGAGTGCTCTCTTACCCACAAAGCCATGAAATTGGGCTTCCACAGCAGCACGCCATCATCAAATGGGAGCGGTGTATACATGATCGGTACAGGGCAGGTCCCGAAGCACAAATAAGTTACGTGAAGACGTGACCCAAATACCCGTGGTCCCCACTCTTGCTACACTGCCTTTCCTCTCTCAGCATTGCACACGTGGCCTCTTGAGGAGTTTTCTACCATCAGCTGGCAAAGAAAGAGAAGACCCAGTTCTGGTTTACAGATGGTTCTGCATAATATACAGGCCCCACCAAAAAGTGGACTACCGCAGCACTACAGACCTTCTCTGGGACATCCCTGCAGGACGGCGGTAAAGAGAAATCCCCGCAGTGGGCAGAGCTTCAGACAGTTCACCTGGTTGAAAGACAAACTCTCGCAGGGAGAAATAGCCAGACAAGTGATTTTATACAGAGACATGGGCTGTGACCAATGGTTTGGCAGGATGGTCGGGACTTGACTGGAAAATGGATCATAAGGTAATTCGAGGAACAGGTATATGAATAGACTTCTCTGTGTGGACGGAAAATGTGAGAATATTCGTATTCCATGTGAATCCTCACCCAAGGATAACCTCAACACAGGAGGATTTTAATAATCAAGTACATAGGATGACTCGTTCTGTGGCTACCGGTCAGCCTCTTTCCCCAGACGCACTTGTCATTGCCCAATGAGCTTATCAACTCATGGTGGCATCATGGAGGTGACGCATGGGTTCGGCAACATGAACTTCCATTCACCAAGGCCAACCTGGCCATACTCACCACCGAGTGCCCGATCTGCCAACAGCAGAGTCCAACACTGTCTCCAATATGGCCCATTCCCCAGGGTGATAAGCCAGCTACTTGGTGGCAGATTGATGACATTGGATAGCTTCCATTATGTAGGGGTCTACATTTTGTGCTCACTGAAATAGACACTTGCTGCATGCAACACTTCTGCCAAAACTATTACCTCCGGACTTACAGAATGCCCTGTCCATTGGCATGGTATTTCATACCGCATTCGTCCTGATTAAGAAACACACATCATAGCAGAGGAAGTGTGGCGATGGGCCCATGGTTGTGGAATTCATGGTCATACCACGTTCCCCGCCATCCTAAAGCGACTGACTTGATAGAACAATTAAATGTCCTTTTGAAGACTCAGTTAAGTGCTGGCTGGGTGACAATAACCTTCAGATAAAGCTTGTCCTGGGTAAGGTTCTCCAGAGGGCTGTATGTGATCTGAATCGGTATCTTGTAATGCTGTTTCTTCCATAGCCAGTGTTCATCGGCCCAGGAACCAAAGGGTTGAAATGGAAGGAGTACCACTGTTACCCCTGGTGACCCATTAGAAAATTTTTGCTTCTTGTTCCTGTGATCTTACGCTCTGTGCCGGTCTGAGATCCAAAAGGGTGAATGCTTCTACCAGGAGACACAAAAATGATTCCATTGAACTGTGGAGTTAAGACTGCCACCCGGCCATCTTGGGCTCCTCCTGCCTCTGTATCCACAGGCAAGGAAGGGAGGTAAGGTTCATTGATCTGACTACCAAGGGGACTGCTTGCAGACTATCATTCCACAGTGAGGGTGGGAGAGTGTATCTGGAATATACAGGAGATTCCTCAAGGCATCTCTTAGTGAGGCCTAATGCTCTGCAATTAGGTTCAATGGAAAATGTACAACAACCCGATTTAGGCATGACTACCAATGACCCAGACCATTCAGGAATGACGTCTTGGGTCACCCCACCAGCTAAAGAACCACGGCCAGCTGGGGTGCCTGCAAAAGCTAAGGGAACACAGAATGAGCAGCAGAAGAGATAGTCGTCACAAATACCAGCTACAATCACATGACTAGCTACAAAAATGAGGACTATCATCGCAAGGAGTATTTACTCCTTTTTTTTTGTTATGAGTGTGTGTGTGTGTGTGTGTATGTATGTGTGTGGGGGATTCCCTCTCTTATTCCCTTATCATGTAACATCAAGATGTATTGATTTTATACCATAGTACATAAGCATTACTGATTTTACATTATATTACTCAAGGACTTTACCTCCTCTTGTGAGGATGGGGCTAGTGCCTTTTCTGTTGAATGTAAGATTGTTGTGTCATGTTAGAATCAGGTTGAATTATGACCTTGCTATTGTCTTTCTTCGAGGTTGAGTATTATTTAAGGAGATTCATATGAGTGTCACGTTGACACAGAGTTTGTTATTTGTGATGGCTAACTTTATGTGTCAACTTGACTGGCCACGCAGTGCCCAGATTAAGCATTATTTCCAGGTGTCTCTCTGAGGGTGTTCCAGATGAAATGAGTATTGAAGTTGGTGGACTCAGGAAAGTAGATTGCTCTCCCCAATGTGGGTGGGCATCACCCAACCTGTTGAGGACCTGCTTAGAATAAGAATAGAATAAGAGCCAGAGGAAGGAAGAATTTTCCCCTTTTCCCCTGCCTCACTGTTGAGCTGGAACATCTCCTCTCATCTTCTCCTGCCCTCAAGACTGGAATCTACATCGCTGGTTTTCCTGGTTCCCAGGTCCTTGGAGTGGGACTGCGTTATAACTCCTGCTTTCTTGAGTCTCCGGCTTGCAGACAGCAGACTGTGGAACTCCTCAGCCTCCATTGTTGTGTGAGTCAACTCCCCATCACTCACACACACACACACACACACACACACACACACACACCCCATGCAAGTTCTCTTTCTTTGGAGAACGCTGACAACATGTATTATTTCGTAATATCATACAGGATAGTTTCTGCTCCAAAATCCTCATGCTCCAACTGTTCGTCCCTCTTTCCTCCCACACCCCTAACAACCACTGATCTTTTTACTGTCTCTCCAGTTCTGCCTTCCAAAATGTCATAGAGTTGGAATTATACAGTATGTAGCCCTTTCAGATCGACTTCTTTCACTTAGGAAGATGTATCCTAAGGTGCTTCCATGTCTTTTCATGGCTAGATAGTTCATTTCTTTTGATCACTAAATAATATTCCATTACATGAGTATAGAATGGTTTATTTACCCATCCACTGAAGAAGGACATCCTGGTTCCTTCCAATTTGGGGAATTTCTGAATAGAAGCTCTGCAAACATTCATGTATAGGTTTTTGTAAGTATATAAGTTTTCGACTCATTTGAGTATATGCCAAGAAGTTTGATTGGCAGATTGCATGTTAAGTGTATATTTAGTTTTTTTAGAAACTGCCAGAGTGTCTTCCAAAGTGGCTGTACCATTTTGCATTCCCACCAGCAGTAATTAGAGTTCCTGTGGCTCCACATCCTCACCAACATTTGATGTTGTCGGTGTTCTGGATTTTGGCCGTCTTTAATAGGTACATTTTTGTGGGATTTTATCGTTGTTTAAATTTGTAATTCCCTAATGATGTATGACATTGAACATCTTTGCATATGCTTATCTGACATGTTCATAGCTTCTTTGTTGAGGCATTTATTAAGGTTTTTTTTTTGTTTATTAAGATTTTTAAATGAGACTCTTCCGTTTTTTTTAGGTTGAGCCTTAAGAGTTCTTTGTATATTTTTATATGAGTCTTTTATTAGATTTGTGCTTTACAAATATTTTCTCCCTTATCTGTGGCCTGTCTTCTCATCCCCTTGGTATTCATTTCTTTTCTGAGTTTCTAAAATTTTATTTGTGAGTTTATTTGGGATAATATCTATTGCTTTTTGTTCAAGTTCGCTATTTATTTTCTGCAATACCTAATCTGCGGGTGATCCCGTCCAATGTACTTTTGACCTGAGCTATTTTAATCTCTAGAAACTTGATTTGCATCTTTTGTATACCTTCCTTTCTCTACTGAACATGTTCACTCCTTCCTATAACTTCTCAAAAATATAGAATGTAATTATAATATCCATTTTAATTTCCATCTAATGCTTTAATCTCTCCATTTCTGGATCAGTTCTAATGGATCGTTATTTTGCCTTCTCATTGTGGTTCGATTGTCCCTCTTTTTAGCATACCTAGTAATATCTAATGGATGCCAGTCATTGAAATTTTTACTTTTTTGGTGCTGAATATTTTAGTATTTCTATAAATATTCTTGCCTTTGGTTCTGGGACGCAATTAAATGACTTGAAAATAATTTTGTCCTTTTGGGTCTTGCTTTTAAGCTTTTTAGGTGGGGTCCAACCAATGCATGGTTGATGTTAATGAGTCCCCACTTTTCAGGATTGAGTACTATTCTGAGTACTGACATACTGAGTGATTTTCCGTTCTGGCTGGAAGGACCAGGCATTTTTCTTGGCCGTGGTGGGTCCTAGGGATTTGTTCCTTCTGATATTTTGAGGTCATTCTTTGCCCTGCCTTGGGTAGTTGACCTACATGCTGATCTGTGCTCATAAGCTCCCCTAGCCTAGTTTCCACTCACCTGGCCCCTTCTCATCCCCTCCTTTACTCAGCCACATTCACAGTGGGTCTTGTCCAATTTTTAAAAGAAGCCTGGGTCTTTGCATGCAGTTTTTATTCCTTCTACCTAGAATGTGCTTCCTCAGCCCGGCTTCACTGGGGCCAACTGGCATTGGGCTCTGAGCTCCCATATCGCCTTTTCTTATGCAAATACGCATCACTAATTTCCTCTCCAACCCTGTTTCTCACCTTCAAATCATTTTGTGGTTTAAAATAACTTGTTTGCATGTTTTGCTTTCCTAAGCTATCTCACTCCGTAGTTGATAATCACGTGGGGACAGGAACTCTCATGTTTTGCTTACCACTGGATTCCTTATGTCTTGGTCGTCAGAACACTTGGTTAATAACTGTTTAAATAGGGACCTTTGGCCTGATCGCTGACTAGAAACTGCCTCTATCAATTATTGCATCTCTGTTGTATGATTTATAATATCAACATAGTTATGGCTTATGGTCATGTTAGTCACATGTTTACTAGTCATTTTCTGCAAACTCATCCCCGAGGATCTGGGTTCAATCATAATATTTAAGCGAAAGTCCAACTTTATATGTTAGATTCTGTTGGTTTTCCACTCATCCGTCACCGAGTTTTATTTCCTTTATATTTTTTATTTTTTAAAACATGTAAAAATTTTTAAATTTTATTTATTTATTTTTAAGTTTTACAATTTAGACTGGGGTCCAGCTCAACAGGGCCTTCTACCTTCGCTGATTCCACCGGGCCCGTTGCTTTGGTTGTGGTTTCGCTGGGTGGTAGGTAGGGACAGGGGGAATGTCCCTCATCCATTCATGAGCGTCACTAATTAGATGATGAGGCTTTTGGCTACTGTAAGAGAGTCATAGCAAAAAAAAAGAGAGAGAGAGTCATAGTTATTCCTGCTGTTTACCTGAGCTTCATTGAATTTCTTCACTTCGGCATTCAGATCACTGTGTTCCTGAGTTGTAAAGGTCACATATTGAAATAAATTTGGTAGAGGCAGAAATACGTTTTTCCCAAAGATATGCTGATAATAAACCCTAATAAATACCTTTTTCCATTTTTTTCTGATTCTGACAAAAAGTCCCAGTGCATGGGGCGCCTGGGTGGCTCAGTCGGTTAAGCGTCTGTCTCCAGCTCAGGTCATGATCTCACGGTTCGTGAGTTCGAGCCCCGCGTCAGGCTCTGTGCCGACAGCTCAGAGCCTGGAGCCTGCTTCTGATTCTGTGTCTCCCTCACTCTCTGCCCTTCACTCCCTGCTCTCTGTCTCTCAAAAAATAAATAAAAGTTAAGATAAAAGAAAATAAAGTCCCAGTGCTAAAAGGCTTAATAACAAATTTTTCAAGTCTTGAATCGCTATATTGTACACCTGAAACTAACATAACACTGTATATTAACCAGCTGGAATTAAAATAGAAACTTTTAAAAAATCTCCCAAATCAATGGAAAAAAAAAACCTTGTAATTGAAGTTTTGAAACTTAAGAAGATATTTTCTGAGTTAACTAGGTTATTGCTCTGAACAAATATCTTCTTGTCATTATCATATCTATTTAATTTTGGCTGTTAATGTATACTAGTAATTGGCTTTTTATAGACCTCTGAGAAATCACATTGGCTTAAAATATCTATCATTAAATTTTAAGTGCAAATAGGTTAGGAGAATATGGATGTAACAGTATACCTATAACACGATTTAATTAGTGGGAAAGTATTTTGCAAATATTTAATAAGCCACTTGTACCAACTCTCTTCTAGCTTTGGGATCGTTTATTTTTTCTAAGGAAAGAGGGAAAATCCTTAAGATGAGAGTTGATTAATCTTTTTCCACAACGGTGAAGTACACAATTTCAGAATTATTTTGACTCTGAGGATTGTTCGCTTTTAGGCAACAATTATACATTTTATCGGTTTTGCTGTTGCGAAGTGACACGGGAATCACTTGCCAAAATGTCCTGCACTCAGACAAAGAACACGGCAGTGACATTGGTCTGCAGTGCAGAACGCTAGCCCGGCGGGAAGCACAGCTTTGCCGATACTGACCGAGTCATTTCGGTCCTATCGAGACATAGAAACGTCGATGCAATCTTGATTCCAGGAAGGAAGGGAAATTGCCGAGGGATTGGGCTGAATGACTCCTTTTTCCTCCCTAAAGGGGGATACATACGTTGATTCCAAACATTTGTAAAAACAACTAACCAAACACTTCTCGTTGACAACATCAAACGAGATGGGCTTCAGGGGCTCGTGGGAAAGGTCTGATTTTGTGATAATTCAGGACCTTTCATCTAAAGACGCGTTTCTCTTTTCAAAGCGATCTCTTCAAGAAGCCACATGTTACGCCAAATATTCTACCAGGTCTCGGAACCCATTATATACAAACCGCAAAATCTTGAGCTGGTGTATATTACCAGGTAATAGGCGAAGTGAAATTTTTCCAAGTTTATTTGCGGTTTCAAGATTTGGCCCTGTCTCCTTGAAAAGTCTGTAAGGACTCTGTGCAGCTCCTTCCCACACATTTTTGTGAGTGTATCTTGGCCCGGCCAATGCCAGGCGGCCATGGGCTCGCTTCCTTCTCCTAACACGGGTCTAGAGTCACCAGTTGACGCTGCGTGTCCGGCCTTTGAAATCCTCTGACGTGCAGACGAGATGTGCTGCAATCCCTGTTTCTGACGGAGGCGGAGACGAAAGCCAGGGCGTGTAAGAGATTTGCCCAAGGTGCCAGGACCGTGACCCCCAGGGGTGTATTAGTTTCCTATGGCCGCTGTTAACCAATCTACACGCTCAGTGCTTTAAAGCAACCGCTGTTCACTATCCTACAGTTTTGGGGGTCAGACATCCGAGGTGGGTCTTCTACCTAAAGTCAGGAGTCGGCAGTCCTGCTTTCCTCCAGGAGGCTCCAGGGGAGAATCTATTCTCTTCCTTTTCCAGCTTCTGGACGATGCCCACATTCCTTGGCTCGTGGCCACATGTGCCCATCATATGAGGACCCTGGTGAGCACACTAGGTAATCCAGGATCATCTCTAGATCCTTAATGTGCAAAGTCCTTTTTGCCCACGTGGGGAGACATAGACACGGTTCTGGGATTTAGGATGTGGGCATCTTTGGGGCCATTATTCTCGCCAACATGATGGGCACGTTTCCATTGTGGACTATTGCCTCCATTATGAAGTGTGTGGTTTTTTTTTTTTTTTTAATGTTTATTTATTTATTTTGAGAGAGAGAAAGAGAGAGCACAGGCAGGGGAGAGGCAGACAGAGAGAGAGAATCCCAAGCAGGCTCTGACAGTGCATAGCCTAATGCGGGGCTCAAACTCACTAACCATGAGATCATGACCTGAGCTGAAATCAAGAGTTGGAGGCTTAACCAACTGAGCCACCCAGGTGCCCCTAAAGTGTTAAAAGTTACATCATATGACTCTATTAGTACAAAGACAAATATAACTATGGCCCAATTTTTAAAATATATTCACTACTATAATATTCATTTTTGTTCTTACAATTTTGAAAGAAATTAAAGTTAAGCTTTTTTTTTTTTTTTTTTTTTTTTTGTCAACCTGCCGTACCTCACGGGTAAGTAGGTCCTGGATGAAAAAGCTAAAAATGCAACTTGGGTGTTTGGACCTCCGTTTCCATCCTCTTTGCACTAAATTTCTTGGGCGTAGCTTGGAACTTGAGACTGAACTGTGCTGTTTAGTGCAGGTGCTTTGGAATATGCTGCTACGTATGGCTTTCTTCGACTTGGCCAAGAGTTTACTTGGTCACATGACGTTTTGGCTGATCCCTACTGTCACTGAAGCTGTCCTTAGGCTTAGCAGCCCTCCACCCAGGAAAGCCAGCCATCACACCTGCACAGGTCTTTCCTCACCGGGAAACACTTCTCCGGAGAGGCACCTGTGAATCCATTTCCCACCTCCTGGTTTACGCGAAGATCCGGGAGGAAATTCGTTCCCCTCTGAAGTAGAAATCGACCTTCTCCGAATTGCTCTCTCTCTCCGGCACACGGCGTGAACGGGGAGTCTGACGGTTTATTATATGACTTTTGTGACCGTTGATGGGGCACACTCGGGACAGCGAGATGGCCCGAGACCTCCAGCTGCATTGGGTTGCCTGAGTTCCCCCGCCTCCCAGGGGATGAGTGGTGCTCCCCACAAGCTACTGACATGGCTCAAACTAGCCAATCCGAAGCCTGCCTCCTACCCTGTTCCTTCCCAGGGAAACCACACTAAGGGCCCTTGTCCACATTTTCCCCTCACTCCCTCTGCCTCTCTGCCTCAACCCTGTGATTCCCACATGGCCCTCCATGGTCGCCCCCCCCGCCCCGTGGGAGCCTGTGAGTATAATAATAAACTATCTTTTCAATGGCGGTCACCTTCTGATCTGTTGACCTTACACACACATGCCTCCACATCAAATACCCATTGAAATAATGAGATTTTCACAACCCAAAGAGCTCATTGAACCCAGGGTTATATATATATAAGAGTCCATACATTTAACAATGGGACATCGTGAAACCTGAATGTGAGCAGCAAGCCATTTGGAAGTCAAAGGCGAAGGAAGGTATGTTTAAAGAAGAAATTAATAAACGAGATCTGGTTCACAATTCACCTTCTGGGAAGGAAGACAAATGCTCACTTTATTGAATATTAATTACACGTAAAGCACTTGTAAGGACTGTCTAATTTAATCCTCACCACAAACACATAAGTTGAGAGTTATTATCTCCTTATTAGAGATTTAGAAATTGAGATTTGAGAAATGTAAGTGATTTCTTAAAGTCGTATAGTAAGTAAGTCGTTGGCCCGATTTTCAGTCAAGTCTGACTCACCATTGCCATTTCCAAAATGCAACATTATATACTTCTAGGTTTCTGCAAACATTTTTGAAAAGCAGGAGTTGGGAACTGAGGCCAAAATTCACAGTAACAAGTTGAACATGGAAAAAACTCCTTCAGAAGATGCCGAAATTTTTAATTCATTTAAAAGGAGAAGGAAATTGTAAGGTGTATGAGATCTGGAAGGAAGAAAAGCGATCTCCATATTTTCACAGAAAAGTCAAGGGCTCTGGTCCCTTTGAAGTTTGTTTACTTTACCCCGGAAAGATGAAAGCATCTGCAACATAAGGCCGATGGTGGGAAACCTGCTGTTACTAGATGCTTCGTTTTCAGACCTGTCCTGCCAGTTTCAACCAATTCAGGCTTTGACCTTGTTACTTCCACCTTGAGGATAGTGTAAATACCATGCACAACGGGAATGATCTCAAGTGATTGTGTTCTACTAAAACTATTGTCTATAGCCTATTAATTCTTTGATCAAAGTCTGTGCCGTACAGGTAAAACACTTTGAAATTTTTATATCATATTCATATTCCACTCGAAGTGTTTCACTAACTTCAATTCTTTTCTGTCTTAATTTTATAGAAATAGTAGATTTATCAATCCTTCCCTGTGCAGCATCACATAATATTTTACTAAGTCTAGTTTTTGTCATTGTGCACTTTTGGCTGTATGAGAATGAGTTGACCAATCAGCTAACAATGACCCAACGTCGGGGCGCCTGGGTGGCTCAGTCAGTTAAGCGTCTGACTCTTGATTTCGGCTCAGGTCATGATGTCACGGTTCATGGGTTCAGGTTACCTTCCTCAACTTCTCTCTACCTTGGTTTCCCCTTCTGGTAACCATTGATAGAAATAAGGCCAATCTCAGGGTTTCTGGGTGGTTCAGTCAGTTAAGCATCCGACTCTTGATTTCGGCTCGGTCATGATCTTGCGGTTCATGAGCTCGAGCCCCCGCATCGGGCTCTGCTCTGACAAGGAAGAGCCGGCTTGGGATTCTCTCTCTCCTTCTCTCTCTCTGCCCCTTCCCTGCTCACTCGCTCTCTCAAAATAAATAAATAAACTTAAAAAAACCCCACAGTTATCCAATGTCTTATTGTAGGTTTAAGATTTGTCCATTTTTACTCAAACTTTTTTACCACTTGAAATTTTATCTCTTCTCAGTATTATTTCAGGTCAGTTATTTCCCCCAATTATAAAAGTTTGCATGTTTATCATTGCCGTTTAAAATATTACCAAATTATGTGACTCAGTAGTATTTTTGCACAACCAACGAATACCAATTCTAGTTTGTCTTGATTTCTTCCGCCGGCACAAATTAACTACGAATTGGGTAGTTTTAGATGTGACTGCCATTGTGTTTTTATGACATATATTTCAAACTCTTTATAAAGAATTCTTTGGCCTGGTAAAAGGTTACCCTACATATATTCTCTTCAAATGAAAGAAAAAATCTTTATAGACTAAATTACAGCAAAATAGAACTCTAATTCCATGGAATAGTAATTGTGGGAAAAGATGATCATGCCATCTGCCAACTCCTTTTTTCTTTTTTTTTTTAATTTTTTTTAACGTTTTATTTATTTTTGAGATGGAGAGAGACAGAGCATGAATGGGGGAGGGGCAGAGAGAGAGGGAGACCCAGAATCAGAAGCAGGCTCCAGGCTCTGAGCCATCAGCCCAGAGCCCGACGCGGGGCTCGAACTCACGGACCGTGAGATCGTGACCTGGCTGAAGTCGGACGCTTAACCGACTGCGCCACCCAGGCGCCCCAGATTGGAGGTTATTAAATCAAAAACAAAAAACATCTAAACCCTGGAGAACAAACCAATACTCCTTCCTTCCTTCCTTCCCCTTCCTCTTTCCTTCCCTTTTTTCCTCTTCCTTTCTTTTTTTCTTCCTCTTTCTTTCTTTCTTTCTTTCTTCCTCTTTCCTTCTCTTTCTTTCTTTCTTTCTTTCTTTCTTTCTTTCTTTCTTTCTTTCTTCGTCTATAAATTTTTACTCTGAAACCAGTGAAAAAATATTGGTCTATTTGTGTAGACCGTCAGAGATGCACTATGACAAATAAAAGATACACGCTTTGTAATTCAAAAAGTTGTGGTTGAATGCTGGTTTCACCATTGAGTACATACTTGACTTTCACACATTTACCTCCTCACACGTGGCTTTAGTTTCCTCACTGTAAAATGAAGTTAACAGTACCCATTTCTCAGAATTGCACGGAGACTAAAGGAGCTAGTGAGTATACACTTAAACTCACAGAACATATTAAATAGTCAGTACATGGTAACCATTAATGGCCTAGCTTTCTTTTTTTTTCCATAACGAGGAAAATCTAAATTTGAATGTGAGAGCGTACCTCTGCATTTAATTTTTTCTGGTTAATTTTCTTTTGTCATGTTCCCTAAATCCAAGGAGGTCTCCTGACGAGATGACAGGATTTAGAACTAAAACACATGCCGAGGGAGATTTTTACCTCTCCGCTGCGCAGATCCCTTAGTCAATAGCAATATATATATATATATGGCCATTTGCTTAATGCTACCTTTCCACAATGGGTGACTCAGTTCGCTTTCTATGTGTATCTCTCTGAGGGATTGAGGCAAGATGGGGATTACTAGGCTGCCATTTGCATCAGGTTCTGTGCTAAAAGATTTCTCACTATTTCTGTCTCAATTCTCAGAGCACCTTTCCATAGTAAATATGACTCATTTCGGGGCGCCTGGGTGGCTCAGTCGGTTAAGCCTCCGACTTCAGCTCAGGTCACGATCTCACGGTCTGCGAGTCCGAGCCCCGCGTCGGGCTCTGGGCTGATGGCTCAGAGCCTGGAGCCTGCTTTGGACTCTGTGTCTCCCTCTCTCTCTGCCCCTCCCCCGTTCATGCTCTGTCTCTCTCTGTCTCAAAAATAAATAAACGTTACAAAAAATTAAAAAAAAATATGACTCATTTAATTTTACTTATCAAGAAATTAATACTCAGAAGACTTGTCCATCGTTCCAAAGACACCAGACAACCACAAAGAAATGGACTGGGTTTGGCATTCCCATTCGACTCTGGGTCCTCCCTACCGTACCGGGTTACTACAGACATGAAAATAACATCTTCATAGTCAAATGAAATTATTATTATTACAATTACTTTTCAAAGAGCACCCATAATAAGCTACACTATCTGCATCCGTTATAGATATTTTTACCGATTCCGTGGATTGCTTTTAATTTGAGTGTTTCTCTTACATAATCTACAAACTGCAGGCTTAGCTGGGCAGAATCCAAATCAACTTGTACATATTCCCATACATTCAGCCCTCCCATTGGCCAGCATCAGAAAAAATTAGCTTTTTTTTTTCCCCATCGTGATACATGTATTGAAGATGAGCTTTCTACAGAAAGGAATGACAAAGTTATCAGAGAAAGTAGGCAAAACCAAAGAAAGTTGCAAAGTTTCCTATCTTCTGCAATAGAAGAGAAATAGTTTGGGGCGCATTCACTCCTTTGGGCCAGTTTTTAGCAGGAGGGTCAGAATTTGATCACCAAAACTTGAGTTTTCGTATGGTTTTAGTGAAATTGGTACATTCTCTTGAGTTTTAAAAAATGTGTGGCAGACTGTATCCTTTGGATAAATACCTAGTAGTGCGATTGCTGGGTCGTAGGGTAGTTCTATTTTCATTTTTTGAGGAACCTCCAAGAATGAAATCTTGCCATTTGCAACAACGTGGATGGAACTGGAGGGTATTATGCTAAGTGACATAAGTCAGTCAGAGAAAACAGATATCCTATGATGTCACTCATATGTGAAATTGAAGAAACACGACAGATGAACACAGGGGAAGGGTAGTAAAATAAGATAAAAAACAGAGAGGGAGACAAACCATAAGAGACTCTTAAATACAGAGAACAAACTGAGGGTTGCTGGTGAGGTGTTGGGTGGGGGAAAGGGCTAAATGAGTGATGGGTACTAAGGAGGGCACTTGTTGGGATGAACACTGGGTGTTATCACTAAGTTCTACTCCTGAAATCATGATTACACTATATGTTAACTAACTTGGATTGAAATTAAGAAATAAGTTTAAAAAGAAAAAAAAAAAGTGTACTAGACTGACTCAGTGAGGATATATATGACTCATAAAAGTGATTTTACAGATCAGTTCCTGAAAAAATTTTAATGCAGTGGAGATTAAAACATTTTTTTATTAACGTTTATTTATTTTTGAGAGAGACAGAGCATGAGCAGGGGAGGGGCAGAGAGAGAGGGAGACACAGAATCCCAAGCAGGCTCCAGGCTCTGAGCTGTCAGCACAGATCCCGACGTGGGGCTCGAACTCACAAACGGTGAGATCATGACCTGAGCCGAAGTCAGACGCTCAACTGACAGCCACTCAGGCGCCCCTGCAGTAGAGATTTTTTTTTTTTAATGTTGATAACAAATTACAAAAAGACTGAAAAGGAGGTAAGACATCTTGGTGTTGTTTAATCTGGATAACGTGCACAAGAGATTCCTCAGTCAATTTCAGGTATCTGTATTTGCATAAATCCAGATGACAGGGAACATGCCAGTCATTTCCAGCCGCATCGCACACGTTTCCTTGAAGGTGTATTTACAAACATACCTGTTCTTTGTTCCACCCTTCGATTCCTCCGCTTCCGCCTTTGCATCATGTTTATTTCTCTGCTGAACGTTTCCACGGGGAGGTTTATATTTATGATTTTGCATCTGACAGCATCTTTGCTATAATGATTCTACCTTCTCGTTCAAAGGAACCGATTTTGTTGCAGGCCCTGCTTTCAGAACCGTATTCATAGGAGTAAAATAAACCCACAGATTTAATTTAAAAATCTTGCTCATCAGGAGCAGCCTTTTTAAAAGGACGTTATCTGTTACTTTCAAATCGAACACTGAGAGGTTTTTAGCGTGGCAGTTCCATTTGTAATTATATTTTGAATGGTGCGATGAAGTAATTAGAAACGAAAGGAAGGTTTCAAAGTTTTGACTCTTTCCTAGTGGCTTCAAAGATTTCTCTTCGCCATCGATTCTTTTTACGTTTATTTATTTATTTAGGTAATCTCTACACCCAACGTGTGGCTCGAACTCACAACCCTCAGATCAAGGGTTGCGATGTTCTTCCGCCTACGCCAGCCAGGAGCCCCACTTTATCATGGATTATTAACGTGGATTATTATTAACATGGATTTGCTAAAAAGGGCCAAGGTCTGGTGTTCGGCTTTTAGTTTTGTTTGGGCTCACCAAAAATCTCAGGGTTATATTTTACATCAATTCTGGAAAATTGTTGGCCAGTATTTCTTTAAATGCTCTGAATTTTGCTTCTCTTTGATTCTCTTTCTTCTCTCCTGTTGAGACCAAAATTACGCATCCTTTAGAAATTTTGAGCGTGTTCTGCAAGTTTCTTATGATTCTGTTTCCGTCTACCCTTATTGTCTCTCCCATTCATTTGGCTGTTTTCTACTGATTTGCCTTCTGGTTCAACAACCCTGTCCAGTCTCCTCATACTCATCCACTGTTGTCATAATTGAAGACACTGTATTCTTTTCAGTTCTAGAATGCTCGCTTGCTTTTTATACAATCCAGTTCCCTGATAAAACCCTCCACTTTTGGTCTTCTCCGTCTATATCTTGAACTCATCAGTCAGTCTACCGCCCCTCACTAGCCGGGACACCTGTGATTCTGTTCCTATATCGTTTGCCTCTCTTGGTTACTGGTTATATCACCTTGTCTCTTTGCTTGACTGCATTCTGAGAATGTGGCAGGCACGTCCTTAGAGGACTCGACGATGTCTTCCACTGTGGAGGGGGGTTTTCCTCTGTTAGACCATTTGTGGGGACTGATTCCCCACATCTACTGCCGGGAAAACACTTAAAAATAAAGCCTGCTGCCAACCCAGAAAACATTTCCACAAATGTGAAAAAGAGCGAGAAAACCGTGTTCATAGCAAATAAGCATTAAATTCGACGGCAATCCACTCAAGAGGTTGCAAAGACAGAATGGAATCCCACTCTTTCTTACAGCCAACAATACGCATCCCATTGCGTTCTTGGAAACTGCCTTTATCAGAAAGAAAATGAGAACTTCCGGTGTCTTTTTAATAAGCAAGAAATTACCTCTCGGAGCTAAGGGTCTAAACGTAAACCCCCAGAGACAGAAAGACATGGTGTCATGCTCCTTGCTGTCTGCATTTCAAAGAGATCTCTCCAAGATCTCCAAGAAAGATATTCCCAGGATGCGAAGAGTCTGATTTAGCTTTAACAGTTTTTTATTAGTTAATTTATTTTTTGAGAGTGAGAGAGAAAGAGAGAGCAAGGGATGGGCAGAGAAAGAGGGAGAAAGAGCATCCCAGGCAGGATCCTCACTGTCCACACAGAGCCGATGCGGGGCTTGAACCCATGAACTGTGAGATCAGGACCTGAGCCAAAATCCAGAGTCAAACGCTTACAGACTGAGCCGCCCAGGCGCCCCTAGCTTTTAAACAGATTTATGTACATCTCACAGAGGCAGCGAGAGCACCTCCAACTTCAAAATTCTGAAAGAAAATGATAAAGAGGAGGGAGTAGGACAGTTTCCTTCCTTTATGCACCAGGGAAAATTTTTAATTTCCTTTTTTTTCTCCCAGATTGGTATTTAGCCTTTACACCAGTCGGAGTTATTCTCCGTCAGAACCGGGTGGCAGTTTGGGTAAGTTTCAGTGAGATTCCATCTCCCTCCAGTTCACCTCCCTTCCTTTCAGTTGAGGATCCGTGGCGGATCCGGTGGGTTGTAGAGGACCCGCTTCCTGTTTTGACCTTCCTCTTGAGCCAACCCGACCACAGCTTCAGAATCTCATGACTGTCTTGAGTGAGAGCCCGCTGTGTGTTTCAGCACCCCGCCCTCCTCCAAGTCACTCTAGTCTCATGCAAATGTCCCCTGCAAAGGTCTTCCTCCAAATGCAGTAGAGACCTCCAGGCCAGAAGCAAGGGTGGGCCCTCAGGGTCAACTCACGTCTCCCTCCAGAGCCCAGTCTCAGGCACCTAGTGGCCCAGGTCTTTGTGTCCCGCAGGCCCTGGCGCCACAGGAGATCTTACTCTGCCTTTCAGACGCTTTGCCATCGCGCTTTCACCTTCCGTGCAAACTCCAGCAAACGTCTTCAGGGAAAACCAGCCTGAACTTCATGCCCCCGAGGACTCCCGCGGTCCAACTCTGTGAGACTGGGGGAGTTTGCCGGTTTCTCTTTTCCCCAGAGGTGCTCCTTGGCCTTGGTCAGCCCCCAGTCCTCAGCCAGTGCCCAGAGCTGGCAGACGGCCCCAGGAGGACGGGGTGGGGGGAAGACAGCGGACTCTGGACGTGCCCGGAATGGCCACCCCCTCTTTAGAATTGCACCCCACCTGGTCCTCATGGCTCCCACAGCCCTCGGATGCCATTCCCAATACAGTCTCTGCAGTGTAAGCCTCTGTTGTGCGCGGGGCCCATGCTGGGCATACAGGCATGTACTGGAGGCAGAAATGTCCCCCCGGATCACTGTCTAAGGCTTCGCTTCTGGGACCAAGCCCTGAGTCTGTTTTGTTATTTAAATAAACAAACAAACAATCCACATTGCTCCATAGCTTGTAGCCACCGATTCTTTAATTTAGTTATTTCTTTTAAGTTTATTGATTTATTTTGAGAGAGAGAGAGAGAGAGAGAGAGATAAAGAAAGAGCACAAGCAGGGAAGGGGCAGAGAGAAAGAGCTCAGAGCCTGATGCGGGACTCGAACCCAGGAACTGTGAAACTATGACCCGAGACGAGAGTCTGATGCTTAACCGACCATGCCACCCAAGCGCACCAACTCTTCAAAAGCACAGTTTCCACAAACATCTTTTTTTTTTTCTTTTTTCCAAGCGTCCCTGTGCCTTCCTCTTCTGTGTGACCATCTTGACCTGTCCTATTTTTCTCGCATTACAGCACCTCCCTCTTTGGCACTGAGGACATCGTCTCCACAGTCCATCCGCATCGGCTTCCTCTCAGCTTTTCTGTCTGAGATGTTAACTGCTTTCAAAAAGAAGTCATTAATATGTTCCGCTGAGGTGTGAAGGCACCAGGATTGCTTTCATTTACGTAGCACAAGAGAGGAGCGGTTTTATGTGAATACTAACTCCTTAATTTCTCTGGCTTGCCGCGTTCGTGTTCTTACCTTTACGGAGAGTGCCAGTTCAGTGCGTGGCATAGAATGGCTCGGAAAATCTGATGTTTGGTTAACGAGTCATAATCACAGAGACCAAACAAAGAGTCGATCGCAGGTCCTACCCACACGGCAACATAAAGACAATAACTTAGCGCATCTTTGATAAGTCGGAAGCGACTTCAGAGTGAAACGGTACCCTTTTGATGTTGTTTATTTATTGGTTTGCTCATCGAAACAATGAATATTGATCAGGCCTTGATCAAGCGCTTTGACAATCATCGGCCAGTGGCTGTTCAGAACGCTAGTTGACGGAGACAGTGATTAGTGGCCTCTTGTAGAGGGATCGGGAAGATGGCAGACCTTCTCGAAAGTGCCGGACGATTCGAAATCAGATTATCTAAGGGGGAGAAAGTAGGATGTTAACAGCAAAGTATGAGACGTCCACATTCGAGTGCTGCCTCTGCCCCTATTCAAGCGCCAGCAAAAACGATCCGGGCCAAAAATAGTTTATGTGCTCTGTGTATCACAGACATTGATCAGTAAGCCACTGCTTGGGCAAAAAGCAAATATCATAAATAACAGAAATTGGGATCAATAACACCAATATTTTGCCGTCTACTCCATAATGACACATTCTTATGCGACGAGGTCTAAAAAAATTAGGAGGTCCTCGTATTTACTATCAGAAAGACCGTAAAATAGCCAACGGGAGGACAAAAGCATACGGTGTGTGTTATTTAACACTGCAGCAGGTGGGAGCCCTGCGGGTGAGGTGCTCGCACGTTCCCCCGGTCGGAAGAAATCGGGCAGCGGCAGGGCGCTAATGAAGGAGTCGTGTTTCAGCCGCAGCAAACGTGAAGCAGATTTCAAACTGCGAGGTGGGCTGTGTGTCCCCGCAGGGCAATCAATGCGGAGTAATTCCTTCCGCCCTTACAGTCTTCGTGTAACCCGGCACCACCTGACTGTCACCTGCTCCTGGCCCAGAAATGCCTGTGGTCGCACGTGCCTGCGTGTGGTGGGCGACGGGAAGCCCCGCCACCTGCACTCGTGTTGGGTCTATTCCCGCCGTAAATGAAACGCGTGTTGGTCAGGATACGAACACAGATTCGGGAGAGCCTTTCAAAGCCGCATCGGCCGACTGGGGCAGGGCGTCGGGAGTTCTGCTCTCAGGGCCACCCTCACCTCTGGAGCCCGGACAACTCGCACAACTGGAGGCACCTCTGGAGGCCGGACAACTTGGGGGAGCCAGTCCCCGGGCGGGCTGGGCCCAGGCAGCCCCACTGCCCCCCACCCTCCTCTTCTGCCCTTCAAGTTCTGTGTCTCCCTCTCTCTCTGCCCTTCCCTGCTCATGCTCTGTCTCTCTCTGTCTCAAAAGTAAATAAACATTAAAAAAAAAAAAAAAACTCTCATTGAAGAGGCACAGAGAGCGTCCAGGTCGGTGACCAGGTGGCGGTGCTGGGAGGTGACGCACCCGGAGAGCGCGTGGAAGCTCCTTGTCCCTCCCCACGCGGCCCGCCCCCTGCATCGCAACCAATTTATTGCATCAATAAATTGATCGTGGTAAGAAAAGCACTTCCCTCAGTGCTGTGATTCGTCCTGGCAAATTTTCAGCCCTGAGGAGCAGGCCATAGAATCCCTGGTCTCTACCGGGTCCCGCAGAAGCATGAGTGGCCCGGGACTTACGGCTGGTTCCAAAGTGGGGGACGGTCTTACGGATCCGCGGGGTCTGCCTAACTCTGGATTAGGTGGCGTCAGAATCGGTCCCGACTGTTCGGTGCCCAGTGGTCGGACACCAGAGACTCGGTCGTCGGTGTGCAAAACGCCCACTAAATGGAAACATGGCAGAAACCATGGCTCCCACGCCTGCCCGCCACGTGCGGTGGGATGGAGGTCAGAGACACGAGGCAGGGCCAGAGAGGAGAGAGGGCAAAGGTGGCACCGGGGGTGACATCCAGGGAGCTGGGAGGGTGAACCGGCAAGCCTCAGCCAGGGCGGAGGAGCAGCGGATCTGGAAAAAGGTAGTTTGGGTCACGCGGATCGCAGCGACGGGACGCCACACCTGGGACGCGGAACAGTCCTATGTTTCTAAAGACCAAGTGTCCACATTAGGTAGGGCACAGCCTCTTGAATTTCAAAACCGAACATCCACTCTTGGGATTTACTCACCTGATGCAGAACATCCTGTGTATTAGATAAGTGTGCTAACGTTTCCAATGTATATTTAATCTGCAGTGTCTCAGTTCGCTCTAACTTTCTGAAGAGTTCTTGGTCCTTTATTAAATTACGCCAGAATGAAATGAGTTAAGAACTTAGTTGACTTTCCCAGTTCAAGGTCCTGTATGCAATTATCCTCTGTTGTCTTACATTATTGCTTTTTTAACCTACGTTATGTCTTTAACATTTTATTTCTCATTACCCTGTATCTGTACCCGACTCAAGAAAATCTAACCAGAACTACCTTCTGAGACAGCCTGTGACAATCTGAGGAACCATTTTTATGGTAGGTGTTCCCAAAGAAAGAAACACGACCAAGTCGATCTCATTCAATCACCTCTAAGTCTGTATTTCCTGTGCGCCTATGCTCTGAGCCCTTGTCTTCCCTTCAGGAAGGAGAATTCAACCTTCACATTTTGCTATGGCTTTCCCTGCAGGAACAAGGAGTGATTTTACTATCCCCTCCTCCTCTCTCTCTCTCTCTCTCTGGCTTTCCAGGATCATTGCTCTTTCCCGCAGGGCTAAGGAAGCAAGTCAGGTCAAATCACATTTCCTTTTATCTTCCTTGAGGGACCGCTGGTGACCAGGAGGGCCCGTTGGGACAGTGGGGCATGGGGGGGGATAAATAAACTCCTTCACTGGTTTCATTTTGTGAATTAATAAAGGTTACCAGTCTTCCTTATAAATCCAGCGTCTTTCACAATCATGGGAAAGTGGAAGCGATCTAGAAGTCCTTCAACAGGGGAATGAATTAAACTGTGGTATGTCCATACAGGGGGACATGGCTCATTAACAAAAGGAACTACTGATTCACCCAACAATGTGGATGAATAGTAAACGCATTTCATGATGTGAAAAAGCCAAACCCAAAAGGCTCTCTATTCGGCGATCCCATCCGTATACATTCCGTAAAGGGAAAAACTCTAGGGATGGAGAACAGATGGGTTACCGTCAGGGGACGCAGGTGCAGGGAGGGTTCGAAGACAGAAGCAAAGCACGATGGACGTTTTGTAACAAAGGAATCATCGAGTGTCGTGTCGTGTCTTTGCTGGGGGATGCCTCTGTATACATCTTGGTCAAAATAACATAGAGCTGTGCACTCTAAGGTATACAGTTAATTAATGTAAACTCTTAACTGATACATGTTACCTGGGAAAATCAACCAGGATGCGGGAGTAACCAAAAAGGACCATGAAGTTTAACAAAGGAAACTGACTCTGTTACAAATGACAAGCATAATCACACCGGCTCCTTTGAAGAACGAGGTCATTCACTTCCAACCTGGAGAATCCCATTCCTGGGGACCGAGAAATCACTTTTGGCAGGGGCGTCGGAGTGTCTCAGTCCGTTAAGCATCCGACTCTTGACCTCAGCTAAGATCTTGATCTCAAGGTCATGAGTTCAAGCCCTGCACTGGATGTGAAGCTGACTTGAAAAACAAAAACAAAAACAAAAAACAAAAAACAAAAACAACCCACTTCTGGGCAGGAAGAAAAGCAACGAGCCTGAAGCCACCACTAAGTTGCAGACTCACAAAGTTGGGAAGGACCCTAAGGGTCATTCAATTCACCTGTTGCTTCCAGGTTACAACTTTGTCTCGTCCCTAAATGAGATCATTTCCAGAGAAGAATCCGAAAATCAGCGGGATGGGTATTTTTTACCCTCGGGGGTCACCACTCATCTGGGTAATGGGACAACAGAGAGGGGGCCGGCCTGAGTCTCTGTTTACAGTGTGCAGCTCTTAGCAAAGCTCAATACGAGAGGCTGGTGAAATTCTGGGGCTGCGTTCAAGCCTTCGCTCCGTCACCTCGGTGATGAGAAGAATCCTCTCTTCACGGATCCCCTGAATTTCACTGTACTTTTTGTCCTGACCCTATTCTGGGGACTCCCCCTGCTTACCACGCCCAGCCCACAGGGAAGGTCTACACTACTGGGTGTTGTATAAAAGGACTTCCACATTCTAGTTCTTTGCCAACTGCTCTGACTTCATCCACCTGCTGACACCCTATTCCCAAGATGCCCTCCGGTCTGCGTAGAGTTTCACATACCCCCCCCCCCCCACCAAGCACATTCACGCTGCAGCACTCTGGCCTCTGCTGGTGCCCTTGATCTCCCTCAGGCACCGACACTTTTAATCGTTTGAAATAACACTTAACAGACAAGTTTTAATGGGAGTAATGAACGGACTCAGCCAGGTGAGTCTTAAATTCCTTTGGACCTGGTCCCCTCAGAAAAGCCTTCAGAAACTTTCTTCGGAAATTAAAAACAAAACAAAATAGGAAAGTTGCCAACCAGTCTGGGAGACGGTGGACACGAAGTTGGGTGAGCGGCAGAGACGATGTAGAGTGGGCGGGACCCCGAGCGCCTCGTCCACAGCAGGGAGCGTTGCAGAGCTTGGACCAGGGAAACAGGCTGGTCAAGGGGCGCCTGGGTGGCTCAGTCCGTTAAGCATCCGACTCTCGGCTTCGACTCAAGTCACGATGTTACGGTTCGTGAGTTCAAGCCCCGCGCCGGGCTCCGTGCTAACAATGCGCAGATCCTCTCTCCCTCTCTCTTCCTCTGCCCCTCTTGGTGTCTCTGTCTCTCTCTCAAATAAATAAGTAAACCTAAAAAAATAATGACAAGCTGATCAAGCTGTATCTTAGGGCAAAAAGTCATTTGTTTGGTTAACAAAGCTTAGGATGGACCGAAGCAGCTAAAAATAGTAACCTTACGACAGCGGCTTTGCGACGAGAAATGTAGGCAGAGACCGTGGAGCCCAGAAGTGGATTTTATGTGGATCGGGTTAGGGTTAGGGTTAGGGTTAGGACAATGGATTGACGGGGAAGGAGTCAAGGGATGCCATGACCGGAAGTCACCTGAAGAGCGTCCTTACATTTTAGAGACGGAGAAAGGGCAGACGTGGTGTGGTGGGGACCCTAGTTGGGTTTTCCTTCTGTTTTGCTGAGGACTGAGGCGCCCCTGGCCGGTCACAGGACCTCGGCTACCGGAGGAGGGGCTGGTAAGGCATCGCACCCCCTGCACCCTGGGTCGTCAGAGCAGTGCTGAGCCGGGACCCCCATCCCTCTCAGAAAACGGCCAGGTCTTCAGAAGCAGGTGGGGCACAGGGAGACAGTCCTCTGGCCCTTTGTCCTCAAGCAGTTGAGTTGCTTTCCTCTGAGCGGCCGGCTGCTAGGGACCCCTCACCCAGCACCCCACCTGCCCAGCACCCAGGGACCCCTCACCCCGCACCCCACCCACCCAGCACCCAGGGGCACCCCATCCAACACCCACCCACCCAGCACCCAGGGGCACCCCATCCAACACCCACCCACCCAGCACCCAGGGGCAGCATAAAGCAGAGATACACTAACAGTGGACTTTGAAGGAAAATTGTTTCAAGATTGAGGCGCTTGGGCGGCTCAGTAGGTTGAGCGTCCAGCTCTTGATCTCAGCTCCGGTCATGATCCCAGGGTCATGGGACTGAGCCTTGCATCGGGCTCTGCGGCGAGCACAGAGCCTCCTCGAGATTCTCTCTCCCTCTGCCCCTCTGCCTCTCTTTCTCTCTAAAAGTAAATAAATGTTTAAAAAATAAAATGAAATTGTTTCACCGTCTCTGAAAGCACCTCTCCACCCATGGGTGTGCAGGGTCCAGGATGCTGAGTATCTGGGATCCCTTTCTATGTGTGACATCGTAGGCCCCCTAGTTTGGTCTGTATTAGTTTTAAATAGAGTATGTTATTTGCTCTGCTGCTTTATTGAGAGACTACTATGTGGTCAAATTCGTCAGTCGTAAAAATACATCCCGTACCACATTGCTAGGAAAAATTCTCTCTGGTTTTTTTTTTTTTATACTATTTGTAAAGTGTTAAGTTGCTTTTGGTGTTTTTTGTTTGTTTGTTGTTTTTGTTGTTTTTTTTTTTACTTTCTATTTTGAAATGAATTTTAATTTTTACTTAGTTTTACAGAAAAGTTGCAAGGGCACAGAGTTCCCAAATAGGCTTGACTCAGTTTCCCTTAATGTTATCTAACATGATCACTGCACATTTACCAATACTAAGAAATTAACACCAGGGGCGCCTGGGTGGCTCAGGTCGGTTAAACGTCCAACTTCGGCTCAGGTCATGATCTCACGGCTTGTGAGTTCGAGCCCTGCGTCAGGGCTCTGTGCTGACAGCTCAGAGCCGGAGCCTCTTCAGATTCTGTGTCTCCCTCTCTATGCCCCTCCCCCGCTCACACTCTCTCTCTGTCTCTCAAAAATAAAAAAAAAAAAAAATTAAAAAAACTTAAAAGAAATAACATCAATACATTAATATCAACCAAACTGTAGACTTGATTGACATGTAACTATTGTGTCCACTGATGTCCCCAGGATCCCACACTGCATTTAGTGATCATGATTCCTAAGTTTTTTGTGTTTAATTTTTCCAGTGCGAGAGTTTATCCATCTGTCTTTGTTGGTCCGGTGCTTTTGAACAGCACTGGTCAGGTATTTAAAAATATCCTTTGGTTTGGGTTCGTCTGATGTTTCCCATGATAAGATGGGGTTCTGGGAAGATTTGAGGGGGAATGGATTTGGGGGAGGGTAACCACAGAGGCGATGTGCCTGTCTCACTACACTATATCACATGTAAATGATACAATGAGTCAACATGACTTGTTACTGGTGACATTAACCTTCATGGCATTGGTGCCTGCCCCGGTTTCTCTACTGTAGAGTTACTAGTTTCCCTTTTCTATTCACTATTTCTCAGAAATGGGTCATTAATTCCAGCCCACACTCAACAGAAGGGAAATTAAGCTTCACTTCCTGGAAAGAGGAATATCAAATAATTTGTGGACATATGTTAAAACCATCATAGTAATTAATAAATATTGGCATTCATCCATGAATATTGCCTGCTGCAATACCACCGTGATCTTCTAATGGTGATTTTCTATTTCCTCACTCTGTGTGCATTCATTAATTGGAATTTTTCCGTAAGGATGGTTTGCTCCTTTTCCTGTGTTTATTATTTATTCGGCTGTTGGATCCAGAGTCGGACTCCAAATAGATTAAAGATCAAAGGAGAAAGATGATAATAATAACGCCAACCTAGGATGGGGAAAACATTATAAACACAGCAAAAACATTAAAAGCAATAAAGCATTTCTAATCAACATTAGACACCCACAGAGCGTCAGAAGAAACGTTGACATACAGGGTACAACATGTATAAAGCACACTGTATGTTTTTTAAGCCGATCTAAAAGACACTAGAGAGGACACGTGGGTGACTCAGTTGGTTTAAGCATCCGACTCTTGATCTCAGCTCAGGTCCGATCTCACGTGATCTCAGGTCACGGTTTGTGGGTCGGGCTTGGCATTCTGTCTCGCCCTGTCTCTGCCCCTTCCCCACTTGCTCTCTCTCTCTCTCTCTCTCTCTCTCTCAAAATGGCTAAACAAACTTAAGAAAAATAAAACTCTCTCTCAAAATGCTAAATAACTTAAGAAAATAAAAGACAATAGATCAAAGTCTAGCATATACAAAAGTTCTTACACATGAACTGCGAAGAGGACAACAGCAACAGAGCTAAGAGGCCCCCGTTTTTTAAAAATCAACAGAAGATAAGGACGGGCAATTTCCAGAAAAGGACACTAACAGTCTGTTTGGTGAAGAGATGCTCACTTACTGGGAAGCCAAGAAACCTAAGTTGAAATAAGAGATACACTTCACATGCATCAAGGTGACTGGTAAGGCAGGGTGACATCATCTGTGTTGGCCAAGATGTGAGGAAACGATCTTTCAAGCCCTTCTGTGTGAGTGTGAATCCAGAGCATTCTGGAAAGGAATCTGAGGGGCGTTCAATGAAGTAAAGTAAGAGTGCGTCCTGTGACCCGCTCTCTCGTTTCCAGGCGTATATCTGAGAGATACTCTTCAATTTGTCTGTGAGGAGACACAGGAAGGGCTGGGTCTGTTGCAACAGGGAATTGGAAACAACCTGCTCCGTATTCTTAGTGGAATAGATGAGAAGGACAGAGCTGGTCCATGCTGCGGAACAAGGAAAAGCCCCGAAACGGAAGGAGGGACATGCAGCAACGTGGGCAGATCCGGAGAGCACAGGGGAAAAGGGAAGGTGTGGAACGAGGTTTCTAGCACACAACTATTTCACATAGAGTGAAAGCACGTGCTCAAAGCATTCACGTATTTTGACCAGGCTGCAGGCATCTTTAAGGACACACCGAGCATATTAAGTGTCTCCACATATTTGCAGAGAAAATATCACAGGGGGCGGATGAGAGGGGGAAATACTGTAAGGAGAGAAAGGTGTTAGGGGACCACTGGTTATGTTAATCTCTGAACAGAGGAAGGCAACTAACTTACTTTAAATTAGGAACCAGTTAATGTGCAAATGCCCCGGGGCACAGAAGAGACTGTTACCAAAGGGGAACTAGGTGAAAACGGAGAATCCCACAGACAGTATATTCAGGATATGGATAAACAATATGTGGTCTATTCACACCACGGACTATTATTCAGCCGTAAAAAAGTAATAAAGTACTGGGGGCATCTGGGGGGGCTCCGTCGGTTTAAGTGTGTGACTTTTGATTTCGGCTCAGGTCATGATCTCACAGCTTGTGAGTTCGAGCCCCACTTTGGGCTCTGCGTTGACAGTGCGGACGGATCCTGCTTGGGGTTCTCTCTCCCTTCTTCTCTCCGCCCCTCCCTATTCTCGCTCTCTCTCTCAAAATAAATAAATAACTTAAAAAAAGAAAGTAATAAAGTACCGATGTTTGCTACAACGTGGATGAACTTCAAACATCACAGTCAGCACAAGAAGACATATGATGCAGTTCCATTCATATGAAATATTTAAAATAGGTGAACCATAGAGACAGAAACAGATTCATGGTTGCCGGTGGGGGGGGGACTGGGGGAGAGGAACGATGTGGCACCTCCTTTTGGGGCAATAAAAATGTTTGGATCTAGAGAAACGTTACAGTTACACCAAAATTGTGAATGAACTAATAATTCCAGTAAGTTGTAGACTTCAAGATAGTAATTGTATGTTATCTGAACTTTACTTCAGTAAAAATGTAATTGTCAGTATCGGGGAAAAAGAGCAGATGACTCGTCTCTGAAGGGACACAGCCCTAGCCATACATCCAAATTTACTAAACAATTCGTCTCGGTCCTACAAACTACAGAAAGAACATCTCTCAGAGTGATGATTTACAGCAGAAGGACCAAATATATCTCAAGTTTTCGTAACCCATACTTTGACCAGGAAGCATATAATGGATTTTAATAATGCTTCAGACTATGCATTGTTATGTTAATATTAATAACATTTAGGGGCACCTGGGTGGCTCGGTCAGTTACGCGTCCGACTTTGGCTCAGGTCACGATATCATTGTTCGTGAGTTCGAGCCCCGTGTCAGGCTCTGTGCTGACAGCTCAGAGCCTGGAGCCTGAAGCCTGCTTCGGATTCTGTGTCTCCCTCTTTCTCTGCCCTTCCCCCACTCATGCTCTGTCTCTCAAAAATAAATAAACATTAAAATCATTTTTTTAAGTTTTTTTTTTTTTCCAACGTTTATTATTTTTGGGACAGAGAGAGACAGAGCATGAACGGGGGAGGGGCAGAGAGAGAGGGAGACACAGAATCGGAAACAGCTCCAGACTCGGAGCCTGAGCCCAGAGCCCGAACGGGGCTCGAACTCTCGGACCGCGAGATCGTGACCTGGCTGAAGTCGGACGCTTAACCGACTACGCCACCCAGGCGCCCCTTAAAAAATTTTTTAAATAATTAATAACATTTAGTACTTCTTTGTGGGATAGATATAGGTGGTTACTATGCATAATATATTAAATATATGTCTACATTATATAATCATAAATTATAGTTATATGTATGTGTATTATATAATTGTAATATGCATTTGCACATATAATTATGTATACTTTACATTGTGTATATAATTATATACATTATGCATTAAGTATAACATATAATTACATAGATATACATTGGATAGCCACTCAAACGTAATAAGGCGAGGACTGAGACATTTGGCAAACATTCTGAAAAGACCGTTCTGGTAGCAGGCGGAAGGAAACAGAAGCGAGGGGTCCAACGTGGGTGCAGGTCTGTCACGCGGAGGCTCCCGAAGGATTCAAGGACAACAGGTGACTTAGATCTGGCTGAGGTCAGGGGAGAAGACGTACGTGGCTGAACTGCAGTTACCCTTGGGAGAAGGCCACCATGACTGGGACTTGAGAGACAAAGACAGCAGAGGTGACCGTGGGAGATTCTGCCGGGCTAACGGATCAGACAATGCTGCGAGGGGGGAGATCCTGGTCCCGTTGAAGAACCTGGCGGTGTTTGAGGCGTGTTCGATGATTCCTAACATGGCTGAAAAGGAGTCAGCACATCCCAGAGGAGGCTGCGTCTATAACCCCTGCTCTGCTCACGCGTGTCAACTGAAGCCAGAGCCACGGAGGAGACTGTTTCTTGGATTTGAAGGTGGAACCAGCGTCCGTTTCTGGCGAACGATTTCGGGGAGGAACGATTAGGTGAACTTAAAGTTTTACGCCAACATTTGAGTTAAAGGGGCTAAATACTGACATTTAGCCTGGACTCAAAGTCGTATGTGAACATCACCCAACCTATTCCAGCCTTTTGGCGTGTTCTAACTGGTGAGGCAAAACAGGCACCGATCTCCCTAGCAGACAGCCTAGGCTTCTCTGAACCAGGCTGGATCTGGACGTAACTTCCTGTTTTAAGCGCCTTAAAAAGCAACATTGCAAGAGGCCAACTTTGATTCCAAAAGTTATGCCGCGTCGGAGGAAATCCCACAGTCCTTTGCTTTCTATCTCCTTAGGACTTGTGAGTTTTCAGACAACGTGCTGCTTCTACACGTATCTACACGTGCTCTACACGTATCAAAAAAATAAAAATAAAAATAAAAAATATATAATAAAGGTGTAACCTACTTGCATGGAAATTTTCCAAGCTTTCAGATGTCATGTTATACTTCATCCTTGTACATCTGATGAACATGAGTAATGAAGTTCCTACTCCAAACCTACACCCAGTGAGGCATCGTCGGATGTATCGATAATGTTGACCCTGGCCGCACGGTATTATGTTTATTCCTTTCTTTGTTGGCCTCCCCCCCAACTGGACGGCGGGCTCCTTGAGAAGAAAGACCTTGCTCATCTGATCACATTTCTGTCCCCCCGCACACAACGCGGTGGAGGAGATGGCTTGAAAACAGGCTGAACCACGAACGCATGTGCTAGATCTGTAAGCGCAAAGTGCTTGCAAACGAGCGGAGGAGAGCAGACACAGCAGGCCTCTCTGCTACCCTTAGAAGCGCCCGCTCACAAGGTTGCTCCTCGTCCGCAGTCCCGGGTCTCGCATTGGGACAGGGGGCGCTCCCCCTGTGACGCCGAGGACAGTGGCTCACACCTGCCACCGCGGTGCGATGGTGGGTGTTTGCCGAACATCTGTTTCCTTCCGGGAGTCTGGGATTTCTGCACGGGCCCGCTAGAAGGTGCCCATGTGACGACACTCTTGGCTGGCAGAATCGAGCACCTGCAGTGTGGCTCCGGCAGGAGAGGACTCTTGGAAGCCTGTGCCTGGTTTCCCCCAGACTTTGTCCCACGTGCCTTTTCCCTTTGCTGGTTTAGCCTTGTGTCCTCTGCAGGCTGTGAGTCCTGCGTGCCCTCTTCGTAAATCAATCAGATGTGGGTGGTTCTGGAACCCCCAAACCTGGCTCCCGCATGTAAGTGTCCGCGGGCACGAGCCGTGGCACGGTCCCTCTCTTCCATCGGCCTCGCTCTGTCGCTACTTCAAGTCACTGCAGTTCGGCTCAGCAATCATCTGTCGACCAGCCGCCGCGGAGAACCGGACCCACGGAGGGAAGATAAAAGGAAAAAAAGAGGAAGACGAAGGACCAGGTTGAGTCAGACAAACATGTCGGCTCTCGGAACACTCACGATTTGGTTCCGGTAGACCGGTAACCAGAAAACAAGTCAGACCGTGGAAGCTAGGGCAGAGGGAAGGCAAAAAGGTCCTGGGGACGAAGAAGAGAGTGGTGTTCCAACTTTATAATGACAACAGCTTGAGAAGCAGGTGCCAGCCCAGATGAGATGTAGTCCCATCTGAGATTAGTTTGGGATAGTCTATCATCTGGCTACATGGCGAGGGGTTCCTTTCATTACAAGTTTTCAGGCGAAGAGGGAGCAGATTTCACGGCGGTGAGCATGAGGCACCGGAGGACTGAATCTGTGGGCAAGAGGGCACCCTGGTCTCCGAGTCTCGGCACGTTCAACCTGAAGACACCCCATGGGGATCGTCTGAAGGCTGAGGACTCACAGCAGTGTCAGGTGATGTGCTGTGTCTGCAAGTTTTCAGTCCTTTCATGATTCTGCTTGGTTCTCGAGTCTGAAACTCACTTCTCTGCGTCAGGACCTGTGATACGGGCTGAGGACTCCATCCGGGTGGAGAGTAAGGACCTCAAGCTGAGAAGCTACAGGTGCAGGAACATGGACGGCAGACGTGGCCCAGGGTCACGTCTGGAGCCCGGCCAGGACGGCCAGGGTGTGATACGCTGAACCCAATCGGACTGATGTATTAGCCCTGAGTGCAGACAATGGTGTCATTACTGTCCTGTGGGTGACCGGTGCCTTGCTTCGTCTCTGTTCTTTAGCGTGAATCACTAGATGAGTTACTAGGGGAGCTTTGAAAAGTCCTGATGCCCAGCTCAACCCCAGACCAATGGGGTTGGCTCTTCGCTGGGAATCAGGAGTTTTAAAACTTCACAGGCACTGACACTGTATACCAAGCTGGTATGAAAGTTGTCACATTCTTTTTTTTAATTTAATATTTTTAGTTTTATTAATTTTGAGAGAGAGAGAGAGCCTGAGCCGGGGCGCGGGGGCAGGGGGGCAGAGAGAGAGGGAGAGAGACAGAAATCCCGAGCAGGCTCCAAACGCTGTCAGCAGGGAGTCCAATGCGAGGCTTGATCTCACAAACCATGAGATCGTGACCTGAGCCGAAACCAAGAGCCGATGATTAACTGACTGAGCACCCAGGTGCCCCGGAAAGTTGCCACATTCTCAAAGAGGGGCAGGTACAAAGGTTTTATTTTATTCTTTTATAATTTTTTAATGTTTACTTGAGAGAGACAGGGTGTGAGCGGGGCAGGGGCAGAGAGAGAGGGAGACACAGAATCCGAAGCAGGTCCAGGCTCCGAGCTGTCCGCACAGAGCCCGACGTGGGGCTCGAACTCACAAATAGCGAAATCATGAACTGCGCCGAAGTTGGTTGCCCAGCCGACTGAGCCACCCAGGCGCCCCCAAACTAAAGGTTTAAAGACTGTCTATAGCAAAGTCACACCAGGAAAAAACCGAGGCTAACGTCTCCAGGCACGGTTCAGAAGAAAGCTGTCTGTGAGACAGGGCCCAGGAGGAGACGGGCAGCCATTCTGGGGAGATGTTTAAGGGAACAGCTTGTCCACAGTCACCAACAGCGCAGCCTTGACACGCATTCGTTCCTCAATACGCTTGATCCCTGGCTCAGGATTTCATCCCGACAGCTCAGAAGACAAAGGCCATATTTTCCTGTGTCGTGTGGGCCTTACGACCTCTACTGCACAGTATTACCTTACTATCAAAACCCAGAATCTTGTCCTGAGAGGGGCCGAATCACGACGTAAACTGAATTGGAGCCTCTCACGGTATCTGCTGTGGAAGGAAAGGAATCCTGAAATTTGCCGTGGGGACGGTTGGAAAGGTGTTCGTGAAACTGGGGAACGGAAAGCCTAAATTCTGATGAGTCTGCTTTGCCAGTAGAAAGAGGGCTCCACGGGGCGCCTGGGGGGCTCTGTCGGTTAAGCGTCCGACTCCTGATTTCCCGCTCGGGTCATGATTCTCACAGTTCGTGAGTTCGAGCCCCGGTTGGGCTCTGTGCTTACAGAGCAGGGCCTGCTTGGGCTTTTCTCTCTCTCTCCTCTCTCTGCCCCTCCCCTGCTCACTCTCTCTCTCTCTCTCTCTCTCTCTCTCTCTCTGAAATAAATAAAAATAATTTAAAAATAAAAGAGCTGCTACATACCCATTGGGGAGATTTATCCTGCTTTGCTTAAAAAACAGCTACAATGGCCTCCCTGAGGGAGTCGCCTTGAGAGACGCTGCTGATTCTCCTCGGACCCAACCCCACCGGCCCTCTTTTGCTTCCTGACCTTTGCTTCCTGACCCGTAACTAGACTCAAGTCCCGGCAGACTCCAGAAGGTACAAAGTGTGACCTCTGGGGATGTGCACTGAGCTCCGAAAGGACCGTGTGACTTTTCCGGTGTAAGAAAAGGAATTTGTGCGGAAACGGGTGTAAAGCGTGTGGGGATGAGGGTGGAAGGAACAGGACGTGGTTCCGGACGGATCTGTGGCTGCGGGCCCACTAAGCAGAGAGGCTGAACTTACCACGGCGGCTTTGGGTTGGAACGGGGTTCTAAACGGTTTTGATGGGCCGGTTGGCTGAGACATAACCCAAAAGGCAGCTTACGCTAAGTAACGGTAAAGTACCAGACCTGCTTTGGTGTCCTACCAAGGCAAATATTCGAAACTTAGGGAGTTTCTCAGCCAGTTTGGGCTGCTGGGACAAAGCACCACGGACTGGGTGGTGCAGTCACAGCAGATACTTCTTGTTATAGTCCTGGAGGCTGGAAAACCTGAGATCAGGAGGCCGGCGTGGTTGGAGTCTGGTGAGGGCCTGCTTCCGGGTTTGCAAACTATCAACTTCTCTCTGCGACCTCATATGGCAGCAGGAGAGGAAGGGACATCTCTGGGGTTTCTTTCACGAGGGCTCTAATACCAATCCTGAGTAGCACACCTTCCTGATTGGATCATTTCCCCGGGGACCTCTTCCAAGACCACCGCACTCGGGATTAGAATTTCAGCATATGGGGGCGCCTGGGTGGCTCAGTCGGTTGAGCGTCCGACTTCGGCTTCAGGTCACGATCTCGCGGTCCGTGAGTTCGAGCCCCCGCGTCGGGCTCTGTGCTGACGGCTGAGAGCCTGGAGCCTGTTTCGGATTCTGTGGTCTCCCTCTCTCTGACCCTTCCCCGGTCATGCTCTGTCTCTCTCTGTCTCAAAATAAAATAAACGTTAAAAAAAAATTTTTTTTAAATAAAAAAAAGAATTTCAGCATATGGATTTAGGAGACATAAACATTCAGTCCGTTGCCGAGGGATGAGACAGAGTGTAGCTGTCATTCGAGGCATTCTAGCCTGTTCTGGGAGGGACGGAAGACACACTCTTCACCAGGACTGTGAGGAAATAAACTAGTGAAGGGAGCCCCAAGTCCTCCAAGCGTCCTGTGATGGCTCTTCGCTGTAGGCAGATCTTACAGTGGGAACGTGGTTATACTGGGAAAGCTTAACGCGATAGTAATTAATTGGATCTGGGGTGGCAAGGGCCAAGGGGCAAGACCCCGCACCAAAAGCAACGTGGACGTGGTGGCCGTAGTGGAGACCGTACTAGAGAGCAGAGTCAAAGCAGCCATCAGAGTAGAGACTCACAGAGACCCATGGCATTGGCCACTTGGTCGCTGTGTTCCTAGAAATGAAAGAAATGGGAAGCCCAATGCTCGATTCTTTTGGAGCGGAAGAATACAAGGCCAAGCGAATAAACCTTCACCTGAGTCGTAAAAGCAGAGTCATGGCTTCTCAGTCAGTTCCCAGACCTGAGCCAGTTTTTAGACCCTTGAAGGGATGGAAGGCCAGGAGGAGTGACGCTAGCACATTGCCCAAAATTTTGCTGCTAATCTTTCACCCAAACTTCCCCGCGGGAACGTCGGGCCTTCTACAAGATGACTGCGCATCGCAGAAAAGAAAGTAATCAGATTTTCCAGAGACCTTGGACACTGGCTGTGAAATGACACTAATTTCAGGAGAGCCAAAATGTCACTGTCGTCCACCAGTCAGAGTTGAGGCTTATGGAAATCAGATGGTCAATGGAATTGATCTCAGGTTGATCTCAGAGTAGGTCCAGTAGATCCCTGAATTTATCTTGTGGTTATTTTCCCAGGTCTGGCATGCGTAACTGGAAAGACATCCTCGGCACCCGGCAGAATCTCTGTGTTGATTCCTGGGTCTATTGAGTGAGTTCCATTATGGTGAGAGGGTCAGGTGGAAGCCTCTAGAACTGGGAAGCAGGAAGCCGTAAGGAATGGCACCTCCTGGAGGGATTGCAGAGATGAACAATCAAGGTCTTGATTGACCGCCATCAAGGACTCGAAGGGCGCCTGGATGGTGATGGCCAGGACCTCTCCACTTTGACTCGCCCATTCACTCTTTGCAGAAAACAGATGGCTCCTCAACAAGGACTATGGAGTCTCATACGTCTAACCAGATGGTGACTCTATGGTCCTGTACCAGATGTCGTTTCATCGCTTGTACGAATTAATACCTCCCCTGCTATCTAGTAGACAGCCGTTGACCCGAAACACGCTTTCTCCTCCAACCTGTTAGTAAAACCCACCAGAAGCAGTTTCCTTTCTGCCGGCCAGGCCAACAATACGCCTTCCCCTGTCCTGTCCCAGGGGCGTATCAGCTCTCCAGCCCTCCGTTACGGGGTAGCTCCCGGGGATCCTGATCGACTTTCCCTTCCGTGAGATACCACGCTGGCCCATTACATTGATGATATTATGCTGGTTGGACAGAGTGAGCAAGGAGTAGCAATTACTCTAGAATTACGGGCAGGACGTCAGTGTGTCAGAGGGTGGGAAATAGATCAGGCAAAATTCAGAGGCCTTTTACCTTAGGGAAATTTCTAGGGATCCGGGGGTGTGAGGCAGGATGGGCGATCCCTCCTAACTTGGATAACTTGCCAACCAGACCCCTCCTGCGCCTGTGAAAGAGGCATGATGCCCTAGTGGCCCTCGTTGACTTTTGGAGACAAATAGTCCCCGTTTGCGTGTGTTACTCCGGTCCATTTACCGAGTGACCCGAAAAGCTGCTAGTTTTGAGCAAGGCCCAGGATGACAGAAGGCTCTGCAACAGGTCCGAGCTGCCACACCAGCTGCTCCGTCACTCGGGCCATGTGACCCAGTAGTTCCGATGGTGCCCGAGGCGTCAGTGGCAGAGAGGGTTGCTATTTGGAACATCGGCAGGTTTTTATCTGTGAATCGCGGGGGCGGGACCCTAGGATCTGGGGACCAAGCCTTGCCATCCTCTTTGGGTAATTACTCTCTTTTTGAAAAGAGACAGCTCGTGACCTGTTAGAGGGCCTTGGTAGAGATGCTTCACCTTGGGCCACTGAGCTTACTGTGTGACCGGAACTGCCCATCATGAACGGGGCACCACCTGACCCACCTCGCCACAAAGTAGAACATTTAAAGCAGCGTTCATTCCATCATCCAGGGGGACTGATAGCCACCCGATTGGGCCCAGGAAGTCCTGGATAGCAGACATAAGTTACAGGAAGAAGTGGTTCGAATGTGCACAGTCCCCACTCCGGATGTGCTGCCTTTTCTCACCTTCTGCATCCATGGCCTCCTCGTGAAGACTACGTATAATCAGTTGAGGGAAGAAGAGAAAAGTCATACCTGGATCATAGATGATCCTGGCCTGTATACAGGTACTCCCCCTGAACACGGACAGCTGCATCAATACAACCCCACCCAGGGACATCCAGGAAAGGAAATGCCCCCAGTGGGCAGAACTTTGAGCCGTGCACTTAGTTATTCGTTTTACTTGAGAGCAGTGGCAGGAAATGCAATTTTATACCAACTCAGGAGCGGCAGCCAACGATTGGGCTGGAAGGTCAAGGACTTGAGCATGATTGGAAAACTGGTGACAAGGAAAGTTGGGGAGAAGATTTATGGACGGACCTCTCTGAAGGGCTGGAAAGTGTAAAGATATGTATATCCCGTGGGAATGCTCACTGAAGGGTCACTGCAGAACGGGAGCATTTTAATAATCGAGTACGCAGGATGGCTTGTTCCGTGGACACCATTTCCTCTTTCCCCAGCCACCCCTGGCATTGCTCAACGGGCTCGTGGACAAAGTGACCAGAGCGGCGGGGATTATATTTGGGCTTAGCGACACTTGCTTCCACTTAGTCCAACCAGGCTGTGAACCACTGCTGAGCCTCCAATCTGCCAGCAGCCGAGTCCAATATGGCACCATTCCCCAGGGCGATCATCCAGCTACCTGGTGGCAGGCTGATTGCATTGGACCACTTTCCTCCTGGAAGAGGAAGTGTTTGTTTCTTCTTACTGTAATAAACACTCACCCTAGATATGTATTTGCCTTCCCCGCAAACAGGGCTTCTACTAAGCCTACTGTCCTCGGCCTTATCCACCGGCACAGTATTGCACACAGCACTGCCCCCCATCAAGGAGTGTATTTCATAGCAGAGAAAGTGCCGCAACGGGCCCGTGATGCTGGAATTCGTGGTCTTACCACGCTTCCCACCATCCTGAAGCAACCGACTTGACAGATCTGTGAGCCGGCCTTTTGAAGTCTCAGTCCAGTGCGAGCTGACGGCAATAACTTACGGGGAAAGCTTGTCCTGGGACGAGGTTCTCCAGGGCGCTGTGTGGGCTCTGACTCAATACATCGATACATGATGCCGTTTCTCCTTCAGCCCGGATTCATGGGTCAAGGAACCGAGGGGTAGAAATGAGAATGGCACCTGCGTCACCTTAGTGACCTCACTGGGAAATTTTTGCTCCCTGTTCCTATGGCCTCATGCTCTGCAGATCTAGAGGTCATAGTTCAAAGGGAAGAATCCTACCAGCAGGAGACATATGCCAGGGATTCCTTTGAACTCAAAGTTAAGAGTGCTACCGGGCCACCCTGGGCTTGCCAACCAAAGTTAAGAGTGCTACCTGGGCCACCATCACGCGGAAAGATGAGAGATCGTGTTTACTGATCCTGACTACACAGAGAAAAGGGAGGCCGCTTCTCCACAGTGGAGGAAAGGACGGCCATGTCCGCAACACAGGACGCTCGTAGACGTCTCTCAGTACCATCGTGCCCCGTGGTTAGTATCATTGAGGACCTACAACGACCCAATCCAGGAAGGACTACTGGCTGTCCAGACAATTCAGGAATGCAAGTTTGGGTCACCCCAACCAGATAAAGAACCATGACTGGCCGAGGGGCTGGCTGACAGCAAGTGTCTAACATGAATAATAGAAGTCGTCGTAAATACCAGCTGCGACCGCATGACCGGTTGCAGAAACAAGGACTCTAATCCTTAGGAGTGTTTCTTCCCAATTTCGTTATATTTTTGTGGGTCTCTGTGTGTATCTTCGCTTTCTTCCTTCTCTTCGTCCCGTATCGCAGAACATAAGATGTATGGAGTTTACACCATAGGTATTTAAGTTACAGGTTATCCAGGAGAAGAGTGAACATCTCCAAGGACTTTGTATCATCCCCTAGGGAAGGTACTAGTACATTTGAAGTTGCGTGGAGGGTAATCGTATCATGTTAGACAGAAGTACGACCTTGTTATTCTCTTTATTTGGAGATGAAGCATGGCTTGAGGAGACACATATGGGTGCTAAACTGACGAGGGTTAATTGTGATGGTTAATTATATGTGACAACTTGCCTAGGCCAGGGTGCCCAGATAGCTGATCAAATACCTGTCTGGATGTTGCTGGGAAGGTTTTTTATTATTATTATGTGCTTTTCACTTAAATCAGTAAACTTTGAGAAAAGCAGATTACTCTCTGTAATGTGGGTGGGCCTCATCTAATCAGTTGAAAACCTTAAGAGAAAAGACTGAGGTCCCCCAAGTAGGAAGGAATTCTGCCTCCAGAGAGGGTTCAGGCTCTGGCTGCCACATCAGGTCTGCCCTGCGTTGTCTGTCTGCTTTCAGCCTGTAGCATTCAAACTTGCCAGCTTTCACAATTACACAAGCTAATTCTTTAAAATCTCTCTTTCTGTGTCTGTGTCTCTGTCTCTTTCTCTCTCAATAAACACACACACACACACACACACACACACACATCCTAGAACCCTACTACAGAAACTCCTTAACATTCGTAATTTAAAAGAAGATGAACAGGGGTGCCTGGGTGGCTCAGTCAGTTAAGCATCTGACTTCAGCCCAGGTCACGATCTCACGGTTCACGAGGTCTTCTGCAGGTACAAGAAGCAAATTAGCACCATTTTCATAAAAGTCTCCCAGTATCATGTGTAGTGAGGGACGGTCCCTTCCTTGTCGCTTAAAGACCAAAATAAGCCACACCTTTGAACCTTTCGTCCCATATCGTATTTTGATCCTGAGAGTCATTGTATGGTCCTTCTGGGGACCCATGCAGTAGGTTGTCTTTTCATCTCTCTGATGGTTTCCTTTTCTGGGCTCCACACGTTTTCACTGCTCTGAAAACACATACACAAGCCTGTTTTTAAGATTCAAAAGCTCCTCTTGGAATATTCCGGAGGAGACGACGACCTTTTGCACCTCACCAGCGTATATTAGAGCATCTGTTACTGTTCACCTCCTCCAGCCTCGTTTTTTAGTCTAGCCGATCTGATGATTGAAAACACATTACCACATCATCCAATGTGCACAGCTTGTGCTGTCAATGCAAAGTCCCGGGCAATGGGGCAAACCGGATGCAACTTGATTAATCATAGCAAGCTAAAAGGATATAGATTATATGCAGCAAAAGCATCCTCTGTGTGGCGAGAAGGACAGCGAAATTGTAACTCTTCAGATCTCACCAAACTGGTTTTATTTACAAACATATTTATATCGGAACCTAAGCGACTTTCCAGGGACTAACACGAATATGAGGAAATTGAGTTTCTTGGGCAGCATTTCCCTGCAGCCTGGGAGAAACGTGGAATCCTTTGGAAGTTCTTGTCTATTTCAGGGGTGTGTACGTCTCTGTGGCCAGGAGTTTGGAGCAGGTCCTCAATTTACCTCCCTGAATTTGGATAGATGGCACAAAAGACTCCGTGTTATGGCCTGGGCTGGTGAGCGAGCACTCCCGAGGGAAGCATCTGTCAAAGCTTGGCATGCATCACGGAAGGCGTAAGACGGCCCAGCCTGTGTCCTGTCGGCACAGATCTTATCACGTATCAGGGGAAGCACCAGGAGGAGGCAAACAGGGATGGAACCCATCTCCAGGAGCATCCGTGTCGTTAGGAAGCATGTGACGATCAGGATGTCACTCCCGCTCCAAAACAGCGCAGTGCGAATGTCTGTCCCGTGTAAATACACAGAAGCGTTGTGCTTTTCTTATAAAAAGATACCCGTTACACATAAACATTTGGGTCCTTGTTAATAACTAAACAAGCAAAATGCAAGTCCCATCTAAATTTCTCCAAAGGCAGCTATTTCAAATTTTTACATTTTCCCGTAGTTTATTTGGAAAATCACCTCTCTATCTGTCACATGGCCAGCTCAGGGCTGGTTAGCCTAAAAGTAGCTGGCCTGAATTCAAATACGTTTGCACTTCCTCTTCCGGGCTTTAATAAAGGCTCGCCCACAAGTGTGAGGTCTGGTTTGGAAACTGTCAGAAGCAAGCTTACTTGAATACAGCGTGCTGTACACGGGGCAGTGGGAAGTCAGCAGGAAATGCCCGTTGAAAGCTGAGAGTCACGTTGGGATCTTTAAGGTGTTGAGAACGAAGACTGTTCTAGAGCACAAAGCGTCCTCATAATTGTTTTCCTCCTCCTCCCATTAGGAGGCTGTTGGCCTTTTTTTTTTTTTTTTTTTTTTTTTTTTTTTTGCTATGTTCAATTTATTTCCAGTAGGGTTGTTTACATTACTGTTGTGTCTTAGCTTTTAAAGTTACAAGTTACCTTGTATACAATATATAGAAGATGTAAGGAGTAATAAAAAGGAACCCATAAACATCCCAACCTGCCTAAAAAATGCAGCAGCATCTACATCTCCAGGGACATCTGTACATCCCTCCCCCCGGTCATCAACCCATTCATTACTTCAGTGTGTTCTTTATATTTTTACCAAAATAAACGTGTTGCTAATAACATATTGTTTTATTTTGTATAGCTTTGAAATTGGGACAAATGGAATCATCCTGTACAATTTTTCTGCAAATAGCCTATTTTATTTTATTTTATTTCTAATGTTTATTTATTTATCTTGAGAGAGAGAGAGAGAGCCAGCAGGGGAGGGTCAGAGAGAGAGAGAGAGAAGGAAGGAATCCCAAGCAGGCTCTGAGCTGTCAGTGCAGAGCCCGACGTGGGGCTCGAACCCATGAACCGTGAGATCATGACCTGAGCCGAAACCAAGAGTCAGATGCTCAGCAGACTGAGCCACCCAGGCACCCCTATTTTCTTTTACTTCTTACTCATTAGAAAGAGAAGTTTTTTTTCTTGCAATTTCAAAATTTTCTCTTACTACATAATTTACTCTTCTGATGTTAAGCTGTATTTTGTTTTTTTTTTTTGTTTTTTTAATTTTTTTTTTCAACGTTTATTTATTTTGGACAGAGAGAGACAGAGCATGAACGGGGGAGGGGCAGAGAGAGAGGGAGACACAGAATCGAAACAGGGCTCCAGGCTCTGCCATCAGCCCAGAGCCCTGACGCGGGGCTCGAACCCCGGACCGCGAGATCGTGACCTGGCTGAAGTCGGACGCTTAAGCGACTGCGCCACCCAGGCGCCCCTAAGCTGTATTTTGTTTAAGTTCACTTTAGCATGATACTCGGCATACCACAGAGTACTTATTCCCGCATGATTGGACCGGGTTCCCCATTTTTTGCTATTACAAATGGGGGAGTTTCTCTAGTCCCGGCAGTGAAATCGCTCTGTCAAAGGGCCCGCTGTCTTCAGCCCGTGCCAGGTCATAATAAAGCGTTTTCCAAACTTACTGTTCGGAATGGCCCTAATTCACACCCCACCTCAGTCAACACATGTGCACGGCCAATCACACACAGGAGCTTTCAGCGATGCCAAAGAAACACTCCAGATCAAAGGAATTCTCAGAACCTAAACCACTTTCTAGATACTAACCTGAATATTAAGAAATTCAGGTTCACAGGTAGCATTTTGCTGCAGGCCTTGGAGAAATGTGGATCATCTGAAGTCCTTATCTAATCTACTTCAGGGAGGTGTTTTCAGAAATAAAGGAGAAAAGGGGAAGAAGAAAATACTTGTAGAAATACAATGTGAAAAAAATAATGGCTGAAACCTTACCAAGTCTGATGGAAAATCTGAATCTATAGATTTGACGTTTACCTGTAGTAAAATAAAAGCAGATCTGCTCTTAGATACGTCACGGTCAAGTCAGGGAAAAAACAGAGAAAATTTTGAAATTGCGAGACAAAAACTTCTCTTTGTACACCAGAGGACCACACTTAGATTAGCCACTGACTCTTACTAAGAACCAGTGGAGGGAAGGTTTTGAGATGACAACAGTCAAAAAGCTGAAAGGAAAAAAAATCTGTCAACCCAGAATTCTATATCTAGCAAATCTGTCCTTTCAAAATGTAGACCAAAAGATTTTTCCAGATATACAAACTTACAAGAAGTATTGAAGGAAACCTTTTAAACTAGGAAAAAAAAAAAAAACCCAGCTTCTTAGATTTGAAAATGATAGATTTCTTTTTTTTTTTTTTTAATTTTTTTTTCAACGTTTATTTATTTTTGGGACAGAGAGAGACAGAGCATGAACGGGGGAGGGGCCGAGAGAGAGAGGGAGACACAGAATCGGAAACAGGCTCCAGGCTCCGAGCCATCAGCCCAGAGCCTGACGCGGGGCTCGAACTCACGGGCCGCGAGATCGTGACCTGGCTGAAGTCGGATGCTTAACCGACTGCGCCACCCAGGCGCCCCGAAAATGATAGATTTCTTAAAGAATGTACGTGAGTGTGCCTATGTGTGCATCCATACAGAATGTTCCTAAAAGTGTTTCTGCACTTTAACCTCTACTGGTTTCAGAAGCATTAAAAATGCTAGAAATGTATGAAAAACAAACTTTGAAGATATCGCTGTTTTAATTTGTTTTCTATTTAGCTTTATAAATTTTGAATAATTATTTTTTAAGTTTATTTATTTTGAGAGAGACCATGTGTGAGCACATGAGTGGGGGAGGGGCAGAGAGAGAGGGAGAGGGAGAAGCCCAAGGAGGTTCCACACCGTCAGCACAGAGTCCCATGCAGGACTCGAACCCACCGACGGGGAGACGGTGACCTGGGCAGAAATGAAGAGTTAGATCCTCAGCACAGGGAGCCGCCCAAGCACCCTGGTTTTGAGTAATTATTAATTTAATTTTCTGAGTCCCTCTAGCGAAGATTATTTATTCATTGACATAAAAGCATTTTAAAATGTTTTCAAAATGCACACGGCTGAGGAAGTACAACAGAAATTTGAGTTCCGTGTCGGGGTGATGCAAGACAAAACCACGCTATGTGGGGAAACTGGGAGTTGCAGACAGAGGGCAGCCCAAGAACAAAACTCCCTGGGAATTAACCAAAAATTCCAGGGACAACGCCATGATTTTTAAAAGCTATGAAACTGAGGGAGCGCAAGTAGAGATCTCAAAGGAAGCAGGTATTATCTGAGTTCCTGGGGAACAAGATCTCCAGCCAGGGAGGAGGGGTGGGTCCTGGAGGTGCCGGAGGGTTGGGGGAGGGAGCTGCAGGCTGGATGATGGGGAGGGGCCGTGGTCCAGCTACTTCTGTCCCCTCCCTGCCCTCAGGGCCCTTTGTGACCAGGCCCACGGCTCTGTGATGTGGTGTGATGGTGATGTGAGGTGAGCCTGAGGCTTTGTCCCCAAGTACAAGCTCAGTGCTCAGTTGCGCAAGGACAGTAGTGGGATCAGGACTAACGCTTCGAGTAAGGAGATGGAGAATATTCTCTTCGCTCTGAGAAGCATTAGCACTGGTTGGCTGAGCTCCAGCCTCCCCTCCTGGACAACCGAGACCATCTTCTGCTTCCTGTGTGGACTGTCCGTTCCTCCTCCTGTTGATCTCCTGCTTCCAGACGGATCCACATCCTCAGCACCACAAAGGAAACGCAGAAGCAGCAGAAAGGTAAGGAAACCTTGGCCTGGACCCAGCAGAGAGGAGGATTCCGTCTTCTTTTCTATTAACGTTTCCACTTTTCTGAGTCACTGGGGAGACTCCCGAGCTGGGAAAGAGCAGAACGGGTGTTCTCCGGGGAAGAAGAGAGCAGCACCATCCTCCCAGGCCAGGCCAGGCCAGACCAGGCAGGGGTTAGAGGGGCAGGAGGGCTTCTCCCAGGAGGTCTCGGGCCAGGAGGCCGGGTGTGGCAGAGGGCTCCAGGGCCACGGCCCCAACACAGTGACCGGAGGACTGGAGGCCCAGAGCTCCATCTCCGGGGGAGGACTGGAGGCCCAGAGCTCCATCTCCGGGGGAGGACTGGCTGCTGGGCACCGGGCCGGCAGCCACCTTCCCGGGGCAGGTGTCTCAGGAGAGCTGCCTTGGTTGGGGCCGATCGAGGGCGGCACCGAGCCTGGGAGGCCCCGAGCAGGGGCGGCAGCCGGGCTTGGGGTCTCGGGAAGCGAGGTGCTTCCTCAAGGCGCTGAGATGCACCCGCAGGTCTGGGAACGTTTCTCGAGCAGACGAACAGGGACGGAGAGATTTCTCGCATCGAAAATCCGCGCGTCCATTCTTCAAAGTAGAAAAACGGAGAACAGTTTTGTCCACTTTGCAAATGAGGAACAGGAAAGAAAGCCACCCCCCCACCCCCGCCCCATGAGTTGAATGTAGGAAGTCGCGCTGTTCTTGAACACAGAGCACCTGCAGCCAGAGAGGCGAGAGAGACTGGGGGTCCCGTCCCCCCAACCCCATGTTCTCTCGTCTCTGCAGCAGGTGGCGCCACGGCGAAGGAGCACCAGAGGCAAGAACAGCGAGATCCTGAAAGGTAAGGGGCCGCCGTGGAGCCCTGCGCCCCTGGCGAGTGTCCCTCCTGCTCCGAGCGCCCAGCCCCGCCGTCTCCGGGACACCCGCGTCCGTCCCTCAGGAAACAGAGCCCCGGGAGGCTCCCGGGACGGAGGGCGGAACCCCGAGGCCTCCCAGATTCTGGGCCGGAACCAGCCCGAGGGGCCGGACACGGGTGTCGCCCGGCAGGGGCCTGGGACCTCCAGCTCCAGCTGTGGCCAAGTTGTGGAACTTTGCTCCGGTTCCTCGGGGAGGCGACCCGGCCCTTTCTCCCCCCACAAGGTCACGAGTGGGGAAGCTCTCCATAAAGGACCACCACCGTGGGTCTTGTTGCCACCGTGAGACCACGTGGCCTCGGACACCGATGTTCGGGGCTCCCGAGTCTACTCCCCCAAAGGTGTCCCCTAAAGGGACACTGCACCCGCCTCCCGTAAGACCCCCGGGCCCCCGCCTTCGGCTCTGTGACCGGGTCTCCCGCCTCCAGCTTACAGAAACTGCCTGCAGGAGCTGGAAGAGGTTTGGGACCTGGTTTCCCTTCTGCGAAGGTAAAGAATTTTGCCCCTTCTCTCCCGGGTGGGCCTCTCAGAGCCTCTGGTGGGACCCCAGGGCTGCAGGGGGCGGGGGGAGCCCTGGGGACGGAGATCGGATACGGCCCCGGGGGGAGGGATGGCGGGAGCGCTGTGAAGTGGGTGCGGGGGCCCGGAGGGCAGTGATGGCCACCCCTGGCCTTGTCTGCTCCCGGCTGCAGCGCGTGCCTCCTCGTGTCTCCCGCAGCCACTTGGGGCGGCTCTCTGACCAGGGAGGCCTTCAGCAGCTCTTGGGGCAAGAAGCCCCTGGGGCCAAGGGCAAAGCAGCACCTGCCGGAGCCCATCAGCCCCGCAGGGAGCCCGTGAGAGATGCCGCGCCCGCCAGGGCCCCGCCGGCGTCCCCCGCTCCTCTGGCCTCCACGCTGTCACCAACCCCAACGACCTCCTCGGTGTCTGTTCGTTGCAACTCCTCCCTGAGTGCTCCTTGGCCACCAGAGTCTTGCCTTCCCCTGGGTGGCTTTTCACCCCAGCCCCTTGCTCTTTCCCTTCCCCGCCCCGTCTCCCTTCTCCGGAGGCCAGCCCTCCACCTCGGCCAGACTCCACTTTAGCTCTCCCTCAGTGCAATTCCATGGCACGCCCGCTGGACGCCGTCCTGCGGAGCCCGTCTCCACACACCCCCTGGGTCGCCTCTGCCATCCCAGCCATCTCGGGCCTGGGCCTCTCAAGCTGTCCCATTTCGGCCCTGTCCTGGTGGCAGGCAGCCGCCGAAGCCTGGCGCCCCTCCGCCTCAACACGCTTGGAATCCTGGCAAGAGCCTCATTCCCACCAGCACCCGGAGGCCTCGTTCTGGGGAGGCCCCGGGAACAGACAGGCGGAGGCCGGCGTCCTCTCTTTCATCGGTCCTGATGTCCAGAAGCTGCTGGAGATTCTCATCACGAAGAAAACAGAGCTGAGGTTTTGGAAGGAGAAGGAAAAGAAGGAAGAGTCAGGCTACCACGTGAACTCTCTGGGGAGTACGTTCACGTCACCGCGGGGCGGGCGGGCCGCCATGGGTTACCGATCCTTCCGGAGCATGAAAGGCGAGCCACAACAGCTGCTCGGCCCTGAGCAGTCTCCATATCCCAAGATTTCGGGGGACAATTTACGGCTGAAATGCAGCCAGCTCTTCTGGGGTCTCCCCATTCTGCACAGTGAGTCCCTGGTGGCCACTGTCAGCGTGACTGGTCCCCCACTGGAGTCCCCCTCTGTCGTTTTCAATGATCTCTCTCATGCCTTACCATCCCAAATTCAGGCTGGCGTAGCTTCTCGTCTGTCACTGGAGCAGCCCTTCTCTCACCCTGTGGCTGAGCCCCAAGCCTTGACCCCAAGTTTGTCCCAGTCCCAGCCCCCGCCTCCGGCTCAGGTCGAGGCCCGGGCCCACCTTGCACCCTCTGTCCCAGTGGGGCCACCTTCTCTCCCACCTCAGATGGCCGGTGAGGCATCGGACCCTCCCATCCAGAATAACACGCCATCGTTCATCCCAAATGCAATTCAAAACCTGGAGTGTCACTTTTTGAAGAAGCAACTAGAAAGGAACAGGACTCTACCCTCTGTGGTGAAACGATCTCAGGAAGTCTTCAGCCAGGTCCTTCCCGACTTCCCCCAGGACAGCCCGGCCTCCCAGGCCCGCGGGCCAGTCTCCGTCCTCCCCTTCCCCTCCGGGGACTTGACCAGCCCCGAGCTCCAGAACCATCTGGAACCACATCTCGGAAGGAGGTCCACGAAGCAGCAAGGTGGCGGGCCCCAGAGGATCCAACCATCCGTGGAGCTGGCCCAGCCTCAGGGCGAGCCCCCGAAGGTGCCACAGGCACAGAGCGGAAGCCTCCAGGCTGCCCAGGAGACCAGGTCGAGGGGCCCAGCGCGGACCACGCCAGGAGAAAACCTGGGCAAGGATGCAGGGCCTAGTGTGGGGAGGGGCCGGAGAGATCTACACGGGAGCTGATCAGCTCTCATCGAAGCTTTCAGGAGTAAACTCTGAGGGATCACACCACAGGCTTGATGAAGACGAGCGGCCAGGCCAGAATCATCCGGAACAGCTCCTGAGAGCCCATTTGGGCAGGAAACTGGGGCAGATCACAGAGGGCCAGATCCCTGGGAGGGTTCATGATCCCAGGCTTGCCGCCAGCCACGGCCCGGACCCTCCCGGAAAGCCAAGCGCTCACAGGGAAACGGGAGATCCCGCATTTTCCAAGCACCCGGAGCCCCGCGTGAACATCCGCCGCGATTTCTCCACTCAGTCATACACTCAGCAGATGCTGGAAGCACATATCATAAGGTTTCGGGTGAGGCACAGATGGGGCCTGCCCCTCAAGGTCCTCAAGCCTCTAAATCTCTTTAAGCTGCAAAAGAGCTCAATCTTTCCACCACCCTCCACTCCCTGCTCGGCCACCCGTCCACCTAAGGCCGGGGCGGAAGCCAAGTTCTTGGAAAAACCTCCTGAGCCCCATCAGGAGAGAAGGTCATAACAGAAGAGTCCGTTCTCACCCTGCGGAGTCCCTCCTTGACCCCACCCTGCAGTGAGGAAATCCAGCGGGCCCCGGGTGAGTCTCCACCCGGTGACGGCCCTCGCCCTCGGGGGCCCCTGGCTGGACGGGAGGCCGGGCTACGTCCTCAGACGCCCGCATACCGATTCGTGGGCAGAATCTGGCACAGCATGACCGGCGGGGGCTCCTCAGAACAGCCGCCTGGAGGCAAGCCAGCAAGGGCCACAGATGAGCCAAGGAGAGGGAGCGGGGGTCGGACCTCGCGGGACCCCTGCGCCGCGTGTCGGTACTTGAGCTCAGCTTCGAATCCCGGTCCTCGAGCGCCCGACGGGCCAAGGAGGTGGGGGAGGGCGGGGGCCCCTGCCTGGGGAGACACCTTGGAACCCGTGTGCTGGCCAGCAATCAAAGCGTCAAACCAGACGTGAGAAGATCAGGGTCCTCCGGGAGCAGTCAAGGCCCCTCCACACCTCCAGCGTCGGTGGCTCGAGCCCAGGAAGGGTTGAGGCGCAGCTTGAAGGGTTCGAGCCCCAGGGGTCGGTCGAGCGGAGGAGCCTCAGGGCCCTGGCGCGGTGTGCTCCTGCAAGACTGTGAAACTGGCGTGCTCCTGCAAGACTGTGCCACCGATGACCTTCTTCAAGACTGTCACTTGATGTGTTGCTTGTGGCGGACGTCTTGGCCTCTCACAGATCTCCGTCCGGCTGCCAGAGTGAGTCCAGTACAGACACGTCAACTTCCTGGGCGTCCTCTCCCTTCGTCTCGCATGCACAGAACAGCCGGGGGCAGCCAGACCCACTGGGACGGTGGGGCCTCCGTAGCCCCCGGAGCAAGGCGTCCGTCCACGACGACGAGGGGAGAGAGGCTAGGGAGGCTCAGCCCGGGAGGGCGTGAGAAATGGCTGGCAGAGCTGAAGTCCTTCCAGGCCAGTGTGATGAGCCACCGTGCCCAGGAGGAGGACTCGGCAGAGTCCTCAAGGAGCAGGTTCGCTCAGCTGCCCAAGAAGGAGAACGCTGCTCCAGAAGGCCACTTGAGAAAAAGCGTGAGGCACCTCCTGCAGTGGATCTTTCCCAGTAAAGGCAAAGGCCGGAAGATCCCGGGCACAGGGACCAGCCTGCAGCAGCCACCGCCCAGACGCAGGGGCCGTCTCAGGCACGTCGGTTGAGGACGGCAAGTCTGCCGGGGCTCAGATGCTCATGACGGCCGTGGGTCGCATCCTAGAGGAGAAACCTGGTGCCTCGCCAACGACGTAGAGCCTCGGAGGTCAACTGGCGCCAAAGGGAACCCCAGGCGCTGGCAGGTACCGGTGTCTGCTACCACAGGGTCCTCTCCTACCAAGAGCAGAGGAGAGTGATGAGAGAGACCGCCGCAACCTGCAGGCCACCCCCGACGGCCACGGCTGTCCTAACGAGAACCGGTGGTGTAGAGGCAGAGACGGCAGGTGGGCCTTTGTACCCAGGACGCCGGGGTCCCCAGACGGACCCTGCCACCACGGGCGGATTGCCGGCCAGAGCCTCGGGCCGCCCTCACCGCCCCCACTGCCCCAGGCCACTGCCTCCTTCAAAACTATGTCTCATCCGGTCATTCCGTGTGTGCTTCTCATGCCTTTCTTGGGAGGACACCTTTTCTCCAAGAAAGGATGATACAGTACAGAGAAAAATGTACTTTTCTCAGGTTAGCACATCCTCTATGGGCTAATGGCTTCTCCCACCACAGTTTTATTGTTTCCAAAATAAATGTTTGTTATCTCAGGAGAGGAGCTGGCCTCTGTCTGTGCCCCGCGGGGCCGGGGGGGGGGGGGGGAGGATCCGGGCATGCTCTCCCCCAGGTGCCTGCTTTGGCTCCCAGAAGGAATGGAGCCTGGGAGGAGGGTGGCCACGTGGTATACTCCAGACCCCCTCCCTCACACACCTTCGGTTTCCATAACGAACGAAAAGGAGAACACAACCAGAAGACCCCCACCCCCGGGATCGGGCTCCGCCTTCCAGTCCTGCTGTCTCTCTACCTTGACCTTGGGTGGCTGTAGGGGGGTCCTGCAGGGGCAGAAACCCCTGGGCTCCGGGGCACCTGGAAGACAGCGTCAAGGTGTCAGAGCCCGGGAGCCGAGTTTGGAGGCCAGGTTGGCCATGACGGCAGCGGTGGGAGGAATCCTGCCCTCCCCACACGACCCGTCACCTGCCCGGGACCCCTGATGGGGCTGGGGTGCAGATCGGCCGGGAGCCGCCCTTGGCTCCGCGTCACCCCCTGCTTTCTCACACTCTGAACCAGCGCGGGACGAGGACGAGGACGTGCTCCGGCCCGGGGAGGCGAGCGGGTGGGGGGCGCAGAGGCCGCGAGGACCGCGCGGCGGCCCTGCCCCGGGGTTGCAGTGACCCAGGAGCCCGCGTGCCCCTGACACCTGCAGGCCCCCCAAGGAGAGGTCTTTCCTGCGGTTCACCCCCAAGGTCCCCCCCCCCGCTCGGCCGTGGAGCCCGGGTGGGGGGGGTGGGTAAGGGAGGCCGCCGGGGCCCCTCCGCAGACAGCCAGGCTGGCACAGGAGGCCTGGCCGGGCAGGTTCCCTTCTGCGCAGTCTGGGGGTCTCGGGCGGACTGGGACTTAACAAATGGCCCAAGGCCCGGGACGGGTGGGGGTCAGGGTGGGGTACTCATGGCGTGGGGCGGAGTCCATAGGAGGGACCTGGAGACCGCAGCAGGGGTGGCCCTGCCCCCACGCGGTCAGGCCCGCAGGTGGGCCTGGAATCTGGTGAGGGGCAGGGCACAGCTTCTCCGGGGAAAGCAGTGGGGGGCCAGCAGTGACAGTGCAGCCAGGACCTGGGGGGAGGGGACCCAGCAGTGACAGTGCGGCCAGGACCTGGGGGGAGGGGGCCCCAGCGGTGACAGTGCGGCCAGGACCTGGGGGGAGGGGGCCCAGCGGTGACAGTGCGGCCAGGACCTGGGGGGAGGGGGCCCAGCGGTGACAGTGCGGCCAGGACCTGGGGGGAGGGGGCCCAGGGGGCAGTGCGGCCAGGCCTGGGGGGGGGGGGACCCAGCGGTGACAGTGCGGCCAGGACCTGGGGGGAGGGGACCCAGCGGTGACAGTGCGGCCAGGACCTGGGGGGAGGGGGCCCAGCGGTGACAGTGCGGCCAGGACCTGGGGGGAGGGGGCCCAGCGGTGACAGTGCGGCCAGGCCTGGGGGGGGGGACCCAGCGGGGGACAGTGCGGCCAGGACCTGGGGGGAGGGGACCCAGCGGTGACAGTGCGGCCAGGACCTGGGGGGAGGGGGCCCAGCGGTGACAGTGCGGCCAGGACCTGGGGGGAGGGGGCCCAGCGGTGGCAGTGCGGCCAGGGCCTGGGGGTCGGGGGGAGGGGAGACCAGGACAGAGAGCACCCGGGTCCTCGGGAGCTCAGGACAGGGTGACCTGGAGCAGGGTCCCTGAGTCTGGCTGCTCCCGGGTCCTCTCGGCGGCACCGAGAGGTGGACGCGGCCCCCACAGGCCCCTCCGGAGAAGGGCCACGGGCAGGATGCCGAGGGGGCAGCAGGAGACAGGAAGGAGCAAGTCCCCTGTGCCCTCCTCCCGCCGGTGGTGCAGTTAGGCGGGAAAGGGACGCCCCGCACTGTGAGACCCCCACAGAGATCTCTGACAGAGACCCCACAGAGAGACCTCTGATAGAGACCCACACCCAGACACCCGCAGAAAGACCTGTCACGTAGACCCGCTCAGAGAGACCTCACATAGCGCGCGTCCCACGGAGATGGTCACTGAGCGGTCCCACACGGGGCTTGCCCAGAGACCCCACGGGCGTTCTTTAGGGGCCCGAGCAGTCACCTGCTGGCAAGTGCTTCGCGGTGGATCTGAGTCCACTCGGCAAGCTGGCAGTGCAGGCGGACTGTGGGCGGCTGGGCCCGCCCGGGAACCCCGAGACGCTCGGACTTCGTCAGCATTTCCCCACGTGGGGGTCTCCACCGGGGGAGACGCTCGGGCAGCTTCGTCTTTTCCTTACGTCATTGCCTCCGAACTAAAGGGTGACCGATTCCACCTGTAGACCCCCAAATCCCTCCCCTCCACAGGAGTTGCTTAGCTTGAGCTCCGACCGCAGTTTAGAGGAACCACATTTAAGCACAAGAAAATGCTGCCAACCTCCAGTGAGGGCTCTTCTCTGTCCGGTTCTACTCAAGTCAGGCCAAACGCTGTCTGTGTCCCGTTTTTTTTACTTCTTTGGCGACAAGATCTGAATTCAAGAGAGCTGACCCTTCCTCACTTTGGAAGCATGGTCAAGACGTGCAGAAAACGAGCTGATGGAAAGAAAACAAACCAGCAAAAAGGCATCGGGACTCCCCCTCCCAGGGGGCGGTGCACTGGCATATTCTTTTGCCCCAAAGAGCTGTGTCAGGTTCGGGGCTTTTGTCTTAGTTTTAAGCGAAACAGACTAACAGTTGTGTGAAATGTTTACAAATGAGTCAGCTATCTAGAAACATTTCTGTTTTATTCTCTTGGAAAAATTCTATTTTTTAATATTTTTTCCCTTAAAATGTGGTAAGGCCCTCAAAAGGCATTATACATATTTCCAGAAGTGACAAAGTCCTGATGTGCAGCTCACGTAGCTTAAACTGATGTACTATTGGGGAGGATTCCTTTCTTAAGTGATTCTTTCAAAATGCACATTTTCCAAGACTCAGACAGTCAGGCTCCATTTTATATTCATTATAGGGCTAAAAAAAGGACACATTGTTTTAAACAGTTAGAAATTTTACAGAATATCTCATTTAATCTGTGAGATACAGACATGGCCTAATCGAATTACTAGAATGGACATCTTGGGGACACCTGAGTGGGTCAGTCCATTAAGCAGCTGACTTCGGCTCAGGTCATGATATTGTTCCCGAGTTCGAGCCCGCATCGGGCTCTGTGCGGACAGCTCGGAGCCTGGAGCCTGCTTCGGATTCTGTGTCTCCCTCTCTCTCTGCCCCTCCCCAGCTCACGCTCTGTCTCTGTCTCTCTCTCAAAAATAAATAAACATTACCAAAAAATGGACATCTTAATATCTAAATTGAAGAAAGTGTGCATTAATGATCAAAGTGTACAGGTTAATAACCAAAGGTGACATTAATGTATACAAAAAAGTGTCCACTAAGCATGAAAATTCCCACATATATCTAGCGCTTTCCAAAGGTGTATTTTAGTGAGTGTATAATATTTCTTGTTGCTCATAAGCAACTTGTTTTTCTTGCCTTGCTAAGAGGCTCTTTGGTCTTTTTATTTCAATAAGAAATACCTCTCCATTCTCCATAATCCACAAATTTATAACTACATCACTCCCTTACGATGTCCTTGAGTCACCAAATGATGGAACCTGGTCGTGGATATCTTACAGTATTCTACAGGATTGTTTTTTGCTTTTTGTTTTTTTAGTTGCAACTAATGCAGGTAAGTTTACTGATCAGAACAAAATGGGGCCAATTAGGAAGATTTTCATACAGGAAATACTTTACAAAAAGCAGTGTATCCTTTTCAAGTTGACTCTTTTAATCAGATTTAACGGAATGATTATTATTCAGTCTTTTGAATTAAAGTCATATAGGGTGGGCATAAAGTCTGCAAACATAGACATAGTCCATAATAGTTGATCGCTATGACACGTGAATATAATGGTCCCTCACTAGCAATTCATAGTTCCATAAGCTGTGTAAAATTTCAGCGAACAAATGTGCATTAAAGTAGAGTTCCCGTGAGTCACAGCACACACATCTGTCATATGTAGCCTCCAATGATGTGTGCGTACAATTCCTACCACGCAAACTTGTACCTTCACCCTAGAAGAAACCATCAAGGGGCTCCACTTTATTAGAAAAATACTGGCAGGGCACCTGGGTGGCTCAGTTGGTTGGGCGTCAGACTTCAGCTCAGGTCATGATCTCATGGTTCATGGTTTCAAGCCCCACGTGGGGCTCTGTGCTGACAGCTCAGAGCCTGGAGCCTCCTTCGGATCCTGTGTCTCCTTCTCTCTCTGCCCCTCCTCCACTTGTGCTCTCTCTCTCTCTCTCTCTCTGTCTCTGTCTCTCAAAAATAAATAAACGTAAAAAAAATTTTTTTTAAGAAAAATACTGGCAATGTTTCCAGACTTTATGGCTACCTGTATTTTATTTTTAATAAGTTTCGCCTCCTGTAAATCTTACGAACATTTCACCATTTATGTATACAAAGCAGAAATGGAAATCAAAGACTAAACAAAACGGAGGAAATAACAAACACGCATCTCCATTCTGCTGAAAATGGAGTGATTTTTAATATACCAGGCTGTCTACATGATATTCGGGATATATCACAAGCTTGGTTTTGGAAACAATTTATATTTAAAACAGGCCTTACACTGATTTCAATAAATCAGGGATTTGAGAACAAACTATGGAGGATGGCAATTTTGTGTTCCCTTTTTAATACTCCAAGGGGCAAAGATCTTTTCCCAATGGGCAAAATAAAGTAGACAGTAGTTCACCCTTAAGAGCGGTTCCCTTGATAGGTTACAACGTTATTTTCAGCATCATACACGTGTACTTTATAAGCATCTCCCACAGGGAGAACTTCTGGTAGCGTTCCCCAAAACACCCAGCTACGCTTTCGGATCGGTCTTTCGAATCGTGCCCCTGGCCATGTGGGTTGCTGTTCGTCCCAAACAGAGGCATGGCTCCGTTACTCAGGTTTGCTGGGGAGCCTTCCCTGGGCCGGGGCCTGGCTGGCATCCTATGCGTTGGTGACCAGATAGAGCCCAGTGTCCCCAAATCTCATTTCCTTGGCCTGGAAAACGGGGATCAAAGTTAATCGCGTTGCAGTGAAGGGGAAGGGAGTTCAAGTAGTAAAACCCTATGCTTGGCAAGTATCGAATGATTTTGCTGTTGTCGCTGTGATGTTTTTCATACTATTATTACCAGGTCAGTTTTTACTGGCTAAATAAAGTACGCCCGATTCGTTATTTCGTACAGAATTAAATTTTCTAGCACAAAACCTGGTGCTTTATAGATATATTAAAAATCAAAAACCCTCTCTGAGACAATAAACAATATTCTTTCAAGTCATCTTCAAATCATTTTGGGGGACACATTTATGGGTCTTTCCTAATCTACCCTGACTGTAAGGGACCCTGCAATCTCAAAGCTGTTACTTCCTTCAAATTGAACAAGCCAGCGGGGCGCCTGGGTGGCTCAGTCAGTTGAGCATCCGACTCCGGCTCAGGTTGTGATCTCACGGTTCATGAGTTCGAGCCCCGAGTCAGGCTCTGTGCTGACTCTTCAGAGCCTGGAGCCTGCTTCAGATTCTGTGTCTCCCTCTCTCTCTGCCCCTCCCCCGCTCACTCACACTCTCTCTCTCTCTCTCTGTCTCTCTCAAAAGATAAATAAACAGTAAATATATATATATATTTTTAATTGGACAAGCGGAACTCGTGTGTTACTTCCAAACCAACTCTGTCCTTTCCACCTGCCTGTTCGCACCTGCTCCTTGGTGCTCCCCAGCCCCCCGGGGTGAAATGGGGGGTCCCCTGGTTATCTCCAGGAACACCAGGAGAGCTGGTTTCAGTAATCAAATCGTGCAGTCCCAGGTAGAAGTCAAAACACCAAGCTGCGTGTCAACACAAAGCTTCTGCCCCCCAGGAGGGAGAGCGGCCTGCCTTCAGTGGGATGGGGGTGCGGGGGCCCCAGGATCACGTGACCTTCCCCTTTTGCGCTTGGCGCTGCTGCCTCTTCCCAAGGGCGCCCACCACCCTCGCCCGGTCACCAGCCTTACCGCCCTGGAGTTTGACCGCTCACGGCCCAGCAGGTGCAGCGGGGGTGAAAGACCAAAAGAGGGCTCGTATGCGGTCTGCACCACCCTGCTGCGCGCCCGCGGGGGTGCCCCGGGGGCTTGGCAGGGAGTCCGGGCGGGCTTCCTCTCCTGGGCGATTCGTTCCCGGGCGCCTCACACCTCCTTGGAAGCGAGGGCGAGCGCCTCCGCCGCCCGGTCCCCCTTCGGTCCCCCCATCACAGGGCAGCGGTTCAGGGCACGCGGCTGTCAGGCAGGGCCGCGGTGGTGTCTCTGGAGCGCCCCTCCACCCTGACCCTGGGAGAGCACTAACTCCCCAGAGCACCCCCTGTCCCCAGATGTCTCCAGGATGGTCAGACAGTCGGGCCGAGGTCCCCAAATGTCAGGGGGACCCGAGCAGCTTCCCAAAGTTGGTTCCTGGACGCCCCCTCTTGGGACGAGACTGAGGGTGCACTCTCAACCCCGGAAGCTCTCTCCAGAGAATAGAGTTGCCCATTCTACCCATTGCTCCTTCCCAGGCGCTGCTGGGCTGGGCTAGGGCCCCGCTTTCTGGTCCAGGAGCCCTCCTCTCCTCGGGATCAAATCTGAATGTATAAGCTTATTTGTCACTTTGAATTAACCTCATTACCCCCTTTACCAGTGCACTGGAAAGAACATCTCTTATTCTCAATAAAAAGAATTACAATATAAGCTTATAAAATTGTATATAATTTGGAAATATCTTTATTTTTACCTATTTATATAATATTGAAATATATAATATTTTATTCTGTAATATTATGTAATATTTTATTCACGTAATACTGGCACTCACCCATAAAAATACTTGTCAGTCTTTCCTCCTTCTTTACAAAAGTCAGAAAATACGTTAAGAATTAGCTGTGAAAATGCCCATATTTGGGAGGCTTTTCCCTTTTTTCCCATATTTATTTCTATGTTAAAATCTCTATTCTGTAAAAGATATTAAGCCTGGGGGTGGAGGGAGAGTCAGCCTTAAGGACATGCTAGGTGGAAGGTATTTCGATTTGAGGGTCACCTGACCGTTTCGGGATGCTGCCCATAGGTTGGCGAAAATCTCTAAAAGCTTAGGAACAGAAACCAATTGAGAATTAGATGCCAAGTCCTCAAAAGGAAGAGCCATCGGACCAGTTTGTGATGCCCTCCCCCACCTCTGGTAACTGGGACCAGAGCCTGTGTGGAGAGAGAGCATGCCTTCCGGACCCTTCAGAGAGACCAGCAGGCGGGTGGGGTGTCCCCAGAAGGCAGGTTGGGTCTTCTCGGCGAGCTTCTCCCGGGATGCTTTACTGCTGAGGGGTGACCGGATTTCCAGGGGAGACCACAGAGGAGAAGCAGAGAGAGCTCTCCTAGGCCCTGTTATCGCTGCTGGGCTTGGCTGTGTTTTCCCGTGGGTAATAAACATGATTATGTTAAAGTACCCAGCACTAAAATCATATTCAAACACCTCTTCGCCTGCTGGTGAGTTCCTCGATACTATGGGCCAGATGACATGTTTGGGGACACTGGTCTGGGGACTGTGTTGGCAGGATGAACTTTTTACTGAGTGAATTTATGACAATGAAAGCTCATCCAGCAGAGATACTAAGAAAACAAGTTATTTATTTATTTATTACATATTTCTAAAGTTTATTTCTTTTTGAGAGAGACAGAGAGAAAGACAATGAGCGGGGGAGGGGCAGAGAGAGAGGGAGACGCAGAATCGGAAACAGGCTCCAGGCTCTGAGCTGTCAGTACAGAGCCCGATGCGGGGCTCGAACTCACGAACTGTGAGATCATGACCTGAGCTGAAGTCGGACGCTCAACCGACTCAGCCATCCAGGTGCCCCTTTTTTATTTATTTTGAGAGAGGGAGAGAGAAAGCACATGTGCTCATATGCATGGGAGAGGGGTGGCAGAGAGAGAGGAAGAGAGAGAGAATGCCAAGCAGGCTTCATGCTGTCAGTGCAGAGCCCAGCATGGGGCTCGATCCCATGAACCGTGAGGTCATGAGATCATGATCTGACTGGAGATCAAGAGTCGGATGTTTAACCAACTGAGCCACCCAGGTACCCCGGAAAACAAGTTTTCTAACTTTCTAGTAGGGAAAGCATCCAGTACTGTTGTTATTTAGGGACAAAAGTATGTATTTGTTTGGAAGAATTTTTCACGAAAGAGCGGTGGGTGGAGGAAATGATGGATGCGGACGTCTGACTGGAACATTCCTCCTTGGTGACTTTGGCAGGGCTCCCAGACCTTGTGCGGCTGCTGCCGTTCCGTCCTGAAGGCTCTGGCCTCTTTGTCAGGCTCGGGGCAACCCCGAGGCTGCTTGTCCAAAGGCAGACACTCTTGTCCACTCCTGTCCCTTGCTGGCCAGATGGACACACAACGTCATCCACGGCTGAGCGTTGTTTAGTAACTAGCTCTGTTTCCTCGGGCACAGTCCATACACTCCGTAGTCCTGTTTATCACCGCCTTCTTTTACAACCTGAGGGTAAAAATGGATAACCGACTTTAAACTCATTCCCGTTCAATGACAAGGCACATGAAAAATTTCCTCGTGATAGTGGTCTCCGTTCCATAGCCAGCTGAGTCGGTCAGCCTTTTCACGTTGGCTTCTTTCGCTTAATTTTACACACTTAAGCTTCCTCCGTGCCTTTCCACGTCTCGGTAGCTCGTCTCTTTTTAGGACTGAATAATATTCCATTGTCTGGACGTTCACTTGCTGAAGGACATCTCAGTTGCTTCCAAGTTCTGGCTGTTATGAAAAAAAAACAGCTACAGACACTTCTGTTCAGGTTTCTGTGTAGATACAACTTTGCAAGTCCTTTGGGTAAATACCCAGAAGGGAGAATTCAGGACTGGGTGGTGGGAGTTTGTTTGGTGGTGCAAGAAACTGCCAAACTGTCTTCCAAAGGGGCTGTGCCATTTTGCATTCCCTCCAGCCATGAGTGAAAATTCCTGTTACTCTCTACATCCTCACCAGTATTTGGTGTCGCTGGGGTTCTGGATTTTGGCCACTCTCACAAGTGTGTAATAGTGTCCCATTTTTGTCTTAATTTGCAATTCCCTAGTGACATAATTGTGCGGATCTTTTTGTATGCTTATTGGCCACGCATATAGCTTCTTTTGTACGGAGCCCGTTCAGATCTTCTGCCCATTTTTTAATCTTGTTGCTTGTTTTCTCATTGTCGGGCTTTAGGGGCACAGTCCTTGATTAGATGAGTCTTTACGAGTGTTTTGTGGCTTGGCTTCTTATTCTCTTGACATTTTCTGTTGCAGAGCAAGAGTTTTTCATTTCAGTGACTTCCAACTTACCAACTGTTTCCTTTGTGGACTGTGCCTCTGGTGTTGTATCTAAAAGTCATCACCATACCAAGGTCATTAGGGTTTTTTCCTCTGTTATCTTAAGTTTTACATTTGGGTCTGGAATCCATTTGGAGGTGTTTTTTGTTTTGTTTTCGTTTGGTCTGGCATGTGGACGTCCAGTTGTCCCGACACCATTTGTTGAAAAGTCTTTGTTCCATTGTGTTGCCTTTTCTCCTTTGCCAAAGATCGGTCAACTCTATGTGTATCTATTTCTGGACTCTCTATTCTGTCCCATTCATCTGTTTGTGTACTCTTCTGCCTATACCACACTGCCTTGGTTACTGTAGCTTTGTAGTAAATCTCGAAGTAAGAGAGCATCAGTCCTCAACTTTGTTCTTCTCCTTCAATATTGTGTTGACTATGCTGGGTCCTTCGCCTTTCCATACAAACTGTAGGACCAGTTTGTCAATATCCATAAAATAATTGGGGGTTTTTATTAGGATTGAATCTATAGATCAAGTTGCGAAGAACTGACATCTTGACAATATTGAGTCTTCTTATCCATGAACATGGAATGTCTCACCATTTATTTAATTTTTCTTTGATTTCATTCATCAGAGTTTGGTAGTTTTCCTCACACTCATGTAGATCTTCTACATATTGTTAGATATTATTATCGTTCTACATTATTACCTTCTACATGTTGTTAGATTTATACGCATGTATTTCATTTGTTTGGATGCTAATATAAATAGCACTGAGTTTTTAATTTCACTTTCCACTTGTTCGTTGCTGGTATATAGGAAAGCAATTGACTTTTCTAATAAATTGTGATTTAAAAAGTACTGAGATGTTTTCAGAAAAATCCTCAGGTTTTATGGAATAAGTCAACAGGTTGATGAGAAGCTGAGTCCCTGTGTCAGCAGTGGGGACAGCAGCACCTGTCCCCATGGTCACTATTATCCCATCAGCGCACCATCGGTCTGGATGCTTGAGAAATAGAACCATTAAAATGTGGCTTCTGGCCCTTACAATTTATAGTCCTGAGTCTTCAAAAAATGAATCTTATGTAGTGCCTACTTTTCATAAGTAAAAATGCTGATACATCTTCAAAACATAGAAAGTGTAGGGGAAAGAACATATACCAACTATAATACTGAATTACGAATTCAGTATCACACTCATCAATTAGAATAGATGATGAGACATTCACATTCTTCCCAGAAAGTCTTCTCCTTCTTCATGACCCTAAGGAATAGATCATTGCAGAGAAGATAAACAGGAGAAACTAGGAGCACCTGGGTGGCTCAGTCGGTTACGCATCTGACTCTTGGTGTCGGCTCAAGTCATCTCACAGTTTTGTGAGTTCCAGCCCCGCATGGGCGCTGCGCTCCATCCAGCCTGCTTGAGATTCTCCCTCTTTCTCTGTTCCTCCCCCACTCACACTCTGTCTCTCTCAAAGCAAATAAATAAAGTTAACAATTTTTAAACAACCGAAAGGAGAAATTAGGGAACTAAAAGTCTACAGTAGGAAAGAACCCAGTAAAACGTTCCCACTGACGAAATACATGTCCAATCTCTTTCTCTCTGTAGGGTTTTCATTCTCCCTCAGTAGCACCTAAACAGGAACACACTGCGACTTGAGGAACAGCTATGTATCAGGCACCATGTTAAAACTGGGGATACGGTCCTGATTTAAAACCCCATTTTCTACTTCCATGAAGCATACAGTCTGGGGTAAAAAGCAGACGCTGAACAAATAGAACTCACAGCCATAAAGCTGCAACGATAACCAAGGACCATGCCCACTGGGTTAAGCAAAACCACTGTCAGAGCTTCCGCACCGAGACGTCACTCTGTGCCTCTCCACCCCCAGAAGTGCGACTGGTGGAGTCCCGGAGCAAGCTGTAGTCTGTGGGAGGAGATCGTTCAGTGTCCCACACCCGAAGGTGCACCGTTGGAATATCAGGAAGAAACGAGAGGGAGAGAGCCCACCCAGACCTTCCGCCCGCGGTCTCTGTCTCTCAGCTGCTGCGATAATCAATCACTAATCGATCGCCGTGGCTGGTTAGCCAAACACCTGAGGCCTGGGTGACAGGGTGGGACAGGGCTGGGAGGCAGGGAGCCTTGGGGAAGACCGGGGTCTGCCAGAGCCCAGGTCACCCCAGAGGCCTTATTCACATTCCCTGTAGCTTGCGGTCTTGTTTGCCTTTGGGCTGGGGTCCCGAACGTCCAGGCAGGGCCATGCTCTGGGACCCTGCGTGTCCCAGGACCTGGTCCCGCCAGGGTCGTGAAGGGGACAACAGACCCACTGCAAAGATGCTCTCTTTGACCAAATGTTGGCCAGGCATTCCTAAGCAATCTCTTTCACTAGGCCCAACCTTGGCCTCCCGGGTCCTCCCTTGTAGGGTCCAATTCTGGCAGGAATTCTGCTGTCGGTTTGGCCAGACCACCCTTGGTCCTCGGTATCTGGTTAGGTTATGAATCTTCCATCACCCCGGGGGATCACCCGCCCTCAGCGCCAATCCTAGTAGGACGGCTTCCCCAGAACCTTCCTTACCCGTGACCTTTCCGCTTAGCGATTTTCCATTCTACCCGCCCTCACCCTCCACCTTTGACTCTAAATGCCGCCTTTCCTTGCTGGGTTTGGGGTTGAGCCCCATCCACCTGCCTTCCCTACTGCATGCAGTCAGCCCGACCAATGTCATGAATAATTGTTTTCTTGACAGAAAGCACTGACTTTCTGTCCGTGTCCGCGAGGCAGCTCAGTCTGAAGGACGAGTCCGTGCGCGTGCGGCTGTTTCAGGCCCCGCGTGCTTTTCCACGGCTTCTACGGAGCTGGGGAGTTGGCCGCATGGGGAGGGTGGGCGCAGGCCGGCCCCAGCAGAGGATGTGCTCTGGGGGCATCGTTTCTACCCGGCGCCATGACACCTTTGGTGGGGGGAGGCTTTGGTTTGTTGGGTTTTTCCCTCCTTCTCCCCACGGAGTTTCTGGTTTCTTAAGGGGTTTTGATACACTCCTGCAACGTATGCCAGTCAATAGAGTCTCTACCCTAGTCATTGTTACCATTGTTACCATTTAACTTCCGTTCCCAATTCCTTTTTATAGAAACCCAATGACTTCGAAGATTCACCCTCGAGGACTCTTGTTAACATTTCTCCAGAGAAATGCTGGCCTGTTCCAACCATCGTTCAAGCCATCATGTCCTCAGTGTCCTCCCAGACTCTGTCCTTGGCTCCTGAGTCACACACAGCCTGTGACGTCTGTGCCTGTGCGTCCTGGGTGTACGGCCATTGGCCCGACAGTCCTGCTGGGCCAGCCTCACTGCCCGGCTGAGCAGGGCATCCGAGGAAGGCGCACCTCAGGCCCCAGGAGCAGAGGCCCGTGTTCAAAGGATTTTGCCCGGATGGTATACCAGAGGCCTCAAATAGATCAGCACAACACGCTAAAATTAAATCCGCAATCTGTGCTCCGTGAAATGTGTGTGTGCTATTTCCTTCCCCATTAAAAGAAGTATTCTCTGAAGAAAGAATTTCAAACTCCTAGCACAACATATGTTGACCTTCAAAGCAAAGGAATCATAGACAAGGAAGGCAGTGGGCAGTTGAGGTTAGTTGTGGGATAGATTAACTAGATCAGATACTTTAAAAAGCAGACCGGGCGCCTGGGTGGCTCGGTCGGTTAAGCGTCCGACTTCAGCTCAGGTCATGATCTCACAGTTGGTGATTTCGAGCCCCGCATCGGGCTCTGTGCTGATAGCTCGGAGCCCGGAGCCTGCTTCACATTCTGTGTCTCCCTCTCTCTCTCCAGCCCTCCCCTGCTCGTGCTCTGTCTCTCAAAAATAAATAAACGTTAAAAAAATTAAAAAATCAGGCCAACTCTTCACCGGTGTTGAGTACACATCCCGTGTGATTGGTATTCTGCTCGGCAGGTTATTCTCTGGGGTTTTTTTTAGCAACCAAGCTGTATGCACGGATTAACGTCTATCACTAATAATTATACACATCCAGTTAAATAACAAAATTCAACCAAACGCATTTGAAGATTTAATTGGCTTTATTAAATGAATCAGCAGCACCCCATCTAGCAAGTTGAAAGGCACTATAAGGAGTTATAGAAAATGAAAGGGTTTTATAGATGGAAGATAGGGCCAAGACAGTTACTAGCAAAAGAAAAAAAATGTTCCAGGCGAGGCTACTTTCTAGGATGAAAAGCAAGGGATCTTATCCTGAGGTGACCTCATCTTTCTTTGGAGCATGGAGAGCACCCATGTGGCCGGCTCACTGGAAGGTTCGTGAATGGCCGGTTAAGACAACATTGCCAGGGAAGATTGAAATTGAAACCAAATTATGTATTAAGCACCTATTTACAAAGATGGTCTAAGAGACACCATTTTGGGGCCTTGTTGTTGTTTTTTTAACAATCTAAAGACATGTATAATACCTTTATATTTAACGTCCAAAATAAATATTGTACCTGTTATTTCCTCCTCACTGTCGTTTCTCCTATGAAGGGAAGTACAGACTGTTTTCATGGAATTACAATTATAAAGATGTTTAGGAGGCGTCTGGGTGGCTCAGTCAGTGAAGCATCTGACTTTGGCTCAGGTCATGATCTCGCAGTTTGTGGGTTCGAGCCCCACGTTGGGCTCTGTGCTGTCAGCTCGGAGCCTGGAGGCTGCTTCGGATTCTGTGTCTCCCTCTCTCTCTGTCGCTCCCCATCTCGCACTCTGTCTCACTCTCTCTCTCTCTCTCTCTCTCTCAAAACTAAATAAAGACTTTAGGCAATCAATCAGGAACTGACTTGAATGAAAAAAAAAGAAAACTCAACTAATTGAAAACATCTTTAACAGCTTTTGAAAACATCTTCTGAAGTACAACATCATTATTAATCAAAATTATATTTATTAAACTTCTATGTATTTAATAGAATTAAATAAATACCATTTATTAAATTACTGAGCCATGCTAATAACCATGTGTATGAAAAAAACATGAATTCCTGATATCTTTCTCTTGTCAATGTTACAAAAAAGTTCATGAGCAAAATGAAAATGAAAAATGCAAATATTTTGGTCCCTTTTTGTAATTTCCCCATAAATGTCAGTGGAATTCAGCCCTCGGCTGCCACTTACTACATATTTGCAAAATACTCTCTACAAAATTACTGATGTCAAAAATTCTGAAACGGTAAAAATTAAAAGCAGATCAGTAAATTAGTATTTGGCAAGTGTCCGTTGTACATATAAGAACCCCTTCACATGCAAACTGGGAGTTCTGAATTTGAAAACTCCCAGTTTGCATGGGAATGGCGCATATATATATATATATATATATACACAGACACACACAAGTAACCTAAGTTAAGATTTGCTTGTGTTCTCGAAATAAGCTAGATTTAATGGCTTAAATGGTTGTATCCCCTAGAGGCCCCTCGAGTTGGTCTCTATTTTATTTTATTTTAAATTTTTTAATGTTTATTTTTGAGAGAGAAAGAGAGACAGAGCATGAGCAGGGGAGGGACAGAGAGAGAGGGAGACACAGAATCCAAAGCAGGCTCCGTGCTCCGAGCTGTCAGCAAAGAACCCGATGCGAGGCTGGAACTCACAAACTGTGGGATCATGACCTGAGCCCAAGTCAGGCGCTTAACTGACTGAGACACCCAGAAGCCCCTTTTTTATTTTATTTTTAACACTAATAATTCCTTACTACCTTTATATATGTAACAGAGAAGATGTCCTCAGTATGTTCTCCAAACCACCCATCAGATGATCAAATTCTCTGTCATAACTTGAACTGTCATACTCAGATTTCCCAACACATATTTTCTAATTATAAAGATCTGTTGAATAATTAAAGTTGACTATCAAAGTTCAAAATAACTCAATTGTCATTAAATGTGAAAACATGCTACCCTTTAACGGTTGGCTGTGGACCTCATGGTCCATAATCACTGTGTGGAATCTAACTTTTTGAATATCCCAATCATCTTCTAATTCCCGGTTATATGCTTATCATCCTAAATGACAATAACATAGGACTTGCTTTTTTTAAAAATCTGGTTAACTCGTGTAGTTTTTCTTTATTGACAAAAATTGGCTGTTAGCTAAAACGATAACCAAAAAATGAAATAAACAATGTAGACAAAAATGTGCGATGTTACAACTCTTTTCTCCAGGATATACACAAATATGGGATATGAGCACATGATGAATTTTTCCTTGATTCTTCATGTTGAGAATAAAAATCCCAAAGAGCTCCTAGACCTGTCTGCCTCTCAGGCTTGTTCAAAGGAGGTAATGAGACGTTTTGAACAACAGAGGTAGGGCACAAAATGCTATTGTCAGCTAATCAGAAATCCATCCCAACTTTGATCCGAGAGAGGTAGGGGTGTAACGAGAGGGGAGAGAGAGAGCGGAAGAAAGACCTAAAGTCTAGATCAGCTTGCTTCAAATAGTTGAAAAGACCCTGAAAGCAAACCAGCAGAGGGAAGATGTCCCCCAAATTGACCAGCCCATCACCACCGGAACGCCCCACAGAAATGGGTTTTGACCTGCGGTTTTCAGAAACCACCCTTGAGAACTGTCTGCTCTGCGCCCTTCCCCCTCTTTCTCAGGGGAGCCACTGACTTGAGATTTACCGAGACATGTTCTCCTTCCTTTCCAAGAAGGGACCCTCCAGACTTGTCCCCGGTAACACAGCAGTCCCTCCAGGCAACCTTCCCGTCCCTGAAAGCCCTGTGCACCTGCATGGAGTTGGCGCCCCGTGGATGCTGTGCCCGTGGCTCTCCCGGGGACGCCTGGACGTCACCCCCACTTCTACCAGCGCCCTGCAGGTTCTCACTGACGCCGATAACCACCAAGGCGGTCAAGGAGCGCTCTTTGGTATCCCGGCTCTTGAAACGCTCTATCCTAGTTCTCGCTCAGCCGTACCTCGAACAACCACAGTGGAGATCGCTTGCTTTGCGGAAGGGAACCCGCGCCTCTTTCAGCTTTGGAGACGGAGGGCTCCCGGCGAAAAACGGAGCCTGGGGACGCCCCAGGGCACTCGGGACCGCAGGCGAATGTGCCCCCCCCCCCCACGACGGAGCCAGCACCTGGGCAGCTCCTGCAGGAAGGCCTTGATGCCACCTGTCAGTGGGTGACAGCGGCAGCTCCACGGGGGCCCCGAGGACACAAGGGCTCTCCCGTGGAGGACGAAGCAGACTGAACTGCGTTGGGCCTTTGAAGCATCTGCAGGGGTGCCGCTCCTGTGCCCGGAGGGCAGCTGGGTCCGAGGCGGCAGGTGTCTGCGAATTAAGAGAGGGTCTGGAGTTGGAGGGCCAACTGAGAGCAGAGAGCCCCATGTGCGGCTTGAACTTGTGAACCATGAAATCGTGACCTGAGCCCAAGTGGGCCGCTGAACCGACTAAGCCGCCCAGGCACCCCAAAAGAAGGCGAATTTCGATGCAAAGTTTAAGAAGACATAATCTCAGAATTAAGGACGGGACTTTTTAATTGAACAAATTTGGTTTTGTGAGAAGCCTACCACATCACCCTTTCTGTTCTTATCTCCCTGGGGAGCTGGCCTTGGACTGTCCTGGAAGAGGGATCCGGGAGCCCCTGGGTAAACAGCACGGTCAGGGGGGCCAGGAACCGGCTGCGGTGCATCCTGAGTCACGTTCCTCCTCCTCTTCTGCCCGGTGTCTTTTTTGGGTCTTCAGAAGGCATCTGGCAGCTGACCGAGGGGTGCACGACCCCCAGCGGGATTAAACCTTCACTCGGAAAGCGTGGACACGAATGGCCTGGAAGGTTGTAGGTGGCGCATCGGGCTAGTGGGGCCAGCAGCGTGTGGGGCAATAGTCCCAGCACTGGGAGCAGTTACCACTGATTGAACACCACTGTGTACCCACACTGCCCGCTTTATTTCGTACTCCAGCGTTTCCCTCCGATCATCCAAACATAACCTCCTTCCGTTTTCTTGAAGAGAACCAGATCCAAAACAGACCGTGAGGTCCACAGTAACGTATCAGAGTCATCAAAGCGACCAATCTTGCATTCACTGTTTGGAAACTCCCTTAAACAATTAGCGTAAGATTGGCTTTTTTTAAGATTTCTTCGGGGTTTCCCCAGATAGAGAGCTGAATTGTCCAGAATCACCCGAATGCATCGGTGATAAATGACAACAGACTAATGACATATTCAACGGTCTTACTTTAGATCTTTGCACATAATGTACAATTCTGCAAAATGGACGTCTTTGTTGAAAGACACCCCCCTCCCCGGGACGTAATTAATGCTGGTGTTGGATAGTGCTTCAAAGAACAGCGATTTCATTTTCTTACAAAGTCAGGGGAAATTGCATCAATACATCAGGTAAGTGACTCCTAGAGGCATTTTTATAATTGATAAAGATAACATTGTCCTGAAATGGAAATATTATCCTGAATGTAACTGAATTGGGGAACATAATAAAAATGCTCATCCCCAGCCTCGCTCACTTCACTTGTATTGATAAGAGTTCACGGTTAAGGGGGCGCCTGGGTGGCGCAGTCGGTTAAGCGTCCGACTTCAGCCAGGTCACGATCTCGCGGTCCGGGAGTTCGAGCCCCGCGTCGGGCTCTGGGCTGATGGCTCAGAGCCTGGAGCCTGTTTCCGATTCTGTGTCTCCCTCTCTCTCTGCCCCTCCCCCGTTCATGCTCTGTCTCTCTCTGTCCCAAAAATAAATAAAATTTGAAACAAAAAAAATTAAAAAAAAAAAAAAAAAGAGTTCACGGTTAAGCTTCAAAGCTCTAGAAAAGTGTGCAACAGCCTATGTCTGAAAGAAAGATTGACCTCTTCTAGACACTGTGCCCTGTTGCCTTTCCAAGGTTCGTAGAAGAAAGAGGACTATATTCAAATTTTAACAGAAGGCATGCACAAAGTGATAACTAAAGAGCCTTTAACAAAGGGATGGCTCACAGGGGTGGACACGTTGCAGGGGACCCTAGGGATGTGGACACCTAGGGACTGAGGGCCGGGGACCCGCAACAGCAAGATGACAGCTCACCTCCAGCTCTGAAGGGGTTGGAGAGCAGGTGTGTTTCTGGAGGTCGACCAGAGCCCATTGTTGGAAGAGTCCCTGCCCGTGGAATCGGCCACGGCCAGGGCCGGGTACAATCGAGGCACCGGAGGGCGGGAAGTGAGTGCCCTCGTTCTCTGTTCCTGCCCTCCCAAGCACCTCTCATTGGCTGACACTGCACGTTGACCAGAGGTCACAGGGTCCCGGATGAAGCTCCGTGGAAGCCAGCTCCCAAGAGTGGGAATGGACGAGGAATGGAAACGGGGTGCCGGAGGAACGCAGCACGGAGAATGGTCGGTCAGACCTTTCCCGGAGAGACACCACAGACTAGGGGATGCCACACGTGTTCGCGTATTAATCTTCTGGTGACTTTAAGATGGTTCCCGTTTCGCCAACAAACCTGCCCTGTATTTGCCAGGAGGGAAGGCACCCACCGGCTCCGCCGGGGACCCGCTCCTTAGCACAGAGCCTTGCAATTACCCTGCGTGTCTAGCGCATTTCTGTGTCTGGAACATGACCGGGCTCAGATGTTGGTTGCAAGTCAGTGAGACGAAACAAAACAGAACAAAACACCACGGACGTGAGGCGGCTCCTGAGGTGAAGACATCCGAAGTTTACGAAAATGAAATGTCCTAAAAAGAAGCAGGAAAATTATGCATCAAAAGGAGCAGCTTGTCTGGCAGATTAAGAAGACGGAGACGGAGAATTGCTTTTTAGCGACGTCATTAAAGAGAATTAACAAAGACCAAAACCAAGAAGGAAGAAGACAACAGAAGACAGATTCTTGTCCACAAAGGCGACCGATATAGTAACTGGAACAACTCAGCCAGGCAGGGGTTTCTAACATTGGGCAAAATTAAACGTTAGATCACTAAACCGCTTATCGTAGCCTGAACTGGGATCTCCCCCCAAAGATGCTGACACCCGGATTTAGTGCCCACAAACGTGACCTCACTCGGAAATGGGGTTTTTGTGGACGGTCAAGTTAAGCGAGGTCGTTAAGGTGAGCCCTGATGCCGTATGACCGTCCTGGTAAAAAGAGGAGGTTTGGACACAGACAGACACGCGTCCGGCGGGGGGGGGGGGCGCGGGGGGAAACACCGCGTGAAGTTGAAGGCGGAGATCGGAGCGAAGTATCTTCAAGCCAAGGACGCCGAGGATGGTCAGCAGGCCCCCACCCCCAGCACATTCTCCCTCCCAGCCCCAGGAGGAAGCACCCCTGCACACAGATGCCCTGACCTCAGGCGTGCAGGCTCGGGCACTGGGAGACATTGAACTTGTGCGGGACCTGCTTACGGCAGCCTCCACAAACAGATTCGCCGCCTTTCCCGACAAATAGAGCCAGCAGGCAAATTGTCCTCGTCAGCTACTGAAGCACTGGGACACCGGAGATCCCTTTCCTGCCGTTAGGCTACTGCGCTGGGGCTAACGCTAGAAGTCATCCACTTGCAAGGTGTTCAGTCCGTCGTCAAGCTGTTGGGAGAAAGCAGCGTCTCCGGCCCGCAGCACGTGCCCAAACGCAAGGCCGCCTGTGGGCCACGTGTCAAGCCAGAAACTGCGACCAGGCACTTGAATAAAGTGTCATCGGATAGTTCGGAAAGAAGATTCCGTTTGCAAGAGCCTGCCGTTGGTCGTGGGAATTACCAGATTGGTATTCCTTTTGTGAGAGTAACGCTTCCTTTTTCCTTCATGAGCGTCTGTATACTTTTGCGCGCTGGTTAAAACTTTGTATTCACATTCCGGGCGGACTTTAAGGTGTTTTCACCGTGTGTGCTCAATCAGATAACACAGGGCTTGTTGACATTAGGGTGACCTAAAAATGCACGATTGCCATGAAAAAGCTTGAAAAAGTAGGATCAACATCCCATAATGTGATCATATTGATAGCGTGTAAAATGAATGAAGTTTTTAAAAGATTTCGAAAGAGCTATTCAAGGAGTCGAGCTCTGTTGTAGGAAACCCTTACGTGCAGAAAAACATTGGCCGTAAACAGCGCCCTGGAGATCATTGCCATGTAACTCCGGGCACGATAATCGAAACCACACGTCGTTTTAATTTTGTTCATCTGCTAAATACTGCGGGCGATATCCAGAATATATGTAAAACCACAAGGTGTCACGAGGGGGAGAAAAAGAAACAGCGATAGGTAAAATAGAAAATGATGTCAATTCATACCTGACAAAATCTGTTCTATCTTAGTAGCAATCAGGAAAGTTCAAACTGAAACCCAGTGCTGTCGGTTTTGACTCAGGAAGCAAGCGTGAGTTTTAAAGTCGGGTGATATCAGCTTTGTCTCCTCTTCCCACTCCCAACCCCCATCAACCGCTAAGTTCTCAACAGTGTAGTTTTCCAGCATGTCTATAAATGGAACTCTCCAATACGTCCTCTTTTGGGTTTGGCTTCTTCTGCTTAGCCGACGCTTTCAAGATTCAACCATGGTGCTTGTGTCAATCCCATCTGTTCCTTTTCATGGCTGCGTGGTGTTCCACCGTATGGACATATACTGTTCGTCTATTCACCCCTCGAAAGACATTTGGGCGTTTTCCAACTTTTCACAATTGTGAGGAGAGTTGTTAGGAATGTGTATGTTCAACATGACAGAAATCTATCCAAACACATTTTGGTATGGCATTCAATATTTTGTGGCAGACTTTAGCTAAACCTAAGTGTTTGAAGCTGGTTTGCGCGGTTAGGGACACGCAGTGTTTAAAGAGATTGTGGGAAAAAAAGAGATCGAGAAATTAAAAGTTCTGGAATACAGATGCCTCAGTCGGTTAGGCATCCAATTCTTGGTTTCGGCCCGAGTCATGATCTCATGGTTCAGGAGTTCAACCCCTACATCAGGCTCCTCACTGAAGTCTCTCTCTCTCTCTCTCTCTTTCTCTCTCAAAATAAATAAATAAATAAACTTTAAAAAACAAAAGAAATAAAAGCGAGGCAGAGTACAGAGAGGAAACTAGCCCTCGCACATACTTTCCTGCTACGGCCGACTTTGACTCTAAAATGAGTTTTGTTTACCTACCTCTTACTTTCGCACACACTTTCTCTGGTAAAATTTGCCCTGGCAAGGTTTTTAAAAAAGATACTGAAATATGTTCATTACAGCCTCGAGAGCATTAAGACACTAATTAGTAAGAAAAATGGATCTCTGTTACAAGAAAAGGAATAGTTAACTTCACCGGATGAATTTTTATTTGATTTTTTCGCGAGAAAAGTAGTAAGTTGGAGTTATGGGAATAATCGGTGTTAATAGGTTCTCATTTTTAATTATCAGGTGGAGAAAAATAACTTTTCCCCGTGTATTAATTAGCTGTACTTTAGCATGACTATTGTTAAGTATCAAGGAAGGTTTCACCTTTGAAAGCGGCTCCGGTGGCATTACGGAAATGTGAAGTTTTCGGTAGGAGAGGAGAAACGGAGGAGAAAGGCAGGTGGATTTAGGGTGAGATCCAGCAAAATGCCCCGCCCCCCCAAAACTGCCTCATTTATGTCTGTGGCGCGCGGTTGGCTCTTATACATCCTAACCGCCTCGCGAACTACTGTCATTCCAGCTCCATCCAGCGTCCCCGTGCAAACATTCCCATTCCTGTCTCCTCAGTCTGTTCAGTGCCCGCCGTCCTCTTCTCAGCCCCTGCCCCTGCTGATGCTGCTGGGACTTGGAGGGAAGAGGAAGGACGGGAAGGGAGAAGGAGGAAGAGAGAATTCGCTTCTGCAGCCTTTGCATTGGGGGAAGTGGGCCCGACCTGATCTCACAGTTCCCTTTCTTGTGTTTGCTCATCGGTCACTTCCCTCTCCCTTTTCTTTTATCTTTAGATGCCACGGCTTCATTTTGTGACTTCGGTCTAGTCGCCGCCTAAACAAAGAGCTCTCTAATTATTGCCACAGAGAGCTTGTTGGGGACGTTATTGACATGTTGAGCATAGGTTTGCTATTTGCGGAGTTTACAGAAAGCATCCTTTAGTGGGGCGCCTGGGTGGCTCAGTCGGTTGAGCCTCTGGCTCTTGATTTCAGCTCAGGTCATGATCTCACAGCTCGCGAGTTCAAGTCCCACACTGGGCTCTGCGCTGTTGGAGGGGAGCCTGCTTGGGATTCTCTCTCTCTCTCTATCCGTCCTCTGCTCGTGCTCTCTCTCTCTCTCTCAAAATAAATAAATAAACATTTAAAAAAAAAGAAGAGTGAAAAGAAAAGAAGAAAAGAAAAGATCTTTCTGAGAACCAGTTCTACAACAAAAGCTTCACTGAAACGTTTTATTGAGTGATTTGCTCAATATTGCCCTCAACCTGACGCTGAAATTCCCTGAGCGTCAAGAGACCCAACATCAGTGAGGAAGCTCGCTGCCCTGACGGCCTAAACAGTGCCGCAGAAGGACTTCTTCCTGTCTGGAGCTGAGTAGCTCACAGGAGTTTTGTCAAGACAGGGCACTCGCTGCAATGTGGGACTGGTGGCTCTAACGAGCGGAGGATTTTGATGGGCGTCTTCCTAGAGAAACCCTTTGCTAATGAGCAAGCAGTTTGTGAAAGGAGCAAGCTGTTGCCCAAACGCAAGATTGATTTGTCCGGGTAAGTCGCTTTGCAACATTTTCCTGAAGGAAACGGGAAACGGGTTTAGAGTCTTACACGCCTGGGCAAAGATTTCCCTGAGCAAACGTAAAGTTAGTTATGTTGGCAAAAGGATCTCAGTTCTCCTACGGTTATCTTCGCAAATGCACTTGGGTAGACGGTATGTTTCAATGCAGTGTCGATGGGAGGTCATACGTGGGTCCTCATTACGGTGCCCGTGTATGTGTGCGCATTACCAGGGGATGCCTCAGGGATACAAGAGTGACTCCTGACCCCCTTCGACTAATTAGGTCCGTGGGGAAACTTAACCCACGAAATCACCAACAAAGGAACTTGGTGCTATGTTGTTCAACACTGCATTGGGCCTTATTTCAAAGAGGATAAGGAGGATCCCCAAATACCTATATTATTATTATTATTATTCCATAATATAAAGGTTCTGAGTTGGAACTTTTTATTTAATTCCCTTTGATAGCTTTCCAGTGTGTGTGTGTGTGTGTGTGTGTGTGTGTGTCTGTGTGATGAGGGGGTATGGAGAGGGACATCATGGCAGATCCTAAGAGCCATCAGCCACAGGGCACTGTGACTGATCACGAGGTCACCCAGAAATAATTCAGTAGCCTTGTGTTACCAAACTATTCATCTGCATAGCCATGAGACCTGGCCACTAAGAGAAAGAAAGCCCCACTTCTTTTCTTGAGACACAGTGCAATATCTAAGCCGATTTTTTTTTAAAAGTCTTCAAAATGTTGCTTTCACACTTATGCAGAGGTGCATTCTAGGTCCAAGAGATCATTGTGATTGAATAATTAAAATGCCGACGAGTCCTAACTCGTACAGATTCCATAGTGCTGGTCTGCACAGAAACCTCTTTTTCGAGCTTTGGGATGGTGATGATACCATCACCCCAATTCACTCGCTCCCTGGGGGAGCTTACAAATATTAGAATTTGTGTTCTGTGTCTTATTAAATTTCAAATTGCCCCCCTCTTCCCTTCTTTCCCTGCTCTGGCTACCTTTCTGTGTCCTCGTTTATCAGTTTACGAGGGAAAAAAACAGTTCACGTGGCAATTCGGGCTGTAACCGGAGTTTTGTACTTCGTACCTTCGTGGTGAAAAGAAATCTTCACGTCAAACAAAATAGACAGCTGCCACGCATTGAGCCTTCCAACATTAGTTTGTGACCTTCGAGTCACAAAATTCTACAACCAGAAGATGCTTCTGTGTTCAGTGCTCTTTGAAGTCAAGTGAGGACTGGGGGAGTCTGGGGAGATGTGGTCTTTGCTGGGTCTGTGGGGTGGTCGGTCTTCTATGTGGGTGCCATCGCAGCCCCGGTTCGGCTCACTGTGGATGCGATGGTGAGAAACTTCCTGTAATCCCCTATACTCTTACATCTTATTATCTCATTGATATTTTCCCTCCGGTATACCCTCTCAATGACGTCACAATCTACCTGTGACTCATTCATTCTTTAACCCGTCCAATGTGTATTGAACGGTTACTTTGCGCGAGACGGTGTGTTAAATGCTGGGAACCCAAGGGTTAGCAAAACAGATTCACTTCCCTTCTCCCCTCCAAAGGGCTTAGTCTAGCGAGGGAGGCAGAGGGTAATTAGACGGCCGTTCGAGGACACAGCAGCAAATGGGGCTCATCGTGATAGAGGAGAAGCACCAGGTATGGTAAGAACTCACAGCAGGAGTGACCTGATCTAGAGGATTTGGGGGGAAGGGTGTCAGGAAATCCCCTGAAGTTGGGGCAGGCGACAGAGATGCGGAACAGCAGATGGAAAAGGATGGATGTGCGGCCCTCACCGGGCAGCATCGGCATCGCCAACCTCTGGCAGCTGGCAAAATGGCAGCCTGCTCACCTAACTCAGCGGCAGTCCGCAAAGAGCTACATGCTATACGAACAGGGAAAGTACGAGGTCCAGAGTCCCACGGCACATGGTTCCTGGAGCTGCCTGTCCCCTCCTGGTGTTTGCCCTTCTTCCAGCTCCCAGACAGCCTGGACCCATGCTCGGTCCAGTAGCTTCTCCACTGATATCTCTGCCTTGTCGATGCTGGCAGTGGTGGTCTCCTGTGGTCGTGTCTGGGGTGGGGGGAGGGGGGGACAGCACTGCCAATGTCTTGGCCGGGTTGTGCCTCCCCTGTGTCTCTGACATCCACAGCTCCAGGCAGAAACCACCTCGCGTGACCCAGTGTGTTAGAGTGCTCCAGAGAAGCAGAACCAATAGCATGGGCATCTACAGAGAGATTTATTATAAGGAATTGGCTCATGTAATCATGGAGGTTAATGAGTCCAAAATCTGCCGTGTTGGCCGGTAAGCTTGGGATCCAAGAAAGTCAGTGCTTCAGCTCCAGTCCCAAGGTCATCTGCTGGAAACTCAAGAGAGCCAGGGGTGCAGGTGAATCTGAAGGCGGTCTGCTGGAGAATTCCCTCTTGCTTGGGGAAGCCAGTGTTTTTGCTCTACTGAGACCTTTGACTGACTGAATGAGGCCCAACACCATAGAGAGAAATCTGCTTTACCCAAATTTCACTGATTTGAATGTCTGTCTCGTCCAAAAACACCCTGCAAGTTGACACATAAAGGTAACCGTCGCACTCAAGATCACATTCGAGTTCTCACCGCGGGCTTCCAGCCAAATGGGCTCCTATTCCCGGATCCCAGCAGCTGCTGCCCTGTGCTTGTGGATGAGCGGGCCTTGCAGAGGAGGCAGGAGTTCCCAGGGAGCAGGGGACTTATGTCACCACGCAGGCATTTCCCCCGCAGAGCTTGGCTGGGCTGGGGGGAGTCATCATTCCCGCACCCATCCATTCTTCCAGCGCTGGTGGTCCTCAAATATGCCGGTTATCCCTCACCAGTGGGATGCTGTTCTGGTCTAGAGGCTGGGCGATCATCACTGTTCTCCTTTTCTTCCTCGTTGGAAGACTCTGCAGAACGTATGAGGAATAAGTCCGCCGACCCAGTCAAAGGAGGGACACAGAGACTCAGAGCCCGGTCAAGCGAGGCTTCGATCAACGTTCTTGCAAGAGCGGGTACTTGATGGACAGGAACACTCAGGGCACTTATGGTGCACAATTTATCTCCCAGCATGCACGACCCTCCCCTGCTTCCTCATTAGCTGAGTACCACAGACGTTGCAGCCTTACCCGGATGGCGCCTATGCCCATGGAGGGTGAAAAGTAGTCTGATCGGAACAAACGTACGTTGCCTGAGACTTTCAGTCCCTCCTCTCTCTCTGTTCTTTGGTGCGTGTTCATTGCAAAGCCCAGGGAAATAAGCCCTCGAAACAGAGAAGGGAAGAAGAACCAGGAAGTGACGTGTCTAAGGGTTTGGGACTCCATTGAGGTCTGGGGCGGGTGGGGGGGGGGGTTGGTTCATACATATTTCCAGTTGGTTGTAAACCTACCGTTAACTAGACAGCACAGCTTTTATTTGGTGTTTCTGAAAATGAATCATCTCCTCTACTCGTCACAGAACAGATTCAAATTTGTCAGAACTAACTCTGGCAAGAGTGGCATGTGTGAAATGTTTCCTGCACCCCTTGAAAATATGGAGAAAATACCAGAGGGATGCACTCTGTGTCTTCGATTCGAAGAACCTGTCAATTTTACGGCAATCAATTTCATAAGAAGGTTAAAGGAGAAGAAAGAAGCATTAGGTTAAGTATACCCTTCGGTCTTAAGGCTCTTAAGGGCTATAGAAAATAGTGGAAAACACATGCCTGGCCACGCAAGGAATATGGGAATGGGCCCAACCAACCAAACAAGACTTGGACTATCATGGTAGCCCCAAAGCAGAGTGGGCTCCATATTTCTAGTAGGACGTTGACGACCATGGGCAGCTCCAGAGGAAAGGAAACAGAAGAGACAGTGTGAAATCTATGTCCTCAGAAGTAGTGGAGGCAATTCGTCTGAGCGGGTGGAAATATGAGACCTGGGTGTCATATGGGAGGGAAACCGGCGTTACTCGGAGACACCGGTCCGGTACAAAAGGCTGGAGCTTACAAGAGCGGGCTTTGACTCCTGTGTGCATACGGGCTCCCACGAGTCCCTTTCTGCAGGTCAGGGTGGCAGCTGGGCGGGGACACTGTACGCAGGATCTCCTAATACAGGCCGAGATAGAAGATGATGCAGGAGGAGCGAGGAAGCAGGGCTGGGAGGGACTTTAGAGAAAGCTCATCCGACAACCAAATTTTATAGATGAGGTGCCTGGAGCCCAAGGAATAGATTCACCGCACACACACAGCACACTCGATAGGGCCTGGGCTCTGCTGATGCCCCCCAAAACCCACGACAGGACCCCTGCGTCTGTGTGAGCTCGCGTTCTCAAGGGTTTTTACGCAGCGCTCGGTGTCATTCCTGGCTCCCAGTGCCTGCACGGTGCTTTTATGTCTGCAAGCTCCAGCACGTTCCGTGATCTACAGAAATCTTCATTCACATTGACAAAAATTCCTCTAGAACTTTTATCACCTTCTCAGAGATTGCCCACGAAATATTCTGTTCCTTGGAGCGCTTAATTCAAAAAGTCACAGGCACTCATTTCCATGCTGAGCTTCTCATCGTTCACACTGAAAAGTAGATTTACCTACCCGTTTTCAACCGCGGAGGTAATCTCCAAAAGAACGCTGTTTCGAAGCTGATTGCTTCCAGAAGACATTCATTTCTTTAACAACAGATGTGAGCGGTCAGAACAGAGCTAAGGTCCTGTCTCATAAATGATGTCGTACCCCTAACTTATTTTACAGCCAGCACGGTCAGTACAGAAGAGTGTGGACAATTGAGCCATAGACTGAGAGTATGATGTAAACGCCAACTGACCAGAAAGCTAAAGCGGTGAGTTTCGGTCGATGAAAATGCCTTGTTAACATCCAAAACAGGACGTACACACCTCAAGTTTAACAAAGCGGAAACTCGGATCTTCTTCTAATATAAGGAAGAAAATGTGCCCAAAAGAGCAACTATACTTTATCATAAAACCCTCCATTTTTTATCCTCTTTAAAATTTTAACATACACAGAAAAAAAATTAGAAGCTATTATTTTAGACATGAAAACACAAAAAATACATTAATTGAGAGAAGAGTTTTCTTTGGGTTAAATTTTAAGGGAAGGATTTATGTAGAACCTAACGGTAGAAAATGCATAGCATAATGGACAACAGCTTGGATGCAGCTTCCTAAACGTCATGAAGACATTTTTCGAGGATACGTTTCTTAATGTCTCCTTGACATTTACTTATTTTTCTTTACCTGAGGGCGATCAGTCAATTGGACTCAATGTCACCCTAGGAGAAGGGAACTCAAGTAAGGCAAATACTTTAAGGTAGGAGAGGCAGGAACCGGGATCCGTCTGGATTACTTTTTAGCTGCTTCTAAGCCTTTCTGGAAGAAGCAATCCATAGATGCTCCATTAAGGAAGGCTCGGATGAAGAAAGCAGGGCTTCGTGCGCCCCTCCTGGGTCCTGAGGCAGGAAGGCCATCAGCGTCACTCTGGTTCTCAGAGTGGGTCACTAAGGAGAGCGTCACGGCTCTGTAATGTGGCTCCTGGTCCCTAGAAAGAAGGGATGGGAGCATTTGGAAGCTGTCCAAAGACACTTGAATAAGGATAAATCCAAATTCTCAATGTGGCATCATCTGGGCCTTGATCTATAGTTGGTTTCAATCATTCTCCAATAATCGAAGCTCTCAGCTGAGGTTAGCTCACATTATCACCATTATTATGCGTAGCATGAGATCCCCCTGTCTGGCCTCTCCCACTGCTGTGCTTTTCCCTGGATGCGTGGGGATATTTTGCTAGTTTCTGTCTCCCCACCATGTTCTAATGCATCGGCTTCTGCTAGGCACCAGGCATCAGAAAGGACTTCATAAAGACTTTTCTGTAATGAGTAAATGAACCATCACACGTCAGGCCTCCTGCTTGGGCATGCCCCCCACTTTTCAATTCCCATGGCCACCTCATTCTCCTCCTCCTCTTAACTGCTCTCCCTCTTACCCTCTCCCCCTACACATTATGGCAGATGAGTTTCCTAGAACACACTAGGTCACTGCTGTGCTCGGAATCTTCCAGGGTCACTCCACCTTGAACCCAGGCTCCAGCGTCCAGGTCCTGCTGTGCCTTCGAGCTCTTCTCCCCACATCCCCAGGACGGCCAACTGGACCATTCACAAGAACCGCCATGCATGCCCCATGGCGGCTGCTCTGCCCCCAGATTCATGGCACGCTCTCCCTTGGATGTTACGATCCTATCCAAGGTCAAAAAATGCTCCTTCCTTCTATCTCTGTTGTTCCAGCTGAAAATGCGATTGCTTGTTTACACTTTCTTGGCGTATGTGTTTCTTATTTGCTGCTGTAACAAAATGTCACGAACACTCCGTAAAAAACAGCACAAAAGGACCCTCTTGGGTCAGAAGTCCAAAACAGATCTTTCTAGACTGAAATCAAGATGTTGGCAGGGCCGTGCTCCTTTTAGAGGCTCTAAAGGGAAACTTGTTTCCTCGCCTTTTACAAGTCACAGAGGTGTTTGTATTTCTTGGTTTGTGGCCCCTCGTCCACCTCCAAAGACGCAGCACAATATCTCTCTGACTCTGATACCTGACCATCCCTCTTCTCCTTTTCACTTACGATGACCCTTGTGATTACGCTGGGCCCACCCAAACAATCCAGGACAATCACCTCATCTAAAAATTGGTAACTTACTCAAAGCTGCAATCCCATTGTCACGCAAGGTATGTATTCACAGGTTCTAAGAATCAGCATGTGAACATCTTTGAGGGGTTGGGAACGCGAAAGCACATCATCACTTCGTAGACGTGTCTTCTCGATTAAACTATAAGGAACCAAACGCATTTTAGAAAACTACGCATTACAGAAAACTATGTATTCTACACGCACCCGCTATTCTACACCCTGTGGAATGGGATTCACATAGTTGAGAATAAGAAAAAGAAGTGCTTCCTCACAAAATTTGGAAATAATACCCTTTCGAAATTCAAGAGGTCTCCGTCTCCGCACGCGATTTGGACCCAATTTCTTGAGTCCACGAAACGGCCCTTCAGCATCTAAATATTTTGTTCCTTTTTGATCACCGTGCTTCGCCCATAATAAAGATCTTCCTCTGAAAGTGTGTATTTGGCTGAATCTAAATTATTATCAAGCGTCATCTATTAAAACTTACACTCAGTTACATGGTTGCCTGTGAATTTTTAACTGTTTTCTGTTTCTTGGGGCCAGCAGCTAAGCACCTTTGATAAGTTATCATTTTAATACCCTCCCTACGTCACCTCCAAAACTGCTTGTTATACTGTTTTATAGTCGTGTTCTCTGATACATTCATGTTTACGGTATTTCATGCACAATTGCTGTTGCGTTAAATGGCACCCCAGCGGCTTCTAAACTCAAACAGGTCTTTTCAATTTTCTGACTTAAGAACAGGAGAGTAGTTTTTCACTAGAGGAATAGAAAATATTCTTTTTTTTTAATATATATATCTGAGTTGTTTTCCTTTAGGCTAGCAGGTCCTCGCCTTTACTGAGCTTTTTTAAAGCCTCTATTAATTTTTTTAAATTTGTTTTGACAGAGAGAGAGAAAGGATGAGTGGGAGAGGGGCAGAAAGCAAGGGAGAGAGAGAATCCCAACCAGGCTTCATGCTGTCAGCGAGGAGCCCGACGTAGGTTCAGTCTCAGGAACCATGAGATCATGATCTGAGCTGAAATCAAGAGTCGGATGCTTAACCGACTGAGCCACCTAGGTGTCCTTTAATTTAAAGAAAAAAAAAGTTAATTCGTCTAATTTCAACCGTATTCTGTAGAAATCAAAATTATCAGGAGAGTCAAATGATGCATGCTCCAAAATATAACCAATAAAATTAACTTCACTGGTATAGAATATACCTACAGAAAGATGGCCGTCTGCCATCAGCCCTGATGGAGAGGTCTGTCTGTCTACCTCAAAGACAATTTTCTTTTCACAATCTGTTAGTTTCCATAGTCCTTGGTCAAATACCATGTCATTAATGTCATAATTTTTTCTGAACCTAAAGGAAGGAAGAGGTAAAAAAAAAAAATCAGGAAATAGAGTTTTGTGTCCATATTCTACTACGTATACTTAAAATGTACGTATTTTACCATTATAAAAGTTAACCTCCAGGGCGCCTGGGTGGCGCAGTCGGTTAAGCATCCGACTTCAGCCAGGTCACGATCTCGCGGTCCGGGAGTTCGAGCCCCGCATCGGGCTCTGTGCTGACAGCTCAGAGCCTGGAGCCTGTTTCTGATTCTGTGTCTCCTTCTGTCTCTGCCCCTCCCCCGTTCATGCTCTGTCTCTCTCTGTCCCAAAAATAAATAAACGTTGAAAAAAAAATTAAAAAAATAAAAAAAGTTAACCTCCAGAGTAGCCAAAGATATGTTTATTAAATCTTACAATTACTGGAATAAATTATGAAAACAAAGAAGGAAAAACACTATGGAAACATGTAGGAAACAAAGGAAGACTTTAAACAGAAATAAACACATCACAGGGATACGAATAAACGTATCTGTCACATTACTAGATCAAAACAGGATAAATTCGCCTCTTAAGAGAAAAGTTCCTCACAAGAGATCACAGAGCAAAACCCCACTACGCCTGAAGAAAACTCTAAAAACGGTGTGAGTTGGAGGAGCTCAAAGATAAAAGGATTCGAACTAGTGTGACAAATGGGGAGAAGTAGGGACAAATGGAAACCCCAAAGAGAACAAAATTAAAACAGTAACAAAAATAAAACGAGGTAAGTTCATATTTAGGATCAAAACTGGTCACAAAACAGAGAGGAGCATTTCATCAAGGAAAACCGTCACCCAGGAGATGGGTTGGCAGATAGGAGGATGCGGAGTGCCCCCCTTTGTTCCTTTATGGGACATCTGTAGAAATCTCATACCCAACACTCTTGCCAGAATATTCCAGGTGCCCGATATTTTCTGGCTGCTGTGGTGAGGGTGTGAGGAGAAATCAGTCTACGATGCCCTGGTTTCCGGCGTCTTGCCATGAGGACCTGTGGCATCTAAGATGACCCAGGAATCACTAACAGGCATCCCCGTGCTAATATTTGCTGTCTATGTCTTACTTCCTGATGCCCACCTTCCTTGTCTTTAGAGTCGGCTGGGCCCCATGTCCAGCCCCACCAGGTAAACCGTGAATAGTCTAACGCAAGACGTAGATCTGAAAGAAATGGTCCCTTTCCTCCTTCTGGTGTCCTATATGCTTGTTGGTGCCTACCTGTGAATGCCCGGAACCGTAGCAGCCATGTTGGGACCACGAGGGGAGTTAGTCTGGGCAGGATATGCTAAGAAAGGTGGAAGCAACCTGAATCCTTTTTTTTTTTTTTTTTAAGCATTTTTTAAAGGTTTCTCTATTTATTTATTTTGAGAGAAAGAGAGTGGGCGCAGGCGAGCACATGTGTGTGAGTGAGCAGGAGAGGGGCTGAGAGGGGAGAGAGAGAATCCCAAGCAGGCTCTGCACTGTCAGTATAGAGCCCAACGCAGGACCCGGTCTCACGAGCCATGAGATCATGACGTGAGGCGAAACCAAGAGCCTGGCGCCTCACCTACCGAGCCACCTCAGGCTCCCCGCAAGCTGGATCCTCGATGACATTGCTGAGTTTCTGGATGAACCGCTTCTGGAGCTGCCCGGCCCCAGACTTCTTGTTATGTAAGCCGAGCTTGCCTATTGTTTAAAGGCGTTTGCAACCGGACTTTCTCTTTCTTACAGCTGGAAACGTTCAAACTCATACAGAGGCCTGGAAAGATCCATCTTCCACAGCATTCCATATGGGGCACCCAGCGGGTTCCTACTCAATTGATTAAGAGAATGATTTTAAATGCATGGCTTTTTATTTAAAAAAAAAAAAATCCCTTTGTAAAAGGGTCACCTTCTCCCAGTGCGTCCGTCTGGCAGGGTGGCCAACTCCCTAAATGGTACTTTCTACGGCAGCCTGTTCTTATATCACATCTGCCTGTTTATGTTTCACATTTTTTTTATTTTAATGGATATTACTGTGTTATTTATCTTCTGGAGGCTCTTATGCATCCTAATGTTAAAATCTTTGTCAAACTGTTCTATAAATTTAAATCCTATGCCTTCAGCGAATCCTCTGGTATTAATTTTGCTGTTATTTCTAGCATGAGATTTTTTTTTATGAGTTTAGTAAGTTTAACTTGGGGGTCTTTGAGTCCCTGCTGCTCATGTCTGTTGTTCCGTACAAGTCGTGGGTTCAGCTGTCATTGCAGCTGGCCCCTCTGTCTCGTTTCAGGGGTGAAAAGTCTCCCCTTTAGCCCTGGCTTCACATGCTTACCGTTGTCTCGTAAAACACTTGGAATCTGTTCCCTGCATGCAGTAACCTGATAACCACAACCTGACAGCATTAACTCTATGACTTCGGTCTCATTCACTGCTTTCCCCACCCCCCTTCCTGTCCACGGGCTTGAGGATTTGGCTGAAGAACATGCCTACTTATCTTGGCTATACTCTTATCATTTTATCCCTCAGAGTTGTATATTTGGAGCAGAGGGGGGTCCTCCACGTGTTAATCTACTGATTCATTTTTATTGGAATTCCCCTTAAACTTTCTTTTTTTTTTTTTAATTTTTTTTTCAACGTTTATTTATTTTTGGGACAGAGAGAGACAGAGCATGAACGGGGGAGGGGCAGAGACAGAAGGAGACACAGAATCGGAAACAGGCTCCAGGCTCCGAGCCATCAGCCCAGAGCCCGACGCGGGGCTCGAACTCACGGACCGCGAGATCGTGACCTGGCTGAAGTCGGACGCTTAACCGACTGCGCCACCCAGGCGCCCTTCCCCTTAAACTTTCTTAAAAAAAAAAAAACTATGATTACAGTCATCACCGTCCTGAAAAGTTCTCAGTGAGTTGCTTTGATTATAAAAACTGCACATCATATAATGATATAAAAGGGCTTCTCTATGTTTATTTTGCAAGAACCTCCCTTGGACCTTTTCTGTCTCTCGTGTTTTAGAAAATATTTAAGACAGTATCTCTGAGTATATGTATCACATGGCTAGACACAGGGAAACATCTAGAACAATTTCTGGCATGTAGTGCTCTCTCCATGTATGGTAGGGGTTACTGCTGTCTTTACACTTAGCCAAGTGTTATTAGACAAGACATTTCTATTAAAAAATTAAGATTTGAGTTCCTGCCACTTCTTTTCCCTTTTTTCCACTAGATATTAGGATAGTCTTCTAAATCTCCAAGCAGGGATGGTCACAGAATAAATAGATTGCAGGGGCAGTTGGGTGGCTCAGTCGGTTAAGCGTCTGACTCTTGATGGGCTCAGGTCACGATCTCACAGTTCGTGAGATCGATCCCGGCATCGGGCTCTGTGCTGTCAGCTTGGGATTCTCCCTCTCCCTCTCTCTGCCCCCTCCCACTCATGCTCTCTCTGTCTGTCTCAAAAGAAATAAATAAACTGAAGAAGAAGAAGAAGAAGAAGAAGAAGAAGAAGAAGAAGAAAAAGAAGAAGGAGAAATAAATTGCAGCCACATTTTCAGGCACTGATGGTAAAGACCCCCACTATCCAAAGTTTTTACATAGTTGCCCCCCTTCCATTCCTGGCAGACCTGATTAATCAACCACTGCCTTCTTCTCCCCAGAGTGGAGAGGAGGCTTCAGGCAGCCACAACCAATCAATCCGATGTTATAAAAAGAATAAAAGCAATTTTCCATCCCTGCCCAAGAGACATTACCGAGGACAGACTACATGAAGGAAGCAAATGGCTTCTTTTCCAGAGTCACTAGTTTTCAGAAAGTTTCCTTGGCGGTTTACTTTAAAAAGGACAGGAACTGGGATAATAGAATTTGCCAATGAAATAGTTCAATCACAAACTTACTGTGAGAAAACGCTGTCTAATTTGCTGTCTAAAATTACTGATTGTCTTCAATGTATTCGAAGTGAAGTAATTGGCTCCATTGTCTCCCAAATAATTGTTGAGTGGGAAGCGTTGGTGAGAAGGAACAATTATCCAGGTCAGTTGGTAATGACAGATCACGATAAATCGGTACAACCGGGGACGACGTGCAGGTCGGGAGGACGTTCTGGAAAATCAGAACTACAAGGAAGAGGGTGCTACCAAAGGGCCGGACTCTTTTGTTTTTTTGGCCAATCAGGAACGTGACGCAACAGCCTGGACAGATCTCGGCAGCGGCTGACCTCCTGCCATCCGCTTAGGACCTACACGCCTAACCTGCGCGTGTCCTTGAATCATTAAGTCATATTTTCTGCTGCTGCAAACCCACCCTGATACGTTCTTCGACTTTCGCCCAAACACATGCTCTTCTATGCTTGCCCCTCAGCAGTAATAGAAATAGGAGAAGCACAGAGTGCAAGATATAGTTATTATCGCTCCCAAGCTGAGAAATTATTTGTGCCGTAAACACAAAATAACGTTGTTTACGGAAAAGCAGAAAAGCCAGAAAGTACTCCAGAAGTTTAAAGCGGCAACAGACGCCCCTGGAGAGATAAGAGAGTGTTCACGGAGGAGACGGAACATGAGCTCGGTGGCCTGGCATCACTTTTGTTGTGAAGACAGGTGGCTACAGGCGGTCCCTGGAGGAGAAAGCCGCGGCTCACATGTCTGTGTCTCTCCGGCGCAAAGCGCGTGCCCTGGGAGCTGTCTCTAGGCCATCCACGAGAGCGTTGTGGCCACAAAGACGGTCTGTGCAGGTGGGAGTTATTTCTCTTCTTTGCCTAGTTCCCTAATACTCACATTTTTATAACTTTATGTCATGTCTCCGTTCTTGGCATTGGCCTCTCGTGGGCTTCTCAGCCCTAGCTTGAATTAGCTTTGCTGCGTATTTCCAAAAGAGCCGAATCAACGGGAAAATAAGGCTATTGATCGTGCAATGGGAGGGAAAGGAGGAAAGGAAAAGAAAATAGAGGCGGAATGTCCCCGGACACAGGGACCCTGCACTTCTCCTTCTGTCCAGAGACTCTCTGTTGACTCTGAACATTAAGTTTTACTCTTTTTTTTTTAATGTTTAGTTATTTTTGACAGAGAGAGACACACACAGACAGAGAGAGAGAGAGAGAGAGAGCATGAGTGGTGGAGGAGCAGAGAGAGAGAGGGGGACACAGAATGGGAAGCAGGCTCCAGGCTCTGAGCTGTCAGCACAGAGCCCGACGCGGGGCTCAAACTCACAAACCGTAAGATCACGACCTGAGCCGAAGTCAGACGCTTAACCGACTGAACCCCCCAGGCACCCCACGTTTTACTCTTTTTTTTTTTACATTTTATTTTATTTTTTATTCTAATTTAATTTATTTTTTTTTTAATTTAAAAATAGAACTGCCTTAACACCCAGCAGTTGACTACTAGGTATTTATCCAAGAGATACAGGTATGCTGTCCCACGTCTTACTCTTACCACCGCTGGTATTTTCTTTATGAATTTTGGAGCAGGAAGGAACATGGCTTCCAAAACGTCTTAGACTATAGCTGTGCTACCATTTGTTTTTGTTGTTCTTCTTGTTTGTTTAGAAAAAATATGGAGCCTTTCATGAATGTGTGTGTCATCCTCGGGCAGGGACCACACTAATCTTCTCTGTGTCGAAGATATACGTTGCCGAAGTGAGCACTGTGCTAATATATTTGGATTTTATTACCCGTTTCAGACCTTTCAGGGACTCCTTGCCTTCTTACAATGTCATCGAACTCTCACAGAACCAGGCCCACCTGTCTCTCTGGTCCCTCTGTCCACCGTCCTTCCCAGAAGTCCTTTGCTCGGCCCCCGGAACACCTCCGGGCACACTAGCTGCCTGGTGTCCTGTTTGGCTCTCTCACCACTCCCCTGTCTTTGTGTCCTCTTTCCTGAAATGCCTCTTCCACCTGGGCCCTCCCACTGCATCCTTCAAGACCACGTTCAAATGTGTCACCCCAGATGCCTTCCCCAACTCCTGGTCAGAACGAGTGGCCACCCCTTCAGGGGCCCTCAGAACATCTCCGGCTGCTCTGCGACCTTCCTTGGCACATTGTTCCTGAAGCCCCGCTTTCCCTTTGTTACCACTTTTCATCATCTCAGCACCTGACACGGGTCAGGCAAGGGGCAGACACTCGTTAAATTGGCACTAAATGCAGCAATAAGAGAAGGAAGGGACACGAATGCGGTCACGGATCCCTCCTACGATTGTATATTTCGCGCTCAATCAAAACAGCTCTTTCCCGTCTCTTCTCACCCCGTGAAAGGACGTAGACTCCCTGCTCAGCTCATCTTTGGCCTCGTTCTTAATTGGCATCAAAGCCCCTGAATGGTGCTGTTGGTCCCCAACTCAGAATAGCATCTCTGTGCCTGTCGCTCGCTAGTAACTCTCTGATGGTTCTGAGTGGGCCTGAGTCACAACCCGAGCTGGAACTTTGCAAGAACATTGTAAAAGCTTAATGGGGCTGGGGGGCAGGGGGTGGAATACACCTTAAAATAGGTTTGATTTTTTTTTTTTAGAAGAACGTGGTACCCACAACAGAGTCAATTCACAACCGGCATGAGCAACACATCAAGAGTCTGTGAACTGAAGGCAGGAAAAACGGGATAAGCCATCCCAACCCCAAACGTCCAAAATGAATGATACCGCGATGTGACACACGACCTCAGCATGTTTGAATACGCTCCGACTCTATGCAAAGAAATAACGGTCCTTTGTCATTTCAGACAGAACTAAATCTCGGAGGATTATGCATTAGCATGTTTCTGTTCTTGTGTTGCCTGTGACGGAAATAATATACCCCGAATTCACAACGAGTTAGAGAAAAAAATCCAGTCGACACGATCGCCTTATTCTCCCTCTTTAAAAATACGTTATCTATGAGTGTGCTTGCGGCAGATGAAACAAAGGCAAAAATCCAGACCGCCTACGTGATAGATGAGACATTACCCACAATGGATAAATAGCCCCTGTTTCAGAGCTAAGTCACTCAAAGGGCACTAATTAGGAGTTTAATAAACGTCACGGCCAACTGCATTCGTTTTCTATTGACAAGCACCACACACACACCGAGTGGCTAACTCAGCATTCATTGGTTACCTTAGTTTTGTAGGTCAGGTGCTCAGGAGGGCTTGACTGGGCTCTGCGCTGGGTCTCATGGGCTGAAATCAAGGTCGTGGTGGAAAAGTGCTTACCCCGAAGCGTAAGAAACAGTTGGCCTCCAGGCTCATTCAGATCCTTGGCAGAATCCGCTTCCTTGTGGTTGCAGGCCTGGGGTCACCAATACCTCGCTGGCTGCCATCTGGAGGTCACCCATATTCCTTCTCGCCCGGCATCCTTCACGTACAAGGCCAGCGATGGTGAGTCGAATCCTTCCATTGCTTGGAATCTCCGACTTTTTTTGTTTTTTGTTTTTTTTGCCTTTCTCTTCTGCAGAGAAAGTTCTCTGCCTTCGAGGGCTCGTGTGATTGCATGAGACCAACCCAGATAATTTCCGTGTCTTCAGGTCAAGTGTGCCTTACGGCATGATCACACGGGGTTATGTCACCGTGCTCAGGACTCTGGGGCTTAATGTGGAACCCAGGAGCCCTTCCCAGACCCACGTCAGAATCACAGAATACCAGCACTGAAGGGGAACTTGGAAAATACAGGTTTAGCTTTCCAACTGAAGCATAAATCCTGCACGTGGGGAGATCTTTCGTCTAAATACATCTGGTGATAGAAAATACATTACCTCACTTTTTGACTGATCCGATGATGAAAAAGCAAGAGACACTATGATGACATTTGCTCCCAATAATTTTTCATTTTCCACATCGAAGGAATCTAATTTTCTTTTCTGACACGTAGTAGTGTTACACTTTTTTCTATGTTTTCATGATCCCGTTTCTTTGCAGAAACACCCAACGTCTCTTGTGTTTTTAAAAAATGTTTATTCATTCTTGAGAGAGAGCGCGACAGAGCATGAGTGGGGCAGGGGCGGAGCAAGAGGGAGACACAGAATCCGAAGCAGGCTTCAGGTTCTGAGCCGTCAGCACAGAGCCCGACATGGGGCTCGAACCCACGAACTGTGAGATCATGACCTGTGCCGAAGTCAGATGCTCAACCGACTGAGCCACCCAGGCGCCCCACACCCAACACCTCTTGTAAAATACAGCTGATAAGGAATCCAGTCCTCTAACGGTGGCCTCATTCTATCGAGTTTATAGACGTTTATCCAAGTGTTTTTATCCTGCTCCAAAGATGTCTTTCCTTTGGAAATCGTTCTTACCCCCATTTCAGACTCATGCATTCTCATGAGAAACTAGTTTTGTGAATAGGCTTCTAGACATTTGGAAAGTCGACTAAAAACCTAAAGCAGAAAAAGTATAATTTTTGCAAATGGCTTCCTGTGCTCATTACCCCATGATTGCCACTACGTGAAGGATCATTAAATACTCTAGAACGCATTTAAAATACCGCAAGAGCTCCCAAAACTTTGGGCTCCTTTGAGACCCTTAAAAGCAAACACATACAAGTAAACAAGTGCAAAGTGAAATGTTGCGTGGAGAATTCTGCGAGCACAGGTGCACCAGTGGGTAAACATCTGAATATCCAGCCATCCGGGAGTCCCGGAGTGAGATTTCATGGCCCAACGCCCCGCTGCTGAGCGGGCAGTGCTGTGCTGGGTGGAGTGGGTTCCTGCGGGCTTGGGGATTTCTCAAAGCAAGAAAAAACAACAAAAAGAAAAGGTCTCACTACTGCTGAAGATTTAATAATTCAGGCTGTTTAAAAGCTTTCGGCACGTTTTATGATTTTTGTCTCTTTGTTCACTTTGGTCACGAGCAACCTTAAAGTTCATCAGAAATATTTGTGTCCGTTAAATTACGAGTTGCAATACCCCAGGGTAAAGACAGCTCTCTGGTGGCGAAGCCGTGATCTCCAGCCTGGCAGCTTGCTGGTCTGGTGTTTTCTTTTCATTTTGGTTATTCGGTCAAACACCGGGTTATCTCCCTTTCCGGACACATTTACTCTTCGGAGAATAGCGACGACCTATCATTGCCATGCTGGATATGATGACAACTCATTAATGTCAGTGCTCTCTGAACTTGGAAAGCACAGCCCGGTTTTGCCTGGGTGGCTGAGTCGGTTAAGTATCTGACTTTGACTCAGGTGGCTTTGCTCTCATGGTTCATGAGTTCAAGCCCCACATTGGGCTCTCTGCGGTCAGTTCAGAGCCCATGTTGGATCCTCTGTCTCCCTCTCTCTCTCAAAAATAAATGAACATTCAAAAAAGGGGTGGGGGAGGCACCTGGGTGGCCCAGTTGGTTAAGCGTCAACTCTTGGTTTCGACTCAGGTCGGGATCTCATGGTTTGTGGGTTCCAGCCCCTCATCAGGCTCTGCACTGAGGACAGAGCCTGCTTGGGGTTCTCGCTCTCCCTCTCTCTTTGCTCTTTCCCTTCTTGTGCTGTCTCTGTCTCTCTCAAAATAAATAAATAAACTCAAAAAAAAGAGAATATTAGGAAAAAAAGCACCACCCATTTTCTTTTGGCAAAATCCACATAGCACTTAAAAGATTTTCACCAGAAATGCCCGAACCTGTTTCTGAAATGGGTAGATTTTTTTTTCCCTTTATGTCTCTTGATGGCTCCATCTAAATGGGACTTTTTGTGACGTAAGGGGGCGGAAGTCCCTGCTTCCCCCAAGGATGTACTATCCATGTTATATTCTGTGAATACGCACGAGGTATTGTAACCCATAACCTGCCTAATTCTGAATTTATTGGGTTACTAAGAAACGGATGTGAGAGAGAAAAAGGAATGATTTATTGTCACTTGGTGAACTTCCCAGAAATCATAAAAGTTTATGACTCTAGGGACTGGGCATCACACCCTCCCACAATTCTTTTATGTTCACCAAATGTTGGTTGATAGATCGTTAAAAACATGTCTGTTTCAGATCACGCCGTGATTTTCAGCATGGAATTTGGAAGGAGTTAAAACAGTGAAGGGCTGTTGTCATAACAGAAGTCCTCTGTCTCCTTCAGGCTGTTTTAAGTGACTCCGAGTCTGCTGTCCTTAAAGGTGCTGGATCGGAAACCACGAACGGAACCTGGGCCGAAATGCCGTAAGTGGTATCTATCCACAGGCAGCTTAACTAATTCAAAAATAACCCCCAGCCCTCCCATCTTTTTTTCAAGGTTTATTCATTTTGAGGAGGGGAGGGGCAGAGAGAGAAAGAGAGGGAGGGAGAGAGGGAGAGAATCCCAAGCAGGCTCCTCACTGTCAACACAAAGCCAGACAAGGAGCTTGATCCCATGAGCCATGAGATCTTGACCTGAGCCAAAATCAAGAGCTGGACCCTCGACCCACTGGAGCACCCAGGTGCCCCTCCCCCAGCCCCTCTTGCTTTTCATGAAACGCATTTCCAGTGAGTTTTACTTGTGTTTCACGCTCCTTTGCCCTGGTCTCCTTCACTACTGTATTTGTGGAGCTGGAGAGTTATTTAAGCAGGAACCTAATGTGCAGGGAGGAGGGACAGACGGCAGCTTTGGGACGGGTTCCCTGCGCACTGAGCGCTGGCCTCTGTCCTCTGCCAACACGACCGTGTGGACACTGGGCAGAGACAGAAAACTCAGTGGTAACAAGGCCACAAAGTATTACACTCTATATTTTAGTGGAGAGGCCTTATTCACTTACTTTTGAAGAGGGGCGTTGGATTGGAGCAGGGGTGATCTCTACAAGCCCCAGGAGGCTGGTTGTCAGCCCTGCGAGGACTTAATAAGTGACCGTCATTCGCCGGGAGTCAGTGTATGAAATCGGGGGGCGAAACATCTAAGTGGACACGAAAATCCCGGCTGTCTTAGTTCAGGCTGTAACAAAGTACCATAAACTGGTGGCTTATACGGCAAACTCTTATCTATCACAGTTCCGGAAGTTGGGAGTCCCAAGATCAAGGTGTTAACGGGTCTCGTGTCTGGTGAGAGCCCACTGCCCGGTTCAGGGACTGCTGTCTCCTCGCTGTATCCTTACATGGGGAATAGACACTCTCGTCTCTTTCGCCTTTGTAAGGCCATTGATCCTGTCATGAGGGGTCCACCCTTAGGACCTGATCGAACCCTAAAGACCTCCCAAAGAATATCACTGCCCTGGGGATTAAGGCTTCCACATATGAACTGGGGTGGGGGAGGGACAAAACATTCAGTCCATAGGCCCTGCCCCTCTAAACCTGTAGACAGATGAGCGTCACAGCCTGGAAGGGTTTCAGGCAAGAGAGCGTCTTTGGGGAGATCTGAGCCCGTGAATCTTTTCGTCTGGGATGGCCAGGTGATTCTAGCTCATTCCATGTTCTGCCCTTCCTCGAAGCCAGCCTGGACCACCAGCCAAGAAAGAATTTTTCTCCCGTAATTCCGCACCTACGGCCACGCTGGGCCGGGTAGATATTCCCCTGGCAAGCTGACTTGCCACGCTGACTCTTCCTCTGGAGCACGGAGGTTTAACAAGAATATACGTCCTCACTCTTGTGTCTACCACATGTTATTATTTTAATAATGCGCTTCACCCCCAAGCCTGTGGGATCGGCTTGCTCAACTCCGGGCAATGCATATCCTCACTGGAGTTGGGGGTGGGGTGGGGGAGGGGAGAGGAAAATCAGTCTTCATTACTTAAGGGTGAGAAGAAAATAAATCTACACGAAAATCACTTTTTACAATCTCTTAGGAGGTAAATCAGACTAACGCAGGAAAGACACAAACGTATTCATCGGTCCATTTGAGACCCAGGGAGAGTGGTGGTGAATTGCAGACACACTTTATTCGGTGCGTTTACCAGGAGAGAATGCCATTCGAGGGGCACCTGCCTGTTAGCTAGAGCCCTCCCTCCCAGACAGCCAGGGTCATTACTGCCGTCAAGGTGTGCACAGGAAGCCAGCATTTACACACACACCAAAATCACAGCTTCAAGCCCCAGATTCTGCAAACTGCATCAAAGTCAACACGTTTGCCAACTAAAAACATAGTTTACTTGTCCCTTGGCCCATGGCCCCTTCTTGTCAGTTGGTCGCTTCTAAGCTCCAGGACAGTGAGACTGGTACCAGGTAGAAACTACCACAATGGGGGGCGCCTGGGTGGCTCAGTTGGTTGAGCGTCCGGCTTCGGCTCAGGTCATGATCTCATGGTTCGTGAGTTCGAGCCCCGCGTCGGGCATGGCAGAGGCTGCCTCAGATCCTCTGACCCTCTCCCACTCTCTCTCTCTCTCTCTCTGTCTCAAAAACATAAATAAATAAATAATATTAAAAAATTTTTTAATAAAAAAATATCACAATGAGAAAAGGCGAAGAAACAGAGGAAATGCAACGTAACATTTTTTTGGGGGGGGGAGGCTTTATTTTAAGTAGGACAAAGTCAGAGACAAAGAAAGAAAACTTCCCGGTACCTGTGTCCATTTGAGTGTTACAGGCACACCGGGGCACTACAACACGAGCTATGCATCGAGGCACAAGCTGTTTCCGATCTTGTCAAAATCATGCGTGAACACTGACGAGCAAGTTGAGTTCCAGCGGCCAAGCCAGTGATGGGACCAGCTATCACCGTGGTCCGTTTCGGGGGTGCCAGAGCCGGGAGGGGAAGGAGGACGGGTGTGGCTTTAAGAACACTCTCGCAGTCACTCACTGGATAACTGGCATGAGTGTCCCCTCCTCGTAGGCTGTACCGATGCGTGCCGGGCGGTGACACGGAGCCCGGGGCGGCACGCGGGTAGCATTGAGGAAAGACTGGCCCCAGTAAATGTCGCGTGGGGGCCCAGCCTGGGCTGAGCTGTGCTGAGCAGTGGGCTCTCCCTCCGAAGGGGAGGAGATCCGGTGGCTCGCAGGACGGGCCTGCCCTCTGAGCGTGGAGATCCACGGTCCCCTCAGGAAAAGGGACAGGGGCTGCCCAAGGACAAATGTGTCAGTCAGCTGTTGGAGCACAAACTTGCAGGCGCCATCCCCGACTCCCCCCCAGTGGGGAACGGCGCCAGCCGCTCAGAAAGGAGCAAAAACCAACACACACCCAGGATTTTTCCAAAAGTAGCGGAAAGCAAGGAATGAAAGTCGCTACACGTCAAAAGTCCATTCCAATCAATTAACAAGTATAATAATCCCAATACATAAATGGTCAGAAAAAGACACACCCCAACATCTGCAATAAAGATGACAATGTATATTTAAAAATATTACGTTTCAGGAGCGCCTGGGGGGCGGAGTCGGTTAAGCATCCGACTTCTGGCTTCGGCTCAGGTCATGATCTCACAATTTGCGAATTGGAGCCCACACTGGGCTCTGTGCTGACAGCGTGGGGCCTTCTTGGGATTCTCTCTCCCTCTCTCTCTCTCTCTCTCTCTCTCAAAAATAAATAAACTTAAAAAAAAAACATATCAAGTTTCAAAAAGGTAAAATAATTACAACTATGGAGAGTATTTTTTCTTTGATCAGTAACAGTGAAAAGACACAGAGCACCCACAGGGCTCCGGGCTGCTCACAAGCGCTGGTGACTGTTGAAGTAAAAAGGAATAAACTGAAAAAGAGAACTCTACTGGAAGGGAATTTGCCTGCAGTCGTCAAGAGTCCTGGGAGGGTAGGGGCGCCTGGGTGGTTCACTCAGTTAAGCATCTGACTCTGGCTCCGGTCATGATCTCACGGTTCATGGGTTCGAGCCCTGCGTCGGGCTCTGTGCTGCTTGGACCCTGCTTCGGATTCTGTGTCTCCATCAATCCCTGCCCCTCCCCGCCTCACACTCTGTCTCTCTCTCTCTCAAAAATAAAGACTTTAGAAAAATTTTTAATAAAAAAAGAGTCCCGACATATAGGTGCAGGGTCAGTGTGTTATGTCACAGCTGAAGCTAAGGTAACGCTGTGATCAGCTGCGCTCAGACGCAAGACAAATGAACACAGAAGAAAATAAAGCTTGAGCTTCATGTCTTTAAGCGTGATCACCGACCGATGTCCATTGTTTGGTCTGCGGGAAGATGTCAACGGCAGGGGAAACTGGGTACTATCTTTGCCACTTTCTGATAAATGGAAATTATTCCAAAACAAACATTTATTTAAAAAAAAAAAAAAGCTATTGTGACGTGGCGCCCGGGTGGCTCAGTCAGTTGAGCGTCCGACTTCCGCTCAGGTCGTGATTTCACGGTTCGTGGGTTTGAGCCCCGCGTTGGGCTCTGTGCGGACAGCCTGTGAGCACAGAGCCCGATTTGGATTCTTTTGTCCCCTCCCTCTGCCCCTCCCCTGCTTGAGCTCTCTCCAAAATCAATAAATATATTTTTTTAATGTTATCGTGTGTGGATGGTGCTTGGGAAAAGGATGATTGCAACGAACCGTTTTCTTTATTTCACGCTCCCATCCTTTCAAAAATTTAAAGCAGGAGCCTGTATTGATAATAAAAAAAAAAAAATAAATGAACCACTTTTTTAAAGGCTCAGATGTGACATCCCCAGCACGTCATTCATCGGTGGTCAGGAGACGGGAAAGTGTATTAACTTACTCATATGCCCCCCAAAAGTAAAACCAGGGTGACAAGGAAGAAACTTGGAATCCATGAGGAGGGACACGTGAGGGCCTCCTATCCGTGAGACTCCGCGGGAACACGGCAGTGACTTACTCGTGGCATTTTCTCTCATGGGGCAGAGCGGATCTCCAAACCCGTGGTTTAGGTGAGCCCCAGCCCCTTAGTGCTGGGGCTCACTGGGGAGAGAGTTCCTACCAGCCTGGCGTGGGAAAGCCTGATGTGAATGGATGTCTCCAAATAAATGGTTTATTTCAGACACCCACATTAACTTCGACTAAGCAATTGCACTTCTCCACAAAGGCCACTCTTTAAAGAATAATAGTAAATGGTCCATAATTAATACGCATCGATGTGCGCCGAATGCTTCTACGGGGCTACAATATTTGGATTCTAGTTAGGTAAACTATTCCCATTGCAGTATTGATCACAAGGTTAATTTCCTTAACCTGGTGCAAATGATCACAGCTTCCAAATATCGAAGATCAGAACTAATGAATTTTGATGCGAGCCCAGGGTGCTCCAACTTCACGTGCAGGGAGCGTTGGAGATCTTCCGAGAAGGTCAGCTGGACGATGTCCATTTGCACCCGTAGTTTTGTGAGCACATTTTTGCATCTCTAGGCGGTGCCTGTGAATAGGGCTCATCTGCCATCCTGACTTAATTCCCAATTTTTATTTCCAAGGTATAAGAGTTGCCCACTTGATGAGCAAAAGTCGTGGTGGTCGTTTTGAGGCAACAGTGTCTGTCCTTTATTTATTTATTTATTTATTTATTTATTTATTTTGGCAAGCAGGTCAGGCACCATTGGTCCTGTCCTCATCTTAGCACGGAGAGCCCTGCATCCCTTCCCGGGATGCAAAAAGTCCTGGTTTTCGGTGATGGGTTGGTGCAGAGTGCGGGGGAAAGTGCAAAGCTCATACCTAGCCCCAAAAGAGTGAGGTCGAAAGCAACACCAGGTTTGGTGTCGAAAGGTAAAGGTTATCCCTTGACCGATGGCTGATGTTGGCAGTTACGTTCATGCTTCGCAGTAGTGACCACGCGTTGGTGATTTGACCTAAGTGTGTTGTAATCCTGCACTACGAAAGGAGTCTTCTGGATGGAATTGTTGGCCCCAATTCTTCAACCCTCTTTGTGTCCATGCCCTTTGCCCTTTTCCACCCACAAAAGATGGCATGTACTTCCCTTCCTCTGACAGTGGGCTCAGCCAGGTGACTTGTTTTGGGAGAAGAGTGAGTATGTCCCTTCTCAGTATGGACTCACGGGGTCCCCCATTTTAGCTTGCCCTCTTACGTCTCTGTGATTGCCAGGTGAAGAACACACCCAGAGCTGCCCGCTGGTCAAAAGAAGGTACTAGATTCTTGGAGGAGACATCAAGGCACACGAGTGGTCCATCAGAGCTTGAGCTACCCAGCCGAGCCCAGCCTACCCACGCAGGTCTCCGGCCAATCCGTGGGCACAGAGTACTTCTTGTCTTCCCTGAGAGCTGGTGGTTGACTGATCCTGGCGTATTTTTGGCGGCCACAAGCTGACGAAGGTAGACTGTGCCAGTCCTCGGCCAGGCTGCCCTCCGGTCATCCCGCAACTTTCTCTGCTCTTCCTCTGTATGGCAGGGGACTGGCTCCTGCAGGCTGCATTTCCCAGCACCCAGGGTTGGTTTCTGGATGGTTCTACCAGGGGACGCACTGGTGGGAGATTGGGAAGCAGAAGGAAAGGAGAAGCCTGGTCCTCTGCTCTTGACTATCGTGCTGCTCTGGGTTCTGGGGAATAGGTCCATTCATGGCACCAGCTCCTGGCCACGACCCCTGCTTCCTGGAAACCAGGGAGCACTCCCTCCTGCCGGGGCCCTATGACGTGGGTATGGCAATCCCCAGGTACCCATCTGTAGGTGGCCTTAGTTTTCCATCTGGCCCATCAGCTCCTCTCTTACTCACATGTACCCTATCCCTTGGCACGTTGACAAAATTTGTCTTATGGACCCCATGCCGTATGTTGGGTTTTGTTTTGTTTGGGGAATCACACACAATACTGCCACCTTCCCCAATAACTTAAAGTCCCTCTGTTTTACTTCTGTTTTGCTTAGGAAACTCTACCCCCAACATGGGGCTCAAACCCACAACCCCGAGATCAAGAGTCGCACGCTCTCCTGACTGAGCCAGCCAGATGCCCCAAAGTCCTTCTGCTTTAAAGTTGAGGGGCACCTGGGTGACTCAGTCGGTTAGGCATCTGACCCTTGGTTTCAGCTCAGGTCGTGATCTCATGATTCATTTCATGAAGCCCCGAGTCAGGCTCTGTGCTGACAGTGCGAAACTGCTTGGGATTTTCTCTCTCTCCCTCTCTCTCTGCCTCTCAAGATAAATAACAACAACAACAAAATAAAAATAAAAAAAAAATAAAGAGCTGGTTTCTGTCTCCTAGTTGGGCCCTCGTTAAGCAGGACTTCCAACACACCGGGGAAAGAGGAAAACACGGTGTGTTATGACTAGACCGGATCGCTTGGAGTTACAGCCTCAGAACTGGAAGGAAGTGGAGACATCGTCATCCACCCAGAGTGTGAGTCCCCTCTCTGAAGGGGGCTAACAAGTGTGACCGGAGACCTGAGACAGGAGCTCAGGGCTTGAGGACGCACCACATTTCCTGGCTGTGCTTCCTCAGCCCCCGGGGGGCCTTCCTGTTCAGCAGCACCACCACCCCACCTTGCTGCCCTTTGCAGGCTTGCAGCCAACGGTCTGGCACCTCCTCATGTCCTCCCAGCCCCAGTTTCTTTCCTTTCCAGCTTGTCCACAGAAAATACGCAGACCTTCCAGCATCATGGTGCAAGGAGCACGCGGGAGCTCTGTCAGCAAGGCTCTGTCTTATCCCTTTCCTGGGTCTGTGTGTTTGTCAATAACTGAAGTCCTTTACTTTGCGGAGGAACTCCTAACTTTCCAACATGGAGTCGTCCAGAAAAGATTGGACAGTTGGCCGGGGGGATCATGTTCATCTTGTTGACTAACCTTTACAAAGGGTTTCCAGAGACACAGGCAAGTCCCAAGCACTTTACAGACACCTTCTAATCTTCTTCATAAACCCATGAAGTAGGAAGTATTGTTACCCCCACTTTACACATGAAGAAATGCAGCACTGGTAATTCAAGAGGCGAAGTGTGAGGCCAAGATTCCACACTGGGCCCCGCAGCTGGGCTCTGAAGCCTGACTCAGTTCAGCCCTCTTCACCTTCCCCTACGTTCACCAACTCAAGACACGAGTGTTGCGCTGAACTGAATTGAGGTCATAATACTATCCAAAAACGTGAATAATTTGTGGATGCGTGGAACTGAGTCAACCATGCAATCCAGGAATCCACGAGGAAGCACACAGTGGTTTTCTCTTAGTTTTGAGTTTACCTCCTTCAGAGACTTGAACTGCGTTTACAAATCGCTGAGCCTTGGGGCGCCTGGGTGGCTCAGTTGGTTAAGCAAGCGACTTCAGCTCGGGTCACGATCTCATGGTACGGGAGCTCTAGCCACACATCGGGCTCTGCGCTGACAGTGTGGAGCGTGCTTGGATTCTCTCTCTCCCTGTCTCCCTACCCCCTCCCACACCCTCCAAAAAAATAAATAAAAACGTCTGTTTTCATGGGCCAGTAATAGATGGAAAGGCACAGGAATGCCTTGGGCTAACCAGGTCTGATAGGAGGTAGACAACTGTGTTCGAATGGACTTCCCAGGGCTGCAAACTCTACCCTCAGCCCTCCAGGTTCTCTGTCTTTAGGTACAGATCATAGGAACGCGGGCTCCTGTTTCAAAAACCACTTCGAGAAAAAGGTATCTTGCAGTTGTGTTTTTTTTTTTTTTTTTTTTGAAAATAGCATAAGTTACCACGAATTATTTGGTTTTAGCCAAAAGAGGCAACATCATCTCGGAAACCAAGACTCTACCTCGCTGAGGCAGGAAAAATGAGCCTCCCAGTGTGTTTCCCTCATGCCCCCAGTTCAAGCCCAAATCATTTTTTAAGCGACTGCCAATTTGCTCAGAACCAAGCCTGGCTCATCTTACCCACATGGTTTGGTTTCTCCTCATTGGGTTTTGAAAGAGATTAAGTGACAGGTGTTCAACCAGGACCCTGTGTTCTACTTTTGTGATGATCAATGGGGCCTCGGTACAAGAGTGAGTTTTAGAAAAGGAACAAGTCAGGGCCTGTTGAGCTGACGCAGAATTCCTTTGTACCGGAATGTAGGTAGCACTTCCGAAAGGAACCTGCGTCAGAGGAACAGTGTTCACGGACACAGAACGCAAACGCAGCGCAAGATAGGGAAGTCGGGACACCGGCCGCGGGAGTCATAGTTAAGATGGCACCAGGGCGGGATGGTTAATACCAGACGGCAAAACAAAAGCACAAACCGAAGCCTCCAGTAGCTTAACAAGGTCAGTGAGCTGTTTGCTGCATGCTTGAAGTGTGCAGAAAGCCTTTTATATATCATCACAATATTTTATTATATTAATCTATTGTATATTTGTATGGATATTATGTTGTATATTATATATTATATCTATTTGGTCTTTGTCCCCATTTCTGGCACAAAGCTCGTAAGACCCTAGGAATTTCCTAAGTGATGAGAGCAGCAAAGGTGTCTTGATATTGATAACAAACCCCTTTCGACCACCCCTGAGTTTACGTTAACGTGGCGACTTTTAGAAAGCACGGAAGGGTGAGCGCCGGTTGCCAGGGAAAACCGCTCCGTGGCTAGATCGGAACTCTCAGCCCCAGCCCCTGAACCTGGAGCGGGGAAGAGGGGCTGGAAGTCGAGTCCATCACCCGTGGCCAATGATAAGGCCAATCGTGCCTATGTAATGAAGCCTCCATAAAAACCCAGAAGTGTTGTTTTCGCAGGGAGCGGAAGTGATAGGTCATCTGTAATGCATTTGGAGAAGTGTTTATAAACACTTGGAATCACAATATTTTAAAAGTGCTCGCCACATAGTACAAAGTAAGCAGTATTTTTTTTTTTTTTTTATGTGAAGAGACGTGTTTGACGTTCTGTAATGCGCGAAGGTAAGAGTTAAAAACCTCTATCTATGATGGCTAGGAGCGTTTTCTCCAAGTTACTTTGAGAAGAGGGTTATTTCAGGAAACGGTGATGGCAAAAATAAATAAATAAATAAATAAAACCCCAAAGGAAGGGGGTGGGGGGTAAGAGGTTTGGAAAGCTGGACCCCGGAGGGTGTACGGAAGCAGGCCCTGGCCATCTCTTTCCTCTGTCTGTTCCTGAGTTATATCCTTTTACAATAAACCTGTACTCCACTAAGTAAAATGTTCCTCCGAGTTCTGTGAGACTCTCTGGCAAATTCATCAAGCCCAGGGTTGGGGTGGGGGACAGGATCGGGGGAACCAACCTGCAGCCAGAAGCAATCGGAGGCACAGGTGAAAACCTAGACTCAGGACTGACATCTGATGTGGGGCGAGGGCCAGTTCTGCAGGATTGAGTCCTTCCCCCGCAGGATCTGCTGTTGTCTCCAGGTCGATGCTGTCAGAATTCAGTTCATTTGCTTGGTGTCAGGGCAGGGCGGGCGGGGGGGGGGGTGGCGGAAGGGGGCCGGAAACCACACATCGGAATTAGCGTCCACATCTGAGTCTGAAGCCCCTCAACAAGCCGCCTGGCGGCCATCAGGTCCGGCATGCTCCAGCTGCCACCGTGTGCGCCTCCCGTCTACGCTTCGGTAACACACAACTGCGGGAGTCCGAAAGGCTCGCCTGAACGAAAGCTGAGCTCTGACCTCAGGGGTCCTAACATGGCGACAGCTGAGAGCTTGAAAACAAGCCAAACCATCTCACCGCTTGGCCTTCGCCGAGCCGACCACCTTCCTGCACCTACACCTGCCCTGTCCGAGCAACGCAGACAGTGCTGCTTGGATGCTGCCTCCCTTCTGCCTCCCTGGTTACTCTGGAGCCTCGCGCTGAGGACAGGGACCTCATTCACCCCGCAGGTGGACGGTGGATGACACCCGCTGGGAGTCGGATAAGTGCTGCGTCTCCAGTTTGCTCGATGACCACCTTTCCCAGGGCAGAAACCCCAACAGGAGCGGAGGGTGTGGAAGGGCCGGAAAAGGGAAGCAGGGGGAGTCGTCCCTCTGCCGGGGGGTGGGCCAGGGCGTCAGCGAGGACAACGGTGCTGACTGGGGTCCAGGCTTGTTTAGTTTGAAGAGATGCCTGGTCGTGAACACAGACACATCCCGTAGTCAGCTGGGGACCCGAAACGGGAGCTTCACTGAAGGTGTAGACTGATAAACCCAGAAGCGGCAGAATGCCAGCCAGCTTGTGAGAATGGGGGCGCTCTGGGGAGAGGGCACGTGGCCGAAGGGAAGCGGAGAGGTGTTCGTAAGCCCAGAGTGAGGATGGAGAGGCAGCCGCCAGCCCTGAGAAGAGGTGAGTTCGTGAGACAGGAGCAAGAGGCAGGGGGACCGGTGCCCTGTGACAGCTGCAAGGTCACTGCCCCGAGCTGGTGTCTCCCTGCTGACGCTCACCGTGCGCGAAGGAACAAGAAGTCACTGAGACGTGCGCTTTGAACGTGACTCTTCAACTGGCCCCATTCATCCCGCCTCGCTTTCCCGGGAGGGCTGAACACACAGCACCCGACACAGGACAGATGAGATTACGGTCATTTACAAGTCGAGTGTACTCACAGCCGGGGGAGGAGGGCACCTGGCCCCGGGGATCGGCAGGGCTGCTGGGCTGGGGGACCCTACCTGTGGGGGCAGAGTTGGGGGGAGCACGTGTTGAGGACATCTGGGGCCCTCTGGCTTTAACCCAAGGTCAAGGCTGCACATAATAGCGAGCTTCACTGTCAGGTCTCACAGCAACGTGACCTCGGAGGGAAAAGGAAATGTGGGTTAGAAACAGAGTATCTATGGGGCACCTGGGTGGCTTAGCTGGTTAAGCATCCGACTCTTGATTTCAGCTCAGGTCCCGATCTCATGGTTTGTGGGTTCGAGTCCCGCATCAGACTCTATGCGGACAGTGCGGAGCCTGCTTGGGATTCTCTCTCTCTCTCTCTCTCTCTCAACTCCCTCCCCTGCTTGTGCTCACTCTCTCTTTCTCAAAACAAATAAATAAACTTTAAAAAAAGAAAAGAGAAACAGCGCGTCTGTTCAAATTATGAACTGGCTCTCCAGGCCAACCTGTCTCCGCCTGGGAAAGTCTCCCCGTCTCCAAGCACAGCCCTGCTGGCTGACCTCCCTCTGATCCTGTGCAGTTAAAGTCTGTCTCATAAACAAATTGTGGCAGGACTTCTTCCATATCAAAGAGGGGGAAAGTCCGCCAGGGAGCCGGCTGGAAGAAACAGGAGATAGGGGTTGATCGTTCAACAAATCCGAACAGCGGTGTTTTGGGCAAAACAAACCAAATGCTTTAATTTGATCCCGCAAGTAGCCGTTCATAATAAATGGTCCTGTTAGCGTTGTGCTCTGATTTGCTTTGCTTTTAACGCACAGTCAGTCGTAAGTAACACGGTGGACGTGAAAAATAAATTAGGGCCGGTTTAGCTTAAGCCTTTCTAACGTGTCTGAGCCCACATCACCAGCTGTACACGGGAAGGAGCGAGTCCTCTGTGGCGGCCGGCTGCAGTCCCTGAAATGGTGTCATGCTGGCTTTCCCCGGGTGCCAGCGGCTTGTCCTCTGCTCGGCGATGATTTTCCACTCCAATCACTGCAGCCGGTCTTGGTACGTGCAGCGTTTCAAATCAAGCTGAGCCCGTCAGATGTGTGCAAACGACTCTTGAAGACCCACAGCTTCACGGTGCCGTGACGGTGACACGACCTGCTGCCACACTGGTGTGGCTTTCCACGCTTTCGTGTATGTGCTAGCTTAAGGGCTCCCTCACGCTGGGGTCCCTCACACCCCTGCTTCTCTTTCGACTTTGATCTGGCTTCTCTGCCTGAGTCATTTCTCAGCTAATTAACGTCGCGACCTCCCTAGTGACAAGGGAAAAGAGTTGGGGGACATAAGTCCATCTTCCTGCGTCCTGGTATTGCCAGAGGATATGGAAATCTGCAGGGAGACACTGAAATGGGCGGGGCCGCTAACGTGTCGGGTCAGACTACCTCACCCATTCCCTGAGCCAGATCTAACTGAGCCCGGATGTATCCGTGTGCCCCACTAGCCCCCCGCCTGCGAGCCCCCATCCGGGACAGCCTTTCCGTGCCCTACACTTCAGAGCCCGCCTCCCATGGCTGCCATGCTGATTTCATCTGTAGGAGAGATTTCATGTTTTGGATCCCTGGTCTTTCTACATCTTCCGTTTGGGGAATCGAGGTCCTTCACCCTCCCGGGTTCACTCGGCTCATGTCCCCGTAATTGACTAACCAGCTTCCTCCCCAGTGCCTTTAACACCAGCCACCGTCTCAGGGGACGCTGTCCCCCACCACATTTTCTGGCAGTCTTTCCACCGCCCAGAGGTCCCATCCCCTATAAAGCAGCCACCCTGGGTTGCAAAACCAATCCAGATCCAATCTTGCCCTCCCTACCCCCACGGACATTGATTTGGACACTAGGCTAACCTCTTTGGAGCCACCTCTGAGGCCAGGATATTCCACTAGTGACCCCCCACCCCCATCCCAGCAGCCACCCTTGCCTGTCCCCCAGCCCTAGGTGACCTCTGCTTTTTCTGTGCTACAAGTTAGAGTCGCCTCTTCTAGAATGGCATATAAATGGAATCACGTGCCATCAATTCTTCTGTGTCTGGCTTCTTTCGCTCATCCAAAGGTGCCCGAGAAGTCTCCATGCTTCTGCACACATCGGATCGTCCCTTTGGTTGGTTAGTAGCCTTTCACTGTGCGGACAGGCCACACTTTGTCCCCACTCACCTGTTGATGGAAATCTGCATCGCCTCTTGTTTTTGACTAGGACAATTAAAGCTCCTAAGAACACCACGCACAACCCTTTGCCTGGACGCACGTAAGAGCGAATGTCATAGCATATGATCGTAGAGTGAAATTTTAATGAAATTACCAAACTGTTTGCATGAAGTTCATGAAGGTCCCGAAGAAAATCCTGCAGAGATAAGAAGAGAGATGTTACAAAAATGATGTCGGTGATTTGCCATCAAATCGAGCCCGGGTGGAGGCACGGAGGGCTTCCCAGGGGAGGTGGATTCTGTGCTGGAGACACATAGCAGGAGTGGGAGTTCGCCTGAGGGAGGGGGTTGCTGAAAAGGCGATGCTACAATGCGCAAAGCACAGCATTCGAGCCTGGCCTGAGTTGCTATAAGCAATTTCCAGAACGGAAGACTCTCACTGTGGTTCTGTGACAGACACTGAGTCGGGACTCATGTATAAATTAAAATGATCCAAAATATGTTAGTTTATATTAACCTCAACGCAAAGATGGCACCAGCGAAGCAACGTGAGATCCAGCGAGAAGCCCAGCAATTGACCGCAGACCCTCGTTTACACGGAAACTGGCTCCCACGGAGGCAGAAGAGAAGGGACGGCGGCAGGTGCACCCAGAGGGTCCCTCTCCTCTCAGCACTGAGGCAACATCACAAACCCTGCCTGCCCAGCGTCTCAGCTGCACGCTCAGTGGTTAGAGCCGCCGCGCCGAATACAGACAGAGCTCAGATCACAGCCTGAAACTCAGAACCGAACTCCAACCCGCTTGCAGGCAAAGTCAGCAGATGAAGCCGTTAGGGTCGACCTCTCTGCAGGCGTCGGCTCAGCCTGTCACGCAGGTGAGACAGGTGAGATCGGGGGGCTGCACAGGCTCACCTTTCGCCGGAAGCTGCTGGCATTCCCTGTTGGGCGTGTCAGGATCTGCACAAAATAACTCACAGACAATGCTTTTTAGAACAGGGACTGGGCTCCTGGAGACGGATGCTGCCTTAATCCACTGGGGCCGCCATCACGAAACACCAGGCACTGGGCAGTTTCGACGACATACCTTTGTTTTGTCGCAGTTCTGGAGGCTGGAAGGCCGCGATCGAGGTGTGGGCACGGCTGGTTCCCGGGGGCCTCTTTCCTTCGCGTGTAGACGGCCGTCCCCCACCTCACGTATTGTCCTGTTCCTGTGCGTGCCTGTGTCTTGATCTCTTCTTCCTTTTTTTTTTTTTTTAATTTGTATTTATTTTTGAGAGACAGAGAGGGACAGAGCGCGAGTGGGGAAGGGGTGGAGAGAGAGGGAGACACAGAATGTGAAGCAGGCTCCAGGCTCTGAGCTGTCAGCCCAGAGACCAACGCAGGGTCCGAACTCACAGACTGTGAGATCATGACCTGAGCTGAAGTTGGCTGCTTAACCAGCTGAGCCACCCAGATGCCCCCTGATCTCTTCTTCTTATATGGGCACCAGTCAGATTGGAGTGGGGCCACCCTCATGACCTCATTTTAATTTAGTCACCTCTGTAATGACCTTATCTCCAAATACAGTAACGTCCTGAGGTAGTGGGGTTGGACTTTAACATATGAATTTGGGGGGGCAGGGGGACACAACTGGGCCCCTAACAATTGCATCAGGTGGGGCAGTGCTTTAGCTATTCCAACTCAGCTCCCATGGAGGTGCCCTCAGGTGCAACTTGCCGATCGGGTTATTTTTACCACAATCACATTTGCCCAGCGGCACGGCTGACAGCCCCCTTCAGAGCTAGAAAGTCAACAGGAGGTCAAGTGTGCCCTTGGAGAAGGAGAGAGGGCTTTGCCAACCCTCTGCCTGCAACGTGGCTGGTGTTGTGGTCACAAGAGTTCTTCAAAAGGGGCTGTTTGTATTGTTGCATTTTATTGTCCTGAGAACCGGGATTCGTTTTGGTTCTTTTTCCCATCAGCCTTTGGGTCCATCTCTCCTTCCCAATTTTCCACATCCCACGGCCAGAATCCCGTAATCAAACAAGCCCACGTGGAAACAGGATGCATGGGGGGGGGAGGGGCGGTACACGGAGACATCTCTGAGCGTGTCAACACACAAGTCCCCAACCAATGGAGAATGGGAGCCATTCAAACAAAGACTGTAAATATGTCATGTTTAAAAATCTATTGGGCCGACTGGTGTTAGTATTCATGTCTACGGAGAGAGAAGGAGATTTTGAGCTTTCGATACTACGAATTTCTGTTTGGAATTTTCAAAGTGTCAAGCATTCCTTTTACGGGTAACCAAAAACCAAACACAGAAAAACAAACAAAGCAGGTATTCGTAATTAATGCTATCCTGGTGGGCCCAAGAGTCCTTAAATGATGAGGTGTAGGGTCCCAGGGTCCCCGGGTCCTGCGTGATTGGTTCACAGGGAGGCACCGGGCTCCGGCCGAGCGTCGGGCATCAGAGCAGCCGGGACCCACGAGCACGAGGGAGGCCAGCTCGCTCGAGTCCCCGGAGCAAGCCTCTGCCTTTCCTGGCCTTGATTCACGACAGAGCTCCTGGCATTTTTGCAAGACTTTGGCCCCCTCTTCTGGACGATCTACCTCCCAGATGCCATTTCCTGAATACACGGACGAGTCTGTTACACGGAGACCGAAACCGAACGCTCATTACCGGTAGCAGTCTGCCGTAATCCTGGCTCTGACACCCTTGGGAGTGACCCCTCAAAGGGACAAGCTCCGTCAATCAGCAGCCTGAGTGTGGGGAGTGCAGCCTGGTTCCTTCAGCCGTATCCTTCTCTCCACGGAAGTTCAGAGAGTTGTGCGCACTGTCCCGAAAAGAGGGCAAAAAACATATTTCAACTTACGTTCCTAATTGCAATCATACTATGAAGCTTCAGCTCAAAACTTGAAGCCCGGGACCCACATTTTTTCTTTGTCTGTATAGAAGCCAACGAGACAGACACCAGCAAAGGGCCTGTCCTCACACGTGCCCACCCGGCCCAAACTGCTGGGTCTGCTTGGAGTGGCGAGGTGGGGGGGATGCCCATATCAGGCCACGGTGAAATCCAAGTCTGTCGGAGCACATAGGCCCTGGGATTTTGTAAGGTCTGATAGTGATCCCAAAGATGTCCTCATCCCTGAAGCCTGGGGATATGTTACTTTAGGTGGCCAAAAAGACTTTGCTGATGTAAGTAGAGGACCCTGTGGGGAGATCATCCTGTAGTAGCTGGGTGGGCCTGGTATAATCATTAGGGTTTTCATAAGGGGGAGGCACAGGGGATGTGACTCCAGACAGAGGCAGCCATGTGACCAAGGGACAGAAGGACAGAGGGAACGGTTTGGAGACGCTGCCCCGCTGGCTTTGAAGACGGACGAAGGAGACCACGGGCAAAGGATACGGGCGGGTTCCGGAAGCTGCAAAAGGCAAGGGAACAGGTTATCCCGCAGCCCCACCAACCCATCCCAGAAAGTCTGACTTCCAGACCGTAAGAGAGGAAACTGGCACTGTCGCAAGTCACTGAGTTGGCGGTAACTTGTTACAGCAGCCATCAGGCACTAATACGGGCATGTGACGGTAAAATGATGAAAGCTTCGCTTGCTAAGAGGAGAGACAGAGAGTTCCCGTTGCCCGTTTGAGGTAACAGGCTAGGCAGCTTCCGGCTGGTTGCTCATTTTTCTAACAGCCCAGGGGCTGCTTAAACACCTCAGGGCTCAGATGTTCTGTATTCACCTCCTTCAACTTAAGGGAAGGAACAGAAGCAGACGTGGAAACTCTTCTCAACCCGAGTATATTTATTTATCTCTCCATCGAGCCCTTTCAACCCACTCATCCCTGAACGTGAACTCGAGTCTTTTCTAAAACACTCTTCACAATGTAGGATTCTCAGGGGTCATTCTCACAGCATAGAAAGCAGGAGGAAAGCCGTATAATAATGACAGTAAAATACAACATCGCATGCTTACTATTGTCTCATCCTGCCCATCTCATTGATTGAATATAAATATTACTCTAGGGGCGCCTGGGTGGCTCACTCGGTTAAGCATCTGACTCCGGCTCGTGGATGATCTCGCAGTTCATGAGTTCGAGCCCCTGCCTCGGGCTCTGTGCTGACAGCTCAGAGCCTGGAGCCTGCTTCCGATTCTGTGTCCCCTTCTTTCTTCACCCCTCCCCCACTCATGCTCTTTCTGTGTGTCTCTCTCTGTCTCTCAAAAATGAGTAAGTGTTAAAAAAAATTTTTTAAAGGTTTTATTTTGAGAGAGAGACAGAGAGCACAACTGGGGGAGAGGCAGTGAGAGAAGGGGAGAGAGAATCCCAAGCAGGTTTCACACAGCCCGACTCGGGGCTTGAACTCCTACACGTGAGATCATGAGCTGAGCTGATATCAAGAGTCAGCTGCTCAACGGACTGAGCCACTCAGGCGCCCCAGAAAATAAGTGTTTTCCAAGCCACTCACTTACTACCAAACCTCACTTTGCCAGAACATACTTCTCTTAAAAAACACAGAAATTTAAAAGGAATAAAACCATAGGTAAAGATTCCCAAAGGAAAGAAATAGATTACAATTCCCTAGTATGGCCTTTAGCAAACACTGACTTAAGTTTGGCTCAACAATGAGCAAACTCATGGCAGAACTAGCTATCAGCACATCTGTGCCTTCATTTGAATATGGCAATGAAGAAAAAGGAATGTTTTCTCACTGCTGAAGAGCCCTTGAACTACAGGGCAGTTTCCAACCACTGCTGTGATATTTAGGAAACAAAGTCAGATGATCAGACTGGGCGGCGGGGCTGGGGGGGAGCAAAGTATCAGAACAGCAAGGGTGCTGTTTCTTTCACCCCTTTTCTTAAGGCTCAAAGGCACATGGCAGAAAGTAAAGCCTTCTCAGCCCCTGGTTCCCTCTGCTGTTTAGCCTACGACCCCACTGTGCCTCCCAGGGCCAGCATGCCAGGAATCCACCTGAACAAGAAAGAAAAGGGCAGGGGAGTGGGGGGGGGTGTAAAAGGACTGGGGTCCTCACTGTGACCGATGCTGAGGTCTGACCAGCTTCCTGGCTTCACCACACGCAGAAAATTAAAAGACCGTAGCCGGCCGTGTGCCTCTGAATGTCTAGTGAGACCCCTCCCCCTCAACATCACATCCCTGTCGCGAAGGATTATATTCACCAAAGTGAGGAATCAGAGCAAAAAGGACCGTCTAGATGATTCCACAGCAAATGTTGAAAACACAGAACGGAAGGATGAGAAAGTATGTCGTCCTCAACCGCCCTTCAGAAATGATTTGCACTGGGGGCTCCTGGGTGGCTCAGTCAGTTAGGCACCTGACTTCAGCTCAGGTCATGATCTCACAGCTTATGGGTCCGAGCCCCACATCAGGCTCTGTGCTGACAGCTCACAACTTGGAGGCTGCTTCGGATGTTGTGTCTCCCTCTCTTCTGCCCCTCCCCTGCTCACACTCTGTCTCTCTCTCTTTCAAAAATAAACAAACATTAAAAAAAGGGTGTTTTTTTAAAAGAAAGAATTTTCATTGGTCAAAATGTCCCTGTTGACCATTTAGATGTTCTGTAAAATACACACATCAGCTTTGAAAGATGAGGACAACAAAGAGAAGATAAAATGCCTTGTTTACATTCAAATATGTCACTGAAGTGATATTTGGATATACTGGATCAAATAAAATATATTATTAAAATTAATTTCGCCTGTTTTTTTTTTATATGGCTACTAGGACATTTAAAATGACATACGTGCTCACAGTCAAGGCTGGCGTTGTGTCCTTCCTGCACAGTCGTGGTCTCAGCGGAGCCCCAGGACCCTCAAAGCCCTGGCGGGCCCCGGTTCCACTGCCCTATTGCACCAGGACACGTCTCAATCTGCTCCGGCTGCCGTAACAGAGCACCACAGACTGCGGGGTTTAAATAGCAAACTTTGCCGTCCCCCGGTTCCGAAAGCCAGAAGTGCGAAGTCAAGGTGAGACAGAACTGATTCCTTCTGGGGGCCACGGGGGAAGGATCTGCTCCGGGCTTCAGTCTCTGGCTTGTAGACATCCCTCTTCCTCTGTGTGTTTACATGGTGTTCCCTCGGTGTTCCCTCGATGTGCGTCTCCGTCCCAAGTCCTCCCTTTTCTGAGGACTCTGCTGTCTACGTAAGAGCCTAAAGACCTCATTTGAACCTGGCTACCTGTGTCAAAGCCCTCTCTAAATAAGGTCACATCCTGAGTTCCTGGAGGTTAGCACGCCAACGTGTGAATTCGGAGGGGGACACACAACCCAGCTCATAACAGGGCATGAATCCGGAGAAATCTCCTGTGGCCAAATCGTGGCATTTGTCAAATCAAAGGAATAGCGGTATTTTATTACGCTCCTTATATGATAGCCTCCTCTGTGTGCTAAATCTCCACACATGCATAGATCCGCGTGGTTTGTTTATACAGTCCTCCAGGAGCCGTGACAGGTAATTTACTCCGATGTCACTCAGAGGCCCAATTTGTTTCAGATTCCCCCCGCTCCAAAGACTCAAACTTATCTTTTTTCTGAGGAATCTTTAGAGTTTTCTCATAAAAGAACCAGCTACGTCAATGCATAATTCATTATTAGTGTCGCTATTGAAGGATTCAAGCTTAATATGATGCTAGATTGCAAAATTCTTTTATTACACCTAGTACAATTTGTTTTCATTCCTGTCTCAATTAAAAATTAAAAATGGGGGCGCCCGGATGGTGGGCTGGGAGGGGTGTGACTCTTGATTTCGGTTCAGGTCATGATCTCGCGGTTCACGGATCGAGCCCTGCATCAGGTGTGGAGCCTGCTTGGGATTCTCTCTCTCCTCTCTCTGCCCCTCCCCCCCCCAAATAAATAAACTTCAAAAAATTTTTAAATGTTTCTGAGTTTTATGTTTCTTAATTTTTTTAAATGTTTATTTATTTTTCAGAGAGAGACAGAGTGCACGCAAGGGAGGGGCAGAGAGAGAGGGAGACACAATCTGAAGCAGGCTCCAGGCTCTGAGCTGTCAGCACAGAGCCCAACGCAGGGCTTGAACTCACGAATCGCGAGATCATGACCCGAGCCGGAGTTGGACACTCAACTTCCTGAGCCTCCCAGGCACCCCTAAATGTTTCTGAATTTTGAAACACTCGATTTAAAAATCTCCAAGTTTGTTGGCTTGAAAAGCTTGTCACCATTATACATTATACATGTGCATATACATGTATACATTATACATGTGCAAAGCAGGCCAGTTTAGAATTTTTTCTATCGTCCATATGTGTATTGCAGAAGGACAGAGGAGCTTAGATAAAGAAAAGCAAGGTTGTAAAACCCACTTTAGCAAATCCTGGGTCTAGGATGGTTTGCTGTGGGGGCAGGATTGAAGGAATCTGCAGAAACTAGAGACATTTTTGCAAATAATTACGAGCCTTTTGCCTTCTGGCTTGACTTGAAGTCGCATCTGACCCAAGCCGGATTTTAGAGCTGACCACGTATCTTACACCTGGGTGTGGGTGGCCAGTGGGAGTTTGGATATCAGGAATTCCTCAGGGACAGGAGCCCCTCAAGAGGACGGAGCTGGATGGAAGGGGTGGACGTCTGCTGTGCACCCCGAGCCTCCCCTTTGCCTCCTGCATCACGTTGGGGAGGTTCCAGCCTTCGGGACGCTGCATGTGAGCTCACGGGTGACCCGTCCAAGGGTGATGGCAGGCAGTTCTACACAGTGGCTCGCAGCTGATTGACTGTTCCTCATCTGAGAAAGAGCAAATGAAATAAAAATGCCAGGGACATCGTGTGAGGCATCTAATTCCACCGCCTGGATTTATGGCCCTCACTTTTTTATTTTTATTTTTTTAAGTAGACACGAATGGCCAGCGGGGCCCTGAGTTCAGCCACACAAAGCATTGCCCTCCTCCCACTGCCTTCCAACCTGCAAGTGCCTTAGGTGGAAGCTGTCCTTGAATCTGAGACTTTGGGGCAGTTCTTCGGAGGTTTCACTGCGTGGAACTTTTGTTCTACACCTGCCATGTGCATCCCTTCGGTGTTAGCGGAATAAGGAAACCCCCGAGAGGAGCGGGGCGATATCACCCCTCCCCAGAGTCTGAGCAGCCCCAGCTTCACACTCCCAAGGCCGCAGGGAAGGCTGGAACCTGGATTCCCGGATTTCAGGGTGCAGGCAGCAGGTTTCTGTGCTCATCTTTATTAACTTAGTGCTGCCATCACACCGGAGGCCTTGGGTCGGGGCCGGGCTGCTTCTGTGCTCGCTGCTGTTCCAAGCCCAGAGTAGCAGTGGCTTGGGTCCCCTATGCGAGTTGCTCTGTAGAGAGTCACAGATGGAAACCCGTCCTGGGCAAGCGGCAGGCTCGCCCCTTGAGGGGGGCAGATACATGGGTTTCCTCTGTTCCTAACGGGCAAGGGCGTCACTTGTCCCCTCCCATCGCTAGAGCATTCCTGGGGACATTGTGGGGGCTCTCCCACATGGATGCCAGGGCACTGGGACGGAGGGGATGTTGCATGGGGCTCACCCCATGGAGGTGAAGGAGCATGGTGGGGGGGGGGGGACACTGCAGAGGGATTTGTGCACAGGCGACAACATGGAACGTTCAGCACTAAGATTCCTTTTTAAAAAAATTTTTTAAATGTCTTATTTATTTTTGAGAGAGAGAGAGAGACAGTGTGTGAGCTGGACAGGGGCAGAGAGAGAGGGAGACACAGAATGCAAAGCAGGCTCCCGGCTCCGAGCTGGCAGCACAGAGCCTGACCCAGGCCTTGAACCCACCAACCGTGAGATCGTGACCTGAGCAGAAGTCTGACGCCTAACTGACTGAGCTGAGCCACCCAGGCGCCCCCGATGACACCAAGATTCTATGCTCTCCTAATCTTTTCCTGATGTCTCTCAAGATCTAACTGCTGGTCCTTTTAACCACATTTTAATCAGCAGTCAACAGCCCATGCTTTCCTTTGAAATGGCTGGTTGACCTTGATCGTGAGGGTGGACGTTCTAGTGTGCCTCCTGAAGCTGTCCTCGTAGACAGGAGCAGCGGAAAGTGGGGTAAAAACCACGTCCGCACACGGGTGTCTCTCAATTCTTTTTCCGTTTTGTGGAATGTTCTAACCATACTGCTGGCCTACTCAGGGCTATTTTGTTTTCCAGTGAGACGCGTCTGCTCAGAGTCATTTACTCCAAATCCAGACGGATCGTGCTAATGGCACGGAAGCTCCCAGAAGGGCTCCAGATCAGAGCCAGCCGCTCTGGGTAAACCTCCCCTCAGGCTCTCCCGCCTCTCCCCTCGCCACCCCCAGCTTCTCACTCCACCTTGCTTTACTTTTTCTCCTGTTCCAGACTGATGTGTCTGCTTTTGCTGAGCCCTTGGTAAATACGGCCGCACCAGACGTCCCAAACTTAAATATCCTCAATTAAAATGATCCGCGTGTACAGAGCGGCATCCCTCACTTCCAGCTCCCAGGTGTTGGAGATAGGATGTGGTTGGCCCTGTTTGGGACCGGGTCTCCTCTCGCCCCCCAAACACACCCCCACAGGCTGACACAGGATTAAGTAACAGACACACAGCCACCCTATGGGTGTAAGAATACATACCAAGAGATTAAAAATAGAGAGAAAACAGAGCCAACATACCAAAAGTATTTACTACAATTATCTAATTCCACTCTGTCTCCTACTTTATTTTTTTTTGTGGGGGGGGGGCGGGAATTGGTAGCAATATCAACTGAAAAATATTAAGAGTCCTTATCTCTCAGACAGAACGAAAATTAACCATCATTTCATATCTATGGTCCTCACAGATGGTTAATTAGAAAGCTCACCCTTTTCACGGACTTTAGAATTTAAATAAATAAACAAATGTGTCTGGGGTTAGTGTACAAATAGCAGGTGATCCATTGGCCCAGTCAAGTGAGGGAGGCCATGGCAGGGTCACTATAACCCCTGTCCTTCCACCATGTGGTCAGCAAATCCAACACACTGGCTTTTTGAAGGCAAACCTTCAAGGTTCCCTTTTCCACCCTCGGTCTTCTCTTTGACGTAATTCGGCGAAGGTTTTGTCAATGCAGCCTTCCAAAAATTAATGGGAAAAAAAAAGAATAAAATCTAAAGCCTAGATAGAAACTTCATCTTTTGAAATTCAGCCCTAGATTCACAACCCGTACCCACCAGATGATTTACATGTGGACAGTCAGCCGCAAGATCGTTATTTCCCTGGAAGGGAAAAGCGGTATCGTTTCAAAGGAAATAAAGTAAATAAACGTGGGCTGCTGTGGAAGAGGAAGCAAAGGCACCCGATTGCAGGGAGCCCGGTGGCCATGGGAGCTCTCCACGGGGATTTCTGCTCTTATCCCGGACCTTGTGAGGTCTGGAATCCCAGAGCTAACAATGGAGGTAATAATAAACACAGGGCTGAAGACAGAGACAAATTGCTTTGAAGATCTGTTGTTTTGTGTCCACGGAGACAAGTAAAGAAACAGTCCTTCTCAGATCACTTTCATCATTGAGACCATGTGACCACAACATTCTCTGAGGCACTAAAAATGGAACGGGAGAAAGCCAGCTTTTGTATGCAAGGCGTTGGTAGCTGCATAGATAAAATGCTCCAAGTTTAGTTTAGGCTGAAAACGCTCCAAGTTTAGTTTAGGCTGAAACTAAAGGCTAACAGTTAATAACAGGTGACGTTTTAAGGAAAAGCAAAATAGGGGATAATGAAATACATACACATGGCAAAACTTGGTAGCAGATTGACAGTGGACCGATTTATCTGGAGAAAATCATGAAAACCTATAGGTCATCGTTGATGCTAAGAACTTATTAAACAGGTTATAAAGCAATTACGTTTTTCCATTCTGAAGTCTCTGTTTGATATCGCCCTAAACTTAATTTACTCTCCTGTTTGGTTCTTTCATTTCTTTGTGTTGGAAGTAACTTTCAAGAGAAATAATGCCATTTGGAATCAATGTTTCTTTTTCCTGAAATTGATAACAAGTGTCAGGTCACCATAAAAACGTTCCTGAATTTTCCAAGACCAGATACACCAACAAACACAGCCAGGGCTATCTTGGGTGTGGATGACAGAGGCAATTCAAACCTGGTGTAGCAGGAGAGGCATCTCGGCTTTATGTAATCAAGATGCTCAAGAGCAGGCTTCAGGTCCAGCTGTATCCAAGGTACCAACGATATCTTGGACCAGGTCTTACCCTCTCCATTCCTGCCTTCCTCGGATTAGCGGCATTTTCTTCTGTTTTCTGCAGTAACTCTTCCCTTGTTTTCTGCATGTGTTGGTATCTCTTATTTACCTGCTCATGTTTGGGAGCTGCCATGACCGGGAGCTGGTGTGTACCTCCTGAGCCCAGGTGAAAACCCTCTTCCCTGGAAGCGAGTGTGGTTTGGATGCAGGACCCTGGCATGGTTGATATGTGGAGAGCGCAGGCTGAGGGGCTCTCCTCCAGGGTGGGGGAGTCCCTGACTCAGGTACCGTCCTGCTCTAACCTGCGTTACCTTCCTGTGCAGTGCCCATCTCGCTCCCACTCCTCAAAGGCAAAGCGGCGTGAAGGATTCTTCAATTCCCCATCTCCCCCTCACCCTGTTGGACTTCTGGGCCCCTCACCCCACCAAACAGCCCCCCTCATGTTCCCCCAGCCTTGTTGTTGCCATTCCTGGTAGATCCCAGGCACCACTGTACCTGACCTCTCAGCAGCAATGGACAATTGTGACAGCTCACACTTCCTTATCGCCAGCTCAGTGCCACCGTATCTTCCTGCTTTCCTTCCTGCCTCCCAGAATGTCCCAAGTCCCTCTGACTACTGAGCATGCGAGTCCTGCATAACTCAGTCCTGGGCGTTCCCCTCTCCTACTCTCCATCCACACCTTTGCCTGCTTCCCTCATCTATGTAAGAAGACACGATACACACGGTCACTCAGTACGTGTGCTGATGAATGAATGAATGAATGAATGAGCTGCCAGGGTGGAGTGAGCACGCCAGCACTCTAAGTAACTCCTTCCAAGCCTGGCTGGCATCGACCTCTGCAGGACCACTCAGGACACCCCTACCAGGGAGCTCCCCAGGGCATGGCTTTGCCACAGCTGGCCAGGACCGCCTCCCAATCCTTTCTGAACCTGAACATCGTTGCAGAGGTGGGATGGTGAAGGCGGGCTCGTCCCCTGGAATTCTGTGTTTCCTGGGTACTTGCAGAGAACCGTTCTCCCACCATGTTCCTTTATCCACCCACTGATGGCGCAAATGTCCCGGTTTGGAAAACGATCCTTTCCCATGTAATTATCACAGCTTTGTGAGCTGGCCCCAGACAGGTGTCATAGCAATGACGCCAGTGGTCCCCACAGCTGGGGAAGCCAGGCACCCAAAGCTTATTCCCTATTCCTAGAAACAGCACCTGAGAACCTGATTTTGGTCGACTACTTTAATATGCTATAAGTGAAATAAGTACATTGAATTTCCATGGACAAATCACGACAATGCTTTCTTTAAAAATTGGGGCGCCTGGGTGGCTCAGTCAGCTAAGCATCCGACTTCAGCTCAGGTCACGATCTCACAGTTCGTGGGTTCGAGCCCCGCGTCAGGCTCTGTGCTGACAGCTCAGAGCCTGGAGCCTGTTTCAGATTCTGTGTCTCCCTCTCTCTCTGACCCTCCCCCGTTCATGCTCTATCTCTCTCTGTCTCAAAAATAAATAAACATTAAAAAAAATTTTTTTTAAATAAAAAAAATAAACAAAAATAAACACCACAGGGGCACCTGAGTGGCTCAGTCAGTTAAAGAATTTGACTCTTGATTCAGCTCAGGTCATGATCTCATGAGGTTCATGAGTTCGAGCCCCCCCATCAGGCTTGCTGCTGTCCGCCTGTCAGCCCAGAGCCCACTTCAGATCCTCTGTCCCCCTCACTTTGCCCCTCCCCCCGCTTGCACGCTCCCCAAAACAAATATTTTAAATAAATAAAAATTAAAAAATAAAAATAAACACTACAAAAATGTGTTTGATTTTTGGGGGTGTTTAAAAATAAAAGCACGAGTACGTGGTGACAAAATCCATTAAAAGCAAAGGCCTTTTGAGTTTTGTCTCGCGGCGGAATAACAAAAACATGACAGAACCCTCAAAAGCCATTTTAACATGTAATTTTATCTTTCCTGACAAAAGTTATCAATTTTGTCATCAGCAATTGTCTAGACATAAAAAAAAAAATTAAACTTTATTGCTACTATTTCAGCAGCTGGGAAAAAGAGGGAAAAATCAAACGTTCTTTTACAGCAAAATGCTTTCGCCGATAAATAATACAGTAAAGTTATGTATGTATGTGTCTATGCATATATGTGTGTGTGCTCTTTGATTTTAGATAGCACTTCATTCTCCTGTTAATATGCTACACATGAATTTGAAACTAAAAATATTAAGCATTGATATATAAAAGGAACAATAAACCCTTAAAAAAGAAAAAAATGAATTAATAACACTACCGGGATAATTTATGTTTGTAATTTTTGTCTTGACTGTTTGGGTCATATTTACTGCTTTGAAACTTTAACGTGGACATACTCAAAAGTGCCCACTTCTACAGAATTCCCATTTGATTTTCCGTTTAAAAAGTACCAGTCTCTAAAAACAGATAGGGAGGCAAACCATAAGACACGGTTAAGTACAAACGAAGGGTGCTGGCAGGGTGTTGAGTGGGGGGTGGGCATTAAGGAGGGCACTTGTTGGGATGAGCACTGGGTGTTATATGTAAGTGATGAATCACTAAATTCTACCCCTGAAACCATTATCTCACTGTACGTTGACTAACTTGGATTTAAATACATTTTAAAAAACGAAGTCTCATCAGAACCTGGGTCTGCTCTACACTGGGCAACACCTCCACCTAGTGACCTTATGGCTTCATTACACAGCAGCCAAAAAAAATTCACCGCATTCAAGAGAAATCTTTTTTTAATTTAATTTAATTTTATTTTATTTTCATTTAGTTTTATTTATTTCATTTCGAGAATCGTATTTATTTACGTATTTATTTAGAGAAAGTCTTTTTTCAAATAGTAACAACCGTTAAAACAATTAAATGTATACATTTATACAACCCATAAGCAAAGACACCAGACCAGGATATTTACACACGCAGCACACATCAAATACATCTTAACGTTTTGTAAGCTGAGAATCATTACCTGTCTGAACAACCTGAAATGTTCCATTTCCTGGGGTTAAATTCCCGAAGATATTTTAAAGAACGTTAATTAAGTGACACAGGAAAGTAAACTATCTGTTAACCACCCAGGCCAGGGCTGGCAAAAAGCCAAAATGAGATTCATTCATTCAACAAATTCGTGCCAAGTTCCAGCCAAATGCCAGGCACTGTGTGGTTGATACACATGAATGAGACGATCCCTGCCCTTAAGCAGCTTGGGGTCAATGCCTGTCTTCTCTAAAGTGACTCTATGATAATTAACCCCAAGCCATCAGAGATAAAAGGAGCACCCACATGTAACAAAAGAAATGTAAGCTCCCCGTTTACCTGTGCAAAGTAATATTACTCAGTGATTTATGACCTTCTTACTGTGTGTGCCTAAACTGCCATGAAACATAGCAGGTACTCTGCACACGTGTTTCCATTCCAAATTTAACGTTGCTGAAAACACAGTGAATGCAGGCTTTACTGTTTCATATCCACGTGAGGGGATGGTCTCCCACAAATTTAAAGATAGCCAGAGCGGCCACCCCTGCTCTTCCTTCAAGTGCAGGAAATAAAAACACATTTGAGTAACACTCAAGAAAATAGTATCTAAAGTAGATCTTAAAAGCTAAAATATTATGTCCAAGATGATGTTATTAGACCAAAAATGGTCACTGCCTCATATGCCTTGGCTGACACTCTTCATATGCATTAGCGTTTCAAAAAGCTGTGTTTACAATTATTATCTGGTCCACCTGAGACCGACACTCTGAGGTCATGCATGAGGTCCCAGCAAGTCCACACTGGTAGCAGACACGATCTCGGGTTTGGGAATCTCTGGGTCCGGCTGCAGGGCCAACTAAACAAACACACTGTCTCGTTGAATAGCACATGAATAGCAATCTTTTGAAAACACGACTGAGCTGGAAAGACAGCAAAGGGAGACATCCCACCCAGACAGCAGAAGATGGTTAGCACGTGACCACACAAACCTTTGCTGAGCACAAAATTCTTGCCAGCATGGACACAGAAAAGCAAACGAGTAAGTAAAGCACATAGCATGTTGGTGGTAAGTTCTATGGAGGAAAAAAGCCAGGGAGGGGCAGTGCAGTGGAGATGGTGAGAGCACTGGAAGTCAAGATAGAAAGGTCAGGAAAGGTTGCTGAAAAACAGACATCTGGGCAAAAGTCCTAGGCGAGTAAGGAAAAAGAGTGAAGTCCGGGGAAGGGATGTGCCAGGCAGAGGTCAGGACTGGAATAAAGCCTCACAGCAGGGCTCTCAGGAATAGGAAGTTGGCCTGGAGGCTGAGGGGTGAGTGGGGGTAGGAGGAAGGGCATTGAATTGGGGGGGGGGGGGGGGTGAGCAGGCCATGTGCAACCTCGTAGATCCCAGCGAGGAAGTTGGCTTTTCTCCCCTAATTTAACTTAAAAAAAAAAAAAAAAGGCAGTTCACCCATTTCCATGGCCTCTGACAACCACCCACCCAATCTGTTCTCCACTAAAAAAGAGCCCTTCTCTGTTACGGTGGTGGTTTAGGGGGCATTCAGGGAGGGGTTAGATCCCACATATAAGTGAAATCATATGGTATTTGTCTTTCCCCATCTGACTTATTGCATTTAGCATAATACTCTCTAGGTCCATCTCTGTTGTCACAAATGGCAAGAGTTTGTGGCTGAATTTGTTTATGGCTGAATAACATTTTAATTTTTCAGTGTGTGTGTGTGAGACATTTCTTTTTTCACTCATGTGTTGATGGATACTTAGGCTGTTTCCACATCTTGGCGATTATAAATAACAATGCAACGAACGTGAGAGTGCAGATATCTTTTCAAGTTAGTGCTCTTGTCTTCTTCTCATAAATGTACAGCAGCGAAATTGCTGGATCATACGGTAGATCTATTTTTTTATATTTTGAGGAACCTCCACTGTGGCTTTTCCATATGTTCTGCACACATGGGCTGCACCAGGTTACATTCTCACCAACAGCGTACGACGTTTCCCTTTTCTCCACATCCTTGCCAACACTTGTTATTTCTTGTCTTTTTGATAATAGCCAGTCTGCCAGGTGTGCAGTGACATTTCATTGCATTTCCCTGACGATGAGTGATGTTGAGCATTTTCTCATGGACCTGGTGGCCATCTGGATGTCTTCTTCGGAAAAATGTCTAGTCGGATCTTCTGCCCATTGGTTAATAGCAGAGTCGTGGGAGTTCCTTGTCACAGGCTGAGATGGCTTCTTGATGTGGCAAACACCATCACTGTCTGGTCCACTCTGGTCAGGAAGATCAAGAATTGCTTATGACCATTCAAATCTAGACCCTTCTCTCCCTGTTCTTCTCTCTCTGCTCTGCAGCTCTGATGAGAAGCAGAGGAGTATTTGCTCCCTGCAGGTAGGATTTCTATGCCAGGGGCCCCTACCTAGCTCCCAAGAATTGCTTCGTTCCAGGAATGTTGGGACCCGGTCCTGCAAAACAAATTCATCTCAGTTGGAACCTTCATCCATGCCCCACACCTGACTTCCCTGCAATTTCCTAGGGTAGTAGGCTGTGCCATCTGTGGAAAGTCTGGACACCACACAAGGAACCAGGAGTCTCCGTGTTAAGAGATTAGAGATTCCAGAACGCGAGAAATCGATTTACCACAGGGTGGGATCCACTCCATGCTGCCTTCATCGTCACATCCCCAAGTACACACCTACGGCTGTAAACACTGCAATGCTGAGTGGTAGAAAGGATTTCAGAAGGCGCAGAAGACTGGGAGGAAACCAAATCTGCCTCTGAACTTGAACTCCCTCACCAAAAAGCTTGTGACACCGAGTATATCCCATCACCTCTCTGAGATGGTATATCAACCATCTCAATGGTTGCTGCTGCTGGTGTGTGTGTGTGTGTTTTAAGGTAGAATCGAATACAAAGGAGAGTGAATGGTCTTCTGAATCCAGAAGGGTACACTTAACCAGTGCTTATCGCTTGGCATGTGGCTCATTCTTCACAGGTGGCATCTTATTTGATGGTCTGAACAAGCAGCCGTCGCTGGCCATGCCCACGGGCAGAGGGGGACACTGAGTCTCCGTAGCCTCTCACCCCGCCCCTGGTGACTCAGCGGCAGCTAGAATCTGCCCTGGGCCCTCTGGCTGCCAGCCTCCCCTGCACACCCACGGCCCGAGTTTTCCTGTCCCCGTGCCCACCTGATTCCGCAGAGACCCGCAAGCACCTACCAGCCCCCTCCACAGCCGAGTCGACTTCCGGGGGCGGCTCCCCGCGGCCGGAGGCGGGGCTGCGCATGCGCACAAGGCACGGCGGGGGGGGGGGGAAGCGGGGGTTCATTCCCAAGGTGCTGTGGGGTGAGCTCCCGCGAGGCTCCACGCGGCCGTAGTCGACGCCGCGGAGGGGCCGCGTGAAGTGACGGTGTCTGTCGCGGGAGGTCCCCGCAGGGTTGTGGGGCGGTGGGTCAGCTTCTCCCCGCGTGCGGTCCCGCTCCGGGCCAGGCCGCGCTCGCTCCGGGAGACCCTCCGGCCCGCCAAGCGCCGCCCGCCGGGATCCTCCCGAACCCCTGATGAGCGGGTAGGGTCCCGATTGCTTGGCAGGGTGATGGGGAGTGAGAAAACGGTGCAGGGGGCCTTCCTAGGGCACCGCTGCCCCGTGGGAGGGGGCACGAGTTGTCTGGTAGAGAATAACTAACACTGACCTAATCAACGTGAGAGCCGTCTCCACCAACCCCTCCAAGAGTGCGATATGGTTTTGCCCCGGCCTTCTCCCCCCGCGCTCGCTCCTCCGCCCGTAACCCTCCGGCTTCTGCCCCGCCGGCGCTTCGGAGATTTCTGAGCTTCTTAAGGGACATGTTTCGGGCCTTCACTTAAGGTACGGGCCGTCTGCGGCAGCATTGGAACGTCTGTTGAGATTTCCGCCTGGTATTCGTTTCCGTGATGGTAGTCGTGCTTCCTTTCCCGTGTGTGGGTTTCCTTCTCGGATCAGACCCTTCTCCGGTGTTCCTGTCCTTTGCGTTCCTTCATCTGTTAACCTCAGCCATCGCCTAAATGCTTCAATTCCTTGAGGACACAGCTCCCTCCCGAGCACCAGGCCACCTGCTTCGCGGACACAGCCCCTTGCAAGCCCTGCAGTGATCTCAGACTCCACACCTTCCACCACAAGGTTGCACCTTCCTCCTGTGCTCCTGACCTCACCGAAGGATAACGTTCAGCCAGCTGTCAGGCTCCAAACCTAGGGGTCCTGCTTCAGTTCGTCCTCTTCGCGTTCCTAAGAGGTTATTAAGTCATTTATCTTCTCCGCATCGCATCCCTAAATTACGGCAGCTGCCCCATTGCACTGCAGTCCATCTGTATTTACCACCGGGGCCATCTTTTCAAACCGTGAGTGTTATTGATGTTAATTCCTCAGTTAATAATCCAGTTTTCTGTCCTGCAGGATGAAATCCAAACCTTGTTGTGCTGTCCTTAGGACCCTGGTCTGTTTGACCCCTTGCCCTCCATTTCTCCTTGGATTGGACCCTCTCACCAATATCACACACTTCATTCCAACCACACAAAAACAGAGTCTTCTGAACTAGCCAAAGGGCTCCGGGCGTCACCATCAGTGTTTCTCAGCCTCCACGCTATTTACGTCTTGGACCAGATAGTTCTTTGTTGTAGGGGACTGACCCGTGCGGTGGACGCTCTTTCGCCCCGCACTTGGCTTCTACCCATTAGATGCCAGCAGTACACCCACCCTACCTAGATTTTATCAAAAGTCCCCTGAAAAATAGCCCCCAGCTGAGAACAACTGGTATATGCATTTACAAATGCTGTTCGTTTCGCCTATGTACAGTAGACGTCTGATAGGTCATCCCAATTTGAAAATATTAAGTTGAAGGAATGACAGTAAAAATAAAACAAACCCAGAGAGTGGGGCATGTTACAAGACAACTGATCTTATCTCTTCAAAAAATCAATGTCAGTTACCATATAGAAAAAATCATTAAAAACGAAGAGTGCCGAAAGTGGTAAATATGTGGATAAATACACCTTTTTTTTTACCTTTTTAGAATAAATTCTTGGGGCGCCTGGGTGGCTCAGTCAGTTGGGCGTCTGATTTCAGCACAGGTCATGATCTCGCAGTTCATGACTTCAAGCCCCATGTCAGGCTTGTGCTGACAGCTCCGAGCCTGGAGCCTGGTTCGGATTCTGTGTCTCCCTCTCTCTCTGCCCCTCCCCTGCACATGCTCTGTCTCTCTTGCTCTCAAAAAGAAACATAAAAAATAAGTAAATAAATTCTTGATAATTTACTGTTTAAGCAAAAATAATACCCAAGTACAACGGTATAATAAAAAATATAACAGAAACAAAATGTATGATAATAGCACAAAAGATTGGAGCATTAAATGGAAATATATTATGAGGATTTTATGATATAGGTGAATTGGTACCATTATTTCAGGGTAAATAGCAATAAGTTAAAGATGCATAATTGTGATACTGTAATTTATAATAAATACGTATTTGGTCTTCATTACATTTCTGACACAGACCTTCTACAACCCTTGGAATTTCCTAAGGAATCAGAGTAATAAAGATGTCTTTTGTTATGTTAAATCAGGTGACTTTGGAAAGCACCAAGAATGGGGCCTGGTCTCCAGGGAACCCAACCACGTGATTAAAATGTGATTGGAAAGTTGGAACTTTCAGTCCCACTCTCTTCAACCTCTGGAGAGGGGAAAGGGGCTGGAGGTTGAATCCATTACTAATGGCCACTTGATGCAATCAGTCATGCCCATGTCATGAAGCCTCCATAAACACCCAGAAGGACAAGGTTCAGAGAGCTTCCAGCTTGGTGAATACAGGTTCAAGGAGATGGTGGGCTAGACGAGGGCATGGAAACCTATGTCCTTTCCCTAGAACTTGTCCGGTGCATTTCTCCCATCTAGCTGTGTCCGAGTTCCTTTTAGAATAAACCAGTAATAAGTAAAATGTCTCTCTGAGCTCTGTGAGCAACTTTAGCAAGTCAGTTGAACCCAAGGAGAGAGTTGTTGGAGCCTCTGATCTACACCCTATAGGTCAGAAGCACAGGTGACAGCCTGGGCTTGCATTGCAACTCATGTCTGAAGTGGAGGGGAGTGGGCAGTCTTGTGGAGCTGAGTGACTGTGTGATCTGGCAGTGTCTCCAGGTAGATTGTGTCATAGTTGACTTGCGTTGTAGGACACCGCCCTGGTGTCAGAGGATTGCTTGGTGGTGTTGGAAAACTCACACATCTTAATTGGAATTAGAATTGTAATAATATAAATTGGAGAGCAACCACTGAAAATGAAAGTGGTACAAATAAAAACTACATCAGAGAAAAATGGGATCGTAAAATAGAGAATTAATCCAAAAGAATACAGGAACAAAGAAGAAAGAAAAAGAAGAGATATGACAAATAAGAAAGATGATATATTTAAAGCCAAATATGCCACTATATTTATATTACTTGTAAATGTTCTAAATACTCCCAATTAAAACATGGACATTATGAAACTTAATGAAAACCAAGACTTAATCATATGCTATATATAAGAAATGCTTTTTAAATCCAAAGACACACGTAGGTTAAGAGTGAAGGATGGGGAAAAAAGGTAAACTATGCAAATTCTAAAGTAAGATCTGCTAGAGTGGCTCTACGAATATTGGACCAAGGAGATTCCTGGATAAGGAACACTACTAACGAGAAAGATGAAATTTTCATAATGATAAGATCAATTCTCTAACATAGCTATCCTAAACGCATGTGAGTCCAATAAGAAAGCTTCAAAAATATATGAGGCCAAAATTGTTGGATGTGAAAGGAAAAAAAAAAAGAAATACACAATTCTAATCGAAGATTTTAACAGTTCTCTTCTTTCAAAAAGACTTGAAAATTTGTAACTTGAAAAACTTCAAAGTTTTGGCAGAAATCATTACCTTCACAGCCACAGACATCAGAGAAGCACTGCCATTAGATATGTTTCATATGATTATGCCTCTTTTCAAAGAATTGGCACCACTTCAGCAATGTTTTTATTTGTTATCCAAAGGAGATCAGCCTATTTTTCTCTGCCTATTCAGTTATAGACATTATTACCAAGTAATGGCTCATTACTGAAGGTTATCCTAAAGACAAAGCAAAACACGTCCAGAGTCAGAGAGTAATCAATCCACATGCACACACAGTATGATTTATTTGTTCACAAAATGGTTATGGGACATACATTATGATATGTATACACGTTTGTTCTGTATTTGTGACATGGAGACTTACACACTGAATTCCAATTCCACATTCACAGAGATATGAGTTGACTTTACACTTCCATTTGTACTTACCACAGAAAGGTTTTCTTTGAAGTTGCACAGAGAAATAAACATAACACTGATGTGAACAGAGGTTTCTGCCCGAGTTTCAGAGATTTATTTCTTTTTCTTCCAAATTACATCAAATAACACATGCTTCTGGAGTGGTCCTTCTGGCCCACACGTGAGGGTCGGTGATCACAGCCCTGTGGGTGGCTTCCCCTTCCATTTGGGAACTCTGAAGGAACAGCGACACTTGCTGTGGCGGTGTCGGACCATTTGCTTCTGATGGTTATCTGATGTTTCAGGAAATACCAGCTCATCTCCATCTATACGTGTTTTTAAACAAATAAGACAATAGCATCCTTTAAACTGTTAAAATGCCTCCTCATCCATTAATTTCACATTAATCTCACAATAAAGGAACTGCACAAATACCATACTGCTCCAGTTTTTACAAGTTAAAACTTTATGCTGATGGCATCCATTATCCATTGTCAAGAATAGGAATGGAGCATTCATGAACAGAATTTAATGTTCAATTTAAGCAGTACTTGAACAATAAATCTGTGCTGACTTAGATCTATAAAACAACATCCTTTCTTGAGAAGGAGAGAGCAGTTGCATTGGCGTCTTTCCCTTTGTTTGGCCCTCATATGTCTATACTGCTTTTCTCCTACCAGATTTTTGTGGCATAAGGGCATTAGAATATTTTGTTGATGCGGCAGAGAAAAATGTAAAGGGTGAGTCTTTCTATAAATAAAACAATTACAATTATTGTAACAAAGCACAGCATTTCTGAGGCCCACTATAGGAGAAGGAGGTGCAGAGGTGGGGTAGAGTGACCCCTCCCCAACTCCCCTCTTTTAGAGGAAAGAATCAGCCTCTATTCTCTGCTGCTTCTGATCTTAGAGGAGGATGCAACTCTTCTTTAGACCCCTAGGAGTCCCGACGCCCACTCTATTTTAAACTGTCACCCAGAAACCCTCAAAGCTGTCTTAGACTTTAAAAAGGAAATACGAAGGCTTGTTACAGGTTGAATTGTGTCTCCTCCGAAAAGATACTGATGTCCTAACCTCCAGTACCTGTGAATGTGACCTTATACCGATGTCCTAACCTCCAGTACCTGTGAATGTGACCTTATTTGGAAGGGTTTTTATAGATGATCAAGTTAAGATGAAGTCATTGGGGCTTGTCTCTCACAGCCTTCAAAAGGAGCAAACTGAGACCCTGATCTCAGACTTGTAGCCTCCAAGACTGCGGGGCAGTAGGTTTCTGTGGTGTAAACCCCCTAGTCTGTGGTACTTTGTCATGGCGGCTCTCGCAGATCAATACTTAGCTACACTATGCATTCCGTCCTATCAAATAAAATAAGAAAAAAAGAGAAATGAATCCATGTGGCGTTTTCATACCCCAAATCTGCTAGAGTCTAAAAATAGAGGTGGGGGAAGTTGAATTAGGGCTGGGGGACTGCATCTGCTGTCAGCACCTTCTAGACCCTCCGCGTGCTGGCAAGGGAATGCGTCTTCACAGTGAACCTTGTACATGGTGATTTGTGTCTACAGGTGCTCATGTCCAACCACGCCTGGATCAGTGCTGCTGAAAAATAACTGGAGAGTGCCAGAAACAAGTGTTTTATCTATACAGATAGGCAAGGGTGAAGGAGAGCCACTCTTGGCCACCAGCGCATTGAATCAACGTCATATCCCCCACTCGCTCACTCTGTGATGTCGGGCAGTCAGCTAGAGACATGGTCTCTTAGAAGTAGTTCTAAGAAGTTGTTTCTTACTTAACATTTTATTTTTGAAATATATTAATCTAAACTGTCTCCACAAGTAAAATATTTAGGGACCCTTCACTGTTCAAGGGTCAAACTTAAAATAATAAAAAGTAAGATTACCATTTCAACGAATACTTTTAAAAATTAAGTTATAAGCCTATTTGCTTATATATAAAGTATTAATTATTAAAATCTTCCATCTAAGCTCCTCCCTCAAAATACTAGAGTCTCAAAAAAACAAAACAAAACAAAACAAAAACAGCACACAACAGAAAGATACCAAAGGGAATGGCTGGTGTTACAAAGTCACGTGAATAAAATTTCAGAAACATGAATATCATAGGTTAAAGAAACCTGAGAATTGCTAACAAATAGAAATACATTCAATTTTTAAATTAACCTTTTAAAAAGTTACTAGAAAGAAAAGGTTAATTTCAGAAGATTCATCTGCCTCATAAATCCGTTTTATCAAACAGTTAATGTTACTGATTCACATTTAGAATGCTGGAAGATTTTCATGTTTTATGTAGTCGGGCAGCCCTTGCAAAAGCTTTTCCAGCTGCTGATATTGTTTAAAGTTGGGCAAAATGTCACATAATGGTGACCACTTTCTTCATCCTATTCCTGTATAAACTTTTTTTGATATACAGTTCGTACTATATATAAACATCCCCAAATTTAATCATTCTTGAATCTTTTTCAAAAAGACCTTGTCTTACAAAATGGCAGTTTTCACTTCCAAATTTTTATCTATGTTTAAAATTATTTGTAGTAGAGATACAAAATTTTTGTTTTATTGTGACTCTGTAGAACCCTAATTGAGAATCTTAAACACAGCTTTGGTTATTTACTTTTTTTTTTAAGCTGTAAAATTTTTCATGGGATGCAGTGATACTAAGTGAAAATTAGTAACAAAAGTAACTTGAAAGTGGGACATTGTATTATGTTTATAAATACATATAAGTGCCCTATTTATTTATGTCATGACAGCCCTATTTTATATAATGCAAAAATGTATCACAAAATAGCTTTTGTACTACTAATAAAATTAACCAATTTGGGTTTGGTGTGGACTTTTTTACTCTAGTTTAGGCTCCAAATTAGTACACGCACATTGGCAAGTACAGTAAATGCATAAGTGAATATTCCTGTTTCCGCTTGCTGTCAGTAATTCATTAGTCACATGATCTCAATGTCAGACCACCTTCGTGAGGGGGACAGTCTGGATCCATTCCCTGGAGTTCACGTCAAAGACATCCACTGCGTTTTCACTGTACACGGAAAGACATGGGGAATTGTAACCTGGGAGATGGGGAGGAGGTGACAGCAAGTTGGGCTTTAGGCTTCATTTTTTTTTTTTTTTTAATTCTTTTTTTTTTTTTAATTTTTTTTTTTTCCAACGTTTATTTATTTTTGGGACAGAGAGAGACAGAGCATGAACGGGGGAGGGGCAGAGAGAGAGGGAGACACAGAATCGGAAGCAGGCTCCAGGCTCCGAGCCATCAGCCCAGAGCCCGACGCGGGGCTCGAACTCACGGACCGCGAGATCGTGACCTGGCTGAAGTCGGACGCTTAACCGACTGCGCCACCCAGGCGCCCCTAGGCTTCATTTTTTAACTGGAATTTTTATTAACGTAATTATAAATTCACATGCAGTTTTGATAAATAATACAGACAGATCTCTTGCATACTCTGCCCAGTTGCATTCAATGTAAGAGTTTGCAAAATTGGGACACTGACATAAATCAACTCAACCCACCCTTCTTAGGCAGATTTCCCCAGTTTACGTGTGTGTGTGTGTGTGTGTGTGTTGGTCTATACAGTGTTATCGCCTGTACAGGTTCATGTATCCACCACCACAGTCAAAATACAGAATATTTATGCCGCCACAAGGATCCCTCAGCGGTCCCTTTTACAATCCCACCCGCTTCCCACTCCTTCCCTAACTCCTGGGAATCAATAATATGTCCTCCATTTCTAAAATTTTGTCATTTCAAAAATGTGTGTAAATGGAATCACACAGAATTATGATAAATTGTAGTCGCTAAGCCCTGATCCATTAAAAAAAAACAAAAACAAAAAAATTTCAGATTGGAAACCCAAGAGAACCCAGTTACAGTATTGTGATTGTATAGTTGCTGCCTCGAATATTTTTTTACCATGGTTAAAAAATAAATAGATGATGTACGTCGGTCACATTTCAGAGTACAACACAAACAGTAAAAGTCTAACAAAAAGCTTTCTAACGTTTTCATCTAATAGCAGCTTTAAGTAATTGCACAACATTTCAAAATCTGGCTCCTAAACTAATTCAGTTCACAGCAGAGTAGAGCAGAAGATTAGAAAAGTATATGTGGAGAGTGAAACTAACAAAGCAGTGAAAACTTGCAGCCGGTCACATTTCTGGAACTTCCACTTTATTAATAACAATTTAGAGTTCTCACCTCTTTAACATGAATGTCTCCCCATTAAAACAACAGCAATATGACCAACAACCCTTCCTATGCTACTGTTTTGCCATCCTCCCTTTCCTTACAGCCAAGCCCTTAAGAGTGCCATCCACCTTGATTGCCCCCCACTGCTCGGCCTACTCACATCTCAGTCCAGGCACACCTTGTGCCTCAAGTCCTTCATTAAAACTGCTCTCGCTACAAGTCTTCAACCACCAATTGTTGCTGGAACCAACAGGCACATGTCAGCCTGTCTTATTTGCTCCGTGACACTCGACTCTCAGAATTCTCCTTTGTGGGCTTCTCGCCCCTTGACCGTCCCTCTAATATTGGTGTCTCTTGGCTCTCTGACCTGCGTCCTCTTTTCTATTTACTCTCCCGCTGGCAGTACAAACCCAGCAAGTCCAAGGAATCAGGCTGACAACATCAGAAACTTGTAACCCATTTTAGCGTTGCCACAAGTAGATGACTAGACATCATGTGCCCCAGTGGGCTTCAGTATGACGTACACAGCATTATTCATGATGTATTCTTTGGTAAAAGTCTTTGGAGCTCATTCTCAGTTACAGAAAATTTAGGATATAAAGGAAGAAGCTAAAAAGCACCAGGAGGAAACAGACCCGGCTTGTGGAACATCCTGTAGGACAACAAATCAGCGGCATGGAAGACCATTCAAGATTAGATAATATTTATGATCTAAGAATAACATGCAACATGTGGGCCTCCTTCACATTTTGATTCCAAGAAATATATTGTCAAAAGAGGCATCTTTGTGATAATCAGGAATATTTAAATACGGACTGTGTACTGGATGGTAACAATCATTGGTAACTTCTCCAGGGGTGATAAATGGCAATGTGGTTTTATGAGGAAATGTCAGTATTTTTAGATACAATGTAACATGTATTCAGGTGGCACAACAATGACTTCTAGGATTTGATTTAAGATATTTCAGCAACACAACAAAAAAGTAAGAAGTTAAATGATGACATCCTTCATCCCTTGGGCAAGCCCACCCTACCTTGTGTTTTATGAGTAAATATCAGTGGCATCCACACATGTGCTCAAGTTGGACATCCAAGAATCATTACGGATTCCCTGTATCTCAGCTTCCACTTGCAATCAAATGTAAAGTTTTGTCAGTTATATCTCTTCAATATTCCTCAGATTCTTTCCTCTCCACCCAAACTCCTTCTACCTCACACAGTTTTAATCCACAGTTTCTACAGTGACTGCCAAGTAGGTATCTTGGCCTCCAGTCTCACCTTGCATAGTCTTTAACCTAACCATTGGAACCTAGGGATTTTTCTGAAATGCAAATCTAACCATGTCAGTGCCTACAAAACACCTTCTGTAGTCTGGCTCATGGGCACCCTCCAGCCCCATCTCTTGACCTGTCATCTTGAAGCCCACGCCTGAAACACTGAACCTTATTATAGTTCCTCACAGAGGGCAGTATGGATGGCCTGTTCCAGTTAGGACAGAGCAGCTGATACTGGGCATGCCCTGCCACCATCAATAAGTATAAAACTGGAAAAAAATGTATGACGTAACTATTTTTAGGTATTAGTATACAGTGCAGGACTGTCATCCCTAAAAAAGGAGAAAGACATGAGGTAGACCCCACAAAGAGCCCCAGCAGAGAGTGAAAGTTTTTCTGGGTACAGGAAACATGCTAATGTGTCTGGAATTTGCAAGGCAGAGTACACAGAGGGAAGAGCCCCAAAAAACATGTCCCAGACATCTGCACACCAGTTCCCTCAAAGTCCCTGACCAAAGCTGCTCATGGACAGAGCAAAACTCCATGAGACTGGCTCAGAGCACTGAGTGGTGAACACAATTTCATGGGTATTACAGTGCTGGAAAGATACTAGATTTCTGACCCAGACAGACATTGGTGAAAACCCTGAGCATTGACCGGAGATCCCAGAAAGGCCATTCTTGAGGAACAAGGACTAAAAGAAAAGCTAAAATAGGCCCACCCTAGGAAAGTCTAAAGCCATGCCTCCGCAAAACCAAGACGGTCCATCAGTAGATTGCTTGTCTGAACAAAACATACCACACTCTCTAGAGAAATACATAATATAGTCCAGAGTCCTTATGTCATAGCATTCATAATGTCCAACAGAGGATGACAAAATAATAAGATGTAAAAAAGCAGGAAAATATCATCCTTAATCCAGAAAAAAATCAATAGAAATAGACCTACAGATGAGCCATATATTGGAATAATTATAAATAATTATTATAAATAGTTCAGGACTTTGTGAAAAATATAAACATATTGGGAGGACATTTCACTAAATAACTGAAAATTTCAAAAAATGAAATTATAAATGGAAGAATGCAGTATCTGAAATACTTAATTCCTGGATAAACCAGGGAAAAAAAGATCAGAGAAATTGAAGATGGGGTCCATAGAAATTATCCAAACTGAAGGGGGGGGGGGGAGGATTTAAAAAAATAAAAAAAACAACCCTCAATGACCTGTGGAACAGAATCAAGAGGTCCAATAAACATGTAATTTGATCCCCAGAAAAGAGAAAATAGGGTTGGAAAAACTTGTGAAAATATCCCAAAATTTTTCCGAAATTAGATTATCAATCTTCAGATCCAAAAAATTTTGAAAACCCCAAGCAGAATACATACAAAGGAAACTACCTGTAAGCCCGTCATAGTCAAATTGCTGAAAACCAAAAATAATGAGAAGATCTTAAAAGAGGCTAAATAGAAAAGACACAGATTTCTCATGAGTTTGCTCATCAGAAACAATGCAAGTCAGAAAACAATAGAATGACGTTTTTAAATATGGGTTCAAAGACAAAAACACTTCTCATTCTTTAGCTGACCTTCCCTGACCCACTGGTTTAGATTAGGCATCCTTCTTGTGTCTTCCTGTGGAAAATGGTGCTCCCCCCATCATAGTACTTGCTTAATTGTTGGTCTTATCTCATGACTATAACCTCCATATGGACACAGACTAGTCTTATGTTTAATATTGTGACTCAACCCTTGGCAGAGTAAGTTGTTCATATTAAGTGCTCAATACAATTCTCTAAGTGAATAAAAAAAGGCTGTATTTAATTTATGAAATGATGGCCTGCATCAATAAAATATGAGCTAAAGTTACTTATGAACATTATATGTATACTTTACATAAACTAAGCCTAAAAGGCAATATGTATATATATGCATATATATATGTATATATGTGTATATATATGTATATATGTATATATATATGTATATATATATGTATATATATATGTACATATTAACTATTTCTTATAGTTAATTAATGTGTATATGATTTTCAGTGACCGTGGAGAAAACCTATTTAGGAGCCTACAAAAAGCAACAATTTGGATTGAGGATATATTCAGGGTAAATTTCTCTTATGAATACAGTAAAAGTTAAAGGCTAAGTTATCACATGTGTGACTTAGATATAACTCCATTACAGCTATTCTACTTAAAAGACAGAAAAATCAGGGAAAATCGTCAGTGATGCTGTTTCCAAAAATAAAGCCTGTCTTTAACAGTAGAGGATATAGAAATGTAATTGTAAAAGGCGGGAAAGAGACAGAAAGAGAAGGGAACAAATCGTAAGGTCGCCTTACGGCAATAGGTTGGCTTTGCCGGCCACATCAGCTCAACTGGCCTGGATCGGAGGCCCCTGCTGTCAGTGTAAATTCTAATGCTCTTAAAACACAGCAGACATTCAACACTGGAGATCTCAGTTGCGCAGAGCGCATCCTCTGGTTAGTGTGCAATAAATGACAGTGTAGGGTCATGTGAGTGAAGCATCGTGTATGGAATTCCTTCTCTCCTCAAGGGGTGTCTCAGGAATCCTGCCTGGAATCCCACGCCAAGCTGCTCACTGAAGATGGCCATCCACTGGACCTTGGTTGGGATTTGGAACTCTTTAAATTTTCTGTGAGATAGTTTCTTGCTCTGGAACAGCTCATAACAAAAGACTTGGCTTTTCCTTGCTACAGAGAGGCATGTATGGGCCCCTTGGCACACTGTTCCAGAAGTCATTGTTTGGCACCCTTTGGTTTCTGCCAGCTTGTGAATGTCAGTCTTCCGTCCATCCAAAGCTGACATGGGGAACAGTTGCGCACGGTGACTTCTCCCAGGGATCACTGCAACCATCTGGCCTTGGGGGATGAGTTCAAGCTGATGAATCTTTTTCACGTCACCAACACGAATAATTTCTACACAAATAAATATAAGTCATTTTTAAATTCAAAATAATCTCTCTCTGTTTTGAATGTTCTCTCAATTTTCCCCAAAAGCAGTTGAAAAAGAGCCAATAAAAGTGATCTCAGAAATCTCAATGTCATTAGCTTGAATAAATTCTTTACAAATAAAATGGCCAGTCACCTTCAAATTAGCAATGCCTTCTTTAAAGATTTTTGTAAATGAGGTATCATTGAGGTATGCCATTATCTTAATTTCAGGTGCACAACAGGATTCAATATGCGTATATACCGCAAAAGGATCACCACAATAAGCCTACTTAGCATCCAGCACCATATATAGTTAACAAAATTTTTGTTCTTATGATGAGAATTTTTAAGACCTACTCTCCTACCTTCTTGGCATCTTCCAAATTTGCAATACAGTATTATTAACTATAGTTACCGTGCTATACATTATACCCCCAAGACTCATTTTTCTTACTTTAACTGGAAGTTTGTGCCTTTTGACCTCATTCATCCATTTTGCACCCTCCCTCCCCCACCTCTGGCTAACACCTTTCTGTTCTGTTTTCTATGAGCCTGTTTTGTGTGTGTGTGTGTGTGTGTGTGTGTGTGTGTGTGGTTTCCTGGGTGGTTTTTGCTTTTTTTTGTTTGTTTGTTTAGATTCCACATGTAAGTGCCATCATACAGTATTTGTCTCTGATTTATTTCACTTAGCATAAAACCCTCAAGGTCCATCCATGTTCACAAATGGTTGCATATCTTGGTTATTCTAAATAATTCTGCAGTGAACATGGGATGCAGATATCTTTTCTAATTAGTGTTTTTGTTTTCTTTGGATAAATGGCTGGAACTGGAATTGCTAGGTCATGTGATAGTTCTATTTTTAATTTTTTTGAGGAACTTCCATTCTGTTCTCCATAGTGGCTGAACCAAATAACATTCCAGGCAACAGTGTACAAGAGTTCTCTCTTCTCCACATCTTGCCATCGCTTGTTACTCCTTGTCTTTCTGATGACAGGCCTCCTAATATTTAGGAAGTGATAACTCATTGTAGTTTTTATTTGCGTTTCCCTGATGATCAGGGATGCTAAGCACCATTTCATGTTCCTGTTAGCCATCTCTATGTCTTTTCTGGGGAAAAATGTCTATTCAAATTCTCTGACCATTTTTGAATCAGATTGGAGGTCTTTGTGCTATTGAGATGTATGATTTTTTACATATTTTAAATATTAACCCCTAACCAGATACGACTCTGCAAATATTTTTTCTTATTCACTAAGTTGCCTTTTAATTTTCTTGAAAATGAAACCATTTGAAAAATGGTTTCCTTCACTATGAGAAGAATTTCTTTTTTTTAATTTTTTAATGTTTTTATTTATTTTTGAGAGAGAGAGTGCAAGAGACCGCGAGCAAGCAGGGGAGGGGCAGAGAGAGAGGGAGACCCAGAATCCGAAGCAGGCTCCAGGCTCGGAGCCGTCAGCACAGAGCCCGATGCGGGCCTTGAACCCACGAACCGTGAGATCATAACCTGTACTGAAGTCGGATGCTTAACCCACTGAGCCACTCAGGTGCCCCAAGAATGTTTTCTTATTTTCAAACTCTTTCCCAATTATTACTCCAATGGATCTAAGTCCGGTTCTAGTAAAATCACAGTCATAATCTCAGGGTGGGTAGGTTTGTGAGGGAGGAGAGGAGGGAAAGTTTAAGAGATCAAAAATCATTTAGGTAAAAAAGAAAGTAGTTATTCCAAAAACAATATAATTACCTGAATAATAAAATTAACGTATTAAGCATAATAAATGTAAATAAGTTAAATTGTTATTTATTTACTTATTTTATTAAATAAGTTAACAAACCCAAGATTCTAGGCAGCAGGGCAAATACCACTCACTGTCCAACAAATGGAAACATGCTACTTTCTCAGGGGAAAAAAGATCCTTTTTCCCGGCATTCGGTTGATCCTTCATTACACAAATCCGTGTTGAGTGGCTACTATGTGCCAGGCACTGTTTAAGTGCATGGAGCATGGTGCCACACACAGAGACGAGTTCCTGCTCTCATGCTGGACACCTGGCAGGTACTTCCTGGGCCTCCTCAGCAGGGCTGTGTCACCCACACAGCGCGGGAGGCCTTCGGTTCGGAGCACAACTGATGGACATGTGGGTTCTCCTTCAGCTAAGCCACGATTCAGGTGCCAGACATTCGCGAGGACGGCGGTGGGGAACGGCTTTGTTTGACTTCATCTGGTCCCCCACTTCTCCCTTCAACAACCGCGAGCACCCAAACAAAACAAAGAACTCTGCCATCTCCTCCAGGAAATACTCAATTACATGTTATTACTCGTTGTGGTGCCCATGTAATAGTGGGGGGGAAGGGGAACCAAGCAGAATATACTGCGTTTTCTTTCGTGTTCCAATCTGAAGACGGTAAACTGAGTTCTTACGGTGGACTTATTATATAAAATCACCCGTGATGATATTTAGACTCTGGGGGATTATGGATCTCTGGATATTAGAAGAGTCGTCGTTTGACTTAAAATCACGTCGAACCAGGGGCGCCCGGGTGGCTCAGTCGGTTAAGTGTCTGACTTTGGCTCAGGTCATGATGTCACGGCTTGTGAGTTCGAGCCCCACATCAGTCTCTGTGCTGACAGCTCAGAGCCTGGATCCTGATTGGGTTTCTGTGTCTCCCTCTCTCTGCCCCTCCCCTGCTTGTGTTCTGTCTCTCTCTCAAAAATAAATAAACATTAAAAAAAATCCTTTGAAAACGCATCAAACCAGATCTGGAACATTTATTTTACAGAAAGAAGAGAATAAATCTGATATTGTTATTATTATTAGAGTTATAGCAGAACAGTAAAAGTTCTCCTTACCATCTATAGTAACGTGCACAACAAATAAACCTTCTTCATTTCCCAGGGCAATTCTTTTGTGATCTATATTTGAGGCACAAATATAAACATCAAGGATTTTGAGGGGTGAGCATTAAGTAAAGCTATTAAAATAAACTGGACAAATTTATCAATATTGAAAAGTTTAAAAGTCAAATTAGATACATATTCAGCATACATAAAAATGAAAAGAAACATGATAAGAATAATTAATTTGCATTATTTTCCTTTCAGATTATAGAAGTAAAAATAAAACGACTTTTTCTCAGTAGAAAGATCACTATAATGTTTATGAATACTTGAATAAAGGATAATATTTAAGTAATGATACATTTTATAACTCGCTACAAGTAATTGTCTCATGCATGGAGAAATTTTGTAATTGAATTTGTTGGTGCTCTTGGCCGGAACCGGGGTCTATGTAAGAACACAGCCAGCACTCAAACCCCTAGTGCAAAGATAGCACTGGGAGCGAATGCCTTGAATACAAAGCACAGAACTTGGCATATATTAGCTCACCTGATACTCTTCGGAACTGAAAAGCAGGCATTATCTGCATTTAACGCGAGTACAGTACAAGTGGCTCTAGTTCACAAGAAATGATGTTTGGGAAACGAAAGTATTCGTTTATTGAGTTTATTGATCTTGGCAGTTCATTCATTGATTCACTTATTTTTCATTTATTTATTGAGTACTGGGAATACAGATATGAAAGACGGTCTCCGCCCTCGAGGGAGGCGGTTCGCGGCTGCTACCCAGGGCCACGCTGCTGGTACGATACCCTTGGAGCCAGATGGGTTTGGGAACTCAGAACCGATCAGACTCGAGAAAGGTGTCCCTGTATATTAAAGAAACATCATTTTACACAGGACCTGGGGAACCATCATACAACCAAGTGTACTAATGCACTTGCAGAGTCGTAATGGGCAGGTGGGTTGGGGGAAAGGCCTCCAGCAGCCTCGGTCAGCCAGGTTTTGCCGACCAGTGGGCCGTGAATAAAGTTGTGGTTTTGGGTCTCCATCTGGAGATGGTGGTGAGGCGTGCGGACGCTCGGCAAGAACACCGTAAACCCATACCTATGAGTGCAGATGTCTGGGCGGTTTTGGTCTGGGGCAGCCCGCTGTCCTCAGCCTCCTTCAGAACGTAGACTGAGCGGTCTCGGGAGTGACTTCTTCTGAGCGTCCTTTGCAAGTCACCCAACACTCCCACCCACTCACACTTGTCACGCCCGCTGCCCGCTGGGGTTGGCACGGAGTACCTACTGCTGGGCGCCGACAGCTGAGAAGCTGTGACCCGCAACGATTCGAGGGATGTCTCAGTTCTGAGGAAGCAGAACTCCGGATGCCAGCTGTTGAACATCTTTCATCAAACTCACCACTGGTGATGACACTTCCACTACCGTTACCCTCTTCCTGGTTAGTGGAATAACTGATGTGAGCATCAGCACCCAGGCCGACAGCGAAATGTCAGAATCACTGCTATTGTGATCCTCCTAAAAATACTCAGGAATCCGTCTGAATCATACTGGGCTTCAGCAGTGAAAATAGTTACCATTTACTGAGTGTTGATTCTGTACCAGGAACTGCTCGAAGAAACGGACATATGTTAATTGATTTAATCCCCACGGAAAACTCAGCAGGTAGACACCACCCTTCTGTCCATTTCACAGGTGAGAAGACGGGCCCAGCAGGGGAAATTGCGGGCAGTCTGCTGCCAGAACCCCGGCTCTGAGCCTCTCTGCTTCTTCGATTCTAGACACAGCTTTGCACCTTTTGATAAGTGTCTTAATTGCAATCAGGCAATGGGTCTTAACTGCAGTCATCATAATCAATGTTGACATTATGCAGCATTCAGGGATCCTTTGTTGTTAAGTCACAAATACTCAGAAGTACTTTGCTTTCCCGGCTGCTATGTGCCCATGACTTACATCATTACTAGCAAATGGCAAGGAAAATTTAAATTTAGAAATGTACACTTAGCCTAGCAGAACTCAAAACTTATAGGTAGAATTTCTTTTGTAAGCATTAATTAAGCAGCAGTGGCATAATTCCCACATCATAGGTCAGTGCCCAACTATCAGGTGTTTGTAGGGTTTCCGGGTGGCTGGGTAGAGTCTAGATAGATTTCTCCCCCCCGACGAAGGAACTAGGAACATCTTTGTGCAGCCTTTGTTAACTACAAGAGTCACGGGCTGACTGTAACCACAGGGGTCACAAGGGGACAGCAGGCCTTTGCTTCCGCTGTCACTTTATAGGTAAAGAATCACTTCCAGAATCACTTGAATTTTTTATGTGAATTTTAAGCAGCGGGGTGTTTATTTTTTAAGAGATTGCAAAAACGCATTCCTCCTTGATTTTTTAAATTTTGTACTCTTGGTTTGAATTTGAATTGACTTCAAAAGGTTGCCTCAGAGGAAACTATCTTACAAAGTGCCTCTGGTTTCAGAAGCCATGCATTCATGCTACTGCACGATGAACTGTTGTTGGTCACGATGACCTTGAAGGTCAAGGTCATCCTTCTTTCTCTGTCACTATTCTTTCCCTCTTCGCTCACACTCTCAATACCACCCTGCTTTGTAAGCTTCTCCTGTTTTCAGCTATAAACCTGACATCTGTCTGGTTACCTTCCAACAGAATGAATGGGCCCCTCGGGAACATTTGCGTTTTAAGGCACAGATTTAACTGTAGGATGAAAAGACTGTGGCTTATGTAAAAAGCTCTTTACATTAACCCCAAATAGAAATAGGGGGATAGGTTTATTGTGGCAGGTGGAAGGTAGGAAAGGGGCCGTGGTTCCCCAGCACTTCTGAAATCCCAGCCTCCAGTGACCTTGAGCAGCACAAGGAGGTTTGCCCCCTATAGACAACAGGCAAGAAGGGAGTGAAACCAAATGCACAGTCAAGAGATCCGATGGCAGCATGTGTGTTTACTTTAACGATGCGGGGCATTTCCTTTCTCCTTACAGGAATAAAATCGGAAGGCCAGACAGAACTGACAGAAAACACTCCATCCCTGAAAGAAAAGCAGGACGCTGAAAGTGAATAGACTCTCCTGAAAGTGAGTAAGACAATATATAAACATAATCATCAATTGTAATTTCATCGATTTTCTATATTCTTTTCTGTAGTAACAGAGTAATCAGAATATTGTATCAGCAGGGCTTGGCCAGCAGCATATCATTAAAAAACCCAAGTAAACTGCAGGCTGACCCCAGTTCAGGCAGTCCTCATGGACTAGAATGGGAGTGCCTGACTAAGTCCAAAGCCACAGCCTAGAATAAGGTCCACGTGTCCTCGGATCAGCTATCATCTATCATATGATAGATTTGTTAAATGTTACTAAGGTACACTTGACGTAGAATAGACGGCACATATTTAAAACGGACGTATTAGAAAAGTTTTGGTCTATGTATACACCCGTGAAACCATCACAGTGGACATAATGAATGTATCCATCACCCAAAAATGTTTCCTGGGACTGCTTTGTAATCAATCCCTCCCCTTCCCCAAGTAACCACATTAGATGAGTTTGAATTTCCTAGCATTTTGTATAAATGGAAACATACGATACGTATTTTTTTCTGTCTGGTTGCTTTTTCTCAGCATCATTATCTTGAGATTCATTCGTGTTGTTGCATAGATAAATACATTTCTTTTCATTGGTGAATAATATTCCATTGTGTGATATGCCACAGCGTATCCATTCACCCAGTAATGGATGAATTTGGGTTGTTTCAAGTTGGGGCTATTTTACCTAATACAATGCTATGCATGTGTATGTATATCTTTCATGGATGTATGATTTCCGTGGGGGAAACGCCTGGCAACAAAGAAACTGGAAGATACAGTAAGTGTGCATTTAATTTCCAAGGAACTGCCAAACTCTTTTCCAAAGTGGTTACTTGATTTACAAAGCAGCTTATGAACGTTCCACGTCCTCACATCCTCCCAACACTGGAAATGGGAATTTTAGCCTTTCTTGTGGCTGTGTAGTGATATCTCATGGTTGTTTCATTTGGATTTCCCTGTCAATTAATGGTGTTGAGCATCTGTTCGCGTGCTTACTTGCCATACGTGTATCTTCCTTGTTGAAGGACCTTCTCAGATCTTTTGCCCATCTTTTGAAAATGGAGCTATTTGTTCTCTTCTTATTGGGTTTTAAGAATTCTTTCTGCATTTTGGATTAAGTCCCGGTCTGGTATTTGATTTGCCCCCACTTGGCAGCTTCTGTGACGCTCCTAACAGTGTATTTCAGGGAGCTACAGCTTTGAATTTTGATAAAGTCCAGTTTATCCGTTGTTTTCTGTGTTGTGCTTTGGTGTCATATCCGAGAATTCTTTGTCTTATCCAAGATCAGAAGGGTTTTCTCCTGTGTTGGCTTCTGGTACTTGATAGTTTTAGGTGTTACGCTTGGCTCTATGATCTATTTTGAGTTAACTTTCGTATATGGTAAAACATACAGACTGAGGTTGATTTTTTTTGCATACAAATATCTAAAATTCCAGTACCATGGACTGGACTAGGACCACCTGACTGACTCCAAAGCCACTGCTAGAATAAAGGCCAGGTGCCCTCAAAGCAGCTCATTTGATAGATTTTTTTTTAAATGTTACTGAGGTATACTTGACATATAATAAGCTGCACGTATTTAATTTTTTCATGTTTTTATTTGAGAGAGAGAGAGAGAGAGAGAGAGAGAGAGACAGAGTGTGAGCAGGGGAGGGGCAGAGAGAGAGGGAGACACAGAATCTGAAGCAGGCTCCAGACTCTGAGCCATCAGAACAGAGCCTGATGCGGGGCTCGAACCCACGAACCACAAGATCATGCATGACCTGAGCTCAAGTCGGACACTCAACCGACTGAGCCACCCAGAGCACTCCTAAACTGTACATATTTAAAGTGGACACTTACAACTTGTACAAAATGTTGTATATAGTTGACCCTTGAACAATGTGGCGGTTGGGGCACTGACCATCCCTCTGCAGTCAGAGGTCCATGTGTAACTTTTGGGGTGCCTGGGTGGCTCAGTCGGTTAAGTGTCCGACTTCGGCTCAGGTCACGATCTCGCGTTCCGTGAGTTCGAGCCCCGCGTCGGGCTCTGGGCTGATGGCTCAGAGCCTGGGGCCTGCTTCCGATTCTGTGTCTCCCTCTCTCTCTGCTCCTCCCCCGTTCATGCTCTGTCTCTCTCTGTTCCAAAAATAAATAAACATTAAAAAAAAAAAGAAATCCATGTGTAACTTTTAACTTCCTCAAAACTTATTATGAGTCGCCTGCTGTTGATTGGAAGCCTTAACTGATAAACAGTAGATTAATACATATTTTGTATTTTACATGTATTATATACTATACTTGTACAGTAAAATAAGCCAGAGAAAAGAAAATGTTGTTAAGAAAATCATAAGGAAAAGAAGATACATTTATAGTATACTGTACTGTGTTCATCAAAAAAAATTTGCCTATGAGTGGACCTGTGCAGTTCAAACCCATGTTGTTATGAGATCAGTTGTCTGTTAATAGATTAGAAAATCCGGAAATATATACACAAATCTATTACGTATATATGTGTACATACTTTTTGTGTATTTGCAAATATATTTTGTATAGATGTTATAAATATTTTATATATATATTTTTTTTTGGATTTGTTCTTTTTGTCAAAGTTGTTTTGTCTCTTCTAACCCTTTTGCATTTCCCTGTGACTTTTAGAATTAACTTGTCAATTTCTACAAAAAATGAAAAAGCCTGCTGGGATTTTGATTAAGATTGTGTTGAAACTAGGGGCGCCTGGGTGGCTCAGTCGGTTAAGCGTCTAACTTCGGCTCAGGTCATGATCTCACCATTAGTGCGTTCGAGCCCCACATGGGGCTCTGGGCTGACAGCTCAGAGCCTGGGGCTGCCTGGAATTCCTGTCCCCCTCTCTCTGTGCCCCTCCCCGGCTCGTGCTCTGTGTCTCTCTCAAAAACAAATCGACATTACAAAAAATTAAAATTAAGTTAAAAAATAAAATTCAATTAAAAATTTTTTATAAAAGACTGTGTTGAAACTATAGATCAGTTTTGGAAACACACATTTTAAAATACTGACTTTTCCAGTGCACGAACACAGTGACTCTTCATTTATTTAGGTCTTTGTTAGTTTTTTAATCAATATTTTATACTTTCAGTGTACAAGTCTTGCACATCTTTTGTCACATTGATTCCTAACTTTTAATCTGTTTTGATGCTTTTGCAAATGGTATTGCTTATTTAATTTCAATTTCTGATTACTTGTTGCTAGTATAAAGAAGAACAATTCCTTTTTATGTGTTGATCGTACATCCTGCAAACTGGATAAATTCATTTATTCCAATAGCTTTTTTTGTAAATTGCATTGGATTTTCTTCCTAGATGTTCATTTTGTCTATGAATAACGTTGCATCCTTCTTTCTAACACGGATGTGTTTTATTTCTTTTTCTTCCCTGGCTAGGATTTCCAGCACAAGGTTAAATCAGGGTCGTGGAAGCAAACGTCCTTGTCTTCCTTCTGATCTTAGAGAGAAAGCATTGAGTCTTTTGCCACTAATTATGATGGTAACAGTAGGATTTTCATAGATGCCCTTTATCAGGATGACGAAGCTCCCTTCTAAGAGTTCATCAAGAATAAGTATGTGATTTTGTCAGTTGTGTTCACTGTGTCTATTGACGTGACCTTTTTTCATTTGTGGATATAGTAAATTACATTGATTTTGGAATGTTAACCCAGCCTTCCTGAGATATACCACACTTGCTCATGATGAGATGTAATTTTTACATAACATCGGATTTGATTTACTAACATTTTGGAAAGACTTTTTGCAACTAAGTTCACAAAGAATATTGGTTTGTGCTTTTTTATCATTTTTTAAATTTTATTTCATCATGATGTAGTCTTTAATCCCCATCACCTATTTCCCCAATCCCCCCACCCACAACCCCTCTGATTACCATCAGTGTGTTCTCTATAGTTAAGAGTCAGTTTCTTGGTTTCTCTGTCTCTTGTTTTTCCTTTGCTCATTGTTTTGTTTCTTAAATTCCACATATGAGTTAGATCATATGCTATTTGTCTTTATCGGACTGAACTTATTTTGCTTCACATTATACTCTCTAGCTCTATCCTTGTTGCAAATGGCAAGATTCCATTCCTTTTATGGGTCAATAATATTCCACTTACATACATTTATATGTATATGTATTATATATATTTTTATATATGTATTATATATATTTATATATATCACATCCTCTTTATATTCTTTATATATATTTATATTTATATTAAAATATATTATATATTATTCCATTAAATATATATGTATATAAATGCATGTATATAAATGTATGTATATAAATATATGTATATGTACATAATATATATATCGCCCACATCTTCTTTATCCATTTATCTGTCAGTGGATACTTGCACTGCTTCCATAGTTTGGCTAATTGTAAATAACGCTGCAATAAACATAGGGGTGCATGTAGCCCTTTCAATAAGTATTTTGGGGTAAATACCCACTACTGAAATTACTGGATTGTAGGGTAGTTCTATTTTACAATTTTGAGGAACCTCCAAACTGTTTTCCACAGTGGCTGCACTAGTTTGCATTCCCATCAACAGCGTAAGACAGTTCCTTTTTCCCAGCTCCTCACCAACATTTGTTGTCTCTTGTGTTTTTTATTTTAGCCATTCTCACAGGTGTAAGATAGTTTTGATTTGCATTTCCCTGATGATGAGTGATGTTGAGCCATCTTTTCATGTGTCTGTTGGCCATCTGGATGTCTTCTTTGGAGAAATGTCTGTTCATGTCTTCTGCCCATTTTTAATTGGATTATTTAACTTAGGGTATTGAGTTGTATCAACTCTTTATATATTTTGGACACTAACCCTTTATTGGATGTGTCATTCGCAAATATCTTCTATTCAGTAAATCGCCTTTTAGTTTTGTTGATTGTTTCCTTAGCTATGCCCAAACTTTATTTTGATGTAGTCCCAATAGTTTATTTTTGCCTTTATTTCCTTTGCCTCAGGAGATATTTCTAGAAAAAAAGTTGACTGTAGCTGATAGAGAAATTATTGCCTATGCTATCTTCAAGGACTTTTATGGTTTCAGGTCTCACATTGAGGACTTTAATTCATTTTGAGTTTATTTTTACAGAAGGTGAAAGAAAGTGATCCGCTTTCATTCTTTAGCATGTGGCTGTCCAGTTTTCCCAACACCATTTGTGGAAGAGATAGTCTTTTTCCTGTTGTATACTCATTCCTCCTTTGTCATAGATTAACTTGCCATATAATTATAGGTTTATTTGGGGGTTTTCTGTTCTATTGTCTTATGTGTCTGTTTGTATGCCAGTACCATACTGTTTGAATTACTGTTGCTTTGTAATATAATTTGAAATCTGGAGTTGTGATACTTCCCAGTTTTCTCTTTTTCAAGATTTCTTGGGCTATTTGAGGTCTTGTGTGGTTCCATGCAAACTGTAGGATTATTTGTTCTAGTTCTGTGAAAAATGCTGTTGGTATTTTGATAGGGATTATATTAAATCTGTAGATTACTTTGGGCAGTATAGACATTAACCATATTTGTTCTTCAATCCAAGAGCATGGATTATCTTTCCATTTTTTTGCATTGTCTTGAATTTCTTTCCTCAGTGTTTTATAAGAGTACAGGTCTTTTACCTGTTTGGTTAACTTTTTTCCTAGATATTTTATTGGTTTTAGTGCAATTGTAAATGGGATTGCTTTCTTAATTTCACTTTCTACTGCTCTGTTAATAGTGTATAGGAATGCAACAGATTTCTGTATATTAATTTTGTATCCTTTGACTTTACTGGATTCATTTATCAGTTCTAGTAGTTTTCTGGTGGAGTCTTTAGGGTTTTCTATATGTAGTATCTTGTCTTCTGCAAATAATGAGAGTTTCACTTCTTCCTTCCCAGTTTGGATGCCTTTTATTTCTTTATGCTAATGGCTGTGCCTAGAAATTCCAGTAGTGTGTGGAATAAAAGTGGTGAGAGTGGACATCCTTGTCTGGTTCATGACCTTCAGGGACAGGGTTTCAGTTTTTACCATTGAGTATGGTGTTGGCTGTGTGTTTTTCATGTAAGGCCTTTATTCTGTTGAGATATGTTCCCTCTAGGTCTACTTTGCAGAAGGTTTTTATCATGAATGGGCATTGTACTTTGTCAAATGCTTTCTCTGCATCTATTAAAATGATCATATGGTTTTTATTCTTTCTGTTAGTGATGTCACAATTCACATTGATTGTTTTGCAAATATTGAACCACCCTTGCATCCAGGAAATAAATCCTACTTGATCGTGGTGTGTGATTTTTTTTTTAATGGATTATTGGATTTGGTGTGCTAACATTTTGTTGAAGGATTTTGCATCTATATTCATGAGAGATACTGGCCTGCAGTTCTCTTTCTCGTGGTGTCTTTATCTGGTTTTGGTATCAGGGTGATGCTGGCCTCATAATGAATTTGAAAGTTTTCCTTCCTCTTGTATTTTTTGGAATAGTTTGAGAAGAAAGGTTTGTGCTTTTCTTGTCTGGCTTTGAAATCAAGGTAGTGCAGGACCCATAGAATGAGCTGGGAAGTGGTTCCTGCTCTTCAGTTTCCTGGAAAATCTCATGTAGAATTGGCATTATATGTTTCTTGTATATTTGATTTTTTGACAATACCTCATGGTGTGCCTGGGTGGCTTAGTCAGTTAAGCGTCTGACTTTGGCTCAGGTCATGATCTCACAATTTGTGGGTTTGAGCCCTGCATCAGGCTCTGTCCTGACAGCTTGGAACCTGGAGCCTGCTTTGAATTCTGCGTCTTCCTCTCTCTCTGCCCTTCCCCTGCTCATGCTCAATGTCTCTCTCTCAAAAGTAACATTAAAATTTTTTTTTAATAAAATACCTCAGTAAAACTGTTTGGAGTTGGAATTTTTTCTTTGTGGGACAGTGTTTAATTAAAACTCAATTACTGCGGTGCCTGGGTGGCTCAGTCAGTTAAGCATCCAACTCTTGATCTCGGCTCAGGTCATGATCTCGCAGTTCGTGGGTTTGAGCCCCACATCGGGCTCTGCGCTGACAGCATGGAGCCTGCTTGGGATTCTCTCTCTCTCCCTCCCTCTCTCTCTCTCCCTCCCTCTCTCTCTCTCCCTCCCTCTCTCTCTCTCCCTCCCTCTCTCTCTCTGTCCCTCCCTGGCTCATGTGTGTGCCCTCTCTCTCTCAAAAAAAAAAAAAAAAATTAAACTAAAATTAAATTAAATTTCAAATAAATAAATAAATAAAATATACTTTAAAAAAATTCAGTTACTTAATAGACCAGGCTTCCAGTATGGCTGGTTGGAACAGGTGCTGTTTTCTCGAATTCTTCAGGTAGTCCTTTCACTGGCCTCTAATAGTTTCCTCACAAGCATGTACTGATCAGCAATCTGCTGACTCCTTGAATGAGATCCTCTATAGATCCCTGGAGCTTTCTCTCTCTCTGTCTCTCTCTTTTTCAACTCCATGTCTTCAACTCTAGGAGTCTACCTGGCTCTGCCCGGGATTCCACTTCCTGTGTTAGGTACTAGAAACTCTCACAAGGCAGTAACTTGAGGCAAATATAGAGATTGCTTCATTGGTTTCCATTTTTTCAGAGATCACTGCCTTTTGCTGTCTGATGTCCAGCACCTTGAATCAGTTTCTTGGTTATTTCAGAGCGAAAGTTAAAAGTGGTCCCTGCTACTCCATTCATTCTTTTTTTTTTTTTTTTAAGTGATCTCTACACCCAATATGGGCTCAAACTCCCAATCCCGAGACTGAGCCACATGCTCTTCCGACTGAGCCAGCCAGGCGTCCCAAGCCCCTGTTACTACATTTGGGTTGAAAGTAGAAGTCTGTTTGATCCAGCTCACTTGATGATATTCTACTGCTTCAACATCGGCAACTGACTTAGGTCTCTTCCCCAACGTGCTCATTCTCCATTGTAACCTTACTGCTGTTGCCCCTTCTTATTCTTGTTGACTTAAAAGCCCAGTACCATCTGTCGTTGTTACTCTTTTCTTCATTTTCCTTTTCCTGTCACTCACTGTGTCCTGTGAGATCACCTTAGTAGTATTTCGTGTACCCATCTCTCCTTTTGTAATTCCTGCAGCCGCCACCTTCGTGCAGACACTCACTCAATCTGAACACTGGATAATTGCAAAGTGGACTTGTCAACTCCAGCACTGCTTTCATTTCCCGTCCCCAACATCACACACACACACACACACACACACACACACACACACACACAATCTTATATATATATAAAAATCTGCCAGACTAATCTTCTAAAGTCACCTTCAAGATTATCTGGTTTTCTGCGCCAGTTATTCAAGGTACTATCAAATTTCTGACAAGGGTGACATTAACTAGTGTGAAGAATATAGACCAGAGTTTCTGAGTAAGGAATCAAAATAAGACAGGACGAATATAGAGACCCGCACAATCTGTGATAAGGGGAGCATTCAGGCTGAGCATTGTCATCATGGTGCAAGTGACACCTGGAGCCACAGGAAGTGATGGGATCATCTGGGGTGTATGCAGAGCGGGAGGAGAAAAGGCCAAGGACAGATAATCAGATACACTTAAGAGGAATGTGTAGAGGGGCTTAAAAGATTCAGAACAGGAAGGAAGGAGGAGAGAACAATTTATTGCATTTCTTTCAACAAGGTATACTTGCGACAAGTTCACTGATTCAGTATTATTTAATAATAAACACTTAAAGAGACATCTGCAAAAATGGCAGAGAAGGGATCTCTGAAGATTGTCTTATTCATAAAAAAGAAAAAAACAGGGCGCCTGGGTGGCTCAGTCGGTTAAGCGTCTGGCTTCAGCTCAGGTCATGATCTCGCAGTTCGTGAGTTCAAGCCCCGCGTCAGGTCTGTGCTGTGCTGACAGTTCAGAGCCTGGAGCCTGCTTCAGATTCTGTGTCTCCCTCTCTTTCTGCCCCTCCCAGCTTGCTCTCTCTCTCTCTGTCTCTCTCTGTCTCTCTGTCTCTCTCTCTCTCTCTCTCAAAAATAAACATTTAGAAAAAAGAGAGATAAAACTGGTAAAATTCATCAAAATCAACTTTTTCATAACTGTAAATTAACTAAAATTCGTGTCAATCTGAAGAGGCTTTCCTCAAGGAATACAGCTAAATCTTGGTAGGAATCAGGAATTTTGTGGTGGTTTAACTTGCCCTAGTCCCATGCTCCATATTCCAACTCCTCAGTAGCCTTGAAAGATAGCGTTCTGCATTGATGGAGCGTCCTAGAAACCGGTGGACTTGAGGGAGCAGAAAAGAGGAGGAGGAATGAGAAAGCAACTGGTGTATTCGACTTAATTCAGAGCTCTCCAAGTTTGAAACATCCATCGCCAAGGGCCACCTACAAAAAACAACTGCATGCAAGCATTTTAACTGCACAACTGCCTAGGCACTGTTTAACAATTGCGGAGTGGGTGGGGAGAAGATTAACCAAAACCCCTGGAACAAAAAAAAATAAGAACTGAGATGTCCATAAGGGTCTTTGAAAAGTTCTGACGTACTGCTAGGAATCTAGATGTACATGCACATGTACAGGGCTGTGATCATTCCTAGCGCTGTGCATATACTCAGGAACGACCTGAGAAGGCCATAAGGTCTCACTGCTGGCTGACTTTGGTATGTAAATTAATTGTACATCATATTTGGGAAGTTTTCCGCCGTTATGTCTTCCATGGTTCTTGAGCACTTGCACAAGTAAAAGTGAAGGCTAAGACAGTGTTGCCAACTGCCTGGCTGAATATTGAAGTAGTGTCCCAGTTTGCACACGGAATCCTTCAGCAAAGTCTGGGATCCCGGTGTTTATTAAAAAATCTCTGCACAATCACTAGCTGACTACTAAGCTAACAAAGTAGAGACTAGAGACTTCAGTGACCACACGTGACAAAGAATACTTTGCAGATTGGTTCAGAAAAGTCACTACAGAAACAAACAAAAATTACAAGTAACAACAGCAAATCCTGGAGAGGAGGTGGAATTTGATTACCAGAGTTGCCGGTTTAATTATCTGAAATGTCCAGTTTTTAAGAAAAAAAAAATAGAAGACATGCAAAGAAACACAAAAGTGGGACCCAATACAAGGGAAAAACACAACCAGTGGAAACCGTCCCCCAGGAAATTCAGATGTTGAATTTACCAGACAGAGATTTAATTCAACTATTTTAAATGTGTTGGATGACCTAAAGGAAACCATGTCTAAAGAACTAAAGAAAATTATGAGAATGATGTCTTACCAAATAGAAAATATCAATAAGAAATTCAAAATTACAAAAAAAAAACCAAATAGAAATTCTGAAGTTGAAGAATAAAATAACTCAATGAAAAATTCACTAGAGGGGCTCAAAAATAGATTTGAGTAGGTGGAAGACAAAATCACTGAACTTGAAGATAGGCCAATTCATACCATCCAACCTAAGAAGAAAAGAATGAAGAAAAATGAACAGGTTCTCAGGGGCCTGTGGGACACCAAATATAATACTAAGATACACATAATGGGAATCCCAATGTAAGAGGAGAGACAAAAGGGGACAGGAAGCATAACTGGATGTATATCTCCATTCAATAACCTAACTTTCCACCTTAATAAACTAGTAAAAGAAGAAAAAATTAAACCTGGAATAAGCAGAAGGAAGGAAATAACAAAGAATAGAGCTAAAATCAGTAAAATAAAATAGAAAAGGAAGAAAAATCAAGAAAACCAAAAGTTGTTTCTTTAAAGGATTAACAAAATTGACAAACCTTTAGCTAAACCAAGAAAAAAATGCGAGAACATTTAGGTTACTAAAACCAGAAATGAAAGAGAGAACATAACCAGCTGACCTTTCAGAAACTAAAAGAAGTATAAGGGAATACTATGAACAATCACATTCAGAAAAGAAAAGAAAAGAAAAGAAAATCTAAAAGAATAGAAAAATTCCTAGAAAACACAAAGTATTAGCGGTAACTCAAGATATGGAAAATCTGAATAGATTTATAACAAGTAGAGATGGAGATAGTAACCAATAACTTTCCCGGGCACCTTGGTGGCTCAGTCATTAAACATCTGACTTTGGCTCAGGTCGTGATCTCACAGTTCGTGAGTTCGAGTCCCATATCAGGTGAATTCGAGCCCTGCTTCAGATGAACTTGTGCCCCACTTTGGGTAAAACACGAGCCCTGGGTGAGCCCCACTTCTCTCTCTCTCTGCCCCTTGATCACTTGCACCACCCCCCACCAAAAAAAAAAAAATCCCATAAATAAAAGCTCAAGGCCAGATGGATTCATTAGTGAATTCTACCAAACATATTTAATACCAATCCTTCATGAACTCTTCCCAAAAAATAAGAAGAAAGAGTACTTTCCAGCTCATTTGGAGGCCATTATTACTCTAATACCAAAACCAGGCAAAAATATCCCAATAAAAGAAAACTACAGACCAATATTCTGTATTAACACGGATGCAAAACTCTTCAATAAATTCTAGCAAACCCAATCCAGCAGAAAGTAAAAAGGATTATGCACCATAACCAAGTGGGATTTATCCCAGGAATAGGTTCTACAGAAAATTTGTCCCAGGTAAGTTCTTTATAAAAAGATCACTCAATTTAATACATTTAGTAAAGGGGAAAAAACTATGTGATGCCCTCAATAGACAAAACGAAACATGTGATTCCACTTAGATGAAGAACCAGAGCAGCAAGTGCATAGAGACAGACGCAGATTAGCGGTTGCCAGGGGCTCGGGGCAAGGGAGAACGTGGAATGACTGCGAACGCACGGATGGTTTCGTTTGGCATGATGAAAATATTCTAAATTAGATTGTGGCGATGGTTGTACAACCTTGTGAATACACACAAGTGAACTGCACACTTTAATTTTTTTTTTTCAACGTTTATTTATTTTTGGGACAGAGAGAGACAGAGCATGAACGGGGGAGGGGCAGAGAGAGAGGGAGACACAGAATCGGAAACAGGCTCCAGGCTCTGAGCCGTCAGCCCAGAGCCCGACGCGGGTCTCGAACTCACGGACCGTGAGATCGTGACCTGGCTGAAGTCAGACGCTTAACCGACTGCGCCACCCAGGCGCCCCATGAACTGCACACTTTAAAATGGTGAAATGTATGGCATGTGAATTACATCTCACTAGAAAGACTGTCTGGTTTTGAGATTCTGTTTCTTTTCTTGGCGCGCGCACACACACACACACACACACACAGAAAATAATGTTTGACTAAAAAACCTCTTACGTCAGGCTCTGTGCTGACAGCTCAGGGCCTGGAACCTGCTTTGGATTCTGTGTCTCCCTCTCTCTCTCTGCTCCTACCCCGTCTCTCCTTCAAAAATAAACGTCTCTGTCTCTCCTTCAAAAATAAACGTTAAAACAACAACAACAACAAAACAAACCTCTTACAAGTATGCATTGAATTATAGTCCATGCCTTAGAGGTGGTGATGCAAACTTTAGGCAAAATCTTCTATTTTGAAGTTTGCATGGCAATGGAGAAAATCAGCTGCTTTAACGTAAAGCAGTGTAACTAACAACACTGTTTAAGGAAATATCAGAAGTCACTTTTATTCACATTTTATTATAAAAAAGAATTCTCTTTCAAAGCTTACCTCATGTCAGTCACTTGGCTCACGACAACGTTGGATTTTGAGTCTTTTTCTTCATCCGTGTTATACAGAAAGTTTGAAGTCACAAACTATGGTCAGTGCTCTCTGCCATCCTTTTTTCACCCCTGCTTTCTTTGGGATATTTAGTTTTGATTTAAAACAAACAAACAAACAAAAACAATCTAAGTTGAAACATCAAATACTATCCAGTTACTACACGTAAAATTAAAAAACAAATCTGTGTTATAAATCTGTCACCTATTAAAGATGGGGAGCAAAGTTGTATAACATAATTGAAGTTTTAAAAAACAAGGCAATTCCTTTGAAGATTCAAAATCTCAGGGCGCCTGGGTGGCTCAGTCGGTTGAGCGGTCGACTTCGGCTCAGGTCATGATCTCGCCGTCTGTGAGTTCGAGCCCCGCGTCGGGTTCCGTGCTGACAGCTCAGAGCCTGGAGCCTGTTTCAGATTCTGTGTCTCCCTCTCTCTGACCCTCCCCCGTTCATGCTCTGTCTCCCTCTGTCTCAAAAATAAATAAACGTTCAAAAAAAAAAAAAAAAAAAAATCTCTTGTGAGAATAAGATTGACACCATTTCAACTAACACTAGCAATTTATTCAAATAATTTCTTCCTCTCCGGTAACATGAAATTCAAATACGGTAACTCCATGCCTCAAATTCAACTCAGATTTTCAATATTTCTCAAAGAGATTATTTCATCTTTGGTCTCATAGGTGGTTATTGCTGACTGGAATTCAAAGTTACTTCATTAGTAGGGATTTCAACATTTGTTCATCACAAGGTAAGGTTTGAACAGTAGACTTTGGTGCATTTAAAAATTTGGAGCAACACCTGGGTGGCTCAGTCGGCTAAGCGTCTGACTCTTGACCTCTGCTCAGGTCATGATGTCACAGTTGGTGAGATCGAGCCCCGAGTCAGGCTCTGTGCTGACAGTGGGAAGCCTGCTTGGGATCCTCTCTCTCTCCCTCGCTCTCTCCCCCTCTCTATCTGCCCCTGCCCCACTCGCTCACGCACGCGCTCACTCTCTTTCTCTCTCAAAATAAACAAACGTTTAAAAAAACAACAAAGATATCCTACTGGGGACAGCTAAATTTTGTTCTGAAACTATCTTCTCAAGATGGTACAATAACGTTCAAGTGCATATAATTTATATCGTATAACTGCGATAAATATTATATAACATATATATATTTCTTACAAATGTGCTCACAGTGCGAGATGATTAATGATTTTTTTAAGAGTTCATCTAAACCCAAAATATTGACGCCTACCCAGACGTGGCCTTCTGTTGCCATGCCTTCCTGTGGGTCTAGACAGAGAGCCCCTTTCTTCTGCTGAGAAGGCACTGGCAGGCCTGTGGAGCTTTTGCTACACAGGTTGTGTGACAGGAGACCCGCATGCTTTTGGAAGGGAATAAAGAGACCTGACAGCGGTGGGTAGAACGGTTGTACCCCCTGGCCCTCCGCTGCAGTGCTCTCTGCTCTTGTAGGGGTCACAGTGCTAAAAACTACATTTCCCAGACTCCCTTGCAACTGAGTTTTGGTGGTGATGGAAGTCGCACCAACCAGAGGGCTTTCTGTGAGACCAAGCGCAGGATGCGGAGTACCCGCTTTGCTGCAGGACCTTGAGGTCACAGCTGCCGGGGTGGCGTCCCGGATCCCGCGGGAGCCTTCTTTGTTCCGTGGGTGGTGGCCGGATTCTGCAGACTCTGCAGTCGCGGGGGCTTTCTGACCCCGGCAGAAGGAGCAGGTCCTGGGAGCGGCAGCAGCGGTGGCCGCTTCCTGATTTGTCGTCTTTTTCCGACCCGGGCTCAGCAGAGCCCCAGCCACCCCGAGCGCTCAGCCCAGAGCCTGCCTCTGCAGCCCCGGAAGGATCCGCTGAGCACCGAATGCTCCACTTTTAGCCCCATTTGGTTTAATGCACTGGGTTGCGTTTATGGTTAAGGTGGCCCTGACTGTGGCCGCGCTGAGGGCAGGAAAGCTGTCCCGCTCAGCGCTGCGTCCGGGGTGAGCACTCCACGGGACTGGCTAGGAGGCCGGCAGGCACAGAGTCCGCTCTCTAGAGTGAGGAGTGAGGGGTCGATGGGCGCAGGGACCCACTGGGTGATGTTTCCAGAAGTACGTTGCTCCCCTCCGGTAACAGTCACACGGTGGATGAAATGAGTACAGTAAGGCAGCCAGCGCCCAAGCATTCCATTCCGGTCGCATAAGCTAGTGACCTGGGTCCTCCTGCTCTCCTAGTGCTTCTTAGTAAACACGCTTGGGAGCAGGACTCCCAAGGACAGCATTCACACAGGCTCTCAGGGGCTGACGTCCTTCGGAGTTACACGGTGCCGCGTTCCCCCCAAACATGCCTGCTAGCCGTGGGCCAATCTTTCCAATATGCAACAGAGTCAGAGTTGTTGAGTGAAGGGATCGCTTTACTGCCACGCTTCTACGATGCAAAGAGAACACATTTTTTGCCAAATAACTTACTGCAATGGACTGAATGTCTGTGTCCCTCCCCCCGCCCCAAATTCCTATGTTGGGGGAGTTAGGAGGTGGGGCCTTTGGGACAGCTCAGGTCTCGAGGTCCCCGTATAACACAGGCCCTGGGCCTGTGAGGGCACACCCAAAAGTCAGCATTCTGCCCCCCTGAAGGGAGCTCTCACCAGACCCCGACCGTGGCCGACGCCCTCATCTCACACTGCCAGCCGGGGAGAAATACATCTGTGTTTATAAGCCACCTGGTCTGCGTGCCTTGCGGGGGAAGCCGCTGCGACTAACACCCTTAAACGTGAGGATCCCAGCCCTGGCCCCGCATAGCCCTTCCTCGGGTCTTATCGCCACAGGCACAGCCTTGTCCTGTCAAGCCCTCCATCAGAGACGTGCACTGGTGACACTTGGTGGGAGCAGTGAAGGACGTATGAAAAACCGGTGGCTCTTACTCTGCAAAACAGAGAGCGGACATGCACTAAAGGTTGAATCACTTTGAAGAGGGGAATCCGGTGACTCCTTCCTCCCTCCTTGCCCAAAATACCATTTTATGCACAAAGAAAAGCAGCTCCCCCACCTGCTCACCAGAATTTAAGATTCTTGCCCCCTAATTACTTCAGAATTAGGAAATACTGAGCAGGAGATCGGAAACATTACCCAAGAAGAGGAAGATGGGAAGGAGGAGAGGGAGTTATTTCATCCATGATCACATGTTCATTAACACTGTTTGCAACCAAGTAGATCAGGCCTGTCTTTGATTTGTGTCCGTATATCCTGAACCTTGGAAAGGTGCTTTCTAGACTGATAAATTCTTCGAATGATCCCTTAGCAATGGATGGAGTGAGAATTGCCTTGTGTACATACTTTTATTTGGGGTGGGGGAAAGTCAAAAAATAACATGTGTCTCCCTCTCTCTCTGCCACTCCGCCGCTCATACAAACTTTCTGTCTCTCTCTCTCTTTCTCTCAAATGTACATAAACATTAAAAAGTTTAAAAATAAAGTTTTCATATGAACTTATAAAAACGAATATAAAAGATTCCCTCTTAAAAATTTTAGATTACATGCATCGATGAATTAGCCTTATTTTAGCTTTCTTTTGTTTAAGAAGAGACTGTCTTCAGTCTAGAGAAGAGAAACCACATCGTATCAGTTGATGCACAAGCATTTGACAACATCCAACATCCATTCACGACAAAACTCTCATTGGACTAGAAATAGAAAGGACTCCCTTAATGTGATGAAAGGCATCTACGAAAAACACAAAGGCAAGCATTACCACTAAGGATAAAAAACTAAATGCTTTCACCTAAGAATAAAAACAAGGCAAGGATGACCACTACCGCTGTTCTGTTCAACATTAAGCTGAAAATCCCAGCCAATGTGCCAGGCAGAAGAAGAAAAGATAGGTATCCAGACCCGGAAAAAATCAAACTGGCCTATTTTCCAGTGACATGATTATCTGCATAGAAAATTCCAAGGAAGATCAAAGGAAAGCAATCTTGAACTACTACATTTGGTAATGTCACGTGGCACAAAGTCAACCCAAAATTAATCACGTTTCTACGTGGCACTAATGAATAATTAGAAGCTGATTTTTTTCTGAGACAATTTTTCAGAACGGTTTATGGTTCACAGAAAAACTGAGGGGAAAGTACAGAGATTTCCCATCCATTCCCTGTCCCCATATTTGCAAAGCCTCCCCAATTATCAACATCCCCCATCAGAATTATAATCGGTGAAACACTGACACATCACAATCACTCATAGTTCGCATTAGGGTTCACTCTTGGTGTTGTACATCCTGTGGGTTTGGACACACGTGTAGGCGTGTATCCACCATTATGACATCATATAGAATATTTTCACAGCCTTCGTCTATTCATCCCTTCTCCCCCCAAGCCACGGCAACCACTGATCTTTTCACTATACCCATGGTTTTGCCTTTTTCAAATGTCGTACGGTTGGAATCATACAGTATGTAGCCTTTTCAGATCAACTGTCTTATTCATAAAGTAACGCCTCTTCATGCCTTTCCATGGCTTGATAACCCATTTCTTGTTAGTAGTAAATACCGTTCCACTGTCTGGATGGACCACAGTTTATCCGTCACCTACGGAAGGACATCTTGGTTGCTTCTGAGTCTTGGCAGTTATGAGCAAAGCTGCTGTAAACATACAGGTACATAATTGGATTTGGAGCTAAGTTTTCATTTTGTCTAGGTGAATGTCGAGGGGTGCAGTTGCAAGCTTGCGTGGTAAGAATATGCTCAGCGTGGTGAGTAACTGCCAGGCTGTCCTCCAAAGTGGCTGTGCCATCTTCGCATTCTCACCGGCAGGGACGAGAGTTCTGGCTGCTGCACCGTCCTCCCCAGCATTTGGTATCGTCAGGGTGTTCCAGATTGGGGCCATTCGGATACGTGAGTGGCGGCGTCTCATTTTAAAAAAATTTTTTTAATGTTTTTTATTTATTTTTGAGACAGAGAGAGACAGAGCATGAACAGGGGAGGGGCAGAGAGAGAGGGAGACACAGAATCGGAAGCAGGCTCCAGGCTCTGAGCCATCAGCCCAGAGCCCGACGCGGGGCTCGAACTCACGGACCGCGAGATGGTGACCTGAGCCGAAGTCGGACGCTTAACCGACTGAGCCACCCAGGCGCCCCCGGCGTCTCGTTTTAATTCGCACTCCTCTGATGACATATGCTAGGAAACATCTTTTCATATGCTTATTTGCAACCTGTGTATCTTCGTTGAAGTACCTGTTTCGGTGTTTGGCCGATTTTTATGTGTTTGTTTTCTCATTGTTGATTTCTTAAGGATTCTTCATGTATTTTGGATACCAGTTTAAATGTGTCCCTTGCAAGTATTTTCTCCCCGTCTGTACATTGTCTTTGCATTCTCTTGATGCTGTCTTTTACAGAAAAGTTTTTAATTTTAATGCAGTCCAGCTTATCAATAATTTCTTTTGTGGGTTGTGCCCTTCTCATCGTGTCTAAAAAGTCATTGCCAAACTCACAGTCATCTAGATTTCTAGATTTTCTTCTAGAATATCTTCTATGAATTTTATAGTTTTGCAGTTTACGTGTATATCTGTGATCCATTTTGAGTTAATTTTTGGAAGACTAAAGCCTGTGTCTAGATAGAATAACATAAATTATCCCATACGAACGTCAGAGAGAAAACAGACAGGAAAGATGGGACTGTTTCAAAAGATCTAACTAACATCAGCATCCCAGAAGGAAAGTATAAAGAGAATGAGGCTGAGAAAGTACTCAGAAAAATAATGGCTAGAGATTTCCTAAGCTTGACAAAAGACAATAGATTCAAGAAGCTAAATTGAATTCCAAATAGGATAAACCCAAAGAAATGCAAGCCAAGACCCAGTGTAGTAAAACTTCTGAAAACTAAAGGCAAACCGTCATCACCATAGTCGTCATCATGAAAGCAGCCAGAGACAAACAACACATTAAAGTGGAACCTCCCAGGAGGTGCCTGGGGGGCTCAGTTGGTTAAGCATCTGACTTTTTGTAAAAAAAAAAAAAAAAAAAAAAAAAAAAAAAAGTTAATTTTTATTTTTGAGAGAGAGAGAGAGAGAGAGAGAGTACAAGCAGGGAAGGGGCAGAAAGAGAAGAGACACAGAATCAGAAGCAGGCTTCAGGCTCTGAGCTGTCAGCACAGAGCCCGATGCGGGGCTCGAACTCATGAACCGTGAGATCATGACCTGAGCCGAAGTCAGATGCTTAACCTACTGAGCCCCCCAGGCACCCCAAGCATCTGATTTTTGATCTCAACTCAGGTTTCGATCTCCATGTCATGAGTTCAAGCCCTGCATTGGGCTCTACTCCCAGCGTGGAGCCTACTTTAAAAAATAATGATAAAGTGGAACACCCCCCCCTAAAAAAAAGTAAAGTGGAACCCTAAATGTATATTGCTAAATGAAGCCAATCTGAAAAAGCTGTGTGATTCCAACTGTATGACGCCGGGGAAAAAGCAAAAGTCTGAAGATAGTAAAAAGATCAGTGGTTTCCAGCATTTCAAGTAGAGAGAGGGACAAAAGGAAAAATAGACAGAGACAGGAATTTTTAGGACAGTGAAACTGCACTGACATGGTACTGTAATTGTAGATACACCTCATCGTCCATTATCTATCTGAGTTGTACATCTATAAAATGTATAATCTAAAATGGGAACCTTAACTATGGACTTTAGTTAATGATCATGGCTCATTAATAGTAACAAATGCACCACACGAAGGTAAGTTGCTAATAATGGAGGAAACTAGGGGGTGGGAAGGGTGAGACAGGTAAGCGAGAACTTTGTACTTGCCACTAAGCATTTCTGTGAATGTAAAACTATCCCAAAGTAAAGTCCATTACATTTTTAAGTGATTGGAAAATCAAGACAGTCTCAGAAACTCTGAGAGAATTTGCCTACAGTATACCCAGGATAGCTACAATAAGTTCTCTACACAGAAAGGAAAGGAAGGAATCCAAATGAAGGAGGAACATGGGAAGAGTGAAAATATGGAAAAATACAATAGAGTTTTTGAAATTATATTAGATGGTTGGAGCAAAAAGTATAACACTGTCTAATGTTCCTCAGTGTATGTAGAGAAATATGTAACACAGTTACGTTACAAATGGGGAAGAGTAGAAAGGAAAAAAAGGGAGGTGAGGTTTCCACACTTCATTTGATCAGGAAAAAGGTTGTTGACACAGCATAGTAGTGAATTATATATACATAATAGAATATCTTAGATGAAGTGGACCAATTTCTCCAAAAGTACACACTACCACAACTCATCCGATCTGAGATAAGTAATTTGAATAGCCTGATAAAGAAATTAAATTTATAACTTAAAAACTCCCAAAAAGAAGGACCCAGAATACCTTTATTGGAACGTTATAGCAAATGTTTATTTCAGGGAAGTAAAGGTAATTCAATTTTTGAAAATCAATCAATGTAATCTATCATATTAACAAGCTAAGGAACAAAAAATTCATGATATAGTACATTAATGCAGAAAAAGCATTTGCCAAAATTTAACATCCATTTGTGATAAAAACTCTCAGCAAACTAGGAACAGGGATGAACTTCTTCAACTTGATGAAAAGCTACTACAAAAATCTTACAGCTAACATCATAATTAATTGTGAAAGATTGAATTATTTTCCCTTAAGGTAAATACAAGAGACGTTCATTCTTGTCGCATAGTAGTAGAAGTTCTATCCAGGGCAATAAGGTAAGAAAAGGAAATAAAATCACACAGATTAGGAAAGAAGGAACAAAACAATACCTATTTTCAGAGGACATGGTTGTTTATCTATGAAATTCCAAGGAATCTACACAAACAAAAACCTCCTGGAAATTAATAAGTGAGCTTAGCAAATTCTCAAGTTACAAGATCAACATACAAAAATCAATTTTACTTCAACAATACTAGCAACAAATACATGAAAATTGAAGTTTAGAACATAGTACCATCTACAATTGCTTTTAAAAAAAAGTAAATACTTAGATCTAAATCTCACAAATCATTGGAGATACAAATCTCACAAACATGCATGTATAAACATTCCTAGGTAGGTGCCTAGGTGCCTAACAATGGCATTCTAAATGCCATTCTCCAGTAAAAGCAATCGGTGTTCTTTGAAGAAATGGCTGAATGCAGGGCTGGGGCCTCTTGTTCTGCCAGAGAGAAGGAAGGTGTCCGATGCATGACGAAGACGTAGCAGAAGGACACGGTGCCAAAGAAGGGGCTCACACGGACCACATCTGTGACCATTTGAACATCGGAATAAATAATGACACTAGTGGATTATAAGCCACTGAATCAAAGAGGAAATCACGAGTCCATACAGATATAAATAAGTTGAAAGTTTGGTGAGAAACAGGCTACTGAAACGGTTTCAGAGTACCTCTCTACAAAATACTTACCAATTACGAAGGAAAGGAGAGGCCTGGAAAATCTCACCTTAGAACAGTGGTCAAAGCGAACATCCCGCCTGATGGGATGCGGTGAGAAACCCACAGCATCTGTGATATTTTCAACGTTTATTTATTTTTGGGACAGAGAGAGACAGAGCATGAATGGGGGAGGAGCAGAGAGAGAGGGAGACACAGATGATATTTTCGTCCATGACGCATAACCTGCATAAAGCCACGAGGAAATTTTTTTTTTTTTTTTTTAATGAGGGGCATTCTACTCTACCCTGGCCTGTGGCTTTTGCGAGTCTCAAGGTCACAAAATCAAACCAAGGCTAAGGAACTGTGGCAGGTGGGAAGAGACTGAAGAGACATGACAAGGCCAGGCAAAGCAGCATTTGGAACCGGCTCCTCCTGCCGTGACGGACGCCACGGGGACAACCTGGATGGGGCCTTAGGTTCAGGTGGTAGTAATGCGTCACCGCAAGGGATGATGGCTGCACTGTGTATACATACACACACATAAGAGAATATTCTTCATTGTAAGAAATACATTCTGAAGTATTCGAGGTGATGGAAAACTGGGCGGCAGCCTTCGGTAGTCTAGGAAAAATAAATCCATACCGTACCTGCAAAGTTTCCATAAAATCTGTGGCTCTTCCCCCAAAAATGGAACCACTCTGTTGCCAAAATTTTACATTGAAAATACACATATGACCTATGAAAAGTTTACTTTATAAATTAGGAGCAGTAAGAGATTACTAACTAATAACAAAATCGGACAATTGTAACACTATATTGCGATAAGAGTTATGTGAGTGTGGTCTCTCTCTCTCTCTCTCTCTCCCAAAATATTTTCCTGTACTGTACTCACCCTTCTCCTTGTGATGCTACGAGCTGATAAAACGCATGTGTGATGAGACGAATCGAGGTGAATGACGTAGGCCCTGTGACAGAGTGTTAGGGGACTATTGACCTTCTGAGCGTGTGTCAGAAGGAGAAGCATCTGCTTCTAGACTCTGGTTGAGTGCCGATAACGAAAACCATGGATTGCGGGCGGGGGGGAGGGTACTTTCGTGGGAGTAGCAGGTACCAACAGGCTCATTATGATAAAGACATTGTAGTAGTGAAAAATGACATCAACCCAAATGTCCATCAAAAGGAGCGCTGTTCTGTAAATCTAAGTACATTGATACACTGGAAAACTACACAGCGGTCAACACAAATGAAGTGTCTCAGCATGACTACTTGTAGAATGATAGGGATACTATCTGCAGGAGTGTTTTAAGCAAGCCAAGCGATCCCCCGCCCTTGAAGAACACATGCAAGTGACACAGAGGATAAGAAGGTGGCCGGAAGAGGGCACACCTCCTCCGATGGCCGGTAACCTCCCAGGGGCAGGGGGAGAAGGCAGTTACGTGAGCGCAGCTCTCCCAACCACATCTCAATTTCTTTGATCTGACACAAAAATGCCACCGTTTTGCTAAATTTGTGAGTAGTGGGTGTATGGATTTGTGATAGGTTATTCCTCGTCGATGGAAATATTTCGTTACTAAAAGTTTAAAGCAGTACGATAAAATAAAAGTGTTATCAAAAGTTCAGAGGCTCTGGGCAGAATTTGCAGATGATGTCTGGCCTGGCTAAAAGCCACACTGAAACTTTCCCAAGGACACCACACCCTCCCCTTACAGCAGGTGGCCCAGCCCCCAGGATTCCACAGGGGCAGCAGAGTCCCTGCCCGGGTTACACTGGGGTTACTGAGGGTGTCGGAGACGCAGAGCAGGAGGAGGAGTGAGCTGAGAGACACCAAACCCTTTGACCTCTGGAGGAAAGATTTCCTTTTGCAGAGAAACACAGTCTCTGATTAACACGAAGGAAGGACCAAGGAAGAGTTGTTTTACGCACCGTTGTAGAGAAGTTAAGAAAATACCTCAAATTTTAACATGCGACGTCACGAGGATATTTTTATACCTTACTAATAATACATAATACCAGACTTGATGTTACGAGGTGCTACGTTCCCGCTATATGGTGACTCCTTAACGCTAATAAAGCAGTGCAAATAACCAGGGCCATTGCCGCTGCAGGACGGGTCCCCTTGGGGTTCGCGCCACGGCTGTACCAGCCGTCTCACAATTCACATAACTGTGCCGTCTGCTCTGTTAAACCCTAGCTTCAGAGTGGACACAGTCACAAAGCTTGTTTTTCCGGAGCCAGTGGAAGCTCTGTCATTTGTACTGATTTTCAGGAATGGCGTGCTCGGATGAGTTTCCAGTCTTCCCGTGTTATCAGTGACATTTGATACTCTCGGATGGACGACTGTGCCAGCCAAGCAGGGTATTTGATTAGAAAAGAAATGCCCCCTCTGTTTCTGAATAGGGTTCATTCTCCCTTTGTTTTGTTACACATGAAGAGTTTGCCAGCAAAGCTGCCCCGGGGGAGGCACCTTAACTGGGTTGGCTTCCTCTGCGCTGGGTGAGGACGGAGATGCGGACCCAGGACTGATGTAAAACTTGATCTTGAGGTTCCGTTGAAATATGTTCTCAGCTGGATCTGTCTAGAAAAACAAGTTAGGGAAAACAAAAATTCAAGAGATCATAGTATAGAACACACTTTTTTTTTTAATGTTTATTTTTGAGAGAGAGAGAGAGACAGAGACAGAGTGCGAGTGGGGAAGGGGCAGAGAGAGAGAGGGAGACACAGAATCCGGATCAGACCCCAGGCTCCGAGCTGTCAGCACAGAGCCCGACTCGGGGCTCAAACTCACAAGCTGTGAGATCATGACCTGAGCCACCCAGGGGCCCCTGGAACACACAGTTCTATGTAAGTCATCAACATTACGGTATTTCTCGGTAACAACCCATGATTTTAGCGTTTTTGTTAGAAGTATCCCAGCAGAGAAGCAGGTGCCGGAACGCTGCAGCACCGAGCAGCCTTTCCCGCCACACCACTGAGCGCGTCTCATCCGTTCCACTGGAAAGTGCCAGGACCCGCAAGAAAACGAGCAGGAGGATTCCATGCAGAGTGGGGAACTGAGAAATGAACTAGAAACTCAAGAGAAGAGTTCCATCCCTGAGAGTACCTGACAAAGGTTCTGGCACTTTGGCATATTGATTGGTTTGAATCAGCAGCCAGCTGACCCTCCTTTGTCTTCCTAAAAGCGGGCGATAAATGTCCCCCGTGAAAGGTGCCCTCCCTGTACCGGGACCAGGGAAGCCCTTCCTCTCACCAGAGGTGTGGGGTATCTGGGGCCAGGAAGGCTGTACAAACAAACCTTGTTTCACGAGCCCACATCCTCCTAGTGATTCTTCAGCATTCAGTGCCCACAGCCCAAACCCTGTATCACGTCCGTTCTCCGCATGTGATTTGTTTGTCTGAACCGTATAAAAGCTTCCTGCTCTGGTCACTTTTTCCCCATATACAAGTCAAACTTCAGTTAAAAATCTGTATATTTTTCTCTTGTTAATCTCTTATGTCAGTTTAATTCTTGCCCAGACCCAGACCCAGAGGGAGGAGGGGAGAACTGTTCCTCCTATACACCGTGTTAGGCATTAATTGAAAGAAAAGAAGCGATTCAAATTCATAATTTACGGTACAAATCCAAACTCCTGCTTATTTAGCAGCCCAGAAACCCTGGCACTCAGAGTAGACATCTTTTATGTTAAGAAATGTTTAAAATTGACTGTACAAGACCATATAGGGGCGCCTGGGTGGCTCCGTCGGTTAAGCGGCTGACCTCGGCTCGGGTCATGATCTTGCAGTTCGTGAGTTCGAGCCCCGCGTCGGGCTCTGTGCTGACAGCTCGGAGCCTGGAACCTGCTTCGGATTCTGTGTCTCCCTCTCTCTCTGCCCCTCCCCCGCTCACGCTCTGTCTCTCTCACTCTCAAAAATAAACATTTTAAAAAATTAGAAAAAAAAAGATTATATAATACATAGTGTAGGACCATCCGGGCGGTTCAGTCGGTTAGGCATCCAATCTTGGTTGCCGCTCAGGTCGTGATCCCATAGCTTGTGAGTTCGCACCCTGTGTCAGGCTCCCTCTCTGTGTCTCCGCTCCTCCCCTGCTTATGCTCTCTCTCTCTCTCTCAAAGTAAATAAATAAACTTAAAAAATACATAATTTAGTGATTTCCAAAGTTATAAAATGTGTTGAGAGAAATGCAGAGGCAGCTCCGGGGTTTCTGTAGAGAAGAGGGTGGGTCGGGAGACAAGGGGAAAAGCTGTTGTAGAGCAGCCTTGGAGTTACAAGCACACGGCGGTTTATGGTCCTGGGGAATAAAAATAGCGTGTTCTGCTATTTTCATGCACTTAATATTTAACATTGTTGAAAAGAGACATTATATCTAAAATGGAGTCACTCATGTTAAGCCCCACCGAGACTTAACACCTGGTGGCAGTTTCAGCCACTCCCAGGAGCGGCAACCAATCGGTCTGGAATTTCTTGCCGCACTAGGAGGTGATCTGCTGATAAGACCCCCCTCCCCTTCCTCCTCCCCTTTGGGAGACAACCCTTTATTTTCTTTTGCTAATAAATCCTCGTCCCACCTGCTCTGCCCACAAAAGCCTTCCCTCCAGCGCTCCCCTCCGTTTGTTGGGTGGGATGCAAGCTGCTTCACACGTTGTTGAGTGGAGCCAAGTTAGATCTTTACATGTATTCCGTTGCACTTTGACGATACACGTGAAATTATGACGGTGCTGGTTGTGGTGGGATGGCAACCGTGCCTGGGGATTTCGGGGCCTGGGGGAGCTGGGAGACGTTACAGAAAGGCTTCCGCGGCCCCGAGCAGCCCTTGATCTTGGAGCCTTCACTAATAAGAAAAAACCAAAACCAAAACCAAAACCAAACAAATAAAATTCTGAGACTTTGAGCACGTTCTTGGGCCAACAGAATAAACTCTTCATAGAGAGTCAGGCCAAAAAGGAGCAGAAGTCATTGATGTGCAAAGCAAAAATCTCTGGCCTAGTAAACTGCCTCCTAAACTTGTTTTCTGTTCAAGGCAGCATCAGCTACGTGGCCTACATCCCCAAATGCCCTGTGTTTTCCCTCCAGTTGGAGCCGGTATCTTCCATTGTTAATTCAGGTGACCACTGTGGTGAAATGAGACACTTTTTATGTGAAATGTGGTCGATGCCTTTTTTTGGTGTGGAGAATTTGAAAGTCGGCTTTTGGATTCATTCCTATTATTTACTTCCATTTTCTAAGTGGTTAATATTTAAGAAATCAGCGAGGCTCCCAACAGTCATTAAGCCCAACGCTGAAGGTTGGAACTCAAAACCCAGCACTGCCTGCCAGTCACTTACTACTGTAACGATGTATTGCCTGGCAGGGCAAGAGCCGCCGGGAGAGGGAGCCCTTGTGCATCGGGCTTACCCCGCCCTCATCACCTTGCCCAGTGCACAGCTGAAACTCACGTCTTCCTGCTGTCCCTCTGCTCCACCCTCCCGACCTCTGCTCACAGTCACATGGGTTCATACTCCTCTGCCTCACCAGCCAATCCGTTTACACCGGTTCTCTCTCTCTCTCTCTCTCTCTCTCTCTCTCTCTGTCTTTACTATGAGATGTAGCAAATGCAGGGAAGAAGGCATAGGTCACATTGTGTTAATTCATCATTGTAATGCACAAGAAAGTACCACTGACATTTAAAAATGGGGGGCGCCTGGGTGGCTCAGTTGGTTGAGCGTCTGACTTCGTTCGGCTCGGGTCATGATCTCGCAGTCTGTGAGTTCGAGCCCCGCGTGGGGCTCTGTGCTGACAGCTCAGAGCCTGGAGCCAGCTTCTATTTCTGTGTCTCCCTCTCTCTCTCTGCCTCTCCCCCATTCACGTTCTGTCTCTCTCTGCCTTTCAAAAATGAATAAATGTTAAAAAAAATTTTTTTTAAATGGGGGGCGCCTGGGTGGCTCAGTTGGTTGGGCATCCGACTTCAGCTCAGGTCATGATATCGCAGCTTGTGAGTTCGAGCACTGTGTGGGGCCCTATGCTGACAGCTCAGAGCCTGGAACTTGATTCTGATTCTGTGTCTCCTTCTCTCTCTGCCACTCCCCCACTTGTGCTCTGTCTCTCTCTGTCTCTCAAAAATAAATAAATATAAAAATGGGACAGTGAGGCACACCTGGATGGCTCAGTCGGTTAAGCCTCCGACTTAGGCTCAGGTCATGATCTCACAGTTGGTTGAGTTCGAGCCCCGCGTCAGGCTCTGTGCTGACGGCTCAGAGCCTGGAGCCTGCTTGGGATTCTGTGTCTCCCTCTCTCTGCCCCTCCCCTGCTCGTGCCCTGTCTGTCAAAAATAAATACATGTTAAAAAAAATTTTTTTTTAATAAAAACGGGACAGTGGGAGCACCCGGAAGCCCCTCCTGCATCCTTCCTCCCAAAAGGAAACCGTCCTCCATACGGTAATCACCTCTGGGCGTTTGTGTAGAAGTTTACCACATCCAGTAGGCAGCTGTAAACGCTACTGGGCCGTAAGTGCCTGCCCTTAAACTTCCGACGGTAATTTAAACGCTTGACATGAAGCTTTTGATTGCCGAGGCATCCACCGCTAACTACACCTGTCCTGAATAAGCACCCTGCCCGCTGCCTGGCACAGCTACCGGCAGAACCGCCAGAGGAGGAATTAGGGGGCCCCCACGGGGTCGGGGCCGGGTTTCTCTTTCAGAAAGCCCTGGGTAAGCTAGACGCCTGACCACCGGAGTGACCCTGCTTCTGCCTTCCGCACCCTGACTCGCGCGCTTCCGCTTTAGCGGCCGCTGGCACGCCGGCCTTGTCCGGGACCGCCCGTGGTACACCTCCTTAGAGCTCTCTGCAGGCGTTGCTGGGGTGCATCCCGCAGTCAGCATAGGAAGAACCCCAGGGGCCCGTCCAACCGCAACACCGGCTGCCGGGTTCCCCGCCAGGCGGTCCCGGCCAAGAGCAGCCCTGCGGACAGGGTGACATGGGTGCAGCTAGAGTTTCATTTGTTCCTCGTGCGCCCTCCTCCGTCCCGGCTTTGCTCGCTCAACGTCGTGCTGCTGAGGTCCAGCCGCGGTGTTGTGTTCAGGTGCGGCTTCTTGCACTTTATTGCTGTGCGGTATCTGATGACGCTAACACACCAGGATTTCCTCACTCACTCCCCAGGTCGATGGACATTTGGGTTTGTTCCCGGCTTAGCGGTTAGACCAATCTTCTATGTGGGGGCGCCTGGGTGGCTCTGTCGGTTGAGCATCTGACCGTCGATTTCAGCTCAGGTCATGACCTCACAGTTTTGTGGCTTCAAGCCCTGCATCGGGCTCTGCACTGCAGCTCGGAACCTGCTTGGGATTTCCCTCTCTCTGCCCCTCCCCTGCTCACACTCTCTCTGTATGTCTCTCAAAAAAAAAAAAAAAAAACCACACAAAACAAAACAAAACATAACATTCTTAATGTATTTCCTGGGCACGGATGTGCAAGATTCCTAGAGTGTATTTCTAGGAATGGACTCACGATCTATGCAGTTCTCATTGCCCCAGTAACTCACCAGTCCTTGCCTTGCGGTGTTTTATTTCAAGCATTTCAGTAACTGTGTAGTGTTATCTCATGAGGCTTTTAATACGCTTATTGTCTGTTTGGATTTCCTCTTTGATGAACTGCCGGTTGAGTTTCTTGCCACGTCCCTCCTGAGCTGACTTTTTCTTATTGACCTAAGGTTCTTTGTATATTCTGGATTTGAGCCTGGATACTTGTGTCACAAGTATCTTTCTGCACTCTGAGACTTGTGTTTTAGTAGTCTTTTCCCACTGCTCTGCAGTGCTAGCTTTATAAGAAGTCAAGTATCCATAAATACCTTTTTTTCTGGATATTGTTCTGTTCTATAGATCTATATGTCTATGCGTTTGCCAATACTATACCGTTTTAATTACTGTAGCTTTTAATGTCATGAAATTTTATTATTTTATTTTATGAGAGAGCATGAATGGGGGAGGGGCAGAGAGAGAGAGAGAGAGAGAGAGAGAGAGAATCCCAAGCAGGAGTGGAGCCCAATGCCAGGTTTGATCCCACGACCATGAGATCATGACCTGAGTCGACATCAGGAGTCTGATGCGCAACCGACTGAGACAACCAGGTGCCCCTTCGTGACATTTTATAGAGAAAGCTCAGCTAATTCGCTTCAAAAACATTTTTGCTTTGTTGACCTTTTGCATTTCCATATACATTCCAAGTTCCAAGGGAATAAAATTGGGATTTTTATCAAGATTATATTGAATCTTGATATATTCTGCTGAATCCTCAGTCTTGACAGAATGTTGGTTGAACTGACATATAATTAGTTAAGGGATAATTGAGATCCTTACAGTGTCAAGGCATTTCATCTAGGAATATAGTGTTACTCTCTATTTAATTTAGGCCTTTTTAAATGCCCCTCTTTATAACTTAATAATATTTCTTCCTATAGGTTTTTTAGCTACTATTAGATTTATTTCTGAATACTTGATTTCTTAGGCTATCTTGATGTCTGTTTAAAAAAAGGTAATTATATTTCTCAATAGTATACAGAAATCCATTAGATTTCTGTGTATTGACATGGTAGTCTCAGTATATTCTGTATATAAAATATATTTCACATATTGATTTTTGTATAAGGATTTCCATAAACATTTCTCTATATTGTGTATATATTAGCAAGTCAGCCACCTTGCTAAGCTTTTTAAAATAAGTTGAAATTTTAATTAATGTTGAAAAGGCCTTCCATATTCTATCGAATGGAAATAGTAGAGCAAGCATCTTTATCTTTCTCCTAAGTGTAAAAATTGAAGTGTCTCGATATTTCACCAGTAAAAGTGGTGTTTTGTTGTAAATTCTGTGGCTGTTGCTGGTGCCTTCTATGAGATTTAGATGGTTCTTTTCTGCTCCCAGCTTGGGCTGAGGCGTTCTGTTTTTGTATGTTAAAAAGATACTGAGGGGCGCCTGGGTGGCGCAGTTGGTTAAGCGTCCGACTTCAGCCAGGTCACGATCTCGCGGTCCGTGAGTTCGAGCCCCGCGTCGGGCTCTGGGCTGATGGCTCGGAGCCTGGAGCCTGTTTCTGATTCTGTGTCTCCCTCTCTCTCTGCCCCTCCCCCCGTTCATGCTCTGTCTCTCTCTGTCTCAAAAATAAATAAACGTTAAAAAAAAAATTTTAAAAAAGGGGCGCCTGGGTGGCGCAGTCGGTTAAGCGTCCGACTTCCGCCAGGTCACGACCTCGCGGTCCGCGAGTTCGAGCCCCGCGTCGGGCTCTGGGCTGATGGCTCGGAGCCTGGAGCCTGTTTCCGATTCTGTGTCTCCCTCTCTCTCTGCCCCTCCCCCGTTCATGCTCTGTCTCTCTCTGTCCCCAAAATAAAAAAAATAAACGTTGAAAAAAAAAATTAAAAAAAAAAAAAGATACTGAATTTTATCAGATATTTTTATGATTTTATTGAAATGATACGATTTTATTTACTAATCTGCTAATATGTTATACTGATCCATTTGTTAGTGTCAAACGTTGCATTACTGGGTAACACCAAATCGGTCACGCTGTATTATTTTTTTATGTATATAACAGGATTCAGTTCAGCAGTTTTTTTAAAGAACTCTTCGTGTTCAGCATCTCATGGCAATTCTCATCGTACAACTAAGATTCCAAGGGTCAGATTCAGTGTTTCACAAAGATGTTTCACCTTTGGGCGCTAACAATGAAATATATTGAAAACAACGTATGTAATCTTTGAAGTGTTCCAAGGAACACCATTGCCATCAGCAACGTGAAACCATACGTGTCCTTGTTAAAATTCAGAACTACAGCTTAAAGATGCTTCTGTGTTTTCAGCCAAAATTCTGGGTTGTATACAGTTTGGGTTTTTTTTTTTTTTTTTTAATGTTCATTTTTGACAGAGAGAGAGAGAGAGAGAGCATGAGACGGGGAGGGGCAGAGAGAGAGGGAGACACAGAATCCGAAGCAGGCTCCAGCCTCAGAGCTGTCAGCACAGATCCCGACGTGGGGCTCGAACCCACGAGCCATGAGATCGTGACCTGAGCCGAAGTCGGACACCCAACTGACTGAGCCACCCAGGCGCCTAGCCCTCAACCGTCTTTTAAATGTGTGGCTAAAACTTAAGGCTGTGCTCTCAGTTAACACAAAAACTTGTGTTTTTCACAGTAGATGTAAAAACGATAAAATACTAATGAAAAAATAATAGTTCTTTTTGTCCATAGTAAAATTGGACTGTAATCGTTCCTTCTAACAGTGTCCTTCTCAAGTTACAGGAGCCGCTTAAAATGATTCGGGGAGCGTTTTAGTTAACTGGGGCCACTGCCAAAACAAAACACCATGGAGTGGGGGCTCATCCAGCAGGAGTTTATTTCTCTAGACCAGGGTGCCAGCAAGGTGGGGTTCTGGCGAGAGCCTCTCCTGGTTTGCAGATGGCTGGCTTCTCGCTTCACCCCCACTTGACGGGAGGGTTGGGGGGAAGGGGGCAGAGAAGCCCGTCTCCTACCATATAAAAACCCTGTCTCCGAACACAGTCACATTGAGGATCAGGGTTTCGACATAAGTTTTGGAGCGTGAGGGACAAAATTCATGTCTCAGTTTCAGTCTCTGGTCCTCCCCGCCGCCCCCTCCCCCCGCAAATTCATGGTCTTCTCACATACAGAATATTTTCATTTCCCCCCAACATCCCAGAAGCCTTCCCTCATTCCGGCACCACCTCTAAGTCTGAAGTCCAGGGTCCCGTCTCAGGATCACCATCACCAGGTCTGTGAGGCACTGGAGGCAGATTCATGTCAACGCAGCTTCCCCCTTTCGATGCTAATCTGTGAAAGTGCACAAGTTACGTGCTTCCAAAATACACCGGTGGGACAGGCCCTCGGGAGGCGGTGCCATACCAGAAGGGAGAGATAGGGGAGAAGGAAGGAGGGGCAGGTCCCAGGCAAGACCCAGTAGATCCTGAGATTGGGGAATAACCCGGTTGGCCTTCATGTCCCCCCTTCCAGGCCCAGCGAGGTGCCAGCATCACCCCGTGGCCCGCCCGATACTCCGCAGCCACTCTGCCCTCCGAAACCAGGGAGGAGAGAGTTTCACCCCCTGAGCCTCTGGTGAGAGGGCCCCCCTTCTGGTCTCTGAATTGCCTTCAGGCTCCTTCTTCCCTTTCCTTGAGAAACAGCGAGTCTTCACAGCCTCGTAGCTCCGTGCTCCGGCCCCGGAGAACCCAGTCCCTCATTCCGCCGGCTTTCTCTGCCCCCTTCCCTTCCAAGTGGCAGCATCTCTGCGGGTTAAATGCCATCTCTGTTCCTCGCCTGGGCTGAGAGGGCTCCTCCAAGTCCTGAGTCACGTGATCTCTTATCGGCAGGTGGTTCAGCCACACCCCTGGTGCTCTCTCCTTTGCGGTGTGGATAGCATTTTCTCCGTTTCCAATTTCAGGTTCCTTTTTTTTTTTTTTTTTTTTTTTAAGTATTTTAGGGGCACCTGGGTAGCTCACTACGTTAACATTGGACTTTGGCTCAGGTCAGGATCTTTCGGTTCTCAGGCTCAGAGCCTGGAGCCTGCTTCAGATTCTGGGTCTCCCTCTCTCTCTGCCCCTTCCCCGCTCATGCTCTGTCTGTCTCTCTCTCCAAAAATAAATAAACGTTAAGAAAAATGTTAATAAAAGTAAAAAAATAAAAAGCATTTTATCTCAGTTTGCAAAAGCAGTCTATTAAATACGGGGTTGGAGATGGATCGGGAAGAAAAGGCTTTTTTATCGACTCATCGGAATAGAACCGCGAACAGGCAACGGCAACCCCATCCATCATACTTTCCATTCAACGTCACCTTGATGAGATTTCCTTCAGCGTTTCACTCACTTCTTAATTAATTCTCGTTCCCCTGGCTCCGGGGCCAGCAGGCCGCTCTCATGAGTCACGGCCTCTCGGCCGCCACAGGCTTTCTTTCCGCAGGGCCCGACGCTGTCTGTTGCTGGAAGACTCAGCGATGTCTGCAAAGTGTAGCGGAGCCTTGGGGCAAAGCCTAACAGGGAAAGTGGAAGCGACCTGTTGGTGATGCTAGAGTTCTAGGGCAAGCGCCTCACTGCGCCCATTCAAGTACTCCTCTCAGCAAAAAACACCCTCACGCACATAATGTTTTCACTGAATGTCTGGGCACCCCGTGGCCCACTCAAGCCGACACACAAAATTAGCCATCATACGGACTGTTTCTTCTTTTTCTATTCTCTGGAAGGTTTCCAATAAGATTGGAGTGATTTCTTCTTGAGTGTTTGATAGAAACTGTCTGGGCCTAGAGGTGTTTTTGTTTTTAAGTTTATTTATTTATTTTGAGAGAGACAGAGAGAGCATGAGCGGGATAGGGGAAGAGAGAATCCCAAGCAGGCTCTGCACGGTCGGCCCGGAGCCCGACGCGGCACCGAAACTCACAAACCCTTGAGATCGTGACCTGAGCTGAAACCAGGAGTCGGAGGCTTAACCAACTGAGCCACCCAGGAGTTTTATTTGTGGAAAGGTATTTAACTACAGATTCAATTTCTTTCATAATTATAGGGGGGCGCCTGGGTGGCTCAGTCGGTCATGATCTCACATTCTGTGGGTTCCAGCCCCACATCGGGCTCTGGGCTCACAGTTCGGAGCCTGGAGCCTGCTTCGGATTCTGTGTCTCCCTCTCCCTCTCTGCCCCTCATCTCACTCATGCTCTGTCTCTCTCTCTCAAAATAATAAATAAACATTAAAAATAATAATTATTCTGTCTCTCTCTGTCCCAAAAATAAATAAAAACGTTGAAAAAAAAATTAAAAAAAAAAATAATAATAATTATTATAGGAATATTCAGGCTTTTCATATTTGTCTTGAATTGATTTGAATGAGTGATATTTTCTAATAATTGTCCAAATGTTTATCTATTGACATGAAATTTTTTATGTTCTGAAATGGTCCAAAGTTACTGTTGTACTAAATTATGTTTTTTTTAATTTTTTAAATGTTTATTTTTGAGAGAGAGACAGAGACAGAGACAGAGTGTGAGCTGGGGAGGAACAGAGAGAGAGGGAGACACAGAATCCAAAGCAGGCCCCAGGCTCTGAGCTGCCAGCACAGAGCCCGACGCGGGGCTCGAACCCACAGACCGTGAGACCGTGACCTGAGCCGAAGTTGCACGGTTAACCAACTGAGCCACCCAGGCGCCCCTGTACTATATTATCTTTAATTGCCTGCCTCAGGATGTCCTTTTTATCATTTTTGATATTGGCCTTACGTGCCTTTTCTTCCTATTTTTGTTTCTTCATGAACCATCACACACGTTTGTGACTTTTATTAGTTTTATCAAGTTGAAACTATTGACTTTACTGATCCTTCCGATTTTGTTACTTTTCCTACATCATGAATTTTTGCTTTTAAATTTATTATTTTTTGCCTTCCACCCTCTTCAAGTTTAAATTGCTCTTTTTCTGTAACTTCTAGAAATGGATGCTTAGCTCATTTTCAGGCTTTCTTCTGGTATATTTTATGTACATAAGGCCATATGCATTTTTTTAAATACTGCTTTGGCTGCCTTCCACAAATACTGGTGTGTGATGTTTTTGTTATTATTCAGTCCATACTATTTTCTAATCTCCATTAGAATTTCTCCTTTGACTCACGGTTTTCTTAAAGATGTATTTCTTAATTTACATATGAGAATTTAACATCCGTTTTTAAAGTACTTACTTCTAACGTGGCTCTAACGTAGCTAACTCTCCATGAGTCCAACCCATTGGCATTTGTTGAGACTTAGTTTGTGGTCCGTCTGCTCATTTTTAAAAGGACGTGCTTTCAGCATTTGTTACGTGTCCTGTTCTGTGTTTGTCCATTAGGTCAATTCTGTTATCATTTTATTCACGTATTTCCTATCAGTTACTGAATAATGCCCTCTCACTGAGGATTTGTCTCTCTCTCCTTGTACTTATGTCAGTCCCATATGATACATTTTTCAGGCGCACTCTTTGGTCTATATATGTTTGAAACTAGTATGATGTCTAGGTAAAAGTAGCCTTTTATTATATAATTGAGCTTCTTTACCTCCAGTAATATTTTTGTGTGTGTGTTAGGTTGTATCTGGTATTTACATAGTGACCTCATAGTGACTGACATTAAAGCCTTCTATAGTTTGGGACACCTGGATGGCTCAGTGGATCGAGTGTCTGACTCTTGATTTTGGCTTTGGTCATGATCCCAGGGTCGAGGGATGGGGCCCTTGTTGGACTCCATGTTGAGCGTGGAGCCTACTTAAGATTCTTTCTCTCTCCCTCTGTCTCTTTCTCTCTCTCTAAAATAATTTTTTTTTTAATTTTAAAAAATGAAAAATGCTTTCTGTGGCTGAAGTTTAGAGGTTTCCTTCATGAACAAGTATATGTTATATTTTATTTTTATCTAGACTGACAATGTTTATTTTGTCACTGGAGTATTTTCTTCCCTTGTGATCAGTTTGGTTGGTGGGTGCTGAGACTTCTTTCCGCCACCTTGGCTTGTGCCCGCCATTTGTCCCGTCTACTCGCTATTTCTTTGCCTCTCCTCTTTGTCTTGTTACGTTAGCAGACTGTTTATGATTGCTGTTTTTGACTTTGAACTTCTTCATACCGTCTCTATTCTATTTGTACTTGCCCTAGAAATGTAAGCATGCATCGTCAACTCCACAAATCCAAATGTGATCAAATCTTTCTTCTCCTCCTGGGCAATTCCTGGATCTTGGAAGATTTTATATTTGTTTACCTCTCTCCTCAATTAAATATTATTGTCTCCGTTTTTAAGTTCACCTTGTTTTGTTTTTTAATCCTCGACATTGTTACCACCGTTTTATTTAGTCAATAGTAATTTACGTTTGCTTATATGTTTACCACTTTCTTTGTTCTCTATTCTTCTCTTAAACTTATCCTTCGTGACCAGTTTCTCTCTGCCTAAAGTACATTCTTTAGCATTTCCTTTACTGAGATCGTGTTGCTGACAGATTCTCTTCTCTTAGTTCTCATTTGCCTGTAAGTGAAAGAAATTCACCCTCATTTTTGAAAGATACTTCTGCTGTGCATATATTTCTAGGCTGACGAGATTTTCTTATAGCATGTGAATATGTCTTTCTTCTTCTGGCTTCTGTTGATATTGTTAGAAGTCAGATATCATTCCATCTGCTCTCGTGTTTAGGTAATCTGTCTTTTTTTTTTTCACCCTGGATGACTTAAGATGTTAAGTCTGTAGCTTTACTACGTATCTAGATGTGAATCTATTCTCATCAGTCATGCTTGGGATTTGCTAAGCTTCTTGAGTCTGTGGGTCTATTCCTGAGTCTGAAAAGGTCTCACTATTATATTTTCTACTATTCCTCTGTTCTCTTCACTCAGCTCTCAGAACTTGGACCAAATACTTCTCACCTCACTCCTTCCATGTTTATCCTTTCTGCTGCGTTTTCTATTATTTTCTCTCTCCATCATGTTCTGACTCGTCTTACAATTCACGAATTCTCGCTTCTGTTCTGTTCATTTTCCTGTTCAATTATATCCATATGATTTCCATGTCCAGAAGTTCTGTTTGATTATTTTCTGAATATGGCATGCCACATTTTCTTGCCTTTTCCCTACAGTATGCTCGGGTTTGTCACTGGCCATAGTTTACGAACTATAAGATGCACTTTCTTTTACAGTTTTACGTCTTTGAAATAGTTATATGTGCAAAAACCAGTGTTGTTTTATAATTACTATCAGCCAAAAAGCACCCATAGAGAGATCATTAATATGTGCCCCAAATGGAACTAAGAAATTGGTATAAAAGGGAAAAAAGCATTTGTAAGATAGATCGCTATAAAGCAGGTGCGGGAGACTTTTTTCCCCAGTAAAGGTACCAGGTACGGAATAGAAGTTGCAATTGGAAGCGGCATTTGATTAAGTCCCAGTAAACCACTGCGTTCTCCAAGATCGACGTGCTTCCGCACAGAACGCGCGGGGGACTGAAGGAGGATTGATGACCACAGGTGGCCCCGCGCGTTTCACAGCTTCGCACCACGCTCCGCAGCTGCCCCAGGACACGGCACTGCTCTGGCTTCCCTACGGGTCTCAGTTTCCTCTCGCTGACTAACAAATTAACACAGGCTCGGCACCCTGGAACCATACCCATCCGTTCTGTCACAGGGCCGTGTGTCAGGAGTCTGGGCGTGGCACAGCTAGATTCTGTGTCGAGGGTCTCATGACGCTGAAATCAAGGTGCTGGAGTCTCACCTGAGGCTTGGGACCCCCTTTGTGGCCCTCGTGATTGTTAGCAGAATTCATATCCTTGCCGCTGTAAGACTCGTGGAGCCTGCAGGGGCGCCTGGGCGGCTCAGCCGGTTGAGCGCCCGACGTCCGCCCAGGTCATGATCTCGGGGTCCATGGGTTTGGGCCCCGCGTCGGGGTCTGTGCTGACAGCTGGGAGCCTGGAGCCTGCTTCGGATTCTGTGTCTCCCTCTCTCTCTGCCCCTCCCCCCCCCACACTGTGTCTCTGTCTCTCTCAAAAAGAAATAAACATTAAAAAAATTTTTTAAAAAAACTCCTGGAGGCTGTATCTTCAAGGTCAAGGGGAGAATGCCTCGCTGACACAAACTTTTGTAAAGACTTCACTAGATGAGGTCAGGCCCACCTAGGATAATCTCGTTTCATTCACTCAGAGTCAACTGATTAGCCACTTAACCATGGGGGTGATAGTCTGTCTCACTTTCACGGGTCCTGCCCATTCTCAGGGGAGGGGGTTTTACAGGATGTTGACACCAGGCGGCAAGGATCTTAAGGACCACTTAGAATTTTGCCATCAAGACTGTCCTAGAAGGAACATCTCAAGCTTCCATTTGGCTCTTCCTACCCTCACTCCCCAGGCCGTGGAGCTCGTGCATGGGTCGTGCCCACACAGGTTTTGAGTATGTTTATTCCCATTGTATACGTGCTAACTGCGGAGCTAACCACAGTTTAGATGCATGGACCGCTGGGTCCACTGAGAGACGGTCCCAGGTCAACATGTCATTTGCCACCCAGTGTGCCACAGCTCCATGCTGACTGGGGGGCCGAGGTGGGGGGACCATAGTGGTTCCTGAGAATCAGCAGCGACAACGTCTGACTTCAGATGTTTCCAGCCCTGCCTCCCAGCGGCGATCGGCCCAGGCTGTGGTTTCCTACTGTGCTCTATGGTCCAGCCCTGTCTTCCAGACTTCCAGGTTCCGAAACCCCAACCCTCCCATTTGTCTCAAGCGGTAGCTGCTCCTTGCAGTTGCTGCCTCTGGGGTACCTCACTGTCTGCTTTTTGCCTTTTTAGTCCTCTGACATCTGTGTAATCAATTCTGTTTTAAAATAGCTTTACCACATGCACGACCCCAGAGGACAGTGTGCTAAGTAAAATACACCAGTCACAGAAGGACAAATACTGCATGATTCTATTCATACGAGAATCTAAAATAGTCAAACTGAGGGGCACCTGGGTGGCTCAGTCAGTTAAGCATCCGACTCTTGGTTGCGGCTCAGGTCATGATCTCACGGTCGTGGGACCAAGCCCTGCATCGGGCTCTACACTGGGCACAGAGCCTGCTTGGGATTCTCTCTCTGTCTCTCTTTCTCTCCCTCCCTTCTTCCCTCCCCTCCTCGTGCACCCTCTCTTTCTTTCAAAATAAATAAACTTTAAAAAAATAAATAACTAAAACAGTCACACTGACAGAAGCAGAGAGTGAAATGTGGTTGCCAGGGGTGGGGAGGGGAGGGGAAATGGGGAGATGTCAGCCAATGGACATCAAGTGTCAGTTAGGCAAGATGAGTAAGTTCTAGAGATTTGTTGTACAACATTGTGCCTGTAGTGAACAGCATCGTATCGTGCACCTGAAAATTGTTAGAAGGGTTCATCTCATATTTGTGTTCTTACCACAAGAACAAAAAAGAGGCACAAGGAAGCTTCTGGAGGTAATGGATATATATCAGTTCCCTTGATTGTGGTTTCACAGGTGTACCTGTGTCCCAAGTCATAAGATTGTATACATTAAATACGTATATCAGTTGTATGTCAACTGTACCTAAATAAAGCTGTTTAAAAATAGATTAATAAAGGGGCACCTGGGTGGCTCAGTCGGTTAAGCATGCGACTTCAGCTCAGGTCATGATCTCGCAGTTTGTGGGTTCGAGCCCCGCGTTGGGCTCTGTGCTGACAGCTTGGAGCCTGGAGCTTCAGATCCTGTGTTCCCTCTCTCTGCCCCCTCCCCTGCTCACTCTCTCTCTCTCTCTCTCTCTCTCTCTCTCTCTCAAAAATAAAGATTAAAAAAATTTTTTAATATACAAATGAATTAAGAAAATAAAATGTCTCTGTTAAAAATAACTGATACAGTTCCTGTTTTCCTGACTGGTGCCCAGGCACATATCCGAAGCTTCCTCAACGCTAGAGTGAGTAGGTAAACTCCAGTAGGTGCACGGAACGACCACTGTGCAGAAATACAACTGAACACGCGGTGCTCCGCGTGCGCGAAACTCACAACCGCAACACCCTGGCCCGAACCGTCCCGTGCAGCATGGTTCCACTTCCGTGCACTGTGCAGTCGGGCCCCGTGTGGGGCGTGAAACCATCACAGACGGTGAGGGAGCCCGTACCCCGCGGAGAGGGAGGGCTCGCCACCCAGCCAGGCTTCCGTCTGCGTTGGGTGCCCCGCTCCGTACACGTGGCAGAGTTCCCCCTGGAAAGGATTGTGTTCGTGATGTCAGGCCTAACCCGGATGACCCGACACCTTCCAGGGACTCGCAGCCTTGTTTCCCGCCACACCCGCGTCCTTCCCACGTGTCTCTCGCCGGAAAGGATGTTAAAACGGTTTCAGTGCAAGAGGGAAGTGCGGTCTTGGGAACATCAGAACTTCCGCGGAGGCTGCAGAACACAGCCCGGGCGCTTAGCACCTGCCTCGCCCCGAGCCACGCCCCCCCCCCCCCCCCCGGTGTCGCTGGTTGGGTCACCCAGAGCCACGGAGCATGACCTCGGGTCTTCTGGCACCGCCCCTGGAAGACGATGGCAAACGTGTGTTATCCTAGAAAATGAAAACTAATATTCATGCCTTGTTCGGCCTTGATCTACGTACAATCATTCTCAGACTGTATTTTTTCAGAGGTGATCTCAAAGTATGTTTATATTGATTCGTAGAAATTAAACTCATGTAATCTATATCTAAGAATCCTGCATCTCAAACGAAACAATATTTTAGCAAATTCGTGGTAAAATTCCGATGAAAGTCCAGAAATAAATTATGTAAGTTTTCACGAATGTATCTCCTGTGTCAGATGATCGCTTTCTTTTTCCCAAAAATATTACATCTAAATACAACTTAGCACATTTTTGGGAGGCCCCAGGGGATTTCAGAAATGCGGTCGTGCTGAGGGTGGCTGCTTTTCTGTGCCAGCTCGTTCCCTCTCCAGAAACCAGCCTCCCATACCTCCTCCCGGAACCCAGTGCGCAGTTCTCAACCTGAGTTATCTGTGGTAAGAACATGGGCAGGCATAGAACAAACATTAGTTATACTTAAAACCTCTATCATCGTATCACGGTATTATTTACTTACACAGAATACAGTATCCAACTACGAGGCTTTTTCCTCAAATTTTTTTTTTTTTTAAGCAGACTGCGTACCCAAAGCGGGGTTTGAACTCATGACGCTGAGATCAAGAGTCACACGGTCTACCAACTGAGCCAGCCAGATGCCCCTCCTCAAAGGAATCTTAAAGAAATCCCATACTTACCATCTACCAATTGTACTAATTTTAAGTATAATGTATTCAAAATGAAGTCTTGAAGTAGGATTATAGTTCCATTTAAACATCAGAGACGAGAAAGCACAGATTTAGACTTCCTCTACCAAGCATACCTTTTAGCAACTGACATTGCCAGAGGTGTACTTTTCAGCTGTAAATCCTCAACACGATTGCTTAATAGTCAAACAAGGAGGTGAGTTCAGAAATGTCACAGAACGCTGAACTGGATTTTATTTCTCTGCAGCATTCAGAGACAAAATAATGGTAAAAATAAAACTCTAAGTTAAAATGTTAACTTCATACAGCAGGATGATAATAAATGGCCTTTCCTTTTTAGATTCCTTCTAAAAAATGTCAAGCCCATCAGGACCCCCACTAATCAACGCTTTGGCACCCCAAACTCCCCACCTAGTGGTGACGTGCAGCGGGCAAGACCACGGCCTTGACTTTGCTGGAGCATCTGCCCCTGGGCGACCGCCACCTGCGTGCTCCACGTCTCTTGCCCTACATTCAGTGCCTCCCTACACCTCTCTTGAACTAGAACCTATCCTGTTTCTCATTTTCACAAGGGCACTCGAGTTCTTTGTGACTGCTTCATCTACTTTCTGTAAAAACAAAGCCAACCCACAAATATTCATTGAACAGCCACTGCTTTCCAGAGTTTGCCTATGTTGAGTTCCTTACCAGCCTGCTCCCTGCCTTCCAGAATATCCATCAGCTGGTGCGAGCCCATTCTGGTGCAGTCCAGCATGAGCCAAAGAACCGTGCAACGAACAGAAAGGGGAGTTCAGACACATAGAAGGTCCTCTAAGTGATTTGTATAAGAAATGGCCTCTGGGGGCGCCTGGGTGGCGCAGTTGGTTAAGCGTCCGACTTCAGCCAGGTCACGATCTCGCGGTCCGTGAGTTCGAGCCCCGCGTCGGGCTCTGGGCTGATGGCTCAGAGCCTGGAGCCTGTTTCCGATTCCGTGTCTCCCTCTCTCTCTGCCCCTCCCCCGTTCATGCTCTGTCTCTCTCTGTCCCAAAAATAAATAAACGTTGAAAAAAAAAATTTTTTTAAAAAGAAATGGCCTCTGTTAAGAACACAGAATATCCTGGGGTGCCTGGGTGGCGCAGTCGGTTAAGCGTCCGACTTCAGCCAGGTCACGATCTCGCGGTCCGTGAGTTCGAGCCCCGCATCGGGCTCTGGGCTGATGGCTCAGAGCCTGGAGCCTGTTTCCGATTCTGTGTCTCCCTCTCTCTGCCCCTTCCCCGTTCATGCTCTGTCTCTCTCTGTCCCAAAAGTAAATAAACGTTGAAAAAAAAAATTAAAAAAAAAAAAAAAGAACACAGAATATCCCTTCATTAAAGGTAACATTCACTGCTTATTTTTATTAAATTCTCGTATCATCAATACTGTCATAGTGAAAGAAGACTTAAGGAACTCATATATTAGAGATTATGACACATCCTTAGCTTCCTGATTCATGGGAAAATGTCCAGGAAATCTTAACGGAAAAAAAGGTTAACAAATCGTTGAAAGTGGCTCACAGCAGGTTCCCCGAGAATCAGAAGTGGAGGACGATGCCTAGCATCCCGACGCAAGTCTGAGTGGCCTCCCCGGTGTCCCCCCAGCTGCACGTGGTTGCCCCACATTACCTCACACGGCGTGGAACGTGCAGACACGTGTTGCCTCAACTCTACCCAGCCTGAGCCCTGGCCACTTCCAGATGGCCCCAGCGGCCCTGCCCCGTGTTGCCGCACCCAGCAGCCTTCCGACACCGGGAAGGGACGGGTTTACACAATTAAAAAGTTTGACCGATTACAAAAGCATTTCTATGAACCATTTCACGGCACTGAAAAAAGATAGTTCCGCTTCAAGCTTTTACTGCGCGAGAAAGACCTCTACAATGTGCAAAATAAGACCAAACAAAATAGCTCCTGCAACATTTTATCAAGAGTAGACACACACACACACGCACACACACACACACACACACACAATCCTTGGGTTTCAGGCTACTGTTCTCCTGCCTGAGGTTAAGCTGGCTCTCATGTGGCCACCTGGGCCCGTGGGAGGGGAGTGCAGTAGGTCCTGACGTAGGCAACAGTTAGTCCCACACCCTTCCAGACCTGAGCTCCCCGCCCTCATCCAGGGGTTCGGTTTCTAACCACACGTCAGAGCGGCTCATCTCTTGGGCTTTCATCTGCCTGAAAGAGGCAGAAAGAAGGGAGGATGGCAGTGAGTGCTAAGTGCTGGAGCCTGACCTGTGTTCGCGTCCTACGTGACCGGAGTGTGGGGCCGATTCTCTTGGAATCCTGAGGCAAGCCAGACTTCGGGTTTAGAACATTCCAAATAAAAGAGGTTTGACAACTGCGTCGGGGTTTCATAGGGAACCAAGATCACAGAGCAAATAAATGAATATATATATATATTTTTTTTTTTTCAGTAACTCAGCTTATTTCATTGAAGTTGATCCAAATGTTAATGACTCCAGTCAGGTGCATAAGGCTTTTAGACACAAAAGATGGCCCTCAGAGGCAGGATGTCTTCTCAGCCCACTACACGATCCCCTTAGAGCACGTTTATGTAGGCAACAGATGCCATACTTATATTTTTACAGTGGCTTGAATTTTTTTCCTTTATTCTGCACTATTACACTGTCTCACCTACGCTGATGTATCATTAGCTACAATTATTGTGTATTTGTACGATTATTGTGTTACCATTCACCGTGTTGGAGTTTCATTTGCCCTATTTTTGTGAGAGGAATGGAACAAAATTCTCCACTAACCAGCAAACAGGATGGGGAGAGGCATCTTTTAAACACACACACACATGTGACAATACACAAGGTAAATTATAAGCTATAATTAAAAATATGTGGAAACCAACATCACTGGGCCCTTCCCAAGCTAAAGATCTCTGGGAAATACGCAACAGTTTGCAGTTGCCCTCGTTCTAGTTTCACCGCAAAATATTTTTCTCCATGTACACGGTATTGTTGCAAGAGGATTTGGGTGCTTGTGAATTAAGGAAATCTTCCAAATAAGGGGGAAAAAAACCAACAGAAACCTCATTCACAAATGTGTCTGTTTTCAGCAGTGTTGATAGCATTTTGTGGAGGTGCCGGAATCAATGAAAGCCTGTTGCGAGCACGTTTGTTAAAAGTACCTAACCGCTTTCAAAGTTTTCATAACTTTTCATTTCGTAGAAGAAATCTATGCTTTTTTTTTTTTTTTAATGAACTTTAGATCATAGGAAGAGGCTGAACGTGGGACTTGGCTGTAAGGACTTTGCAAACCAGACCACACATTGTTCTGAGAACAGCACAGTCAGGCTTCCCAGTCTCGGGTCCCAGGACACCACCCCCCCCCCCCGGGAGCGCCTGTTGGAAGCTCGCTTCCCTTCCAGAGCCGACTTCGACGTAAGCACGGCCGCCACGTCCAGTGAGTGCATCGAATCGCTGCATCGCCCTGACGTTTCCTGCAAAGTCAGGTGAGTAGGTTTTCATTTCCGTCTCCTCTATTTACTAGAGTAAATTTACTATTTGCAGAGTAAATTGAGAAGGTGCTCAGAACTATTGCTTTCCTTGAATAGTAAACAGGAAATTCGCTTATTATTAAACTCCATTTAACTTTACATATAACTTTACATTTAAATTACACATAACTTTATAAATTGCATTATTTAATGGGATTATTAAAATACACTATTTGGGGGGCATAGTTTGGGCATGGGATTAAAGATTCATAGGGGCACCTGGATGGCTCAGTCAGTTAGGCGTCTGGCTGTCGGTTTTGGCTCAGGTCATAGTCTCGAAGTTCGTGAGTTTGAGACCCCTGCCCAGCTCTGGACGGAGCCTGCTTGAGATTCTCTCTCTCTCTCTCTCTCTCTCTCTCTCTCTCTCCCCCTCTGTCCCTCCCCCACTCACTCATGCCCACTCTCTCTCTATGAACAGTCTCATTTTCATACTTATCACCACCGTACCTGCCCCCCCCGTGCCACCCCCCCCCCAGCAAAGAACAGGGCAGATTTCATGTGAAAAGGCTTTTTGTAGTTTGAGATCTGCACATCTCAATGTAGTTCAGCAACTTCAACATCGTGGTTTCCAGCTTTGCTCTTTTCCACCCTGGGAGCCTTGCTGGGCCGTGAGTAACACCCACCCTCTCTCCTGTGACCGACTTGGAATTTCTTAGACTCCACTTCTTCGGTTATTTCTAAGGTCAAGCCCTGAGCATCCTTTTCATCTCTGATGCTGGAATGTGGAAAATAAAAGATATGAAATGCTAACGTGGAAAAAGAAAATCAGCATAGATAAGTGTATGAGAAAAGATACACGACAGTAAATTCTAACATAAGACTGTTGAAGGAGTCATAAAGGACTTTTTCATTACCAATGAAAAAGAGGAAAAACCTAGAGATGCTACCAATACAAATGTTGAGCCCTGGATTTTGACAGAGCTCTCAGGAGGTGAGGTGGCCACATCAACTTAAGACACACTGGGCAGAAGCAGACTACTTCCTGGGCTCAGATCGTGTGGTTGGAGAAACCATTCATTCTTTCAAGGCAAAGACGGTTTTACTGACCAGATTAAGAAAGGTCAGTATTTCAAACTTTTTATTCTTCGATATCAGCTTAAATATTAGTGTAGGCATTGAAATTCTACAGTATGCGCATCTGTGAAAGTTCACCTCTAAGCAGTATATACAGTTCACTCAACTTAGTAAGGTCACAGCATTAAGCCTCTCACTCCCAGAATGATGGCCCAGTCACTGGCTGGTCCCATCACTCCATGGCAAGTCCTGAGCCTGTCATGTGACAATTCGGGTGTGAAAAAAACTAAAGACACTTTGGACATGGAAAGAGACAGAAAGTTTATTACACACAGACTTTCCTGAAATTCCTCCAGGATGCTCCTTAGTGCAAAACAACCGAATTCAAGAAAGCAGGAAACAGGGGTCCTGAGTGGCTCAGTTGGTTAAGCATCTGTCTCATGGCTCAGGTCATGATCTCATGGTTCATGGGTTCGAGCCCCACGTCGGGCTCTGTGTTGATGGTGGAGAGCCTGCTTGGGATTCTCTCTCTCTCTCTCTCTCTCTCTGCCTCTCCCCCACTTGTACGCATGTGTGTGTGTGCACACCCTCTCCGAAAATAAAGAAATAAACATTAAAAAAGAAAGAAAGAAGAAAACAAAGGACCCAAGAATGATGGCAGCCTAACCAGTAACTTACGTTGAGTCAGTGAATAATTATCTGGATCTGACACCGCAAAAAGTCCCAACACTAGGGCTGGAGTGGAACTGTCAGAGTTCTCGAGCAAACACAGGTCGAATACAGCCTGTTCTCAACGTCTGCAGCGGCCACGTGATTTCTGTGAAGGTAGCAGTTTTCACAGATCAGTGCTGCTTCAACATCACAATCAGCACCCAGCTGGAAATAAGCAAATTTCTCGAGCCTCCTACAGAAGATGTGCCCGATGGAAACCAGATACCCGATTTTGAAGATTTTTATTACTGATGAGAACACGAGCATCTCGTACCCTTACCGTAAAAGGAAATGTCACAGCTTCTCATACAATGGAACTTGATGTGCTTGGAAAATATATTTCTTCAAATCTCATCTACAGAGACTTTGTTGGGCTCAACGTGTAATTAAATTGAAACTTGTTGAAATACGGCTGCATCTCAAATATACCTACATGTGATACATGATATGAAGGGCTTTTAAGAGAGAAAATTCTTCCTGGTGTAGGCTTTCCTGTGCGTTAATAATCAGAGAATCAAACTGGGCACAACACATGACCAAATTCTTGGGGGAATTAAGAGGCAATAAGTGCCCATGAACAAATCACAATTATAAGAGGTTAGACAATTCAGACACAAACCAAGGTCTGTGCAGGTAAGAAACATAATAGCGAAAATAGTACAGGCATTAGGTCATGTAGACCTGAGCACCAACTGGGTCGAGCCCCAAGGAGTTAGAGCCTAGACATGTTCCAAAACATCTCAGACCTAAACGCTGAAATGGGGTGTTAATGCACATATGATGGGCATTGTTATTAGAAGTATCCTATATATATACGTATATATATTATTAGAAGTATCCTATATATATACGTATATATATATATAGGATATATATATGTGTGTGTATATATACATATATAGTGTGTGTGTGTTATATATACATATACATCCTACATATGTGTGTGTGTGTGTGTGTGTGTGTGTGTATATATATAGTGTGTGTGTGTGTGTGTGTACAACGGGATATAGATATAGATAGATATAAATCGATATAGATGCCTTCTGATGCCTGCATATTGTGGACACACAGCTTTTTACTCTGTATTGTTAAATACAGACCTAAAAAGAGACAGCTTACAGAAATCTTAATACTTTTAAACCTTGGTCAAAACCTTAGACCTGATGAATCAGGAAAGCGAACTGAAGAATGTTTAGGGATTATAAATTCAGTTGATTTCCAAATTCATTAATTTCATGATGTATTTTAAACATAGGAGTAAAGTACCTGTATTTCCAAGCACGATTTCCTGTTAGAATTTGTTAAGAGAAGCAAATCGAAATTTATCTCAAAAAGAGAAACATGCAGTTGAAGACAGCAGCCCTGATATTCAGCTGAGTGCAGGCACTATTTATTAGATATATAAGAAAGGGTGCTTGGTTCTTGGTGCTAAATTAACAGGGAAAGAAGTGCAGTCGTAGGACTGCGTACCTTCCTGAGGCATTCTGCGGGGGTCTCTAAACCAAGGGAGCGCTCTCTTCGCTCATAGCGATGCATACACCCCCAGGACTTCCCCTTCTGGAGATCTTGCTGGAGCCGGGAGTCCTGAAGCCTAGCTCCTAGCGCTCCCAACAGCCCAAAGAAACCGCTACCCACAGGCCAACTGCTGCTGCCGGGGGCCGGAAGGGTCCTGCCCCAGGGTCCCAAGGCCGGCTCCTGCCCCAGCGGCAGTTACACACGAAGGCTCCACTGTGCGGACTTGAGGGGCGTCCACGTGTAATGGTGTAGGCCACGGGGAAGGAGGACATCCTTCCCTGGGTGATGGGGTGGGAGGAATCAGGGAGGGCACTCGGGTGATGACATTGTGATACTGGACTGTTCAACACAGCCTTTGAATTGTGAACCTTCGGATGTATATGAATCTGTACATCCCAATACATGTCCATATATATGAATATGTGTGTGTATGTGTATATGTATATATACATATATATACCTATATGTATATTGGAGAAGAGGAATCATAAGTTTTTAATAAGTTTTTTGTTTTATTCAGATATTTTCTTCTGGTGCCCTTTAATTGTGACATAATTTCAAACTTGCAGAAAAGTTTAAGAATGGACAAAGAGCTCCTATAAATTCGTTACCGAATTTACCATTTTAAACATTTTGCCCCATTTCCCTTCCCTCTCTCTCCATACACATGATACGTACATGTGTTTTCTGAGCCACGTGAAAATAAGTTGCAGACACAAAATATTTAAGAGTAAGGACACCTCCTGTGTAACCACAGTACAAGGATAATAACCCGGAAATTCGACATCGACACGCCATTCACTAAGTCACTGACAAAGAGGGCGGGGAGACGTTTTGCTTTCAGAGGAGTAACAGTAGGATTTTTCCCAACAGTGACAGAATTGAGAAAATAATGGAACGTCTTCGGAGTGCCCGGTGAGCATTCCACACCCACCCGGTAAAGGCTGTACTTGAGAAACGAAGGTGGTCATACTGGGGACTGGCCTGGGGCCGGATGGTCATGTGCCACTGCTGGGTGGTGATTAGAAAGTTGTCAGGAGACCAGACCCTAACGGTTCTCATGACAAGGAAGAAACAGGTGATGTGGTAACCGAACGTGCTGTAGACATCACTTCACAATACATGGAAGTCAGGTCCTCGTGCTGCGCCCCTGAGATCCCTACGGCACTGCGTGTCAGTTCTAAATAAAACTGGGGGGAAAAACTGACGGTGGCGAAATGTTTCCCTCAGACAAAAAAATCGGAGAATATATTTCCACGGATCCACACTAAAAGAAATGCTAGGGGCACCTGGGTGGATCCGTAGGCTGAGCATCCGACTTCGGCTCAGGCGACGATCTCGCGGTTTGTGAGTTCGAGCCCCACGTCGGGCTCGCTGCTCTCAGATTGTCAGCGCAGGGCCCACTTCAGATCCTCTCGCTCTCCTCTCTCTGTACCCTGCCCCGCTTGCATTCTCCCAAAGACAAATAGCTAAAATGAATTAAAAAATAAGAATGAAAAAAATAAGAGAAATGCTAAAGGGAATTTGCGAGTCGTAAGGGGAATATGGTAATTAACGCAGGAAAGAAAGGAGAGAAGCAGAAACGATCATCTGTGGGTAAATCTAAGTAAACCTTGACTGTTTAAACAGCAACACTAATATGGGCTTTAAAATACATGGGGAAGTAAAATAAATGACAGTGCCAGGAGCAGCAGGAAGGGGTTAAATGGAGTTGGTGTTTCAGGGTCCTCACACTGTCAATAAATTCTAAAACTCGTACAAATTATAAGCCTAAATGTGAAATGTAAAACAATGAAACACTTAAAAGAAAATTATGAAATTATGATGACTCATTCGCGGTAGGCAAAGTGTCCCCAGATGAGACACAGAAAATGGCAACTGTAAAGAAAAACATGGTTAAGTTGGACCATGTTCAAATTAAGGATTGCTGTCTGTCCAAGGACACCAAGACGAGAGCCAAGAGGCAAGCCTCAGCATGGGGGAAGATACTAGTAACCGATGTGTCTGTCTGAGGTCTCCTATCCAATCTCTAATACATACCTCCGATCTCTATGCACCTATATCAGTTCTGTGCATTTGATATATAATATAAATTGTGTGTGCACGCACGCGTGTGTGTAGAGTCAACGGAAAAAGGCGGACGACACAACACAACACAACATCGACTTTATACGCGTCGGAGAAATACAAATGGGAACCATAGTGTGATACCACTACAAAATCACCAAAATGGCTAAATTTAAAAAGACATGACCTGCCAAGAGTTGGCGAGGACATGAAAGATTTGGAGCTTTCACACACTGTTAGTGAGAGTGTAGATAAAACTACTTTGGTACACTCTTGAGCAGAATCTTCTGAAGCTGAACATACGCAAAGCTTGTGATCCAGCAAGGCCTCCTCTTATATAAATATCGGGGTCTGGAGACAAAACACGGGCACAAATGTTCATAGCAAATTCTTTCATAACAGCCCCCAACTAGAAACAATCCAGACATCGACCAAAAGCATTAAACATTTTTGTAAGTGTGATATATTCAAATGAGAAACCACAGTGAAGACAAAGAAAATATTACTGCACGGACAAATCTCTGAGATATTTGGGAAATGCAAATTAAATTATAAGGAGACATAATTTTGCATCTATCAGAATGGCTTAAACCTTTTTTAAAAAGTCAGCACCATGTCTGGCAAGGGTACAGGGTACCTAGAACTCTCGCACATTGTTGGCAAGAATGGAAAATGAGACAGCCACTCTGGAAAATAGCTTGGCAAGTTCGAGAAGTTAAATACACACACACGCCATTGGACCCATCAATCCCAATTCCATGTATTCAGTCTAGGTAAGTGAAAGCAGTGACTTTCACTGCTTTGTACAAATGTTTGTAGCAGCTCTCTTCGTAAATCATTGTAATCACGTGGTGATCATTTATCATGAACTTGATAAAGTTTGACACATTACCGACTGCAAAAAGCCAATCTCAAAATGTTACATGCTGTATGATTGCATTTATGGGGTAATCTGTACATGTGTTAAGACTCCTACAACTGTATAGCTCAGAGAAAATTGACTTACTGTTTGTAAAATTTTTAAATAAAATTAAACACTGCAAATTAAGTGGTAGCCCAGAAACACAAGGATTCTTCAAAGGCAGTTCATTTGATGTGCGTTTTGTGCTGGTGTGCCTCTGAATTCTTAAAACTTTTTTTTCCCTACAGTTGTGGGTAAGCTTGGAATCATTTTCCATTTCATTCATTTCAGGCTCGTGAAGTCATCTCATATTTGGCCACTAGAGGCTAGAAAATTCTTATTTTGGGGGTTTCCTTTCGCCTTGTGCAAGTATCCCCCATTTTGACTGTTCTCAAAGATTATAAGAAATATAATCAAAAGAATTTTTGTCAAAAGAATTTTTGTCAAAAGAATTTTTCACGTGGCCCCTGGGTGGCTCAGTCAATTAAGTGTCCAACTTTGGCTCAGGTCATGATCTCACGGTTCATGAGTTCGAGCCCCACATTGGGCGTCATGATCTAGTGGTTTGTGGGTTCAAGCCCCGAGTTGGGCTCTGTGCTGACAGCTCGGAGCCTGGGGCCTGCTTTGGTTTCTGTGTCTCTCTCTCTCTGTACCCGTCCCCAGCTTGTGCTCTGTCTCTCTCAAAAATAAACAAACATTTTCAATAAAATTTTTTTCCAGCCACGTTCATTTCATTTTTCCACTCACGTTAAATAATAATCAGATATATCTCTGGTGAGATTTCCTTGAATGGCTTCACAGAAAGAGCGACCACCCACCCCTCCCGAGACAAATAGACAAAGAGGCAGGTGTGTGTCCACAAGCCTGACCTGGAGGCGGAGCCTCTGCCTCTCTCATTCACGTCAGAGTCAGAGATGACGCACAATGATGGCATCGGATCCTAACTCCTTCTTTCTCATTTGGGACTCACAGAGGGGAGCCACCTCTAAGGGACGTACCACCAAGTAGCAAGTGTGTAAAAGTTCCTGCATCAAAATGCAGACACACAGACTTCACCAGACCTCCCATGCGTTCCTTCCGAGTTGTGACTCCCATCAGTTGCCTCTTGGGAAGAGTCCGACCTCGTGGTCTCCCCAGGTGACAGCTTATCAGATTTCCCTTTTCCATGATGAAGGAAGGATTGTTATAACACAAATGGCCAGAAGTATTGTCCTGCAAAGTGGTATTTTCCAAGGGCCCACTGCCCACCCCCCCAGGCAGGCTTGAGTTTCCTTAACAGAATCCCAAGCCATTGCCAGTGTAGCTGCGGCCACATGCACGATAGCCCTGGCCTCTGGCCTCCGGTCCCCAGCATCCCACAGGCCCCCGACGCACACGTCTGTCCAGTCTCCCCTCCTCCTGTGGCCTTGTCCCAGCCCACCCATTTGCTGGGGTCTGTCACCTTCCATTTTATTTGCCCCTTTTCGCGCCCTAGTGTCTGTAGCCTTGCCCTACCCTGGCCCTCCAGTCCCTACTGCTCCTTCCCATCCCCCCTGCTCCCTTTCCACAGAGTTCTCCATGGTCCTTTCCCCTCTCAACAATTCTTTTCTGTTCCCCTGGTCCCTCCGACTCACCCGTTTGCTGATGGAAGAGTATTTATTGAGAGAGATAATAACAAGTATTGGCAAGGATGTGGGGAAATGGGGACACTCCTGTGCTGCCGGTGGGAGCGCACAAGGCTGCAGTTGCTGTAGAAAAAGGCCTGGTGGGAGAGGTCTCTGGGAAGGCCGTGGGGCAGGAAGCACCAGAAGTCTGTCTCACCACCTGGACGACTGTTGCACTGGCAGAGTCTGTCTGATGTAACGGGAATCTGGTGTCTATTGAAGGCTTGCAACTTCCAGGAGAAGGCTTGGATGGTAAATTGCATTCAATCACGAGCAATTTCTGCTCTTAGCACAGTAGCAGCTACCCACTCCCTTCCCCCAGCCATGTGGCAGGCAGCTGTGCGTGTATTTCTGAAGCAGCTCACACATGGCTTGCAGGACGTAGAGTAGGCAGGAAGGACGCTGTCCTGCAAATACTGGGTCTCTGTGCTGTGATCCTTGTTTGCTGCTTCTGATCACAGAGGCACAGACAAAGCGGTGGGTGGCCATTATGACTGCTCTTGCCCCAGTGTTGCAAACCGTTCCTCTCTGGCTCAAGGGACATCCAGGAGATTCCAAGGGCCAGTTCCATTTCACTCCCCCTTTGTGTTTTTGCTTTTCCCCTTCAGGAGTCAGACATTAAAGACTAGGATATTCAAAAACAACAGCATATTCAGGGAACACTAGAAAGTGGCAGTGCATTCCCGAGGAAAGACTGAGAAAACACATAAGAAGACATGTTTACCCTGCAAAGCTAATCCTTGGCACAGAGAGGCTACAATTAAAAAAAATAAAAATAGCAAGCCCTAGGGAAAGAGGAGACTCTAATTTCCACAGTTGCCACATTATTAAATTCAAATGTCCAATGTTCAACAACAACAAAAAAATCCCAGGCATGCAAAAAAACAGGAAATTATGGCCATTCTAGGGAAAAAAGAAATTCAACAGAATCTGTCCCTGAAAAGACTTAACAGAAGAGACAAAGACTTCAAAATAATGCTCTTAATATTGTTCAAAGAACTGAAGGGGACATTCAGGAAGTCTAGGGAACTGTGTAAACAAAATGGAAACACCAATGAAGAGACAGAAAACATGCACAGAAACTATGTAGCTGAAAAGTACACTAACTGAAATGGAAACCGTGTGAGAAACATTCAAAGACAATGCTAGGCAGGCAGAAGAAAGAATCCGTGAACTTGAAGACAACACTGGACACGATCAAGGCCGAGAAACAGAAGGGGAAGAGATTGAAGAAAAGCGAGCAGAGCCCAGAAGAACTTTGGCACCTTCAGAAGGACCAACATACACATCGTGGGATCCCAGAAACAAAAGAGAGAGAGAAAGGGGCAGAGAGAATCCTTGAAGAAATAATGGCTGAGAACTTCCTAAATTTGAAGAAAGACATGAGTATAAACATCAGAGAAGCTCAGTGAACTCCAAGTAAGATGAACTCAAAGAAACCTGCACAAGACACATTATATTCCAACTTTCAGGAGCCAGCGACAAAACGTGAATCTTCACAGCGGCAAGAAGCAAGTAATCAACACAGGGCAAGGGCTCACCAGTAAGATTGTAAGCAGATTTCTCATCGGAAACTTGGAAGACATTGGGCTGACATGTCCAAAGTGCTACAAGGAAACTGCCACCAAGAAATCCTGTATCTGGCTAAACTGTTCTCCGTAAATAAGGGAGAAATCAAGATATTCTGAAAGAAACAAAACCCGGGGCAGCTTGTGACAACTAGACCTGCCCTACAGAAAAGTAAAGGTCAAGGTAGTCCACAAGGCGCAATGAAAGGTCAAAGACTAACTCAGAGCCACATGGAGAAATAAAGATTTCAATAAAGGTAAATACATGGACAATTCTACAAGCTGGTGAAGTTCGTAATCCAGGGACATAAGCTCAGCAAAAGATTGGGACCTAGCCTCACAGGGCTGGAGAATGCCTCCCCTCCCCCACACCTCACCACCACATTCCTAAAAGCTGTTTCCAGGAGTTTCTGCCGTCCCAGTGCATCATGCCTGGCTATCTAGAAAACAATCACGAGCCATACCAAAAGGCAAACCATACAGTCTGAAGGGACAGAGCAGGCATCAGAACCAGACTCCGATATGGTGGTACTGTTGGGAATTCTCAGACCAGGGAATTTAAAACAACCATGATTAATATGCTAAGGACTTTAATGGAAAAAGTAGACAATATGAGGATTGTAAGCGGAGAGATGGAAATTGTGAGAAAGGTTAAAAAGATCAAAAACAGAGATCAAAAACATTTTAACAAAACGAAGCATGCTTTTTGATGGGCTCAGTAGACTGGGCGTGGCTGAGGAAAGAATCTCTGAGTTGGGGACATGACCATAGAAGTTCCAAAACTGAAAATCAAAGATAAAAAAGGCTGAAAAAAAATACAAAAGAATATCAAGGGGGGGCTGGCTGGCTCATTAGGTAGAACTTACAACTCTTGATCTTGGGGTGGTGAGTTCAGGTCCCGTGTTGGGCATGGAGACTACTTTAAAAAAAAAGTACGAGGAAATAGTAGCACGTGCTGCTTTACAAAAGAATATCCCAGGACTGGGACAAAGTTGTAACGTATGTGTAATGGGAACACCGGGAGGAGAAGAAAGAGACAAAGGAACAGGCGCCATATTTGAAGCGATCATGACGGAAATTTGCCCACGTTGACGTCAGGCTCCAAACCACAGATCCAGGAAGCTCAGAAATCACCAGGGGGATAAATGTCCAAAAAAACTACACTTAGGCATATCACAATGAGGCAGAAATAAAGACTTTCTCAACACAAATTGAGGGGGTTTGTTGTAAGCAGACCCGCCTTGTAAGAAACGTTAAAGAAGTTTTTCAGGGAGAAGGAAAATGAAATGGGTCAGAGACTCAGATCCACAAAAAGAAAGGAAGAGCATCCAAGAAGGAATAAGTGAAGGTAAATATAAAAACCCTTATTTTCCTGGGGCGCCTGGGTGGCTCAGTCGGTTAGGCAGCTGACTTCAACCCACGTCATGGTCTCAAGGTTCGTGAGTGGGAGCCCCACCTCCGGCTCTCTGCTCTCGGCGCAGAGCCCGCTTGGGATTCTCCGTTCCCTCTCTCTCTGCCCCTCCCTGGCTTGCGCGCTCTGTCTCTCTCTCAAAAATAAATAAACATGAAAAGAATTTGTTTTTACTTTTATTTTTCGTATCCTTAATTGATGTAACAGATAACAGTTCAAAATAATAATAGCCACAATGTATTTGATTATGTTGTTTATGTATGGGTGTATAGTCGAGATATTCTTCCCGTGCAATCCAAGAATCCTGCTCCTTGATAGTCACTCACACGAACTGAAAATTTATGACCACACAGAAACCTGCATATGGATGTTTATAGCAGCTTTATTCATAATTATTAAAACTTGGAATCAACCAAGTTGGTGCATGGATGAATAAGCTACGGTCCATCCAAACAAGGGAATGTTACTCAGCATTAAGGAGAAATGAGCTATCGAGCCATGAAAAGACATGCAGGAAACCTACATGCCTACCACTAAGTGAGAGAAGCCAGTCTGAAAGGTTACACACCGTATGATTCCAGCTCTATGACATTCTGGAAAAGGCAACACTAGGGAGACAGTAAAAAGATAGTGGTTGTCAGGAGGCGTCTTGGTGAGGGGGGGATGAAGAGCAGAGCACAGAGAATTTTTAGGGCAGTGAAACTATTCTGCACAGTACTACAGGGGCGGAAACCTGTCGTCATACATTTGTGCAAATTCATAGGTTGTGTAATACTTCAGGTAAACTATGGACTTTGGGTGATTGTGATGTATCCGTGTAGATTCACCAGATGTAATGAATGTACCATCGTGATGGGAGAGGTGTAGAGTGGGGGAGGTTGGGGAACGCAGGGGTAGATGGGGAACATCTGTACATTCTACCCAATTTTTGCTGTGAACCTAAAACACAAAAAAATAGAGTTTATTAATTTAAAAACGTACATGGGGCGCCTGGGTGACTCAGTCGGTTGAGCATCCGACTTCAGGTCAAGTCATGATCTCATGGCTCATGAGTTCGAGCCCCGCCTTGGGCTCTGTGCTGACGGCTCAGAGCCTGGAGCCTGCTTCGGATTCTGTGTCTCCCTCTCTCTCTGCCCCTCCCCTGCTCATGCTCTGTCTCTGTCTCTCTCTCAAAAATAAATAAACATTCAAAAATTAAAAAAAAAAAATTAAAAATATACATAACGACGAGTAACAAAGACATGAGCAACATTGTTCTGTAATTATTGTTGTGGTGATTCCATTTTCGATTTTCCCTACAGGGAGTGAGGAAATGTTTCAGGCAGGTTAGTCAGTAAATTCCTAACCACCTTCTCATTTCCTCCGGAATTCCAAGAGGTGTTAGAACTCGTGTGTTGACAACAATGGTTTAGATTGGGAAAACCAAATGCAGCTCCAGGATTTAAATCCACTTTTAATCAGAGGAATAAACAGGGAGCACAGCATTAAAACAGGTAGCCCTGTAAGCACTTTAAATGCTGTTATGCAAACCTGCTATTGAGAAATCCAGCTCAAAGGAATCTAACACATGGGGAACATGATCTTGTCAAACTTGTCTTGTTCCTGTGGGTCCTGAATGTTCGACTCTAGAAATGCTGCACTTAATTCTAATCAAGATATTCAGGAAGACACAGGACACTCCCACCTTCCTTGGCTCCTTCACCCTTTCCACCCAAACAAGATGCATTCTGGACTCAGAATCGCATTGCCGCACACCCGAACACGCACGTGTTTGGAACGAAGAGTGGTTATTAATTTCCTCCAGTCTGTGACATTAAAAAAAATGTAACTCTGTGTGAGACCTTGAGGTTGCAGGAAAACACAATCGAGTTTTCACATGAAAAACCTAATTGAACCCAACTCAGTCCAGATTTTGGACGAAGGGGTGACTTCCAGGCTCCACCTGGAAGGGGCTGGGCCTCAAATTTGTAGGGCACCTTGTACAAGATGGAGAACAAGCTGAGTTTCCAAATCAAGCCAATGTGGGGAGTGGACAGGGGTACTACCGATAGGGACCATAGGAGTTCAGAGCCCCCTCGGACTCCCTGCAAGTATTGCCCTGGTTCCACCGCCACTTCTTTGAGCTCCTCTCTCAGCTCATACATATGAATGCTTTCTTCACCCTAGATGAACTAGATGAAGCCACTGGCATGTGTGTCTGATTCGATCTTGGCAGGAGATCCTATCAGGCCACCCGGTCTCTCCCTGAACTGGCTCTGGGCACGTCCTCCAGTGTCCTGCTGAAGGCTCCCTGCCCTCCGTCCTCAGTGAAACTAGAACTTTTCTAATGACAACAACTTCCAGTTACTACTGCCTATTACTATGCTACGTGCTTCATATCTATTAAACCAGTTATGATAACCCAAGAGGGCATTCCCATTCCCATAAGACAGATGAGGAAAAGAAAATGAGCAGGCAGAGGGATTTTTAAAAATCTGCTGAGAGGCGCCCGTGTGGCTCAGTCAGTTAAGCGTCCAACTTCAGCCCAGATCACGATCTCATGGTTCGGGAGTTCGAGCCCCGCGTCGGGCTCTGTGCTGACAGCTCGGAGTCTGGAGCCTGCTTCGGATTCTGTGTCTCCCTGTCTCTGCCCCTCCTCCACCCCTGCTCACACTCTGTCTCTCTCTCTCAAAAATAAACAAACAGACAAACAAATAAATAAATAAAAATCTGCTGAGAGGCTCCTAGGTGGCTCAGTCTGTTGAGTGTTCAACACTTGATATCTGCCCAAGTTGTGATCTCACAGCTGTGAGGTGGAGCCCCACGTCAGGCTCCAAGCTAAGCATGGAGACTGCTTAGGATTCTCTCTCTCTCCCCCTCCCTCTCTCTCTCCCTGTCTTTTTCTCTCTCAAAATAAATAAGTAAACATTCAAAATTATTTTAGGGGCACCTGGGTGGTGTAGTCGATCTTGACCTCGGCTCAGGTCCTGATCTCAGAGTTCGTAAGTTCAAGGCCCACGCTGGGCTCTGCGCTGATGGTGCAGAGCCTGCTTGGGATTCTGTCTCTCCTTCTCTCTGACCTCCCTGCTTGTGCTTGTGTGCGCTCTCTCTCTCTCTCTCTCTCTCTCAAAATAAATAAATAAACTTAAAAAAATTATTTTAATTATTTAAAAAAATAAAAATCTACCGAGACCCTAAAAGCCAGGATTGGAGGTTAGACCCATCCAGGAGGACTTCTTCTGCTCTGGGAGGGAGAAAGATAGTGGGGCAAAACCTCTTTATATCAGGGTTACCGTTGTATCTGTAGTAGTGTGTAATAGTGCGTCAGTACACGCGCACACGCACGAATGTGTGAGCACGCGCAGGGGTGTGTAGGCGTGTGAATGTATATGTAATGTGTACATTTCACCCTAATGTCTAAAAACTGGTGAGATTCCTGGGGAACCTGATTGGGGTTTTTGTTTTTAAGTTTTTAATTGTAATTCCCGTTACTTAACGCGCCAGGTGAGAGGAGTTGCAGGTGTACGATAGAGCGACTCAGCCCATCCACACAGCACCCGGTGCTCCTCACGACAGGTGCACTCCCTGAGTGCGAGTCATTTTGAAATGGGTGGAAATGCTAAATTTCAAAAGCTGTTTCCTGAATGACAAATGCCAGTTGCCCATCTCAACCGGTGGGGCAGGACTGGTTGGCACTCGGGCCTCGGGTGATCTCCAGACATGTCCGTGTGACGGAAGCGTCCCCGGGGCTCCCCTCCAGAACGGTCTGCCTGCACAGGGACGTAGCCCCGGACAGACGGACACACGCAATCCCCAGGCCTTTCTCTTGGGCTCGCTCACTGCAGCTGTTCCAGTGCATTTATGAAGTTTCCCGTGAGCAGTTTCTTTGTTCCCTTCGACTCCTCTGACCTCGTGTCAACTCTTCATTTTCAACTTTCCTAGGACATCGGATTCTGTCTTGTCTTGTTTTGGAAATGCCACTGTGACTACATTCTGTCCCCTTTGGAAGAACCGAGCAGCGTCCACACTGGAAAAGCAGGTACGATTCTGTTCTTGCAGGAGGTGATGCCGGACCCGGGTCGGCCTGATTCAGCAGCAGCAGCCCCCCTGGACCCCACCTCACATGCAGGAGGAAAATCCTAGTCCCGCCGCCTTGGTGAGCCCCCCATCACCCCAGCGTGTCAGGGCCCAACGCTCAGGTCTGGAGCTCCCTCCGATGCCATGGCCGGCGCATTCACAGGCCACACCGGGGTCACTGGGAACCCCATTTGGCTCAGGGAACCTTCGAGAGGGATTAGGCACTGGGATTCTTTTCCACATTCCAGATACTTATTTGATACGGCCTGGAGCCCTTTGTAGGTAACTCATCAGGCGCACAATGGCAGTATTTAAAGGTCACTGATTAAAAGAAGACTTTTGCTGAAAAGCAATGCTCTCATTTGAGGGAACAATTGTATTCTGCCCATTACAGGGAAGAGAGAGAGAGATTTGCCAAGGACCCGGGACTTCTGGCCCGGGGACAGCACAGGGGTCTCGAACCAGGCCGGCCTCTGCCCCAGGGTTCCCCAGAGCTGCCCTGTCCATCGGTGCCTCCTCTGCGGAGGACCGGAGAAAACCCATCGTCTGTGACAGGGCCCCCAGAGCATAGTGACAGGTTAGGGGGGCTGGCTCACAGGGCTAATTTCTCACTGCTTCTCTGTGCCTCGCTGGGTCACAGCAGAACCTCAGGACCAGCAAGCCCTAGAAGGAAAGGCGATTGCATAACAGCACCATGTAAACACAGTGAAACAAAACCTCTCTTCGTAAAACCCAGAGCGGCTCCTCTCTCACAACAGGGTTGTGCTCTCTCTCTCTCTCTCTCCCTCTCTCCCTAGCTGGGTGACTTTCAGCAAGTCACTTTATCCCTGTCCTTCTGGGGCTGAGTTGTTTCTTCTGACAAATGACTGAACTGGAACTCGAATGCCCTTCACGCCCTGAAGTCTCAGGTGCATTCGGGGCCCCGGGCGAGAGCAGTACCGTATGCTAGGTGCTTATGGACACACTTGACCTAGTTCAACCCTATTTCGTGAGGTGGATATTAGGACCCCCATTACACAGATGAGAACACAGAGGTTTAGAGGGGTTACATAAGTTAACAAGGGTCCTAGAGCTGGTGAAGCGATGGGGCGTGGGTCCAAACCTTGAAACCCATGCTTTTGATGAGTCTATGCTGAGAGCCGGTGGCTGTGCCAGATGAGTAACGGGCATGGCTGGACAGTCCCTGTCAGGGCCTGGCCACCGTTGTCAGCACTTGGCGTGTGCCGGCCTGCCTGACTCTCACAACGCCTCGGCCCCTTTTGCAATTGAGGGAACTGGGGCCCAGAGCGGTTAAGCAACCCGCCCAAGGTCACAGAGCCAGTACGTGTAGGAGGGATATCCATAAGATATCCATAGAAACGTGTTTCCCCTTCTTTATGATAAACTATGAGCACAGAGCACTGCAGGTCGGGTTTATTAGTAAAACATACTAGTTTCTAGAACGATCAGTTTAGGCCTTCTTTAAGGGGAGTCTCTTAGTCATGTTAATCTGGACTTTTTTTTAAATGTTTCCTTAGTTTTGAGAATGAGAGAGACATAGTGCAAATGGGGGAGGGGCAGAGAGAGAGGGAGACCCAGAATCCGAAGCAGGCTCCAGGCTCCGAGCCGTCAGCACAGAGCCCGACGAGGGGCTCGAACTCACGAACTGGGAGATCGTGACCTGAGCTGAAGTCGGACGCTCAACCGACTGAGCCCCTCAGGCCCCCCAACCCCTGGACTTTTTAAAAATGGGTAACTGCTGTTATCCCAAACTTCAAAAGATGGAAAGGATTCTGAATCCTTATAAATCGCTTCTTTGTAGTATCCTGAGCTGAAACTTACAAAGTTCGCCGAGCATAAAATAAACTCCTGTTTAAGCAAAACGGAACTTACGGTATGGGCAATTTAAGATCACCCTGTTGAAGTTTGAGGGATTGAGATACAGAATAACTTTTTAAAAATGCCTTCAGTGTAGGCAGAGCACCAGCATAAGGAGGTATGGGCGAAGTTGAGGGAGCAAACCCACCGTTTGGCTATTTACTATTGAGTGTCTGTTATTAGATGCCTGTGGACATGGTGACAAAGATCCTGTCCCAGCTCACCACTTTGGAGTGTGGAGGGGACAGACAGTATCCCACACGTGCACACACAGCACTGCAGTTTTATTACACGAAACCGAGAGGGGCCGAGTTCTAAGACAGCAGGTAACTCGGAGCGGGCAGCTCCCTGAGAAAGCGGTGTCTGAGCTGATATCTGAAGTGTGCGTATTTCAGATGTCGGCTGGGAGAAGAGAGGATTCTGGATACAGAGTGTACCTCCCCGGTACGTGTGCCAAGATGCACAGACAGGAGGAAAGGAGACGAGAGGCTGGTGGGGTTGGGGCTCAGGGCACAGGCGTAGTTAAGGACTTGGGCTGATCTCATGGGGCTACGGTGCGTCCGATTCCAGCCCCGCCCCCTTTCCTGAAAACAGAACTCCAGCGAATTCAGGCAGTGGGCAGAGACCCCTCGATCACAGTGAGGACAGACCCAGCCCACAGACCTGCAAGATGAATCGTAATCGGTTGGCTAATTCTAGTAACTAGTAATTTCCTAGTCACGGGTCAGGGGTGGGCATATGGCCGGTGCCATATAAAGGGAAGGATGCTGGAGAAGTCCCGGGAAAAAGCAGGTTTCCAGACAAAACTTCAAACCTCAAGAGAAGAGGACTTTTTGCCCTGCCTCGCTCATCCTGACTGCACGTGATTGCGTGGCATTGTGGCCATCTGGAATTGGGGACAGTCCTCATGACGCAAGGCCACCGTGCTGAGGATGGCCTAGTGGAAACTAGAAAGAGTCTGGGTCCTAGACGTGGCCGAGCCGCTGATCGAAATCTGGAACTTGCCTCCGCCAGCTTCCTGGTGTGTGGGGTCACTGAGCACCTCCGTAGAAGTCACATGTAGTCTCTTACAGCCGAGGCAACCCAGACTGACTTACACGGGAAGGCTTTGTCCCGGCTCGCGTTGTGAACCCCGGCTCTCCACCGGCTCCCCCAGCTTCTCCGTGTTGACCGATTTGGTAAGCTCCTTTTGAGTGTTTTCATGGCCAAATGACTTTCAATGTCGTTCACCGCTAAGCCAAACAATGATTTCTTTCTGTAACGTTTTGCTTCTGGGGTTAATTGCCTCTTTTTCTTCCTTTGCTTGGTGGTGGGCCCACCCAGGCCCTTTCCCCTGATCCAGCGTGACCCGGTCACACAGCAGGCCTGTCCCCAGGCTGCCGCCCCGCACCTCCTCCCCTTCTTGTCTGAGGGAGCCGTCCCACGCCGGCCTCGTTCCTGTTTGCTCCTTCCTTGGGGGGCTGCGTGTCACCGGGAATGTCTCCAGGACGCCAGCCTCAGCAGATCGGGGGGCTGCGGGGCACAGGCTTTGTACCTCTCTCCGCGTCTACACCCATTCCCTCCGGCTTCGGAATCTCTTCTGGCCACTAGACCGTCAGCTTTACATCTCTGTTCCCGGCCTCTCCTCCGAACATCCACCTGCCCCTGGCACATCTCCGCGTGGCTGTCTGACGTCCACCCCCCAACTCGCTCTTTTTCCATCTTCCCCATCATAGAAAACGGGATGCCATTCACTCCGTGGTTCGGGCGAAAGACCTCGGGGCGTCCCTGATCCCCTTTCTGTCCTCCCACAGCGGCGAACCCCGACAGCTCTACCTTCCAGTGGTGTGTCCGGCAGGGCGGCTCCCCTCCTCGCTGCCCCCCTGCTGCCTGGGGATGAGCAGCCGCCGCCCTCGCCCCACATCAGCCACACTCCGGGGTTTCCTGAACCCTCCAGGCATTTGCCCTCACTTTGTCCTCCCGTGGCCTCCCTCACTCACAAAACACTCACGGCTTTCATTCCCTGCCTTCATTGAGTTCTGTCCAAATGCTACATCTTCAGAGAGGCCTGCCCTGTCCACTCTCTCTAATGCTTTATCTCCATTTCCCTCCATAGTTCTCTTTTCTACACAGCGTTTCTGACATTAAGCCACATCTCTAGGTGTGTCCGTTCATTGTCTGTCCACCTGCTACAGCCAACGCTCTAGGAGGCCAGGATGTCACTGTTGTTGGTAGTTCTGTATCTCCAGTGCCTGAGGGAGGGCTCGGTGAGTATCTGTTGATGAAGGGATGGATGGATGGATGGATGCATGGAGGGAATTCTACGTCTAGAATTTAAAATCATTAACATTCCCAGACATGAGCACTGAAATTCAAGTGGACACCGCTGGTCTGATGGGCTGCATTAGCACAGATAAAATTAGTGGACTAGAATGCCAACATCAGAAACTTTACCAAAAAACACGGCGCCCGGGTGGCTCAGTCGGTTGGCCGTCTGACTTGATTTCGGTCATGATTCCATGGTGGTGAGATCGAGCCCCATGTCGGGCTCCGTGCTGAGTTGGAGCCTGCTTGGGATTCTCTTTATCTCCCTCCCCCTCTCTCTGCCCCTCCGCCCTGTTTCTTTCAAAAGAAATACAAACTTTAAATCAAAAGAGAGAAATTTTACCAAAATGAATCATGAAAGAACAAAAATCAGAAATTTTGAAAACAATTAATTTATATAAAAGAAAAACGTATACATATAAAGAAAAAGCAGGGCTTTTTGTTTTTTTTTTTTTTTTTTTTTATTGTGGTAAAACACACCTACATAACAAAATTTACTATTTTAACCACATTTGAGTTTATGATTCAGATCCTTCCATGTGCTTTTGACTGTTTGTGTATTTTCTTTGGAAAAATGTCTGTTCAGATCCTTTGCCCATTTTTTATGTGGACTGTTTGGGTTTCTGTTATCGAGTTGCCGGATTTCTTTACGTATCCTGGATATTAAGCTCTTATCGGATGTATAGTTTGCAAATATTTTCGACCAGAAATGGGAGCTTTTGAACGTTTATTTATTTTTGGGACAGAGAGAGACAGAGCATGAACGGGGGAGGGGCAGAGAGAGAGGGAGACACAGAATCGGAAACAGGCTCCAGGCTCCGAGCCATCCGCCCAGAGCCCGACGCGGGGCTCGAACTCCCGGACCGCGAGATCGTGACCTGGCTGAAGTCGGACGCTTAACCGACTGCGCCACCCAGGCGCCCCAGAAATGGGAGCTTTTGAAAGAGAGATCATAAATAACGTGGAAGAAATGGTCAAAGAAATAATCAAGAAGTTGTTCTAGGACCGAGGAAAGACACACTTCTTCAGCTCGAGAGGACCCACCTAGTGCCCGCAGAAGAACTGAAAAGTGTTTCACGTTACTACATATAATACCTAAGTCTGTGTGCTGTGTCTGCTCCAGACTGTGGGTAGTGATGCCCTCAGCAGAGACTGCCTGGGATACTCACCTGAGCCCCGCCCCCCCCCCCGACACTTCCCTGGGCAGAGCCAATGTTGTGGCTCGTGCTGCCCTTGTGGCTCTTATTATGATTGCAGGATGGCCCTCAGTGACATCCATCGGGAAACTTCAGGGAACAAGATTTATTACTCACAGGTCAGGAAGGGTAGAGATCACAAGGAGAGAGAGAGAGAGAGAGAGAGAGAGAGAGAGAGGACAGGGGTGGGGAGCAGAGAGAGAGAAAGAGAGAGAACCCCAAGCAGGCTCCATGCTGTCAGCACAGACCCCAACGCAGGGCTTGATCCCACAAACAGATCAGGACCTGAGCCGAAATCCAAAGTCAGACACTCCACTGACTGAGCCGCTCAGGCGCCCCTGGAATGGGTGTCTTTTGAAATGGACGCCTCAGCAATCAAAAGCTTAATGTTAGGCACTTACATGATACTATGTGCATAGGTACGTGCTAGATTATACAGCTCTATAATATTGGGTATACAACTCTATTATACAATATTGTATACAACATTATACAATAATTATATAATATTATGCAATACTGATTTGGTAGTCGAATCAGGAAGGAAAGGTGGTGGTTGTGTAATGAAGGATCCCAAGACGAGATCATCCTGGGTTATCCAGATGGGCCCTAAATCCAATGGCAAGTGTCCTTATAAGAAGCACGGAGGAGACACGTGGAAAGAGGAGAAGGTCACGTGAAAGCGGAGGCAGAGACCGGAGCAAAGCAGCCACCAGCCAAGGGACACAGGGAGCCACCAGAACTAGCAAGAGCAAGGAAGGATTCTCCCCTAGAGCTTTCTGAGGGAGTGCAGTCCTACAGACCCTTGACTTTGCACTTCTGACCTCCAGGACTATAAGAGAATACGTTTCTCTCGTTTTAAGCAACCCAGTTTATGGTAATCTGTTACGGCCGCCCTAGAAAACTAATACAGATCTTGGTCCTGGGAAGCCGAGTGCTGCTGTGCCAAATACCTCCAAGTGTGGACGTGGCTTTGGAATTAGGCGAGGGTAGAAGTTGGAAGAATTTTGAGCTGCATGAGAGATACAGCCTAGACTCCCCTGAAGAGACTATTAGTAAAAATAGAGACTTTAAAGGCGATCGGGTGAGGGCTCCGAAGGAAATGAAGAGCGTGGGGAGAGAAGGTTTCTGTCACCTCCGAGAAGGCGTAGCTCGTCATTAGCAGAATGGTGGTAAACACGGACGTTACGGGCATGTCTGCCGAAGTCTCAGAAGGAAATGACGAGCATGGTATTGGAAGCTGGAGGAAAGGTGAGCCTCTCCTCGCGGTAGGCCGGCAAAGAACTTGGCTGACTCGTGTCCTGTAGTCGTGTGGAAAGCAGACCTTGTAAGTGACGCACCTGAACAATTAGCGGAGATTTCTCAGCAAAGCGTTGAAGGTGCAGATTGGTCCCTCCTTGCTGATTATAAGAAAATGGGAGAGGAAAGAGGTAAGTCGAGGAAGGCACCGTTAAGCAAAAACAAAACCAGTGTTTGATGATTCAGGAGATTCTTGGCTTATCCACATTGCAAAGGATGAAAAATGAGTTGCTTCACTGTTTTTTGTCTATCTTTCAATTTTTTTAATGTTTATTTTTGAGAGAGAGAGGGGGGAGAGAGAGAGAGAGAGAGAGAGAGAGAGAGAGAGAGAGAGAGAGCGAGCAGGGGAGGGGCAGAGAGAGAGGGAGACACAGAATCTGGAGCAGGTTCCAGGCTCCAAACCGTCAACACAGAGCCTGACGCGGGGCTCGAACGCATGAACCGCGAGATCGTAACCTGAGCCAAAGTTGGACACTTAACCAACTGAGCTACCCAGGCGCCCCAAGAGTAGCTTTCCTGTTGGGGAAGTGTGCTCAAGAGAGAGGGCCAGGGATAAGGCCAGACAACCTTTTGCTGAAGAGGTAAGCAGGGGACTCACGGATCCACTCAATCACCTCAGCAGAGCCAGGAACAGACGTGGGGTTTGCCAGAAGGATCTGTGGGGGACCCTCTTGCCTACTGGCATGAATCCTCATGACAGACCTGGGAGACCCACAAAGTTTTTGAGAATGTTGTGTCAGCGGGACACCGCCAGCTTGGCCTGAGGGACAGAGACGGGACAAAGTAAAAGAGGGCTGTCAGATTTCCAGAATTCTGTAGCCAGAAAGTGGGCTGATCGAGCCACTCAGTTCTATGCTGCCCTTTCAGAGAAAGCAAGAATGACTCTGGGGGCAGAGCCGTGAAGCTGGAGGTAGGAGGGGTGGGAGCAGAGGCTCAGCGAGCTGCTGGGGCACGGAGGCCGGAGCTGTGGGCCCAGACAGTGCAGCTTCAAGCCACGGAGACCGTTCTCAGACCTTGAAACCAAATGTAACTGGTTCTGCTGCAGCGTTCTTAACCTGCTTGGGACTGGTGACCTCTTTGCTCCTTCCATTTTCTCCCTTTTGGAATGGGAATACCTATCCCATACCTGTCTCACCATTGCATTTTGTACGTGATCTTCGAGTTTCATTGGCCAATACATCGAGAAGAACTTTGTCCCTGGATGCATCGGGCCGGCACTCACCCATCTCTGATTCTGATGATTAAGATGATGATATTTGGGACTTTCTGAGCTCGTGATATGTAAATGTGGGTTAAGGTTTTGAAACCGTTGGATGGGGCGAATTGTATTTTGCATGTGGGACAGACGTGAATTGGGTGGCCAGAGGTTAGACTATAGTGGGTTGAGTGGTGCCCCCCCACCCCGAAAAAGACATGTCCACATCCTAAATCCTGGGACCTGTGAGTATGGCCTTATTTAGAAAAAGTTTCCTTGCAGATGTGACTACGTTAAGGCCCTTGAGATGAGATCATCGTGGGTCACCACGGTTGGTCCTTAGTCCAATGACAGATGTCTGTTACCAGGCACATGGAGGACAGACGGAGAAGAGAAGGCCATGCGAAGACAGAGGCAGATTGTGGTTATGCAGCCATGAGCTAAGGGAGAGCCACAGAAGCCGGACGAGACGGGGAAGGATTCCTCCTGTTGTAGCAGCTAACTCCCACATAACAAACACTCCCAAAGCAGCGGCTTGCAACCGAGGGGGTGGGAGAAGTTCGGGGCCCCTCGGCCGTCTCTTTCTATCTCTATGTGGTCCCCACGCGAGCTCTCTGCATGCCAGCTGAATCCTTTGTGGAAGCCACCACAAAGATCTGCCCAGCCTCACGGGAGGAATCGTAGACTCTCCCTCTTAATGGGTGTATCCAAGAATTTGCAGATGGCACTACCAACTCAATCCAGCAGAGACGGTGAAGTCGACCGCTCAGCGCTCAGCATTACCTTGCTACGGGGGACGAGGAAGCTGCAACGTGTACATCCCAGCCACCGCGAATCATCTACCCAGTTAAGGGCTGGCTGCCTGGGAAAATCTATGTGCCCGGATCCTTCCAGTTTTCCATGAGAGCAGGAAACAGGAGGACCTCCACCGTCAGCAGGGTTTCGGTAGCCTGAGGGTGCAGGTGCTGGCTGTTGGGAATAAAAGCCCCTGCGGAGGCAGCGGGCACATGTACAGTACTGGGTCCCAGGGGATGTTGGCAGAGCACCTCCCTCATCAGGCACGTAGTGCCCATTCCACGTGGAAATGTAGTGCACGGGGCTGGTGCCAGCTCACGGTATTGGGGAGAGTCAGGATTACTCAAATAAGTGGCCTTGGGGAAATCTGTTATTCCTTTGGGAAAGAATAATTACAAGACCCGTACCTCTCGTCATACAAAAATACAATTTTCAGAGGAATCAAAGAGCTAACTGTCAACAACAAACGGACGCAAGCATGGGAGGGAAGCGTAGGTGTGGTGGAGATGGCCCTTCTAGAAAAGCGAGATCCAAATCCAGAGGCAATAAAGGAACAGACTGCCACATTACATACAACCTAAAATGTAGCTATGACAGAGGACAACAAACAGCTGGAAAGAAGTGGGGCAAAAATGTCACATATGAAAGAGGAAGATAGAAGATCCTCAGAATGTAGAAAGAGCTCTTGTAAATCCGTAAGAACATGAAAGATAACCTATAAAAAAAGTGGGCAAAGAATATGAATTGGTGACTGAGAGGCTACAAATGTCAATAAAAAGTTGTTCAACCTCATGAATAACCAGAAGCATAAACAATAAAACTCAGTGAGGTACCATTTTATCTCCATTAAATTGGCAAAAGTCTTAAAAAGATTGATTATAGCCATCATGAGCCTGAGTGTGACTACACTTGGGAACAGTTTAAATTGGTCGAGCCATCCTGGACAACAGCTTGGTGGTAGTTACCAGAGCTAATACTGTTGCGCACTCTAAAATTCCACTTTGAGAAAGCGCTTCAGGAATATTCCCACAGAAACAGGAAGATGTAGACTGCAGCACTGTTGGTGACAGAGGGAAAAGTGGAAAACAACCTAAGTGTTTACCAACAGGAAAATATTTAAATAAAATGGAACAAGAAATATGTATATACAACACGTCATTCCAAGAAATAGTCTTCTTCGTTAACAATATAAGATGTATAGACGCATGGAAAAAAACATTGCAAGAAAAAAAGAAGAGAAAAAAAGCAAAAGCAAGCTGTAGATCAATATTGTCCCCAGGGTCCCAAGAAATCCAAACCAAGTAAGTATACGCACACCATGTTTGCAGGTGCCTACGAAGGTTCTAGATTTCACACCAAACTGCTATAGGGCTTAATACACGCCAAGCGTTTCGTCTATGCAGGACACATGGTAAGGGCTGTGTTAGAGGTGGCCATTTGCATTTATATTTCTGTAAATATAATGCATTCCTGGGTTACTTGTGTGATTTATAAGAGGACTCCTGTGATTGCATAACACTGCCTGCCCAGGGCAAGGCCATTTATTATTAGTCCCTCCCTCCCGAGAGCCCCGGCACGGGGTGTGCCACCTCACAGCCACAGGGGAACACCTGTCACAAAAGCCATCCCGCTGTTCCCACCCCTCTAGGCCGCCAGGCGAGACCCCAAGGTCTCCACCCACCGCCTTAAGCCCCGACCTCTCGCTTTCCTCCAGTGCGCAAGCGCCAGGAGGCGTGCCCAGCGCTTGCCAGCCCCGCCCCCAGGAGCGAAACGTCACTGAGCTGCGCCGCGCTCTGACGTACCTGAGACCCGCCTTCCGGAAGGAGGCCCCAGCGGCTGACTATGGCGACCGCCGCGGAGCAGTGGGTACTGGTGGAGATGGTCCAGGCGCTCTACGAGGTGAGCTTGGCGGCCCGAGCGGCCCAGGACCACACCCGGCCCTGGAGGGGTGGGACGGCTCCTGTGGGTTTGTGGTCTGAGTCCCGGGCAGGGTTGGCTGGGTCACGCCCGGACCTTCGTCGTCCCTCGCGGGGGAGGCACGGGCGGGAGCGGGAACCAAGGGTCTCCGTCCGGGCACGGGAAAGGAACAGGTGGGAGGGGGCGCTGGAGCGAGGCTGGTCCTCAGAAACCAGAGTTGGGACTGATGGTGAAACAGGGTGGTGAAAATGGAGTGGGAGATCTCAGCCTGGGAAGGTCCTAGGGGTTTCAAGTCCTCGGGACTGTGGATCAGGTAATAGGGGAACGAATTACGGTAGAAAGGAGTTCGTTTTTGTCGGGGCGAGGGTTTAGGAAAGCCGAATGATTTAGGAATTAGGAATATGAAATAGTTTGTCATTCTTCCACATGCGTCTCATTTTCTGTCTTGTAAAGATAGAACACTTTTTAGAGATTTTTAAAGGCGGAACAATTACGAGTGCTTTGAAAGGCTGTTTCACGTGTGTCAGGTGATAGCTATGATAGCAGAACTTAAGTCTTAGAGAATGTTCGTTCACTTGACATGTGTTTACTGAGCTTCGATAACCCGTCCGGTAGAACTTTCTGCATGTTGTGTATCTGAGCTATTCAGTGTAGCAGCCACTAACCACAGGTGGCAGTTAGGCATTTGGAATGTGTCAAGTGCAAGTGAGGAACTAAGTATTTCATTTCATTTCATTTAGATGTATATTTACATAGTTACGTGGTGACTAGAGGCCAAGGTATTGGGACAGCACACATCTAGACACTAGGGATAGTGCAGTGAACAAACATGCAAAAATTCCTGTGCTTATATAGGTATTTGTTTAAAGCAAATACCAATTTTCTTTTGATGATTTGTTAAAAATTTAACATAGTACTGCCAGGGGAGACCATGGTGTCTTCCACTAAAGAACTTACCAGGGCTTCCTGAAAAACAGTTGACCGAACAGGTGTGGTGTAAGTGATGACTGATACTAAGCTAATTACAGTGACTAAGAGAAGAGCCACTGAAATTGAATTTTTTAAAAAATGAATAATTTTCTGTTGTATGTTGTTGCTTCTTTTTTGAAGGGTGCATAACTGACCAAGACTCGGGTGTCCTCTTGGATGTAACGTTTCCAGGAAAAGAAGCTGCATTTGTGATTTTGATTAATTCACTAGACAATTGGTATCTCAGTTTTTCTTAGGATGGTTTCTTTCTGGAGTGGGATGCTTCGTGATTTAGGCAGATGTTTGCCTACTGGAATATAATTATTGAGAAAAGCAAAACAAAGAAGTAATAGTGTATGTAACCTTTGTACGTAGTCAGAAAGATATTTGCACATTGACTTAGGAGTTCATCTCTGAATTTGCAGTTTTCCTGTTGCCATATTCTGAATTTTTTTAAAGTATGGTAAATCATCTTCGCTTTCTTTCTGTCTGATGTTTCAAAATAGTTTGTATTTACATTTCTGACTGTCTCTTTTAAGTGGTTTTTTCCAATGACGGCCTGTTGGAGTAGATCACTCTGTAACTGACTGAGGGTTAGTTGCTATCTGGAGTCTTCCACGTGTACTTACCGTGTCCAGTTGTGCAAAACATAAAAGTCAGCTGTACATCTTGGGAATGTGCACTTGAAGACGTGGCATGGATAATTTCAGTAAGGTGTCTATATGCCTGTTGACATGAAACACACTGCATACTTGTGGGGAACTACTGCAGAAAAAAGACCTGACGTTCCTTTAGTCATTTATACAGTCTTTTTTTTGTTTGTTTTTTTCCCCAGCCATGTTCCCAGAAGGATTTAAGGAGGCTTATTAGAGGCTTATCAGATAGAGAGAATAGAGTGAGATGTGCAAAACTCTAAGAATTGTGGAAACTGATTTCCACGTAACTCTTTTGACTAATCTGGGGTAGACGAGGGTGGTAGCAGACGGGTGAAGCTATGAAGCGTTCATTACTGTCCTTTCCCACCAATAGGAAGGCACCTCGTCTGACGGATCTGATAGTTGATATTGTTTGACCTGTTGGGATTCTGCATAAGCTTTTATTTTAAAAATTAAATTCCTTTCCTACAGAGGTTTTAAAGCTGCACTATTAAAGATTTATCACGTGAAGGAGAAATTACCAACTGTTAGAAGTGGGGATGGGGTGCCTGGGTGGCTCAGTCAGTTGAGCGTCTGACTTCGGCTCAGGTCATGATCTCACGGTTTGTGGGTTTTAGCCCCACATCAGGCTCTGTGCTGACAGCTCAGAGCCTGGAGCCTGCTTCCGATTCTGTGTTTCCTTCTCTCTCTGCCCCTCCCCCACTCACACTCTCTCTCGGTCTTAAAAAATAAAATAAAAGATTTAAAAAAAAAAGAAATGGGGAAAGGAATGAGTGGAAATGAAAGGAGTTTGAAAATAAATCTTAAGAAATAATAGGTTAAAGGTCATGGGAGGCAATACATACAGGTGCATTACATTTTATGTGCAGATTTTGGAAGGGTTCACTTCATTTCTTTTTTGGTTTTTGACTCACTCTTAGGCTCCTGCTTACCATCTTATTTTGGAAGGAATTCTAATTCTCTGGATAATCAGACTTCTCTTCTCTAAAACTTACAAGTTACAAGAACGATCTGATCTTACAGTCAAGGTAAGAAATTAAATTTCTTTTATTATTCACTGTATGATTATAGTGGCTACATCTTTCCAAAAAGTACTTGTGGCGACTGAACTAGGTATGTTAAAATGTTTTCTGTTATGTAAACAAATCAAAGACAATGAAACCTCAGGGTACCAAAATACAGGGAAGCCAGGAATAAAGTCGACACCGAGAGGAATACCACGTCAGAGACCTCTGCACGTCAGAGACCTCTGCACGTGGCTAGAGGCCAGCAGCAGTCTTAGGAATAGATGGTAGAAGGGAAGCTTCTGGATTTCGATTGTCGATGTGCAGGATTACATGAGTTGCTCAGGAAAACCACCATAGTTTCTGAAACCTGAATGAAAGTTTTCCCTGTGTTCTTCCTAAAGGAAATTTGGGGTTGAAAAGAATCTTCCCACCTCCCTACCCCAAACTCAGTTTTGATGCCTTCTCTGGTACGGGGCCCAGCTCAAGGCCTACCTGGGTGAACCTTAGGAAACAGAAGCGTCTAGAGGCCACGAGGAGTTCCGTGAGCCGGAGGGATGAGGGCGCTTGTGAACAGGAAGTGCATCCTGGTCACTCGGTAGGAGCACTCAGGAACTGTGCCCCAGTGCAAGAGGGAAGAGCGGTTGTGACTGTGGTGTGGTCTCTGTCGCTCAGGTTGTTTCCCCGCCCGGCCCCTGTAGCACCTTGCCCGAATGCTTATAAAAAGCTCAACAGCTTGGGCTCACCCGGCAGCACTGAGTACAGCACGGAGACCGAGCCGTCCCAGGAACAGGTGCTGGGGAACAGAATGAACGCAGCGGCGTGGCCATTGCTTCCCCGGTTGCACTCCGTGGCTGCGGTCGTCCTGGTCGTTAATATTAATCGTGGGGGGGGGGGGGGGTGTCAGGCCGTGTCCCCCCGGGGACGTGCAGCAGATGGTCCCCGGGCCATCGGAACGTTTTGTTCTGAGGGCAAAAACGTTTTGGAGGCCTGACTAAAGCAGAGTAGGAGAGATCTCATTGCGTGATTTTGCATAACCTTTTCTAGGCCAGTGGATCTTTGAACCTGTGTTTGGAGACGTATGCTAACCTTGACCAGAGATGCCCGCCCTCCCCCGCTCTTGTCCTGACTACCTGTGGGATTAGCATGCCAGGGATCGCTCTGGACAGCATTGCAGGAAGACTGGGCCATCCAGGGCAGAGGTCCTTGGCGTTTCAGAACTCCTCAGGAGTGATCGGGTGGCCGTGCAGCTGGTTTCTAGCTCGGCTTTTTAAGGGGTGGATCATTCGTAGTCTTTTGAGTTTTCATTTCTACACATGGCAATCCATGCACATAGACATTTTTTTAAAGAATGACCAACCGTGATTTTAGGGCAGTCCTCTGAAAGCCAAACTCAGCAAGATCCGGTAACCATGGCCATCTCCCCCTGAAAGCCAGGGAAGAACACAAACTGTGACCATGGCAGTGGTGCTTGTAAAGCTTCCCTTCTGGCATCACAGACGCAGTGCCCGGGTCTGGGCTCTGTAGACCTGCAATCTCTCGCACACGAGGGGATCGCTGGCCGCTTCTAACACCCGTCTCCACGGCCGCAGGTGGCCTCGGGGCTGCCGCTCTCTGCCGCGCGGTCGTCGGCAGAAGCAGATGAGGAATTTATTGGTTGATTTGTAGCAGAAATCTGGGGACGGAACGGTCGCCGTCCCGTGACTAGACCCTGCTGTATTTTAACTCCTTTCCTCCCGTAGGAAAAGGAGGAGCTGATTGAAGAGTGGCAGCCAGAACCTCTTGTCCCTCCCGTCTCCGGAGACCATCCTGCTCTCAACTACAACGTCGTTTCGGGGTAAATTGGTTCACTCCTCCATGGACTTGCACTTGGTCTCCCGTGGGTATACTCGCCAAAGCACACACTGGTTTGTGTAGTATTTCTTTTTTAACAGAAATAAAACATTCAGAAATTTCCGGAGATCGGAAACGCTCTGCTTTAGATCCCAGTATATAACTCTGTTCTAAGGACAGTGTGGTCGTTGTTTATAGTCTCCGATTTGGGCATTGCAGTTCGTCCTTTCTTCTGTTAAAAAAAAAAAAAAATGCTTTTTTGGGAACAATACATGCTCACAATAATACGTCCAATAGCGAGACATGCTTAAAATGAAAAGCAGCGCTCCTGCTTTCCTCACTGTGGTTGTTTTTGAGTCTAGATCTGGGTGGGTACCTTCGTGAGTGGGTATTAGCGGCGTGCGCTCACTGCCGTTGACTCGTCAGCTGCGGGCGACACTGACTCCCAGTCCCAGCTCTGACCCTTGAGCCTCCTTGCGCCGCCTCCCTCCCTGCTTCCAGGGTCTTTTCCAGCTTTGACTCGGCTTCCCCTGTTGCATATCTTTCTTGCCGGATCTGCTTTCTTCAGCTAAGAAGTGTTTTAAGTTTACAGAAAATACCTGACGCAAGCATACCCACCGCCCAGAATCAATAGGCATGAACATTTTGCTGTCTTCAAATCTACCTTAAAAAAGAAAGAAAACATTTCAGTTACTGCTAAAGAAACCCCTTCCCATCTACCACATTCTGTATCCCCCACACAGGATAACCATTGCCTTGAAGTTGGTGGATGTCTCTCCTTTGCTTATTTTTATAGTTTTAACACGTCTGCCTGATGCCAGGAGATGATTCAGTAGTTTGTCTATAAAACTGTGATGCAGGGTGTCTCCTGAGTGTGTATCCTTCCACTTCTGGTCTGATCTTAGGGAGTCTTGTATTCTTCATGTCATGGTTTCTTTGGTCCTACAGAATTTTTACGTGTTCTCACCTCACACTTACTCATCGTTAATGCTGTGGTGAAGTCCTTCCCCCACCCAGAGGCTGAATTTGCCTGTTTCTGTATGGTGGTCAGCTAGCTATCCCAGCATTCCTAAGTTGAATTGTCCACTTACTACCGCTGAGTAGAGATTTCCCTTCTTTTGTGTACATGTCCTTCTAACAGGTCTGATTCTGGCTTTATTTCTATTCTTTTGGTATATTTGTCTCTCCTTATGCCAGAACTTCATATAAATAGCACAGCTTAAGAATAGGCTCTGGGACACCTGGGAGGCTCGGTTGGTTGAGCGTCTGACTCTTGATCTCAGCTCAGGTCCTGATCTCCTGGTTAGCGGGATCGAACCCCGCATCAGGCTCTGCACTGACAGCGTGGGGCCTGCTTGGGATTCTGTCTCTTCCTCTCTGCTCCTCCCCTGCTCATGTTTCTGCATGCACTCTCTCTCTCTTTCTCTCAAAATACACATTTTAAAAAAGAACAGGCCTTGACTAGAGTGAGTCCTGCACCTCCTTGTTCTTCAGAATTGCTTGGACTGCTCACAACTGTCTCCTTCGGTGTGAGTGTCGGTGTGACTGATCACATTTGACCAAAAACGGAGCTTGGGTTTGCGGCCAGGCAGTGCACCGATTTGGATTAATTGGAATCTTGCTGATACTGAATCTTGTCACCACGTGCCCGGGGTGTCACTCGTATACTTAGGTCTCTTATGTCCTGCAGTAAAGTTACATAGCTTTCTTCATAAAGACTGCTTATCTTTTTTTTTTTCTACTTTTTATTTTGAAATAAGAGATTTACATGCGGTTGTGAGAAATAATCCAGGGACATCCCGCGTGTATCCTTCATTGGTTTCCACCCATGGTAACGCCTGCTTAACAACCAGGACGTGGATGTTGTGTATCTTTTAATAGATTCGTCTCTAGGTACCAGAGCGTATTCATTTCTGTCGGGAGGAGCATCTTTTTCTTTCTGTTCCTGTGTTACTGCACACCTCCCAGTGCAGTGTCAGATGGGAGTGGTGACAGGGGCCTCAGTGTCTCGGTGGCTTCTCAGAGATCATCTGGATCAAGTTACGGTCTTCCTTTCTCTTCTCCATCTGCTAAGGGAACTTTCTCGTTAGTTTTTTTAAATCAGAATATTAAGTGTTATCCCAAGTTTTCCTGTGTCTGTTGAGATGACAGATGACTTTTCTGTCCCAAGCAGTTACCGTGCCAGATTATACCGATAGGGTCTTTAAGTTATGCACATGCGTAAGTTTGTGTGAGAAAAACTGCCATCCGCCGTGCCGTCCGTCCTCACGGATCGTCCAGATCCCGACTGTCTAGAAGCGATCACGGCGTTTCTTTAGCCTCTCTTTTTTTTTTCCTGCGATTTTCCTGTATTTTTCTAAGGAACTTGCTTATGCTGTTATTTCTTGATTATATTCGTTCTTTTCCGGTTTTCATTTTGTCCGTGAATTGCAGGAGGTAAAGGCCGGCCCTCCGAGAACACGCACACCCGCCCTCCCCAGGCCGCAGTCGCCCCTCTGCCACCTTTGTGTGGCCGAGAAAGGCGGCCGCAGCCCCGGGAAGGGCGGCGGCCTGTGTGGCCCCGGCTGTGGTGCGGCCTCCTGGGCACCTGCCACGAGCACCCGCGGGCCTTTCCGCCCTCCTCCTGGCAGGTTTGTGGCCGCACCGCGTGTCCCTGGATTACTTGGTGCGCCCAGTTTTGTGGCCGCGTCAGTATCATTCATTGGCGGAGCTCGGCACCCTTTGTTTCCGGCATCGGGGTTACGTTTGCTCGCACACTCTTTTCCTCATTCGTTGGCCCGCTTGCTCGCTTCCCCACGTCGGTGTGACTCGTCCTGCCGTCTGCATTCCGAACGCTCACACGTACCCTGTGCCCATAGCTGCCCGACCGCTGCCCAGAGCCGCCTTCCCTGGCCCCCCACCTGCAGTCAGGACGTGCGCAGAGCCTCCCGAGGAAGCTCTGTGGAACTCGTTTTTGGAGACCTTACGCACCCTAAAATGGCTTCGCATTCTCTTTGGCCCTGGTGTGCTCGTGTTACCGGTTCTTACTGGTCTGTCAGACACCTCAGCGTCTGGTGACCCACAGCATCCATATTCGTGTCACCGCGTGCAACATTTTCACTGTCGCCGCGAGCGGTGTGTAAACAGTCGTAAAAACCACAGAGAATCTTGAAGGCCGTTTTGCTGTGGTTGATGATCTTGGTTACTTTTCAATTCACGCAGGAGGGCTTTTCATTCAGTGCCAAGTTGACGCAAGAGAAAGTGAAGTTACTTAACCTGGAGAGATTTTTTTCTTTAAAAACCAGCCTTATTGGCGTATCATCCGCGGACCAGAAAAGCCACCCTTTTAATTCACCACAGTTAAGTGGGTTTTAGTATGTTCGCAGAGCTGTGCAACCATGGCCATCATCTTATTTCAGAATGTTTTTATCACCCCAGAAAGAAATCCTACAGCCACTCTTGTTCTCTCCCCTTCCCCCGGCCCCTGACGCCCCCTGATCTACTTTCCCCGCATTTGACTCTTCTGGACATTTCGTACCAAAGGAGTCCCGCAGTTTGCGGCCCTTGGTGTTGCTTTCCGTCACTTAGCGGCATCTTTTCCAGGTTCGTCCTGTGTCATAGCTTGTGTCAGTGCTTCATTCGGTTTTATGGCGGAATAATAAAATAATTTCACTCTACACATGTCACACTTTGGTTGTATATTTGTCAGCCGTTGGGCGTTTGGATTGTTTCCACTCAAAAGAAGAAAAAGTATATCTGTATGTGAACTCCTATGAATGGCTGCGTGTGCGGGCACGGGTGTTTATTTCTCCTGAGTGTGTACCTGAGAATGGGGTTTGTTGAGTTATACGGGAGCTTACTCTGAGGAACCACCAGTCCGTTTTACAAAGCGGCTGAATCGTTTTCCATTCCCACCAGCAGGACGTGAGAGTTGTGATTCTCCACCTCTTGGCCTATGCTTACCGTCTTTCATCACACCCCCCCCCGGGGGGCGGGAGGTGGGAGGTAGGACCCCACTGCATTTCCCTGATGACTGATGAAGATGAGCGTCTTTTCATGTGCTACTTGGCCACTTATATATCTTCTCTGGAGAATTACCCGCTTAAGCCATTTTGCCCATTTTGCGCGGCGGGGGGGGGGGGGGGGGGTGGCGGCTGTCTTTTATCATTGAATTGTAAGAGTTCTTTATATTTTTTGGATGCCATTCCCTTATCAAATATATGACAGGCAGATATTTCCCCCATTCTGTTTGTCACTTCCCTGATCCTGTGCTTTGAAGCACAAATGTTTTTAATTTTAATGAAGTCCAGTCTGTCTCTTTTGTCCGTTTGTTTCTTGTGCTTTTGTGTTAGATCTTAAAATCTTCCTTCTTCTGGTCCGGGATTACCAAGATTTACTCCTTTGTTTTCAAAGAGGAGGGCTCAGTGTCCCATTTTTCATTCTGTAGACTTATATCTGATTTCTGGTTTCAGCAGGGCCCCCTCCCTCCAGTTGTCCTTCGGACTTTGAGTTTATAGTCATGCCTTATCAGAGAGTAAGTCTCCTATCTTTCTACAGAGCAGGAAGGGGATCTGTGTGAATGATCTGTGCTTCTCCTAAGAAGGGGATCTGTGCTTCTCCTAAGAAGGTTTTCAGGCTGCCCTGTAGCCCGCCCGCCTGGCCCCACGTGCACAGGCAGCCTTGTCCCCAGCGTGGGAGCATTTTCCAGGAGTTGGGGCCCGGCTCCTCACTGCCGACCCACACGCAGCTTTCTCTCTGCTTTGACCTCTCACACACAACACGTCCTCTGTCCTTGGGTCCTGGTCTTCGGAGCATCAGATACACAGACCTTGGAGGCATTTTATGTGCCATCGAAGAGGGCACAGGTTGAAAGGGGTTTTTCCCTTCCTTCTGGTTTGTTTACCGGAAGTCACTGCTAGGTCTTCGTATCAATACGAAATCCTCCCGTTCCTGGAATAAACTCTGTTTAAGCAGGGCCGTTTGGTTAGTTTGTGTACGTTGCTGGATTTGTTTCGCTGATGTTTGGGATTTTTAACACGTGTGTGGAAAAATGAGTTTCTTTTGTTTTCCCTTCCCGTGCCTGGTCCGGTTCTGGTATCAGATGTAACTAGTCTTACCGCTTCCTTAGCCACAGTGCCGTGGCAGTGCTCACAACACTGGCACCATCTTCAGCCCGTGCAGCGTGCCCTCCCTCGGGGCTGCGTGTTCCGAGCCCGGGGACTTCACGTGTGCCCTGACCGCAGTGGGGAAGGCTGCTCTGATCTTCCTTGAAGAAGGCGCGCTTTAGGTAGCGGGTGGGGATCACTGGCGTACGGAAGGCTCTGGTTTAGAGAACTACCCTGTGACTTCACCACTGTGGCCTAGCTCCATAAAGCTGGGGATTAGGGTCGTCTGGCTTGGGGGGGGGGCGGGGGCAGAGAGTGGCTGCATGCCGCCTGGACTGTCCACCAGCCTCAACCCCCATCAGTAAATTGCCCTGAGGAAACTCTGTCAGCAGTGTCATCATTTTTCGATCTTAAAGGCCTTCTCAGTCTGGAAGGTACTTTACTGACCCTCCTCCGCCTTCTAACAAGTGTGTATTTGTTGTGGTGTGTGTTCTGTTGATCCTAGGTTTTTAATCCTGGATTTAACGTCTTCAGTGAGTTTTTTGTTGTTGTTGTTTTTTTTTTTTTAATGTTTTTATTTATTTTTGAGACAGAGAGAGACAGAGCATGAGCAGGGGAGGGGCAGAGAGTAGAAGGAGACGCAGAATCCTTAGCAGGATCCAGGCTCCGAGCTGGCAGCACAGAGCCCGACGCGGGGCTCGAACTCACAGACTGTGAGATCATGACCTGAGCCGAAGTCGGACGCTCAACTGACTGAGCCACCCAGGTGCCCCTTCAGTGAGTTTTTAAAGCTGTTTAAAGTTTTTAAAGGAAGTTTTGGCTAGTCATTTAGTAATTGTCCGTTTCTTAATGTTTTCCAATGTATCGGCAGGAAGCAGTTGATAGGATTATGTTGAGCGTGCAGATGTAAAGCACACACAGTCCTTTGCATGCGGATGAGTACAGGGGCGCATCTGTGGGGTCACGTTTCCCTTGTTTGTGTGCCTTTCTCAGCCAGATGTGCCAGGAGCTTGTCTTCTGGTTCGTTTGAGGCCCTGTGTTATTTTTCTCCACGAGGGGCCTCTCGTAGACACAGGTGCTAACCCTCTCCTCTCCGGTCAGCGCCCACGCAGGGCAGCTCCGTGCACCTCCTCTCTGGTTTCCTTCCGTCCCTTCTCCTCCCCACTGTAATACTTCCATTGAGCCGTCACTCGTCACTTGATGTTACGCATTGTATGTTATTAAAATGATGCATTTTATTATTATGCATGTATCGTTGATCTTAAAAATAGTTATTTTACCAGTAAAAACGGGTTTGTTTGGGAATAAAAGAAGATTACAATTTCGGACCAGCAAGCTATGGCTAAACCACAGGCAAGTGCAGCAAAGAAGGGAGAAGAATGTTATTTCTCGGAGGAGGAGGAAGTCGAGAGGGGTTGTTTTAATGAAAGTCCACTGGAGGAAAGCGAAAGTCCAGGGAGGGTCCGTTTTTTAGGGGAGATGCTATGTCCATCTCTCCTGTTGGGGCCTGTAATTGGTGGTTTATTCTGTCAGGGTCCATAGTCAACGGTCCTTCCCGTGATTGACATTGAGTGGTGCCGCTCCCCTCCCAGCCTCACCTCCTGGCATCCGGGGTCCACTTGGGGTTTGCCTTTGTTAATTTCACAGTGCCTTTGGAGCCCCATCTTAACGGTTTGTGAATGTATGTTTTTAATTTTGTGCTGCAGACTTCACTCTGATTTTTTATTCACACTTGCTTTTTGAACATGCATTTGAGTGCCTGCTATGTTCTAGGAATGTGCTGAGCACATACGCTAAATCAAAATCTTGGTTCTTTTGGGACAGACAGCCCAACAGTCAAGTAAAAAGGATGTTAGCTGGTGTTAAGTGACAACAGGGAAACCTCAGAGCAGAGCAGACAGACGCCGCGGGGACTCCCGATGTACTTCTTGTTCAGTTCCTCTGACTGCTGCGTGCCATTCGGTTGTGTATTCGCTGTTTCCGTCACGATGGGCATCTCAGCTCTCCCCACTCCCCACTGCCACAAAAAATCTGGCGATTATCCCTGTGTGGGGACTCTCTCTGGAACCAGGAGTGGGGGGCTGACGCATGCCTGTCTCATTTCCCTGGGGGACTTCTCTACGTGGTGGTGCACCCATCCGCTCCCCCGAGTTAGTCTATGGGGTCCAGTTTCCCCATAGCCCTGTTGGCTAACATTGTTTTATTTTGTATTTTTCTGACTATCGGAGCCTTTGAGTATCATTTCATCCACTGACTAGCTGCCGGGGTCTTCCCCTTGTGTGAGTGCCCCTTCATATGTCTCACCTCTTCTTTTACCGCATTCTTCGCCTGTTTTTTGATTAGCACGAATCCCATGTACCATGTAGACTTTAATCTGTGGTCACTTGTTGAGGTAGTATTCTATTACGTTGACTTCAAGACGCACGTTCTTTTTGCTTTTCCTGTTTCACAGCCTCTGAAGTGGGGATGAATCCTGCAGCTGAGAACCGTCGTTAGCAGTGACGGGGGGGGGGGGGGGGGGGGGGGGGGGGGGGGGTCCCCAGGGGGGGTGCGTCCCCACCTGTGTATCGAGCACTTGCTCACAGCTGTGCCCACTGCCAGCTCTTCGGTTGTTACAAACGCTGCTGGCAGGTAAATCAGCGGATGTCGGGGGAAGGGGCCCGACCCCTCCAAGCCGGAGACGAGAGGCTGCACTGACGAAGGCTTTGAACGTCCCTTTGTCAGACCTCTGCCTGTGGGTGATCCCGGCTCGCTTTTAGAATTGTCATTCGGTCAGGGGAAAGATGAGTTGAGTCCAGTAGGGAAGTCCCGGCGTCAGAATTTGGAGCGTGGGGGACACTAACCTGCCAGGTAACCTCAGAGATGGTGGGGGAGCATCGTAGACAACACGGGGTCCTCCTGGTGGCGGGGGGGAGCGTGTTGTCTGAACACCCGTGAAATCCACGACTCAGGAGAGAACGAACAGTGGAGACTTGGGCGAAGAGGTTAGGACTGTGTTGATGGACTTACCCTGCTTATGTTTTCCTTTTCACAAGTACAGACGTACTGGGACAAATCTGTGTCGAAGCGTACCTAGTAGAAGTGTTCATTAAACGTAAACTACAAAATTCTAACACGACAGAACATTACCTTTTAGTTGGCACTGGTTTTCTTTCTTGGCGGTAGGTAAAAACCTACCATTGGCATCTTAGATTCACTGAAGTACAGTAAATCTCTTTATCACCGGCTGTTGACTGTGTGGTGTCTTCATCGAACCAAAATTCTTCATTTTGACTCAGGTTCATCCATTTTGGTCTCACTGTGTTTGGGGACTTACCAGCAATGGTTTCTACTCCAAGGTCACAAGGACATCCTTCTACATTTTCATCTGTTATGTCTTCCAAAACATCTTTTATGGTTTTAATATGTCTAGAATTAATCTGGGTACATGTTTATCCAAGTTGATTTTTCTCCATAGGGAAGAGAGGTGTGTAATTTGGTAGTTTGTGGGGCAGCTGCCGTCACTCACAGGTATTTGTGTGCACAGTTCTCTGGAGTTCTAGTCTTTCCTCGCTCTGGGTGCCTGTTCTGGCACTGGTACCCGACCCATGGTTTTTGTTTGTTTGGTTTCTTTAACGTTTATTTCTTTTGAGAGACAGTGAGTGAGCAGGGGAGGAGCAGAGGGAGGGGGAGAACCCCAGGCAGGCTCCTCGCGATCAGCACGGAGCCCACAAACCGTGAGATCACGACCTGAGCCGAAATCAAGAGTCAGGGTGCTTAACCCACTGAGCCACCCAGGCGCCCCCTCAACCCATTGTTAATGGGGTTCTGGAATACTAGTTTCCTTCTGGTAGAGCATCATCCTGTTTCTAAATTCACTTGAAATTACTGACTCTCACTAATAGTGAGGTTGTGAGTTTGGATTGGAAAGGGTTTTATTTTTCCTCCAGCTAGTCCTCTGAGGCCTTGATTACGGAGATGTCTTTCTAGATTGGCTTTATTTGCTCCTGGGAGAGACCCTGAAGGCTCTCGTACTCCCGCGTTCCTTGTTACGTGCCCAGTGTGACGTTCCTGCTAGCCTGCGTGGAGCACAGGCGTGAGCTTCCATTTCTTGCTGGAAACTGGTTTCCCTCCCCGCTCCCAGTGCCGGACAGAAACAAGATCCTTGTGTCCCTACGCCGCGGTGCCTCTTGGCAGCTTGCCGGCTGTGGTTAGGGGCTTTGGGCGTACTTCCTTTTGACGGTTTGATTTCTCTGCGTGTTAGTTTTCGTACAGTGGCCGTGACTTTTCCAGCAGCAGCCTTAGTGCAGACTTGTCCACGCACGTGTTTTGGTTTTCCATGTCTGTGTGAGCGCCCCCACCTCCACACCGGGACCGTCGGGAAGCTCAAGGGCGAGAAGCAGGAGACTGAACGCTGGATTCAGAAGCAGAGTAGGTGGCTTGAAGGAGAAGCCCCTGAGGCCAAAGGGAAGAGGAAGGGAAATATTTAGAGAGCACCTGTGACGGGCCAGGCCCTTATCTAGCAACGGCCCTGAGAGGTGGGTTCCTTCCATACTTTAGAGATGAAGAAGCCGAGACCCCCAGCGGCCGAGGAGCGTCCCCGAGCTCCTGGAGCCGCCAGGAGCCAAGAGGCAGAGGGCGTCTGTCTGGCTGACCGCAGCCCTTCCCCGCGTCCTCCTGCCTCTTGTACAGGTTCACCTACTTCTGTGAATTTACTTCGAGTGTCCGTTCTCTTCCTTCCCTGCATTCCCACATGTTCTGTTTCTCGCATAAGAAACCAGTTCTGATCGCATGTCCCGAGAGCCGTGTTTCCAGTCTTTTCTGACGGCAGCGCGTCTTCCAGAGCAGCGCGTGTGCACAGCAGTGCACGTGTACAACTGAGGCAGGCTCGCGCCGCAGTCCTTGCCCTGGGCCTGTGCTCTGACGGCCTCCGTCCCGCTCGGCTTGCGGCTTCCTTCGGCCCCAACAGCCTGGTCGAGACCACGTTGGCCTCACTAGCTCGTGACCCCCGGTTTGGCCCTTTGTTTTTGAAGCGTGGCCTTGAGGAGTGTTGTCAGCAGGGGCCGTGGCAGGTGGCCTCAGTAGCTGTCTCCTGTCCCGGCCCGACTCCGGTCCGCGCTCCCGGGCTGCTGGCCACCCTGTCTGCCCCACACCCCGCCTCTCGAGCAGTAATCCAGCACTAACTTCAGAACCCCTGCGTACTTTTCTCGGTGGCTTTCCAGAGTTAACGTGTATTTTTGAGCCACTTAACTACAAGGCCAGAGCTCGTTCTGCCTGTTCTTGCTTTTGACGGTGATGTTTTTAGATTTCCTTCCTATTTGTCTTATTCCAGAGTTTTTTCTGAGGTACTTCATTTACTTGTTTCTTCCTGAGTTTTAAAATCAAAAAGATTTACCACTAATCTGTGTTGGAATTATCACTCACTTTTTTTTTTTACTTAAGTAGAACAAAGTAGCCTAATATGAATAGAGCTAATGGCCGATTTTTAACGTACCATTTGCTAACTGTACATGTTAGAACTAACAAAAAGAGCTGGAAGACGAGGATGCAGGTCGGGCAGAGTGACAACACTTGTGTGTCTCGTGAGCCACCAGGGTGGGTGGTGCCGCGTCCCTGTAACGTGAACGTCTATTCACACGTACCTCTCTCCTCTCTTTCCCCAGCCCTCCGAGCCACAACATTGTGGTGAATGGAAAAAAATGTGTAAACTTCGCCTCGTTTAATTTTCTTGGATTACTGGATGACCCTCGGGTCAAGGTAAGCGGCCCCCGCGCTGGAGGCAGCAGGATTCCCTGCGAAACTGGGCCTGAAATAGACAAACGGAGGGCGTCAGGAAGGGCTCTCTCTGCTGCTGGTTGCTGTCACTGTCGCCCGGCAGAGCCGGAACCTGGTCTCGATAGAGGGTGGGCGATACGGGCGTCTGACGTGGCTCCGTGGCGGTGACACGCAGAGAGCCGCGGGAGGCGGCCCAGGTAGTCGTGGGAGGCACGTCTGGGAACCCAGTCCATCTCCCGTTGGGAGTACGGGCCAGGAAGCTGTTTGGAGGACAGACTTTTGCCTGGAAATGCCACAAAGTATAAAGGCATTGAGTTAACCAAGTTTGGATAGGTTAAAACACAACTTTTCCATGTTTTAAGTTCTGTCCCTAAATCTTTACATGTGTCTGCTCTTTATATCCTGTTGTTAGAATGGCCACGGTTCTAAGAAAGGAAGCAAAGTGGGGGGGGGGGGTGCCATGTGGGTTGAAGAATAGGATATGTCAGTTTTGAACTCTGAAAGATAAGTTATTAAAACCTGATTTTTCTTACGTCCACGAAGGCAGCGGCTTTGGTGTCCTTGAGGAAGTACGGCGTGGGGACCTGCGGGCCTAGAGGGTTTTACGGCACATTCGGTATGTTTCTGCCCTCTCTTCCAAACTACTGCTTTTTTTTTTTTTTTTAAATGTTTATTTTTGAGAGAGAGTGCATGTGAGCAGGGGAGGGGCAAAGAGAGAAGGAGACAAGATCTGAAGCAGGCTTTGTGCTGACAGAGAGCCTGACGCGGGGCTCGAACTCATGAACCGCGAGATCATGACCCGAGCAGAAGTTGGATGCTTAACCAACTGAGCCACCCAGGCACCTCCAAACTACTGCTTTTAAGAATTGACTCGATCTGATTTCAAAGCTCCTTGGGAAAGACATCCTGGATTCGTTGTGACATTGGGTGGGTGAGTGCTGTCCGTGTTTGGCATCGTGGCGGGAGGGGCCCTGGTCTGAGACTGAGTGTCGCTCACCGAGAAAAGACACAGGTGCCTTAGGTGCACTGTCTCCCGGAGGGCGAGGCCCACGCTGCTGCTGCTGCTGCTGCTGCTGCTGCTGCTTGTGCCCCGAGAGACCCAGTTTGTGTCTGTGTGTGTGACGGCAGGTGGCTCCGCTCTTCATAGTCGTGCAGGAACCTGGTTCTTCCTCGTTGCCTTCCTCCAGTGCCAGTGGGCACCGAGCTCGTCCACCTGGCTGAAGTCGCACCACAGGTGTGGGGGAGGGGTGCATGCAGCGGTCCCTTTGAGGCAGGTGGGGGTGTCACGTGTCACTGCCACGCTCCAGTGTGGCACAGAACCTAGGTGAGGCCTCGCCGTGGAGGGGCTGGGACGCGCCTCCAGCCGGGCAGCCTCCTCGTTACATAATTGTTCAAATGAAGATGTTACTGGAAATAATTTCCTGGCTTAGCAGCGTCAGCGTGTGGGGAAGACAGCCGGTAAATCTCTTCCGTCTTCTATTTGTACTTCCATTTCTAGGCCTTCGTGCGGTTTTTTTTTCACTTAAACAGTTAGGTGTTTTTATTTAAGGGAACACCTTTTCTTTATTCCTTAGTTAGCTTAGAAGTTAAATGATTTTTATTGGAAACAGACAACAGAGCTGGTGTCCAAGCATCTTAAGCTGGAAAAGATCTGAAAAATCTTGTATTCCAGCATTGCGGCCATTTAGAAGCAGCGTAGAAAGTTCAGAGAGGCTGCCTGACTTCCTGACAGTCACACAGCTTGTTAATTTCAGCCTTATGGCCAGAAACCAAGTATCCTGACTGCGAGTCCTTATGGGAAGATCAGAGACTTCAAGAGCGCAGATCAGCCTCCCTCTTTGCCCCAGTCTAGTGCAAACACGGTTGGTTTGCTCGGTTTTTATTGGTAGGGAATTATTTCCTAGAGATACAGTATTAGAAAACTAGAAAAGGCAATTTTTTATGGGGTTGTTTGCTGTTATCTGATCAACAGTATTTTCTATGATTTGCTTGCTGTAGTTAAAAAAAAAAATAGTTTTCTTACAAGCTTCTCTTTCTTGTGGATTTTATTTGCACATGTGGCCTTGGCCCCTGCTTCGGAGTTCATTTTAGAGGATAGATAGCAGATTTAATGCCAAATCAAGTCATGAAAAAAAAAAAATGTTTCAGCTTTTCAAAACCAGTTTTTCCAGAGCTGGTAGAATAGCCCAGTCAGCTTTCTGTTTGGATCACCTAATAGGTTGTCACGTGCTCCCAAACGCAAGGTCTGTAGTGGATGGCTTGTAAGTTAGTATTCTTGATGGAATAATTCAGCCCGCGCTATAAACTTCGGAAGGTTTATATAGAGAGTCAAAGGCTTCTCCCCGCCATTGTCTCTACCCCAGAGAAGACAGCTGCTGTCAGTAGTCAGCTGCTTGTTCATTCTTCCAGAGACCTGTTTCGGCAAACGCAAACCCCTTCCGTACACACATTTCCCCAAACAAATGGTGGCATACCCCACACGTGCTCCGTGCCTTGCTGTTGGAGTGATTTTGTTGGAACTTTAAACTGGATTTGGATTTTCAGGGGTCTGAGTGGGTCCCCGGGGGCAGAGTAATGAGCACATCTGTGTGTCACCCCCTCTGTACTGTGTGTCCTCGGCCGGGTCTCCCGGGTGGTAACTAGCGGAAGGTTGGGACGGACGGCGGCGTCAGTGTGGAGGCTGGAGGCGGGCTGGCAGGGCTGGCGGTGTGATGGCCTTGTAACAGGACCCGGGTCCTAGCGCGCTGTCCTTCTGGTAAGCTGATACCGTTCCTCCTTCACAGGCGTCCGCGCCTGTCACCTCTCTTCTTTCTCGTGTGGCTATTGTCCACGTTTTCACGTTCTGGTTTTCCGACAGGATAGTTTGTATGTAATTATTATTTTTTTAAATTTTATTTTAGAGAGAGAGCATGAGTGGGAGAGTGGGGGAGAGAGAGAGATTGAGAATCCCCAGCCACATGCTCAGCATGGAGCCCGACACGGGGCTTGATCCCATGGCCCTGGGATCGTGACCTAAGCCGAGATCAAGAGTTGGACACTTACCTGAATGAGCCACCCAGATGTCCCTGACAGTATGTTTTTTATATTTTTCCTTATTCTGGAAGGAGTTGCTTATATTACAGTTATATTAAATTACCTTGAAATTTCAGTGTTGGGTAAGATCAGAGAAGGTACTTAAGGTAAGTGAAGGCTAAATTTTAAATCTCTAGAATAAACCTCCACAATTAAGTTATTCTGAATATCTATGGTATATTTGCCCTTTGCTCTGACCAACAAAGCAAACTGAGGACCCCTTTCCTCTCCTTTGAAGTTGCTTGTGCACCCCTGCGGCCAAAGGCCTCTTTCCCTGGGCCCCCAGAAAGTTATTTTTAATTTCCTCTTTTTTTTCCCCCTGGAAATAACACATTCAGACGTCTGTTTTTATTTTTTTTATTTTTTTATTTTTATTTTTTTTTTAATTTTTTTTTTCAACGTTTATTTATTTTTGGGACAGAGAGAGACAGAGCATGAACGGGGGAGGGGCAGAGAGAGAGGGAGACACAGAATCGGAAACAGGCTCCAGGCTCCGAGCCATCAGCCCAGAGCCTGACGTGGGGCTCGAACTCCCGGACCGCGAGATCGTGACCTGGCTGAAGTCGGACGTTTAACCGACTGCGCCACCCAGGCGCCCCCAGACGTCTGTTTTTAAAGATGAAAATACTTCTTTGTTGGCTCTTTTCTCAACTTTTCAAAAATAAATGTAAATCACTTGTAAATCTCCTTTATATTATAAATTATAATTTTCTTTTTAATGTTATAATATTTTTTTAATTATTATTTCATAGTAACATATTAGATGATTAATACAGAAAAAAAATCAACAGCAGAAAAAATCAAACACCATCTAGTCTTTTAGGCTGGATGTTGTCCTGCCTCTGGCAAGTGCTACTCAGCAAGTTCTTATCATCCTAAGGACCAGTGACGAGAAGTCTCCCCACCTTCCCCTTTATTGTTTGAATGTGTTTGAGAACAGAGCCAGTGGATTTGTCAGGTTGTAGAGTGTACATCCCTTCCTCTAGGGCTGATGAGGTCCCCTGCGCTCTGATGCTTTCTCTTATCCAACTTCTCTGTTTGTTTTCTTTGAATAGGCTCAGATCTCATTGGCCTGAGGTTTATCGCTGGTTTCCCAGAATCTGCTTTGCGTATACAATGCCTGCTTGGCTCTTTGCTCTTCAACTAAATCAAAACACAATTAGTGGCAGGGTTTCATGGCGAGGGATAATTGTGTTCTAGAGCCAATCGTAAACAAGTAAATCGTTCGTTTATTTTTCAAAATATTTTCTTGCTTTGTTTCAAAGCCGTCGCTGAACCCTGACTGCATGTTTTATCAGGAAGAAGACTTGGTCATAAAATTCCTACATCTGCCACTTCTTTTTACCAGCGGGTCTGGGATTGATTGTTTTTGCAGTGTAGGAGGGGAACAATCCTTGTTTGCACAGCTTAGAACATTTTGGTAAGAATCACAGAAGATACTGCATGTGAAAACATTGTGGAAAACGTTCAGCACTGTATTTATGTTGTAATGAGTGCATAACTGATATTATTTGTACTTTTAAGAAAAGTCCAAGTCTTGAGGGATTTAAAAAAAAAAAAAAAAAACAGTGTGAAGCACAAAAGTATAGAAGCCTTAAGAAAAAATGTAGTTGTTTTTAAACTGTTCTAAAGTTGACTGTTTTATAGTCTTTCCTTTGGAAAACAACCCAGAAAGCCGTTATAGCTCTTACTAGAATAAAACAGGGAATCCTGTATAATTGGAAAACAGAAAAGTGCCTGTAACGTGATAGTTCTTAAACATCCGGGGTTTGGACAACTCAAGTAGAAGATAGTGTAACTGCTCTTTTCTTTTTAAAAGGAAACCTCTTTTTATTCTACAAATAGTGGTTTAACTGTACAAGCGCTTAAACGGCTTATCGGTTTTTCCATGCCAGGCCTTCTCCTGAGTGTTCATGGGCCGTGACTCGTGGTTCTGGTAACGATCCTTTGAGGCGGGTCCGACTGTGACCTGTTTGACAGAGGAGGGCTGGAGAGGCACGGGGCAGTGTCAGGCCTGCCCTGGGTCCACACCTGGGGAGGTGGGAGGCCAGAGCTGGAGCCCCCTGGGAGGACTGCTGTGGCCAGGCCCCACCCTGGGTGCCAGGCATCCTGTCCCGGCCCTGCGTCCCATCTCTAGGTTTCTGGTTCCGGGGCAGGTGCTAGAAAGGGCAGCGGGCGCGGGGAGGGCCCACGGGCTCTCTGGGCACCCGCCTCCGTGGTCGTCCCCACCGCGCTGGTTCCTAGCGGCGAAGCAGAGGATGCGCGCTTCCTCCTGCTCCGTGCAAACCGGTGGCACCAGCGGGTGGACTGGATCGTCCGCACAGAGGACAGACGTCGGGAGCGGGAGAGCACGGCCCTTTTCCTGTTTGCTGCCTCCCCTCCCTGTGTCTCACGGCGTAGCTGTCACACATCAAGGGCAGCTGTCCGTACCCACCTGTCACAAAACCTGCTTTGCAAGGCTGCCGGCGGCAAAAACCCAGTGTCTTTAGGTACCTAGAGAAAAAGGCCGGTCTTTTTCAAACTTTTGGGAAAGACGAGAATCAGTAAGTCATTGACTTCTTGTGGAGAATTTTCTTAACCACGTTACAGCAGTGACATAAAAACGGTCATGAGATACACAGCGATGAGAATATTTCTACCATACAGTTTTCATCAGCTGGGTAACTAACTCTTAGAGCCCTGAAAATAAGCCAAGATTGTTTCACTTTCTCGTCGCTAATCAGTGAAAAAAAATGAGCCATTTAAAGTGGAGTCTACAGAATGATTTACGGTCCTTTTTGTAGTTGGCAAAAACGTTTGTGTCCATAGCATGTTTTTTCCCTTTGAAATGGACCTGGTGGGTGAGAGCAGTTCACTGTGGCTCGGCTTATCCATCTGCTAAATGGGGACGATGCGGGGCAGACTTGGGATTCGGAGGAGGCCTCCTGCGGGGACCCGCCCTGTTCTGATCAGAAGTGGGGGTGGCGGGGACTTGGCTGCAGGGCAGGAGCCACAGCTCTAGGGATGAGGGAGGCGCCCGCCCTCCGCGTGGGGGGGGCCTGTTCGGGGGGGGCCTGTTCTCGAGCGTTTGGCCGCCTGCCTCTCTCTTGTCCGATTGAGAGATCCCACTGGCAGCGTCTTGTTGCGGGCGGTGCCAGGGTCAGGGTCGTGTCCTCGGACCCTGGTGTGGACGTCACAGACCTTGTGCTTGAAGAGCTCAGCACCCTGTCGATACCATTTCGATCCAATGAGAGGTGGTCTTCTTAATGTTACTGTAAGATTCCACGCTGACTGGCTGAACGTTCATGTCATGGAATGTCTGCTCTATCGAATGGCGGTAACCTTTTGGTAATGGAAATCAGACGGCCCTTCGTGTGCTTTTCGTGATAGGCCCTGTGGGGGTACGTTTTACCTGCAAATAGGAAGAAGTGGGTTTCGTTTTTTCGTCATCCCTTGAGTGGAGCGGGAGAGACCGTCCGTGTTCACAGTTCGGTAGCATCGTCTAAGAAGCACGTGCATCCGGGGGCTTCAGTTTATTTTCTTCTCTGGGTACTGCTCCATTCTCGAATTCCTCACTCTGCATCTCCGGCCGTCAAATTGGGGTTTGGTGGGGGGGCACCTGTGTCCTGCCATCCCCTCACTCGGTAGCTGGCTCCCACCCCATCCCTCGTCCCCAGCCCAGCGTTCTTGGTCTTCAGTCTGAAATCACGGCGCGTGTGTGGTACTGGTGAGTATAGAGGGGGCTGAGGGCGCGAACCTTCTGCCCTGGGCGTGGAGCTCCCCTGTGCCAGCCGCACCCTGCCTCTCCTGGAGGTGTCGCTTTGTCAGGGGCCAGAAACCCTGTATTTCTCCCCGATCCTGTGCTCGTCAGACCACCTGTCTTTATGTGATAGTCACTGCATTTTTTTTTTTTTTTAACGTTTATTTATTTTTGAGACAGAGAGAGACAGAGCATGAACGGGGGAGGGTCAGAGAGAGACAGAGGGAGACACAGAATCTGAAACAGGCTGCAGGCTCTGAGCTGTCAGCACAGAGCCCGACGCGGGGCTCGGACTCACGGACCGTGAGATTGTGACCTGAGCGGAAGTCGGACGCTTAACCGACTGAGCCACCCAGGCGCCCCAGTCACTGCATGTTTGATAAACGAATGAGAAGGTTATTGGACACCCCCGTCTTTTAAAAATATAACCCCTTGTGAAGTTGAAACTTCTTTCATTCTTAATTTTCTTTGACTAATTAAAAAGCATCACAATCAGGTTAGTGTGTCCCTAATCAACCAGTGAGTGGGTTTAACAGATTTGAGACACTTTATTCAGATGTGCCAAGAAGTTGATTCCGTATTTCTTATAGCTACACTAACTTAGCTCACTTATTCCTGTCTGGAAGGTGGTGGAAGCCTTACCCTGACCATTGACTGTGTGTCTTATCCCTTACGGTGGGAGTATTCAGTCCGGTCAGGCTTGAACCAGCTAGGGTAAATCCTGTCTGGCGGATCTCAGTCGCTCAGGCTTCATGTCTCCCTGCTTCTCACCTGTCTCTGTGAGGCACCCCTCCTACTCCCTGCTCTCTGGGAGACCCGTGGTCGGTGGAGGGCAGCCCCCTGGAGTGATGCTCCCTGCATGCGGCCTTGACATGGTCTGGGATAGCTCTGTCAGGCCATCCGCCCTCTGCAGCACCCTCGCCGGGACCCGTCTGGATCCCCCGCCACTGCCCGGACTTCCAGGTCCCCTGAGTCATGTGCCAGTGTTCCCCTTCGTGGCCTCTCAGTCTGCCTTTACTACCTCCGATTTCCCTTTCTCCCCGGAAGCTCCGGGGCTGGCGGGCCTGGCCGCATGCTTCCTGTAGCACTCCTGAGTGCTTGCACGGGGCACGGGGCACGCGGCGGGACTGATGCCTTCTCCAGACCTGGGTCCTGCTGTAGTTAAAAGAGCTAAAGGAAGTTTGAAAAGTCCTGTTCTCTCCCAGCTAATGCCTCATTTTGGGGCCCCAGGGCAAAGCTGGTCAGTGCACTGTTGCTTCTAGACCCTGCTGGGCCCTCCATGCCGGGGCCTTCAGCCTCGTGGCAGGGCCAGGGAAGGTGAGCGGCTTTAAGAAGCAGGGCAGGGACGGGGCGCCTGGGTGGCGCAGTCGGTTAAGCGTCCGACTTCAGCCAGGTCACGATCTCGCGGTCCGTGAGTTCGAGCCCCGCGTCGGGCTCTGGGCTGATGGCTCGGAGCCTGGAGCCTGTCTCCGATTCTGTGTCTCCCTCTCCCTCTGCCCCTCCCCCGTTCATGCTCTGTCTCTCTCTGTCGCAAAAATAAATAAACGTTGAAAAAAAAAAAATTTAAAAAAAAAGAAGCAGGGCAGGGAGGAGAGAGGTACCAGTGTAGCGAGTGCATTGTGTTCCCGCCTTAACCAACATTCTTCCTTAACGGCTCCTATAAAACACCGCATTTCTCTTTGTGCCATACGTTTGAAGTCCCCGGTCCTCCTAAATAGAAATCCAGGGGCACCTGGGTGGCTCAGTCGGTTAAGCGGCTGACTTTGGCTCAGGTCATGATCTCGCGGTCCGTGAGTTCGAGCCCCGCGTCGGGCTCTGTGCTGACTGCTCGGAGCTTGGAGCCTGTTTCAGATTCTGTGTCTCCCTCTCTGACCCTCCCCCGTTCATGCTGTCTCTCTGTCTCAAAAATAAATGTTAAAAAAAAAAAAATTAAAAAAAAAAAAAGAAATCCAAACAGAAAAGTCAGTGCTGTGGAGTGATAGCAGGTGCACAGGGAAGTCCCAATAAGCTAGTAGACGAGGGAGCACTGCCTTGATTGGAGTATGTGGGTTCTTTGATGTTTCCTTTTTGAAGCTGGCTAACGCTTGTCCTGATGTCCGGCGTGTACCTTCTGCTAACATGCAAAAAAGGCTTTCATAGATTCACGTGTCGCGCATTGGTGAAGCCTCGGCGCGGTTGGCTGAGAGAAGTCAGAGCAGGTGGCCACTGGGCCTCGAATCCCCGCGCTGGCTGACGCAGAAGCGAAACCCAGCGTTGGAGCTGCCCCCCAGCACACTTCGGGGACAGAGGCATAGCTGATCCCATTCAGATTTCAGAAATCGTTTCGGCCCAGAGTTATCTAAACGGATCTCCCATCATTTATAACTCAGAAGCAGTTTCATTTTGCCCGTAAGGTGACGGTATCATTAACGAGACTTAATAAACTGAACTTACTTTCTCTACCCTCTGCGTAAAGAAGAGGAATTAGAAGGTGTCTTAACCATTTAACGTCTTGCTGCAGATGTGCACTTGGACCTGGAAGACCGCCTGGCAAAGTTTATGCAGACGGAAGAAGCCATTATCTACTCGTACGGATTTGCCACCATCGCCAGCGCTATTCCTGCGTACTCCAAGAGAGGGGACATTGTGTTTGTGTGAGTAACTTTTACCCACGTTTCTGGGCAGACTTCCTTTGGGAATGACGGTGATCCTCCCGGAGGATGCCTTTGTTAGAGGTCATCTGCCTTAGATAATCCTGACTTTTTATTTGGTAAAGAAATATATAGTAACTTCAGCGAAGTGATTGTATGGAATTGACGAGACTCTCGCTGTAAGGATGCCTAAAGTGTTTTTATTTTTTTTTTTATTTATTTTTTTTATTTTTTTTTCAACATTTTTTATTTATTTTTGGGACAGAGAGAGACAGAGCATGAACGGGGGAGGGGCAGAGAGAGAGGGAGACACAGAATCGGAAACAGGCTCCAGGCTCTGAGCCATCAGCCCAGAGCCCGACGCGGGGCTCGAACCCACGGACCGCGAGATCGTGACCTGGCTGAAGTTGGATGCTTAACCGACTGCGCCACCCAGGCGCCCCTAAAGTGTTTTTAATTATTGATTTTATTTATTGACGTCCGCAAGGCCAAGCTTACCACGGGTGAGGCCAGCGATCTCTCTTCTCTCTGCGGTTCGGTGACAGGATGGTAGTGTTCTTGAAGGGTCCGTGATCACCACCCCCCTGGTTGCTCAATCTACTACTGCATTCAAGATTACCTTTTCAAGCTCATTTTGTACACTTCTCTTCAGGCATTCATGCTGTAGCCTTGTCAGCCTCCTGTGCTAGTGTCCTTTCACCACAGGGCCTTTGCACACGCCATTCCTGTGCCTAGAACATTGCCGCTCCTCTCTGTTCCTGCTCACCCTGCATATGCCTCGCCTCTGCGGGGAAGCCTTCCCTAGCCTCTCAGACCAGGCCAAGGCCTCCCGCTGCATGGGAGAAGATCCTGGAACCAGAGGAGTCTGGTGTTTGTGTGATCCATGATCACGTGGGTACTCACACTGCCCCTCAGAGTCCCTGTGCCTCTCCAGCCCCCCCCCCCCCCCGCACACACACGTGGGCACCCGCACTGCACCCACCGCCCCGCTTCCCCCGTGGCCCTTCCAGCGGGGCGTACGAGTGCGTCGCCTCCCCTGGCGTTTGCCGTTCGTCGTGCTCTGTGAGCACCAGCTCGGTAAGCGAACGAACAGAGGTCGGAGCTTAGAAGAGGGTCCGAGTGACGAGGCTTCGGGGCCCAGCCTCCTGTGGCGCCCGCACCGCCCCGCGGCCTCTCCCTGGAGGGACTCACGCGGCGGCGCTGGCCCTGCCCGGGCTCCAGGACAAGTGTGCCTTTCCTCCCCACAGCCTGCGGCAGCCGGGGCACCGGCCTGTGGCCACGTCAGGGTGAGGGTTTCCCGACCTGACTGTGGAAGCAGGGGATTTATGAACGTCGTATCCGTAGTGAAAAAGTCAGACTCCTCACAACTCGAGAGCTGCCGATTTAAACCGTAGCCCTAGGTTTCTAGTAGAAGCCTAGTTGTGGCAAGTACGGTGTCATCCAGCCCCACTTTAAATCCTTTCGTGAATCCTAAGCCCCAAAAAAGCTGCAGCTGAACTTGTGGGATTCCTCCGTCAGATCCCAAATCCTGTACTTCTCACGGCCGCCAAACCCAGGCTGCGTTCACGTCCAGCTGCCCTGCCCAGTGGCTTAGAGCTTCAGTTTCTAGTCAGTGAGGCAACTTAATGATTCTCCCATACATAAGGTCAAGTGTCTCTGTCTTCAAGTATTTCATAATTTCAAGTATTCTGCCCGGAATTCATTCGGAAGCAGGCACACTAGAGGCAGTGTTCAGTAAATTATACGACAAATTGTTTTTGATAAATTCTTACGCGTAGATCATATGTCCGGGGCTGTATTTCTTCTTTTTAGTAAACGCTAATAAAGCTTCGCCGGTAGTAGGCTCAGCACGGTGGCTGTTCACGTACTTAAGTCTGTGCCCGTCACTCTGCTGAGTCTGTGTGCACATTACTTTGTGTATCTGTTTTTTATATATCTAAACGTTTTATTTTAGACAGAGAGAGAGTGTGTGCACATGAGCAGGAGAGAGGGGCGGAGGGGGGGAAGGGAGGGAGAGGGAGAGAGGGAGAGAGGGAGAGAGGGAGAGAGGGAGAGAGAGAGAGAGAGAGAGAGAGAGAGAGAGAGAGAGAACCCCAAGCAGGCCGATGTGGGGCTCTATCCCTTGACCCTAGAGTCATGACCTGAGTTGAACTCTTAGAGTTGGACGCTCACTGACTGAGCCACCCAGGCTCCTCTCATGTACCCTGACGTAATTGTAGATTCACAGACACTTAACGACAAATAATACAGAGATTCTGTGTGGCCTTTACTCGGTCTCCCCCAGTGGTTACTTCACAGCTGGGATGTTGGCATTGAAAAAGTCAAGATACAGAGCGTCTCCACCACCACAAGGGTCCCTCATGTCGCCACACCCCTGCCCCCCCACCCCTCACCCCCCACTTCTTACCCCCTGGCAACCACTAATCCCTTCTCCCTTTCTGTAACGTCTTTTCAAGACTGTTGTACAAGTGCAGTCATACGGTAGGTAACGTTTGGGGATCGGCTTTTTTCACTCAGCGTTAATTCTCCAGAGATCCACCCACATCGTGTGGATCAGGAATTCATTCCTTTTGGTTACAGGGTCGTATCCTGTGGTACAGAGGCGCCGTAGTCGGCTGAACCACTCGCCTATTAGGACATCTCAGTTTCCAGTTTGGGGCTCTAACAGATAACGCTACTATGAACGTTTCTGTACAGGTTTTTCTGGGAAAATAGGTTTCATTTCCCTGGGCTGTATGCCGCCCAGTTCAGCTGCTGGGTCACGTGGTATTGCAGATTTAGTTTTTTAGGAAATTGCCAAACTTGTTTTCCAGGGTGGCCATACCATTTTACATTCCCATAGATAGTATATAAATGGTCAGGTTTCTCCACATCCTCAGAAGCATTTGGTATTGTCACTTTTTTTTTTTTTTTTTAATTTTAGCCTTTCTGACAAGTGTGTAGAGATACCTTACTGTGGTTTTAGTTTACATTTCCTTCCTTGATGGCTAGTGATGTTTACTTTTTTCAGACTTTAGTCTTGGCGTCAGGAGACCACTTCATAAAATCTATTGGGAAGTGTTCCCTCTTGTATTTTCTGGAGGCATTATATAAGGTTGTTGTTAATTCCTTATTTGGTAGAATTCTCCAGTAAAACCAACTGGCCCGGAGATTTAATTTTTGGAAGTATTTTAAATATGAAATCAGTTGTTTAGTACTTACAAAGCTGGTCAAATTATCAGTGTTCCTTTGGTGAGTTGGGGTGGTTTGTGTTTTTCAAGGAATTGGTACATTTCTTCTCAGTCATCAAACATATGTATGTCGCATTCTTCTTAATATATCCTTATTCTTCTAACGTCTGCAGAGCCTGAAGTGACGACCCATTTCATTCCTGTCTGGTAATCTGTCTACTCTCTTCCTAGGCAGTTTTGCTAGAGATGGTCCATTTTATTTATCTTTTCAAAGAATCAGCTCTTTGTTTTATTGACTTTTCTCTGTTGTCTTGTTCGTTTCAGCCCTATTGATTTCTTGCATTACTTCCTGCCTTCTGCTCTCTTGGTTTCCTTTGCTCATCATCTAGGTTCTTCAGTTGGGAATTTTGATTGTTGACTTGAATCTTTCCTCTTTTCTGATACATTAGTGCTCTGCATTTCCCTCTCCAGTACTACTGTGGTCTTGACCCACACATTTTGATGTGTTTATTTTCATTTTCATTGAATTCAACGTATTTTATTTTACCTTAGACTCTGACCCACAAATTATTTAGAAGCTGTGTTTAGCTTCCAAGTGTTTGGAGATTTGAAATTTGTTGCAGTTTGTGTTATGACTCGTGATGTGGTCTATATAGGAATATGTTCCCCGGTCACTTAAGAATATTCTGCCATTGCTCGGTGGACTATTTTATAAATAAATGCCAGTTAGATCCCGTTAGTTGAGACGTTGTTGAGATCGGATCTAACCTTACCTGTGGTTTTCTGTATGGTAGTTCTACGGAAGTTTTTGTGGTTGTGATTTGTCTATTTTTCCTTTCACTTTTATCACTGTTTGCTTCTCATCTTTTGTAGCTCTGTTGTTCGGCACGTATTCAAGATAAGTTTTCTTGGGTAATTGATCCTGGTTATCATTGTATAATGTTCTTCTTGGTCTCTGATCATTTTCCTTGTTCCAAAGTCTGATTTGTAAGATATTAACATAGACACTTCTGCTTTCTCTGGTGAATGTTTGCGTGGTATATTTATCGTATGTAATATGTATACTTTCACTACTACATTATTATTGTATATTCTTTTATAGGCGGGATATTGTTGGGTCATGTTTAATAACACCCTGCCAGTCTCTCTTTAAATTGTGTATTTTGGTGCTCGCTTCGGCAGCACATGTACTAAAGTTGGAACGATACAGAGAGGATTAGCCCGGCCCCTGTGCTCGGAGGACACGCACAGTCGTGAAGCATTCCGTGTTTTTTATTAACGAGGGCACTTGTGATGCGCGCCAGGCGTTATATGTGAGTGATGGATCACAAAATTCTGTTCCTGAAGCCAGTAGCACACTATATGTTAATTAACTTGAATTTTTTTTAAATCTTGTAAAGAAAAAAAAATTGTGTATTTTGGCCATTTACATTTAAAATCATTATTGCATTTCTTATGGCGTTTTATTTTTTGTTTCTTATTTGTTATCTTTTTTTTGTCTGTTTTCTTTTTCCTTCTTTTCTGGGAGTTAAGTGAACGTGTTTTATTTAGAATTCCATTTTTACTTATCCATGGTGTTTTTGAGTGTTCCACTCTGCATAGTTTTTGTTTGTTTGTTTTTAGTCATTGCTCTGAATATGACATTATGTACACACGTAAGTTATCACATTGCCGGTCTCATCATTTTACCAGTTCAAGTAGAGAAACCAGTACCTTCCTTTACATTTCTCTGCTCCTTGTTTATAATATAATTGTTTTATTTTTTTATTTATTTAGGGATAGAAAAAGAGAGGCAGAATCCCAAGCAGGCTCCGCACTGTCAGTGCAGAGCCCAGCGTGGGGCTTGAACTCACGAATTGTGAGATCATGACCTGAGCTGAAATCAGGAGTCGGATCCTTAACTGACTGAGCCACCCAGGCGTCCCTTTAATGTAATTGCTAAAGTATTTCTGGTATATACATTGAAAGCCATACCAGACAGTGTTGTAATTTTTTTTTTATGTTTGTTTATTTATTTTGAGAGAGAGAGAGAGAGAGAGAGAGAGAGAGGAGGAGAGAACTAGTGGGAGAGGGGCAGAGAATGAATCCCAAGCAGGCTCCGCGTTGTCAGCACAGAGCCTGACTTGGGGCTCCATCTCTCTATCTGAGAAATCATAACCTGAGCTGAAATCAAGAGCCAGACGGACATGCAACCCAACTGAGCCACGTAGGTGCCTCTGGACAGTGTTGTAATTTTTACTTAAATCATCCAAAATAATTTAGAAAACTTCAGGAGGGTGACAAAACCCTAGTGTGCTTGTTCATACTTTTTACTTAGTGTTCTTTCTTGCTTCATGATAATCTAAGATTCTTCCTTTTGTTTTCTTTACTTATTTTTTCTAGGTAGAGAACTTGCTTTAGCCGTTCCTTTAGGGGAGGTCCGCTGGGGGCAGATTCTCTTAGTTGTCCTTCAACTGAGAAAGCCTTAATTTCCCCTTCAGTCCTGAAGGATATCTGTGCTTGTTACAGAATTCTTGGTTGACAGCTCTCTTCTTCCAAGTATTTGGAATATATTTTGGCACTTTTTTCTGGTCTCCATGGTTTCTGATGAGAAATCTGTCACTTTGTTATTTTTCTCTTCTATATAAGGTGTCATTTTAGGGGGCTGCGTTCAAGACTTTTTCTTGGTCATCAGTTTTCAGAAGCTTTACTATAATCTTGGCGTTATTTCTTTGAGTTTACCCATATGAATTTCGCTCAGCTTTTTTTATTTTAAATTTTTTTTTTAACGTTTATTCATTTTTGAGAGAGAGACAGAGCAGAGACAGAGCATGAGCAGGGGAGGGGCAGAGAGAGAGGGAAACACAGAATCTGAAGCCGGCTCCAGGCTCCGGCTGCCAGCACAGAGCCCGACGCGGGGCTCGAACTCACGGACCGCGAGATCATGACCTGAGCCGAAGTCGGACACTTAACCGACTGAGCCCCCCAGGCGCCCCGCGCTCACCTTTTCTATAGGATTCAGCTTCTTGCCAGATTTGAGTCCTTTGGGCCTCCCCTGACGCAGTGTGGCATCTTTTATCGTGGCTCCACAGGTCCCTGAGGCTTGCCCTTTCTCGTCCGTTTTCTCTGCGGTTTACACGACTAGCTTCAGTTACATCTGTCAGTTCTCTGATTCTTTCTTTCCTCCACCCCTGCCGCCAGTCTGCTGCTGAGCCCACCCACTGTACTTCTTCTTGAGGTTACTGTGTTTTTCAGTTCTAGTATCTCCACAGGACTCCGTCTCCTGTTTCTTTGCTGAGGTTTCTGTTTTTCACTTGTTCCGAGCATATTCATAAGTGCTCATTGAAGCATTTTTGTCCTGACTGCTCTAAAATCATCATCCCTGACATCTGTCCTCTCCGGATTGACGTTTGTTGATTGTTTTCTTTCGTTCTGTTTGAGATCTCCTGGTTCTTGGTACGGCAAGTGATACTTGAAACCAGGACGATTTCATATTATGCTGTTACAGCCTGTGCTTTATTTAAACCTTATGTTTTAACGGGCTTTCTCTCCGTCAGTCTTCCAGTCGGGGCAGGGGGGCACTGCTGCCTCATCGCTGCCGGGTCCAAGTCCACGGTCCCATTTCTGCCTCCATGGATGCCACAGTGGGGGCGTTTTCGTTTCCGCTGGTGTTGGTGAGAGTCCTGCTTTCCCTCAGGCCTCCTCTGACACGGCCGCCACGGCAGGAGTCCCCACCCGCTCTCGCTTGGTACCACCTCGCAGGGATAAAAGTCCCGGCTCCCTTCTCCGATACCACCATGGCCATTGTTGGGGTGCCTTTTAACTCCGTGAGGATCAGAGTTTCGGGGCCCGGCTTTCCTGGGGTCCGGCTGCCGTCATTTCTCCCTACCCGGCCGCCCCCTGTCCTGCCCTTTGGCTACAGAGCAGGCTTCTGTGAGCGCTTTTCGCCCGTGTGGCCGGCCTTGTCGGTTCCAGATGAGGGAGGTCCCCAGAGTCCTGTCGCGTCATCCTCGGGTCCTCGGCCTGTCTGCCCTCTCTCTCCATCTTCCAGAGTCTCCTTGTGTTTGTTTTATACGTAATATCCGGTGTGGGGGTTGTACTTGGAAAGATAGGGAAGATAGGAGTGTCCCATCTTGGCGGAACAAGTGTTGTATATATTTTTATTTTTTTTAATTTTTTTATTTTATTTTTTTAATTTTTTTTTTAACGTTTATTTATTTTTGAGACAGAGAGAGACAGAGCATGAACAGGGGAGGGGCAGAGAGAGAGGGAGACACAGAATCTGAGGCAGGTTCCAGGCTCTGAGCTGTCAGCACAGAGCCAGACAAGTGACTCAAACTCACGGACCTTGAGATCATGACCTGAGCCGAATTTCAGCAGCTTAACCGACTGAGCCCCCCAGGCCCCCCTATATTTTTAAATACTATACCTTAATTTCAAAAATGATTCCCTCCCTGATTAACTCCGTTTAGGAGATCTTATCGAAGTTTAATCTGCAGGACCCAGAGTTCTGCGCTGAGTGGGGTAGAGTCCACGATCCAGTAATGCTTCTCGCAGCAGAGTTAACGGCAGTCTGTGCCGCTCAAACCAGAGACGCCACTGAGGGGGAGGCGGGGAGGGACCACCAGTGTTTCCTGTGTTTCTCAGAAAGAGAAAATTGCTGAGTGAACTGACGTGCCCCCCACAGTAGGCCGCACAGGAGGCTGGTTCTGGGGCGGTTACAGTGTGGCCAGGGTGCGCTTGGTGGAGTAGAGGTAGCGAGGCCGTTCCAAGAGAAGGACCCACGGAGATGGGCGCGGACCGCGTGCGTCCAGGGCCCAGCGTGTTCTGTTGATTGGCCGTGCTCAGGCCGACGGGTAGGTGCCGGTCGGCCCAGAGCAGGCTCTCCTTTCCCGAGAATGGTGACGAGGCTGTTAAACCCCAGTTTGCGGGTCTCTCTTCCTTGCAGGGACAGAGCCGCGTGCTTTGCTATTCAGAAAGGATTACAGGCGTCACGTAGTGACATTCAGTTATTTAAGCATAACGACATGGCCGACCTGGAGCGACTACTGAAAGAACAAGAGATCGAAGATCAAAAGGTATGATTCTTTGCAAGAAAATTATACAGCTCTTTTGTGTTCGGTAACCGGCTAAATCATATATGAAACGGTAATTTGTCATGAAAACTTGCCTGCGGATCGCATTTGGATATGAAGTGAGGGCATTCCTGCTGATTAAATGTACTTCGTGTCGGAGAGCCGGGTCTGATTGTAATTGCCTCGTCGTTGCCGTAATTACAGCTGGCAAATTTGCGGGCAGGCAATCCAGGCAGCTTTCTAAAAGAGACAGAAACCGCGCGCCCTTGGCGGTGGGGGTGGGAGGGGCTCGCTCTCCACTCTACAGAAATAACACCGGAGCTCATTAGGGTGGGAGCAGAGCGCACCTCGTGAATTCGAAATAGGTTTATTTATATCAGGATAAGTCACGTGTCCGGTAAGTGGAAGAAACAGCGGCGCATCTTCGTTTATGAACGTGTGAACAGAGTGACTCTCTCTCCCTCCCGCACCTTCGCCCTGGAGCTCCGAGCAGCTCCGCCTGTGCCAGCCACCTGCCCCGTGCGACTGCCTTCCGCACCGCAGCCCGTTTACACTGCCCCCTCAGACATGCCTGGATGAGGGCACAGTTGAGTTTTACTTGACCCAGTAGTAAGGGAGGAGAGGGTCTTGTCTGCGTTTTGGTAGATGGAGAGCAGGGTTCGTCTGTTTAGGTTTTGATCATGAGAAGTCTCCGGCGGGTTCAGAGGAAGCATGGGAGTATAGTGCAGCCCCTACCCTCCTCCCGGCTCTGGTAGCAACACCCTGCCGTTCTCGTATCACCGGAGCCTCTGCGTCTCCCGACCCCATCTCTGGTGATGGACGCCTTCACCCACCTCAGTTCTTTCTAGTTTGTTTTTTTCCCGACATTTATTCATTTTGAGAGAGCAGGGGAGGGCCAGAGAGAGAGGGAGATACAGAATCTGAAGCAGGCTCCGGGCTCCAAGCTGTCATCGCGGAGCCCCACACGGGGCTTGAACTCACAACCCGCGAGATTGCGGCTCGAGTTGAATCGGACGCTTAACTGACTGATCCACCCAGGCGCTCCAGTTCTTTCTAGTTTAGGTGAACTTCACAGACATTGAAGTGAGCAGATCGTAGCCATACGTTTTGACCAGTGGGCAACCCAGCTATGAGGGCTCCATTGTGACCTAAAACGCTGCCATCTCCCCAGGAAGTTCCCTTGGGCCCCTTCTCAGTCATTCTCAGAGTGCCTAAATCGTGTGCGTGTGTGCGTGCATGTGCGCGGTCACCTAGTGCATGGCGCGAACTGAAAAACATGAGAGAAGAAAGCACTTTCTTCATCTCAGAATAATCGGGTCCGAAACCTTGGGCTTGAAACGCATCCGGACTGTTTGCTTCTTGAATCAGTCTTGTCAGATGGGAGTGCTAGGGAGCGTCTAACAGGTTCTGCATTTGGGATTACTGAAATTTAAAATGTCATTTTTTGTTTGTTTTTGTCTTTTAAAGAATCCTCGCAAGGCTCGGGTCACACGACGTTTCATCGTGGTGGAGGGGCTGTACATGAACACGGGAACTATTTGTCCTCTCCCGGAGCTGGTGAGCAGCCGCGGTCACTCCAGATTCTAGAACTCGGGCTGTCGGGCGGTGATGCGTCTTGTCCCTGAGCACTTGTGACGCCTCGCATCTGCACCGCTTTGCCTGACGGGTCTCAGGAGCACATTCAGGCCATACCAGGGAAGTACATTAACATTACGTGCCAGCCCGGTCTTTAAAGGGTAGTCAAGGGGCGCCTGGGTGGCGCAGTCGGTTAAGCGTCCGACTTCAGCCAGGTCACGATCTCGCGGTCCGTGAGTTCGAGCCCCGCGTCGGGCTCTGGGCTGATGGCTCGGAGCCTGGAGCCTGTTTCCGATTCTGTGTCTCCCTCTCTCTCTGCCCCTCCCCCGTTCATGCTCTGTCTCTCTCAGTCCCAAAAATAAATAAACGTTGAAAAAAAAAAAATTTAAAGGGTAGTCAAGACTCAGCTTTTTAAAACCAGCTTTATTGAGGTGTAATTGACATGCTGATGAAATCCATTCACTGTCAGTACAGTTTGGTAAGTTTTGGCAGATTTGTACACCCTCATCTCTGCCGCTGCAGTCAAGTTACAGAACGTTTCGATCTCTCCAGAAAGTTCACTCATGTGCCTTTGTAGTCAGTACCTCCAGCCCTGGCCCCAGACCACCGTCGATCTGCTCTCTGTGCCTGTAGTTTTGACTTTTGTGCAATTTCCTGTAAATGAAATCATATAGGATGTGTTTTGTAAAACTCTTGCTTTTTTTCTTTTTTTTTTTTTAAATGTTTATTTTTGAGAGAGAGACAGAGACAGCGCAAGCCGGGCAGGGGCAGAGAGAGACAGGGAGACAAAGAATCTGAAGCAGGCTCCAGGCTCTGAGCTGTTGGCACAGAGCCCGATGTGGGGCTCGAACTCACAACCCGTGAGATTATGACCATTTCTGGACTCTCAGGGTTGTTCCACTTGTCTGTATGTCTGTCCTTATGCTGGTACCACACTGTCTCAGTTACCGTAGCCTTATAGTAAATCTTGAAGTCAAGACACATGAGTTCTCCAATTTTGTTCTTTTGTAAGATTGTTATGGTTATTTGAGGTGCCTGGAGATTCCATTTGAAGTTTAGGGTCAACTTTTCCATTTCTATAAAAGACAAAACAAAACAAAACAAAACAGCCATTGAGATTTTGACAGATAATAGATATTTGATAGAGATTGGATTTTGATATTGAATCAGGATTATATTGAATCTGTAGATTGTATTGAATCTGTAGATTGCTGTGGAAAGTTTGTCCATCTTACTGATATTAAGTCTTCAAATCCATGAACACGGGAGTATTTCCATTTATTTAGATCCTCTTTAATTTTCTCTGGCAGTGTTTTGTGGTTTTCACTGTGCAGATCTTATATCTTTGTGGTTAAATTTATTCCTAAGTATTTTATTCTTTTTGATATTATTATAAATGGGATTTGGGGGGTGAGCGTTCACTGATAGTTTATAGAAATACAACTGATTTTGTGTTTTGATCTTATATCATGGAACTTTTACTGAACTTACTAGCTCAAATAGTATTTTTATGGGTCTTATTCTATATATAAACTCCTATAATCTGTGAATAGAGGTGGTTTTACTTCCTTTCCAATTTGGATGTCTTGTATTTCCTCTTCTTGCCTGTTGCTCTGGCTAGAACCTTCTGTACAGTGTAGACTGAGGTGAGAGGGGGAAGATTGTCAGGCTGTCACCACGGAGTAGGATATTAGCTATGGTTTTCCATAAATGCCCTTTATCAGTTGAGGAAGTTCCTTCCTAGTCCTGATTTGTTGAGTGTTTGTACCATGAGAGATTTGGATTTTGTGAGACGCTTTCTCTGAATCAGGTGATGAGTTGATCATGTGATCTTCCATCATCCTATTAGGATAGTTGATTTTCCCGTGTTGAACCACCCTTGAATTCAGCCATTGAAATTTGAGTCTGAGCCCATCAACTGAATGAGGGTTCAGAATAAGGATTTCATACCTTGTTTTTAAAGTGTTTTACTGTTTCTTGAGGAATTCTAGACACATTCTAAATATCAGCGAAAGAGATGTATTGGTTTTCCTTTCCTTGTTTTTGTGAGTGACAAAGACTGATAGAATAATATGGGGGAGATAGTATAGTATATAGTAATATAGAAGATACCAGAATTGCATATTTAGGGCTACGATAGTAAAGCAGTACTGATGGATAGATATACAGCCAAGCCTTGAAACAAAATATAAAGCATAAGGAACAGGTCAAGCATATATTAGCATTGAATATGTAAAGATTACAGGATTATGACTTTGGGATTCCTGTTTGGTTTCACCGACTTGTCTATTTGTGTACCGCTACTGGCATAATATTCTTAAATATGTTCTAAAACATGATTTTTTGTAAATGTTTGTTTATTTTTGAGAGAAAGAGAGCACAAGCAGGGGAGGGGCAGAGAGAGAGGGAGACACAAAATCTGAAGCTGGATCCAGGCCCTGAGCTGTCGCACAGAGCCTGATGAGAGCTCGAACTCACGAACCATGAAATCATGACCTGAGCCGAAGTCAGACGCTCAACTGACTGAGCCACCCAGGCGCCCCCGAAACATGATTTTTAGAAATTGTCTCATTCATACAATATCTCATACATACTAATGGATGGAAAACAGTGTTACAAAGGTATAATTCTCTCCAAATTAGCTTATTCATTGTTAATAAAAATCCATCTATATTTAGTGGTTGATAATCGCTGTATTTTAATTCAGTTGTGTAACTGATCACATTCATATCATTTAGGAGTACATCAGTTAAACATTTGGGGGAGACACCTGGGTGGCTCAGTCGGTCGAGTGTCCGACTTCAGCTCAGGTTGTGATGACCTCACAGTTCGTGAGTTCCAGCCCCACATGAGGCTCTCTGCTGTCAGCACAGAGCCCGCTTCAGATCCTCTGTCCCTCTCTCTCTCTGCCCCTTCCCCGCTCACACTATCTCTCTCTCAAAAAATAAATTAAAAACAAAAAATGGGGGAAAAAGCTGTACAAACATACATATGTTCAGCTTCCCAACATGTACATGAAAAAGTAACACGAAGTAATTAGAAGAACATTCAGAAAAGGATGCATCTAAACCTTTGAAGGGAAAGGGCTTACTTACAAGCCTGAAAGCAAAGAGGGAAAACAGATTGAAAGGCATATTAATGAAAACTTTTTCTGAATTAAGTAAACAGTGCCATGAATTCAAATTAAAGCATAAGGCCACTGAGGGAAGAATATGTACATTTCCTCAGGAGTTTTATGTATACTCAAACCAGTATTTAACACATACTGTCTACATTCATAAGGTCTTACAATTTTGTCTTTAAAAATTGGCCTTATACTGTGTATATTGTTGTTAAATTTAGAGCATCTAAAGTACAGTCTCTTGGGACGCCTAAGTGGCTCAGTCGGTTAAGCCTCAACTTCATTGCAGGTCTCGGCTCAGATCATGATCTCACTGTTCATGGGTTTGAGCCCCACGTCGGGCTCTGTGCTGACAGCTCAGAGTCTGGAGCCTGCTTCGGATTCTGTGTCTCCCTCTCTCTCTGCCCTTCCCCTGTTCATGTTGTGTGTGTGTGTGTGTGTGTGTGTGTGTCTCTCTCTCTCTCTCTCAAAAATAAACATTATAAAAAAAAAAACTTTTTAGTAAATAAAATACAATCTCTTCACCATCATGACACATTTGACCCTTGAACAATGCAGACCCCCATGCAGTTGAAAATCCACATACCTTTTGACTCCCCAAAAACTCAATACCCTACTATTGACTGGAAGCCTTACCCATAACGTAAACAGTTGATTAACACGTGTTTTGTGTGTCATACGTATTATACACCGTATCCTTAAGGTAATCTAGAAAAAAGAAAACATTAAGAAAATCGTAAGGAAGACGAAATACATTTACAGTGCTGGACTGTATCTATTGAAAACACTTCACATCTAAACAGACCCGCGCAAGGGCCAGCTGTAGTTCTGAGAAACGTGCGTACGTGGCCGTGTTCTGAGCTGTAGTTCTGAGAAACGTGCGTAAGCGGGCCACAGGTGTCGGGCTGCCGACCGCAGGACTGTGGCTCCTGGGGTAAGTGCCGTCCACTTGCTGCGAGCGTCTGGTCGTGGCACTGCCCCCAGTTGCTCAGTATATGTGTTCTCTGTTTAAAAACGCCTTTGTTTAATACATACTGTTGAGTCGTTCACGTTGAGCTCAGGGCCACTGGCGCTGTAACTCATGCCTGGACGAAGCTTCTCTAACACACGCGTTTCCTCCGTGAGACGCATCCCAGCCTTCTGGCGCTTCAGATCGCCACCCCGCACTTCAGCGCTGTGCTGGGCCGTCCTAACCGGAACCACCGGCCAAAAGCACAAGGTACAAAAAACCACAGCGATAAATAGACGCTGAAAAGGACACGTGTTTCCAGTGTGAGCGGAGGCAGGAGTCAGCCTCAGCAGGGGACAGGCAGGTCAGGTGACTCCGTGCATGCCGCTCCGCACTCTGCCTTGCGTGTTGATTCGGGGTTTCGGGTCGCGCCCAGCAAGCAGGCAGGTGCACAGCTACAGACCCACCAGTGTTGGGGACCAGATGTGCTTTTTCCCTCCTGGGTGTCACTGTTCTCCCCAGTATCTTCTTGATGGCGCTGGTCACCGGCACTTTAACGTTGCGTTCTGTTTGCCACTCAGGTGAAGTTAAAGTACAAATACAAAGCAAGAATCTTTCTGGAGGAAAGCCTTTCGTTTGGAGTCCTGGGAGAACATGGTCGAGGAGTCACTGAACATTTTGGAATCAGCGTAAGTGCCCCTTGCTCCTTTTCTGGGATGTGTCCTCATGCAGAAACCATGCGGTTCCGTCCTGCCGGCCACGTTCACGTACCACGGGCGCGAGGCGGTGCTCCCCGTCAGCGTGCAGGGTCGTGCCGCCCTGGGCTCTGTCCCTTCACTGAGCCCACAGGGGACCAGGTCCGCCAGACCAGGGCCTGTCGTCCCTCAGAGCCTGGAAACTCACGGCGGTGCCTCCTAGGATGCGGTCTGTGTAGCCTGTAGCGTTTGATCTTGGCTTTCCGTGTCTTTTCTCTAGAAACGGATAAACTTGCCTGCGTGTGTTTCTTAAAGTCAGTAAGACTTCCCTAACGTAGTCCCTTAGAAAATACGACGGGGGCAGTGAAAGGGTGTTCTCTCCGATATTTACAACTGTGTGTTCTCGGTGGGTTCTGCGTACGGGTGTCAGATGGCCGTGACTTCTCTACGGAGGGAGACACGGAGTCAGAAACACTGCCGGCAGACGCGCCACCCAGCCTCGGGTCCCAGAGAGCTGGAGGGAGTCGGTCACGTGTTCTCTTCAAATGAGCCCCACCTGCCCCAGTCTCGGCGGCTTGAGCCCCTGGAGCCTCGGGGAGGAGCAGCGTCTGCCCGCCCCCGGAGCCTGTCTTCACCGACCCCTGTGTGCTGGAGCTGAGGGGAGCTTTTCTGCAGATCCTGTGCATCAGAGCTTTCCGATCTCTGGCAAAACGTTGAACTAAAGAACACGAAGTCACCTTAGGTCATCTGCATCTCACGACCGATAACGGAGCAGAGCGAGTATGCCACTGAGTTAGAGCGACACATACTCCTTCCCCAGAGGCAGACTGGTGATTAAATGCACTGAGCAGAAGTGCAGAGTAGATGGACCTCAATCGGATCCTGATTCCGGCACATACTGCAGAAAACAAGCTTTGTGAGGCAGGTATTAGAACACTGAGAATTCGGCAATATTAAGAAATTTTTCATTTTTTAGGTGTGATAATGGTTTCGTGATTATGCTTTTGAAAGGGTCCATGTCCTTTAGAAACGCACACTGAGATATTTACAGATGAAACTCTTAAGAAGTTGGGGGATTTGCTCTAAAGAAATGCTGAGAGCAGGAGGAGGCTGTACATGGAAGACTGTCCCATGAGCTGGTAGTGACTGAATCTGGTGATGAGAGTTGTTTACTCTGTCCTCTCTACCTTTGTGTGTGTTTGACGTTTTTCATAATAAAAGGTTTTTTTAGAGAGTAAGAGCCAACAGGTTTCCTTGTTGGGTCTGTGGACCACTCAGAAGCCCCAGGTGGGATCGGGCCAGTCACCATCGTGGCATCAGTGAGTGGCTTTGAACGGCCGCTGTGTGCCTAGGTGCACCTTGGTGCCGGGGCTGGAGCGGGAGGACGGAGTCAGGGGAGCACCGAGTTGAGGAGACGGTGGCGACTCAGAAGGCCCCGTGGCACAGTGGGGTTTGTCCGTTGCCCGGTTCAGCGTGGCCAAAGAATCAGTTGCCATGATGTTTGGAAAAACTGCCCTTGCATTTTTGAAAAGGTGGACGTAGGGATAAAGTGTTCAAAACTCTGAGATTTGTTCGTATTTATCTCAGGTACCTTCTGGGGGCATGGCCAACTAGACCCTCGTTGAAGCACGGAAATGACTGATTTTGAACCTCAGAATATTTGTAGTACTAAGCAGCTTTGGGTTTCTTCTTTTAATTTCTTTCTGTCCTCCCACTGGGGGTAAATTGCCGAAGGGCCTCGTTAGAGGCACGCTTCGAAACCTTCCGTGCTTGTGACCATAGGTTTTGTAGGGCTTATCCTTCATCGGCACAGAGGCGGTTCATCTGAACCACGATGTTAACGTGACCAGTGCTGCGCTTCTGTCTGCAGGCTTGACGTCGGTCTTTACTTTTTCTTTAAATTGAGGAATAACTCCCACCGCCTTGCTTTTTTTGGCAGATCGATGATATTGACCTGATCAGTGCCAACATGGAGAATTCTCTCGCTTCTATCGGAGGTTTCTGCTGTGGCAGATCTTTTGTAATTGACCATCAGGTGGGTTCTTTTAAAAAAAAAAAAAAAAAGACAGTAGCTCCTGAAACTAATGCCCCCTGGTTGTGTTAGAAGTTATTCAGCTGTAACTTCCAGTCACACAGCTTCACTCTGACTTGGTTTGTCGCAATCTTTATTTAAAAGTCAATATGTCAGGGCGCCAGGGTGGCTCAATCGGTTAAGCATCTGACTTCAGCTCAGGTCATGATCTCACGGTCTGTGGGTTCGAGCCCCGCATCGGGCCCTGTGCTGACAGCTCGGAGCCTGGAGCCTGGTTTGGATTCTGTGTCTCCTCCTCTCTCTGCCCCTCCCCTGCTCACGCTCTCTCTGTCTCAAAAATAAAGATTAAAGAAACTTGTTTAATAAATAAGTAAGTAAGTAAGTAAATAAAAAGTCGATTTGTCTGAGAATGACTCGACATGTTTGTATTTGGAAAATACCTTCCTTAAAAAGGTCTCGGTTTTGTTACGCGTATCTTTTACATGTGCGTGGCTCCTCCCACTTTACCATTTGTACACACACCGTTAGCAGGTCGTGCAGATTTGGTGCCTTTAGGGTTTTTAGCACCCCCCCCCCAAAAAAAAAAATAAGTGTATTCATGTCTTTTCCTTGTTTGTTTCTTCTCAGCGACTCTCCGGCCAGGGGTACTGCTTTTCAGCCTCGCTGCCCCCGTTGTTGGCTGCCGCTGCGATCGAGGCTCTCAACATCATGGAGGAGAACCCAGGTACGGTCTTCTGCCCCCAGGACCCCGGGCCTCACGGCTCCCGTCAGCCGGGCTGCTGGCGCGCTTTCGGAGGCATTCGCCGGAGGGGCGTGTGCACCAGACATCGGTGCCTCCGGATGATGTTGCCTGGCGTTTGTGGGGAGAATCGCGGCCGGGATGTCGTCCAGCTCCGGGGATTCAGTGTGGGCTTCTCTCCCGGCCGGCGGGCTGGGCCGGCTCCCAGGCTGGGCGGATGGGCGGAGACGCCAGGAGGAGGGGTCAGCTCCGGGCCTGTTGTCATTCGAGAAGTTAGCTGAAGTGTGCTGCTGCGGGTGCCCCTGCACATAATTTATAGCTTACCCAGTTTTTCCTTCAGCCTTTGACTCGTTATTTGGTACTGAAGCCAAATCCGGTTCACTGACCGTTCAAGCTTCCTTATTAGGCCAGGTTGATTACATTTCAAATGTGGCCTTAGGTTGGGGTGGCACCTCCTCACAGAGCCTGAAACAAATGGAAAAGCAGGCCTTAACCCAGTATTTCTAAACTTAAGATTCTTTAACTCTCTAAATGTTTAACATTGGTTTTAATTCAGAGAATCAGGAAACGTGTTTCTGCGTGCACATCGATAGGCTTGGTTGTCAGAAGGCCCGGCACGAGTGCCTCTTGGTCACATGTTTTAGTTTTTTAATTTTCCGTGAGTGAGGTGAAAACGTCCAAGAAAAGATAGTAAACGGTGGTGTAGCGTCTTATCTTTTATCAAATCGTTAAGGGTCCAGAAATAAGTAATATATCTGTACCCTTTTATTCTTAGATTATTTACAGACTCCTGATGAGAACGAGAGCCCTCGTTCTGTTGCGGGAAACCTCCCCCAGCTTGCGCTCAGAGCGGGCGAGGAGGTGAGGGCAGCAGGCCGAGACCGGGCCGGGGCCTCCAGAGGCGCTCCTGTCTCTGGGCGGGTGGCCACATTTTAAGTTGATGAGCTTGAACACTAAACATCTTTAGAGATACGTTTAGATTAGTAATATCACATCTTCCAAATATATTTTTTTCACACAGGTATTTTTTCAGTGTTGAGGGAAAAGTGCAAACGAATCCATAAAGCTCTACAAGGGTAAGTTAACTATATTTTCAGTGAACTTAAAGTCTGTACCACGTTTAAACAACTAGTGAAAAATTTTGAATGCCACCTCTTTGGTTTTGAGTGTATTTAATAGGCTTGGATCAGTTTGACTCGCGGCTAAGAAATGAGGAACTCGGTTCTTTCAAATTTGTGGGCCTGAAACCAGAGCATCATTTTGTTGTTGTTTTATTTTATTACTTATAATTTGTCGAGAGAGAGCACGCGCAAGCAGGGGAGGGGCAGAGAGAAAGGGGAGAGAATCCCGAGCAGGCTCCACGCTTCGCTGCAGAGCCCAACGTGAGGTTTGATCTCACAGCCATGAGATCGTGACCTGGACCGAAATCGAGAGTCGGACACGAAACTGACTGAGCCACCCAGGTGCCCTGCTTTGTTGTTGCCTTAACGAACCGTGACTTTGTTTTTCTAAAAGGGATACAAGCTCGTTAATGCGATAGCAGTATATAAGGGACAGAGGTGAAGATAAGCACCAAACACGCTATCACCAGTAAGAACTCGGGTCAACATGGAGAATCTTTCCTCGTCTGTACACATAAATATCATTATATGCTGTGCCATTAGGTGACAGTGGGTGGGTTCATATCGTCCATACTTTTTAGAAAATTATTAAGTTTTATTTTAAGTGAAGAAAAACAAGTGAAATCGAAATGAACCCTATGAGTGTTGGCTTGTGTTTGTCTTAATGACACAAGAGTAGTTCTTTAAGGTTGCTCTGGCGTTAAGAAAAAATTCAGGTAGGTGACGCCTTCAGGCAGATTTCTGGTCTTACAGAAAATGATCTCAGTTGCCCAGGTGTTTCCTTTTGTCTTTCCCAAGGTGGAAACATGTCTTTTCAGTCATGAAAGTCCCACTTACTGCCAGATGTGGGAACTAGAAGCTTCTCTAAAAGGAAAGGACAGTGAATAAATGAGCAGATCGTGGCTGTTTCAGAGAAAGTAGGGGAGAAATAATTACCGCTCTGGGTGTGTCTGCACAATAATAACAGAAGTTCTTCTTGCATGATTTATGGTTGGGAGCCATTATTCGTGTTGCTTTATGAAATGTTAATGTGCCAACACGGCACACTGGAGCCACTGTAGATTCAGGAACACCAACCGAAGCGCCCTTCATTCTGTCCGGTGGTAGCAGTGTGCCCCTTTTGTAAGCCCAGCCCTCCTCCGCCCTCCCGTCTTCTCCTCCGAAGCCCCCAGATCCCTGTCTGCCCTGCGCCCGGTGTTGGCAGACAGCCCGGCCTCATGCTGTCACTCAGACCTCCACATCTTCCGTCACAGACGTGCACGCACACAGGCATCCAAACCCCTCCTCCCCGGTGTGACAACCGGGGCGGGGGCGGGGGGTGGGAGGCTTGCCTCCTGCAGTCATAGCTCTTCCTCCGTAAGGACTCAGCGCCTTCGGCCATCCCCTTTCTGCCGTCACCCGTTCCGAGCGATTTGATTAGCGTTCAAGCACACTCTGTCCTCTCTTCTCTTAACTGCCTCTTTCCCGTGACCCCACCTTCCCACCAGCTGGTAGCCAGTCTTCTCTGGCATTTGTGCTGTGTCCTCATGATCTGATCTCCAGCAGTCTTTCCAAGCTCTTATTTATTCTAGACGTTTGTATCATTCTGTGTGTGATGATGTACGTAGAGGTCCTATTGTCTGCAGTAATTATTCTCTCTTCCTCCAAATTCTTAAACATCTTAGTTCTTTTTTTCTTTCATCGCGTTGCTCTAGGTCGCTAGACATCTTCTGTAATAGTAGTAATAGACATTTTCTGTCATTTCCAACTTAAAAGTCTTTCTTCATTAAGTGTGAAACATCAGGGCCGCATGGGTAGCTCAGTTGGTTGTTTTAAAGTACGAAACGTTGTACTACGGGATTTTTTTGTAGGTGGTATTGATCAGATTATTCCTAGATTTGGAGACTTTTCAAAAAAAATCATAGACTTGTCTCATGCTGAATTTCACTGTTAGAATTGTCTCCTCTTAGACCGTGCTTGCATTCTGGAGTAAACCCCTATTTGATGATGTATTTTTCTGCACTGTGCTGCTACCTGGTTTATTGAGAAGCCTGTAGGACATAATACATTTAAGGAAAGGAGACCCAGATTACCGGTCTTGGTTGGTGGTCTGAAAGGCCAGTGAAGTTAGCTTCTCGCACCTCCCTTGATACTTCGCACATGGTCATTTAGGAAAGCTCACTGAGTCCTAAACATGTTGAAGGAATCCCGTGTACTAGAAAGTGCTTCTTGCGCTCATTATATTCTGAGGGAAAAGCAGATCTTTCTAAGGGAAGCTGGGTAATGAAGGCAATTTAAAATGTGTAGCTCAGTTTCCGACAGTCATATGCCACCGTTTGTAGTCAGTCTAGCAGGTGGGTCAAAAATCAAACTATTATTATCACAGGATAAACACGGACTGTAAATGAACCTGATGTGCGGGCCTCATGACGTCTGTAATAATGATTTGAAAACACGGGATTTCACGCCTAAAGAAATCTCTCTCCCTCCCTGAGAAGCTGCAGATGTCTGTGCTATTAATCCTAAAATGAAAATCATCATAATCCAAGTAAAACTTAACAGTAAACATGCAAATAAGAAAGGAACTTCGTAATCTGATCATACTTCCGGTGGTCAGGATGCAGCATCTTTAGTGTTAGAACTCATCTCTATCATTTATGAAAGACCAGATAAATGAGCAAGGAAACAAGATAAATGAGCAGTAAGTAGTCGTGAAGGAGGCAGAGTAATAGAAAATGAATGTGTAGACGCTTCCCGAAAGGAGCGATTTGGGAGGGAGGCCGCAGGAGGTGATCCTGGGGCCGGACCCGGCTTACTGGCCAGCAGTGGAAGTCAGAGCGAGGGGCAGATGAGGCGAGGGCGTGAGGGCCAGGCCTCGGGACCCAGCCGGTGTGTGAGGAGGGGCCGCCAGAGCTGGGGAGGCGGGGAGGCGGGAGCAGGGCCCGCAGGCCTCCCGGTGGAAGCCTGGGGATGACTCCTGTTTTCTGTGCTGTGTGAGCCAGTGACGTCCGCCAGGACAGGGAGCCTTCTTCCCGCCAACTCAGCGGGCCCTGCAGGGGCAGGGGCGTCTACACCAGGGAGCACCGCCCGTAGCACGGATCCCCGCTGTCTCTGTGGGATCGGAGCCCCGCCGTGTGACGCCTCCTGGGAAAACCAGAGGGTTCTGCTCCGCTCATGAATGCAGACTTCGTAGTTATTCTTCTGCGAGACACCGTTGCACCCGGAAGGGACTTACGCTGTGTGTTTCCTTTCAGCATTTCTGGGCTAAGAGTGGTGGGGGAGTCGTTTTCTCCCGCATTTCACCTGCAGCTACAAGAGAGCACTGGGTCTCGAGAAGAAGATGTTAAACTTCTTCAGGAGATTGTGAATCACGTAAGTGTGTAGTTCTACCCCGAGCCCAAGCAGCGTCTTCTGTGTCCCGTCTTAGGAAGGATCTCTCTGCCCCGGGACGCAGCCCTCTTGTGGAACCGTTCTGGTCCCCGGGCCTTCGGGGCACATCTGTGCTGACAGGCCGCACTGTATCTGCCCGGTCAGGTTCCGCTCGCGTTGAAGTTGTCGTGTTCTGCGCTCCATTGTATCGAATACACTTTCCTTGCGCTCTACATAATTAGCCTTCCAGAAAACCCGTTCGCACGGCATTTTCAAAGCCAGGCTTTCGTACCTGTGGGTGGGGATGGCATTATGAGTGCTGGTCACAGACAGCACTGGACAGGTGCCCCCCAACGCAGCTGAGACGGGAACTGGAAAGGAAGAAAGATCGCTTCTTCACCAGGCCTAGTTTGGAGGTTGATTTAAATATCTGTGTCTCCTGAAAGTGATTTTACTACTAATTGTAACTTCATTATTAACTAAGAAATGCCTCCCTGGGGAAGACCACCGGCCCCTTCCCTGGAGCCCTGCCTCCTCCGCACCCCCCACCCCCCGCATGCTGCTCGTGCTCACGCTCGGATGGGAGGGCCTGGGACCCCGTGAGCACCCGTGCTGGGACGGCCCTGCCTTTCCCCCGACTGCAGTGCGGCTAGCATGCGCCTGGGAATGGGGCAGGCTTCTCTCTGCCTTCTCGTCCTGCTTGTCCTGACGGTGCCTTCCAGGGGCTCTGCTCCGAGGTCACCGTGATGTCAGGATGATGGCTGTTGTCTGTCGTGTGCCCTTGGCTGACCGTGGCTGGGAGGTCGGGTCTCTCCGCGGTGGTGTGGCTAGTCGGTATGGAGAACAGGGCTGAGGCCGATCTCGGCTTCGTAGCCGCCCTCCCTCCTCCAGTGTGTGAAGTGCCATCAGGAAGGACAGGTCGGGGAGGGCTTCGTGCAGTTGGTGGCCTTCCGGAGTCCGTCAGCTTATAAAACGGAACCAGACCCAGAACGTGAGATCCCCGGCTCAGGGGATCTCAGGAACCGTGTGAGGTGATGAGCAGTCCGGCTGGCGCAGCGCCCCTTCCCCAGGGCCCAGGTGCCGCAGGGGCCCCCCCCAGGTGCGGCTCTGCGAACTCAACAAAGACAGACTCTCTTTCACGGGAACTGACCTCCTGCCGGCGCCTTTCACCCCGTCCGCGTTTTTACTGCGATGTCGCGTACGTGTGTACGGGCCGAACAGAAAGGACGGCATCCTCGAGGTTAGGGTTCTTAGAGACGTGCCATGACACGCTTCGTACATTAAACACAGGCTAAGTGGACGCCGCAGGGAGAGTCAGGTCAGTCACACCAGCTCCATGTGACGGCCCAGCCTGTGCTCTCAGCAGGGGTGCCCGCTGGTGTGATGGACGCAGCCCGGAGAGCCTGTCGGGGCCTCGAGCCCCCGCATGGATCCCCCCCGCCCCCGGCCTCCTCCGGCCCCCGCGGGACCGCTCTACACAGGCTTCACGCCGCAGGGCCGGGGCCGCACTCCTGCCACGGGAGCCCCCGTCTCTGTCCTCGAGACGTCACGGCCGTGGGGGCCTCCTTCTCCTGGAGTCAGAGACACTGCAGAGGGCAGGCGACGGAAGGGGGCCCCGTCCTCGGAACGGAGGAGAAGGCGACAGTCTGCACAGCTCACCGATGCCGGACCCCGTTTGAGGCCCCAGCCGGAGGACATCCCGGGGAGAGCTGAAGGAGAGCGGGCAGGGCTCGGGGGAGGGGCGCGAACACGGTCCAGAAGCTGCATTTGTGCAGAAACGCGGGGTCTTGCGGTGTCTTTGCGTCCCCACGCTAAGCTCCGCTCCACGCTCCGTGTTCCGTATCTGAGAGGGTATGGTTGTGGCGTTGAAACTCTCACTTAAGCTTTGCAGAACCCGGTTTCGCCAAGTTCTTGTTGAGTTGCCTGACGAGACACTGTTTTTACAAAGAGCGGTGGTTTAGGACGTTTCTTAGCCAGGCCTAGGATCAGAGCCGGTCCGGGTGTTCTCAGGCAGTTAACTTCTCTAAGTACACTGAGACGGAGCATCCGTATCCGTCTGGCCGCGCTGCCTGCTGCCGTTTCCCGTCTTTCTAGCAGAGGGAGACCCGCCCAGCAGCGGTCGGGACGGCCCCTCTTCAAGCAGACTCCCTCACTGCCCAGCCTGGGAGCAGCGGTTCCTTCCTTGAGGCCACCCCTGCTCTGATTGTTCTGTTTTTGGTTTTTTCCTTATTTTTCTTAATGCTCATTTACTTTTGAGAGAGAGAAACAGAGTGTGAGCGGGGGAGGGGCAGAGAGAGAGGGAGACACAGAATCGGAAGCAGCTCCAGGCTCTGAGCCGTCAGCACAGAGCCCAACATGGGGCTCGAACCCACGGACCGCGAGATCGTGACCTGAGCCGAAGCCAAGAGTTGGATGCTTAACCGACTGAGCCCCCCAGGCGCCCCTCTGACTGTTTGTAAATACGATTCGCATACCAGAAACTTCTCGCTTTTAGAAGATAGAGTTGAGGGGCCTTTAATGTACCACAAGGTTGTGCCCCTGCCTCAGCCCAAAGTATTTTCATCCCCCAAAAAGAAACCCTGATGAACCATTACTTCGATAGGATTTTTATCCTTAATTTTGATGGAGTATATTTTAACTTTGTAAGAATATCAACAAGTGGTTAATGTGTGGAGAAGCTGTGCAAAACGTGGGTGACACCAGACTCTGAAGCCTGGTAGCGCCTGGGCAGAGGTGCCCACGGCCGTCAGAGGAGTTGCTGGCACCTGAAGTGTAGGCTGTTGGGCTGTGAAACCGTCCTCCCGTTTACGACCAAGTTCAGCTCTGGTTAGTTTACGGGGCTTTGCTGGTACTGTTGCCCTTGTCCTGACTGTGCTTTGTTGAAAATGGAAACCCCCAGTCCTCTGTGGCTATTTAAACGTAAATGAAGGAAAAGGAAAAGTCCCATCTGTCCGTGGCACTGGCTGCGTCTCACTCACAGTGCTTGACGGCCACGCGGCGTGGGCCACTCACGGGGCCTCGCAGAGCGAACGCCCGGCAGGAGGTCTGGGCGGAGGCGCGGAAGGTGGTGGGGCCGCTGGGGGCACGTCTGTGGCGTTTCGCCTTCTCGCTGTTGTGACTGGGAAAATGAACTAACCTGCGGTTAAGGATGGCCTTGCAGAGTACCTCCCGTCGGGATGCCCGCCGTGCCTGCGGCCCGGCTCGCAAACGTGTCCCTTCTCTTCACGCAGTGCATGGACAGGAGCATCGCGTTAACTCAGGCACGCTACCTGGAGAAAGAGGAGAAGTGCCTCCCTCCGCCGAGGTGGGTGGACGTTCAAATGTGACGTGACTCTTGCTTTTGCTACTTGAAAAACTCTATAAAGCATATTCTGTCGTGAAAACGTCTGAAATGCTGCCACAGGATAAGGAAGTGTGTCCCTAAAATGTAGTTCATCCTCTTTCCTGTTCTTTTTTTTTTTTTTTTTTTTTAATTTTTTTTTCAACGTTTATTTATTTTTGGGACAGAGAGAGACAGAGCATGAACGGGCAAGGGGCAGAGAGAGAGGGAGACACAGAATCGGAAACAGGCTCCAGGCTCCGAGCCATCCGCCCAGAGCCTGACGCGGGGCTCGAACTCACGGACCGCGAGATCGTGACCTGGCTGAAGTCGGACGCTTAACCGACTGCGCCACCCAGGCTCCCCTCTTTCCTGTTCTTAAAGTAGCCATTTTCAGATTTTACCTGTAAAGCCCCCCCCAGGACTCACCGGACCCTCCCAGTTAACCTAAAGAGGTATCCGCGATCCCAGGACTGGACGGGGGCGGCCGAGGTTCTGATGAGCAGATGTGCGTCTGTCACACCTCGAAGGTGACGGGCTGTGCCAGCCACGTCCACCGGGAGGACCATCCTGAGGGAGGGGCACATCCGGCCGCTGGCTGGAACGCCATGGGGTGCATTTGGGAGTGCAGACACTCCCAGACCCCCCAGGGAAAAAGAAAGCAACAGTGGGGAAAATCTAGACAGGTTCAAGAAACCCTACGTGGGGGGAGGGCACCTTGACTCTTGATTTACAATCGGTGCTCTTCAGTAGCACTTAAAATATAGTCAAAGGAGGTAGACACCCAGAGCATGAAGTGTCAGGGTCACAGCATGAGGTCCGTGAGGTCACAGGGGGAGGGCACGATTCGTTCTGGCCTGGAAGGGACTCGGGCTTCCGAGGGCAGGTGATACTTAAGCCAAGCCCAGAAGATCGAGTGTGTCAGGCAGACTTGTCAACGCCAGCGTCCGGCGGGCTGTGCGGTGGTGTGGAGACCCTCAGGTGCATCTGGGGAGACAGAACACAGGCTTGAGGGAGACGGGAGAGACGCTGGAGAGCAAGGAAGGCCCAGGGAGGACCCGGGAGACTGGAGTCTGAGCCTGTGCCGACTTGGAGGGCCAGACCACGGGCAGCAGCCCTGAATGGCTTAACGAGCCTACCCCGTTCTAATTGCACCCAGGCAAGGTGCGGTCTTCTGTCTCAGGACAACAGGGTCCCTGCTTGCTTTGTTCCCTCAGCGCTCCCTGCCCAGCACAGTGCAGCTCAGTGCAAGTGCCCAGTGGACCGTCCGGATGTTTGCAAGGGGGGTGGGAGAGAAGAGGGAGGAGTGCCCAGGAGAGCTGATACTGTTTTGTGTTCAGTTTCCTGAAAACTTAAAAATGTCTGCCTTGCCTCCGAGTATTCTAGAACTTCCACACGACTCACGGAGTTGTAAATGTGAGCGTCAGCACGTAAACACTCCCTGATTTGAGAAACGTGAATTCCTGCCTTGGGCCCGGTGCTCCTCAGGCAGAGCTCCCGGCACCCAGAGCCCCCCACAAGGTTGCAGTCGGGCCTCAAGTGGCAGACTTCTGAAAATGGCCCGTCAGGGTTCGGGCTTGCGGGCGGAGGGTCCCTGCCACAGTCGCTCGGCTCTGCCATGCCGTGACAGGTGGCACAGCCTCCTTTGACGATTTTCTGTGTCCTTGTTTCTCAGCATCAGGGTCGTGGTCACAGTGGAACAGACAGACGAAGAACTGGAGAGAGCCGCACGCACAATCAAGGAGGTGGCCCAGGCCGTGCTGCTGTAGGCGGGTCCCAGGGCCAGGTGGGCAGTCGCCGTGCGGCACACGCAGGCCTCCCAGTTGCCGCCGAGCAACCTGGAAGAGGCCTGCGGGTACCTGGCAGGGTGGCCACCGACCGATCACGTGGGTGTGGACTCGGCGGACCGCCACGAGGAGGATGCTGGTTATTTAAACACACACACGTGCGCACACACACACACACACACACCTAAAAGCCCAGGAACTGGTTTTTTAAGAAGAAAACTAATGACAGCATATAACCGATATTTAAATTGTGCGGTTTAGTACTATTTAAATGTTTTATTATACTAGTATTTTATATTCTTTTGTTGTTGCCGTTTAAAAATGGAGCTTCAGTTTATCTTTTCTCCCTCTAATAGTAATTGTGCGAGCACTCCTAACGTTTCCTAGCAAAGCATCTCTGCAGCATTAAAGCTTAGAGGAGCACTTCACCGTCTAGGACACAAAACGTATCTGTGAGGATCTAATTCAACCACGTCTTACGCAGTCTCCATCCTGTGAAGCCCAGTGGTGGCTAATGTATAAGGAAGCACTCTTTGTGCTGTTGCGACCAACTTTTCATTATATTTGAATCCTAGAGTTTTTATATGCATTTCTAACAGCTTACCTTAGCATCCCTAACTGGAGAATGACTACTCATTTTATTTCCTAAGTGAGCAATAATTTAAATCAAATACTATTTTAGTTTAATATAATCGACCTTCACATTTATTGTGTGTTGACTTCTAATCTGTTTTAGGAGGAGGGTTACTGTGACGATCCCAGAATAGAAATCATGTCCTTGATATTTTAGAATATCTTGAATGTATTCCTTTTTTGTAGAGTGGGTTTGCCTAAGGACATATAACTACTGTCTTTTTCTAAGCGAAGGAAAATTATTTTTATTTTCAGCTTATGAATTCCAAATATCTAAAAATGTGAATGCACTAAAAATAAAATTTTTAAGCTGGACTTTAGCTATCTGTTTTTTCTTGTGCCATGTGCCACAAGGTAGTGTGTAAATATTACACTGTTGTTTCTTCTCTTAGTAAAGGTAAAGGAGTAAAATTGTTAAAAAAAAAAAAAAGTAATGCCATTTTTATAATATGTGTTCATATTAACAAATGGTTTGCAACATCTTTTTAAATAACATATTTTTTAATGTTTAGTTTCTATTTTGCTTGAGGTATTTCGTACATATGTGCCTTGTGATCGCTGCTGCTTTAAAGGATACAGTACTGTCTTTGGGGGATGTATCTTTTCGTTATATTTTTTAATGAAATAAACCTACATTCCTGACAATCAGTCTATATGCATGTGTAATGTGTTCAACAGAATAGCCTCTGGATTTTCACTTTTCCACATAGGTAGGGTAGTAGTCTTGGTGTCTGTGTTTAGAAAATATTAAGTACAGGGGCGCCTGGGTGGCTCAGTCGGTTAAGCTTCCAACTTTGGCTCAGGTCATGATCTCACGGTTCGAGAGTTTGAGCCCCACGTTGGGCCCTTTGCTGACAGCTCAGAGCCTGGAGCCTGCTTCAGATTCTGTGTCTCCCTCTCTCTCTGCCCCTCCCCTGCACGTGCTCTGTTTCTCTCTCAGAAATAAATAAAAACATTAAAAAAAAAAAAAAAAGAATATTAAGTACATTTCTTAGTGTCTTTCTTCAGTGTATGTTATCTGGAATTCCCTAGACTTCTATTGATGGGAGCCTAGGCCTCTATGACTACACGTATGCCAGAGCTGTGGGGTTTTTCTTTTAATAGAGAGAGAGGGAGAGTGCGAGCAGAGGGGAAGAGGAGCAGAGGGAGAGAGAGAGAATCTTAAGCAGGCTCCACGATCAGTATGGAGCCCGACGCAGGGCTCAGTCCCGTGATCCATTTTGACCTGAGCCAAAATCACTCAACTCTGGGCGCCACCCAGGTGCCCCAGAGCTATCATTTTTATTAGCAGATGATGATAGCAACTTTTCAGCTACTTTTAAAATATTTTGTAAATCAACATCCAGATGGTCATTGCTACTTTTTAAAAATGATAGAAGAGGGGCGCCTGGGTGGCTCAGTCGGTTAAGCGTCCAACTTTGGCTCAGGTCATGATCTCACGGTCCGTGAGTTCGAGCCCCGCGTCGGGCTCTGTGCTGACAGCTCAGAGCCTGGAGCCTGTTTTGGATTCTGTGTCTCCCTCTCTCTCTGACCCTCCCCCGTTCAAGCTCTGTCTCTCCCTGTCTCAAAAATAAATAAAATGTTAAAAAAATTAAAAATAAAAATGATAGAAGTGCCTGGGAAAGATGGTGAAAACAACACATGTTGTCTGACATCAGCCCTTGAAACACAGCAGCATTTTGAACAAAAACCCAAAACCAAAGTCTTTCTGTTAAAACTGTACAATAACCAGCATCCAGGTACATGCACCACAAAAGAAACATATGCTAGGAACAGTAAACTTGCATAAAACTGAGGCAGAATGCTGAGAGAAAACTCCCCTCAAACCTGAAGCAGGGCACATATTTCTCCCAAGAAACCACAAGAGGGCTCTGGAACGCTCCATCGGCGGCTGGGGTGGGCAGCACGGAAACCATTTGGGGACCTTGTTCACTCGGCATCGTCACCCACAGGAGAGGAAGTACCCAAACAACTCCTCCCTTTGTGTTACCTACAGCTGGGTTCCAACTCAGGAAATGTGGGGCTCTGAGCAAGCTGGGACAGAAACGAGAGCGGTATTTCCAATCTAGAACTGCACCATCGGGACTGTATGCTTTTGTTTTATGTACCACTAGAACGGCTCTGTAGTATGCCAGTTGTAAGATGCATTTCAGTAACAAGTATCGTCACATGGGTGGAAAAGGTGCATCTTAAAATCTGCAGGATAAGTCAATGATCTGCTGATGTGCGGGCTTGATGCCCTCTTTCCTTGTGGATGTAAAACCTTTGTGTCCCAGAACACAGTGTGTGAGGACGATTATGGCCACCTAGTCTTCCATTATCTCCACCCTTCCAAAACATTGTCCGTATGAGGACATCAAACAAAACCACCCACTACCCACACCCACAGTACGGATTATGCTGTAGAGAATACGTAAACTTTATTTTCCTATCTAGTGCCTAGTAGAGAGGAAAACGGGGTAGGCGGCTAAATGATGACGGAACACACGTAAAGCAAAAAGTCGTCTTCCAGAAGCAACATGCAAAAGAAAAAAGGGGAGCAGCCTTTTCAAGAGATTCAAGGGAAAAAGAAATGTGAATCAAATATCCAGAAAAGCGGTCTTTCAAGTAAGAAGTTGGTAGAAAAACAATTTAAAATAAGAGCTCGGTACTATGTTCATAAGCCCTTCTGAGGAATCTGCTAGGGGGAAGCTCCATCAAATCAAGAAGTCGCTGGGGAAATGAGAAGAATTAAGATAGTAAACTAAGAACTATTCAACACAGAAGAAAGCAGTAAAGGACAGAGGTGCAAAAATAAATAGCAAAAACCCAACCGTATAGAGAATTACGTTCAAAGGTGAATGGACAAAACATTTCATTCAAAAGGCTGAGGTTAGCAGGCAGACTAAATTTTTTTTAAAAAACCTGTGCTGTCTTTAAGAAACTTCACATTCAAAGACACAAGTAAAGATGAAAAGTATGCCATGCAAACAAGCGTGAAAGAGCTGGAGTGACCTGTATCAGTATCAGAAAGAACTTTCAAGAACTATCACTACAGACAAACAGAGACGTTTCGGAATGATAACAGTGTCACTACATAGTGAAACCCCAACAATTATAAGTGTATATATGCTCCTAAACACAGAGTCCTAAAATACATGAAGCAAAACTGACATAATTGAGAAAGAATAATTTATCAGTCATAGTCGGAGATTTGAAAAATCCCACCCTAAATAACTGAGAACAAGAAGGAAAATCGTATGTAAAGAAGTCCTGAACAGTACGGTCAACTGACTGGAGCAGACCTATTTACGTTTGTAGAACATCCTACTCAGAAATTCCAGAATACATAGTCTTTTCAACTGCACGTGAAATAGTCTTCAGGGCAAATCACATGCTGGGCCATAAAACCAGGCTCAATAAATTTAAAAAGATTGAAATCATAAAACGTATGTTCTCTGTCCACAACACAATTAAATCAGATCTGCAATAGAAAACCGGAAGAAGGGCGCCTGGGTGGCTCGGTCGGTTAAGTGTCCGACTTCGGCTCAGGTCATGACCTCACGGCCCATGAGTTTGAGCCCCGCGTCGGGCTCTGTGCTGACCGCTCAGAGCCTGGAGCCTGTTTCCGATTCTGTGTCTCCCTCTCTCTCTGCCCCTCCCCTGCTCATGCTCTGTCTCTCTCTGTCTCAAAAATAAACGTTAAAAAAAATTTTTTTTTAAAAGAAAGAAAACCAGAAGAACCCCCAATATCTAAATAAGTCATGGATCAAAGGAAAATCACAAAGGAAGCTTCTTAAATGTTCTGAACTGAATAAATATAACAGCAAAATTTATGTGACACAGCTAAAGCAGTGGTTAGAAGGAAATTTGTAGCTTTAAACTCCTGGATTAGAAAAGAAGAAAGGTTTCCAATTAATAACTTCAATTTCCACCTTGGGAAAGTGGGAAAAGGAGAGCAAACTGAGCCTAAGGAAAGAAAGAAAGAAGAAATCAATGAATAGAAAACAGAAAAATAGAGAAAATTAATGAAACGATTGGCAAGTACTTGTTGGACTGGCCAAGAGAGTAACAGAAGACCCAAGTTACCAAAATCAGAACTTAGAGGGGCAACATCACTACCATTCCTACAGAAATCAGGAAGATTGTAAGAGAATATTACAGGCTTATGCCAACAAAGTAGACAACTTGAATGACATGAACAAATTCCAAGAAAGACACAAATTATCAAAACAAACTCTATTCAGAAGTAGAAAATCTGAATAGAAATGTAACATTGCATTAGTATTTTCAGATCTTCCCACAAAAATGTCCAGATCCAGTAAATTCTATCAAACATTTAAAGAACAACTAATACCAATCAGTCACAAATTTCTTTCAGAAAGAAAGCAGGTGAGAGCACCTCTCAGTTCATCCTGTTTGGTACCTATGCTACTAAAGCCAGACAAATTACACGAAGAGAAAACTACATATAATTCTCATGAACATGGACAGAAAAAGTCCTAAATTATATTTAACGATTTTCCTGGAGAATCTAGCCTGTGCAATAAGGGGGTAAAACATCAAATTGGAAAAAAAAAAAATTTATTTGCAAATGACACTCTGTAGGAAATTCTAAGACATCCATTAAAAAACTAGCATTTAATTGTGTTTAGCAAGCTCAGAAGATACCAGGTCAATATATATATAAATGAATTGTATTTCTGTATATTAGCAACGATCTGATAGGAAACTAAGGAAACAATTCCATGAATAATAGCATTAAAATGAATAAAATAATAAATTTAACAAAAGCATAAGATTTTACACTGAGAAGTGTAAAAACTATGAAATATCGCTATAAGAAATTGAAGAAGGTTTAAATAATTGGAGAGACAGTCCATGTTCATAAATTGGAAGAGTCCCCAAACTGATTTATAGATTCAGTGCAGTCCTTATCAAAATTCCAGCAGACTTTTATGCAGAAATCAAGAAATTAAAATTTATGTAAAAACAGACCTATAGTAGGCAAAACAATTAAAAAGAAGAACAAAGTTGAAGGGTTTACACTACCTGCTATTAAAACTTACTATGATACTACAGTTAACAAGACGTATGGTACTGATACAAGGATATATCAATGGAACACCACTGAGAGTTCAGAAGTAAACCCTTATATTTATGGTGAATTGATTTTCAACAAAGTGCCAAAGTCCTAATCCAACAGGAAAAGGATAGTCTTTTCAACAAATGTTCCTGAGAGAATTGGATATTGTAGTAGATTGCATAATAGCCACCCAAAGAATCAAGTCCTAATTCTTGGAACTTGGAAATGCTACCTTATCTGGAAGAAGAGATCTGTGCAGCTGTTTTAAGCTGAGATTACCGTGAATTATAATGGTGGGCCCTAAAAGCCATCACAAGTGTCCTAAGAGGCGAAAGGAGATGACTACTCTTGAGGAGAGGGCCATGTGAAGACAGGCAGAGGTTGCTGTGAGTAGTGATTTAACAGATTTTCTCCTTTCTCCCAGAAGTTTTATGGCTTAGCCACATATTTAGGCGTCTGGTCTATTATGAGTTGATTTTCATTTTTATACAGCATTTTCTGTCCTGGTGACTCCTGAGTGAGACATTTCCTTTAACTTTTTGAAAGATGTGGCTGAGGCTATTTTTCATTAGTTCCTTTTCTTTTAAAATTTAAAAATATCAACAAAATGAAGCATGCACATGGTTAGAAGATCAAATTGTAGTGAAAAATGTCCACCCCAACTGTCCCCACGCTCAGCCACGTTCTCAAGAAGCAACCACTTTTTAAAATGTTCCCCCTTTGTTCTTCTGGAATAAAACGTGTCTAAATAATATCATGCCCCTATGTCCTCATTTATCAACCTGAAACTGCAATTAGGATCTCCTATTTTGAAAATATTTCGTATATATATTTCGCATATATATTTCGTATATTTCGTATATATATTTCGTATGTTCCGTATATATATTTCCCTGTTTTTCTATTTGAATTACCCACTTTCCCTGGGTTATTTTTCTAGGCGTTCCTGGTTTATGCTCAGCAATAACCCCATATAGTTTCATGCACCTGCATTGTTAATATCTGCTATCCGTATCTTAGCTCTCGTTGAACAGAGCCTGAATTTTGATGTAATGAGAGCCATTGTTTTTGTTTGTTTGTTTTTTAATGGTTTGTGCTTTTGTTTGAGGACTTTTCAGCACTCTGGGCTCTCTATTGATTTCCGGTCTCTTTCACTTTTAAGTCTTTAATCTATGTAGAGTCTGCCCCCGTGTCTGAGATTAGGTAGAGATGCAATTTATCTTTCTTCTTCTGTATTCTGTAGTCCCATGTCATTCTCTAAGCAATCTGTTGTTTCCTCATTAATTCATTCATTAATTTTTTAAAAATACTCACTTTGAGAGAGAGAAAGGGAGCAGGGGAGAGGGAGAGAGAGAGAGAGAGAGAGAGAGAGAGAGAATCCCAAGCATTCTCTGTGCTGTCAGGCGCAGAGCCCTATGCAGGGTTCGAATGCACGAACTGTGCGATCATGACCTGAGTGAGCTGAAGCCAAGAGTCGCACACTTAACCGACTGAGCCACCCAGGTGCCTCCCCCCCATTAATTTATTTTTATACTTTATCTTCTATTAAGTCTCATACAAACATGCCGGTCAGTCTCCAATTTGTCATTTTCCCTTGTCTGTCCTTCTGCCCTTGTGTTGGTTTCGGTATGGCTTTATTAAAACACCCTTGGGGCGCCTGGGTGGCTCAGTCGGTTGAGCATCCGACTTCAGCTCAGGTCATGATTTCACACTCCATGAGTTCGAGCCCCGCGTCGGGTTCCGTGCTGACAGCTCGGAGCCTGGAGCCTGTTTCAGATTCTGTGTCTCCCTCTCTCTCTGCCCCTCCCCGGCTCATGCTCTGTCTCTGTCTCAAAAATAAATAAAAAAACATTTTAAAAAAATAAAAAATAAATAAAACACCCCTCACCACATCCCACTATCTGGCAGGACACACCCTCCCTTTGTTTTCTCTAAAATTGACTTCACTATTCATAGATCTGTCTCCGTATGTATTTTTCAATTACTTCCTTGAGTTCCTTTAAAGGAAATCCAGCTGGAATTTCAACTGATACTGCATTTCATTCATAGATTAAACTAAAAAGAATCAACCATCTTATAATATCAAATGTTCCTATTTAAGAACATGGGATGTCTTTGTATTTAGTGAGATCTTCAGTCTCCTTTATTAGCGTTTTTGTTTCCACATAGAAGGATTTTGGATTCTTGGGTAATTCCTAGTATTTCATAGTTGTAGTCATTGTAATTTGCGTCTTTTATTATATTTAATAGTTGGTTATTGCTGGCAGAGGAAAAGACCATTGATTTTTTTTCCTTTTTTCCCCAAGTTTTTCTTTAAATTCCAGTTAGTTAACATGCACTGTAATACTAGTTTCAAGTGTAGAATTTAGTGATTCAACACTTTCATACAACACCCAGAGCTCATTACAAGGGCCATCCTTAATAAAAATATGTGGAGCGCCTAGGTGGCTCAGTTGGTTGAGCATCCGACTTCAGCTCAGGTCATGATCTCACTGTCCATGAGTTCGAGCCCCCATCGGGCTCTGGGCTGACAGCTCGGAGCCTGGAGCCTGCTTCGGATTCTGTGTCTCCCCCTCTCTCTGCCCCTCCCCACCTCATGCTCTGTCTCTGTCTCTGTCAAAAATAAATAAACATTAAAAAATTTTTTTAACAATATGATATACTTCACAAATTTTCATGTCATATCCTTGCACAGGGGTGATGCTAATCTTCTGTGTATCATTTCAACTTTAGTGTATGGTCTGGAAAACTTGCTGAAGTCCTGTATGTGTTCTAATAGTTGCCCCTTGAACAACATGGGTTTGAACTACGTGGGTCCACTTGTATGTAGATTTTTTTCTTATGATTTTCCTAATAACATTTTCTCTAGCTTACTTTATGATCAAAATGCAGTGTATGATACCCATAATATACAAAATATGTGTTCATCAACTACGTTATCAATAAGGTTTCTGGTCAGTGGTAAGCTATTAGTAGTTAAATTTCTGGGGAGTCCAAAGTTGTATGGGGATTTTGTACTATGTGGGTGTCAGTGTCTCTAACCCTCATGTTGTTCAAGAGTCAACTGTAGTTTGGGTGGCTCAGTCGGTTAAGCATCTGACTTTGGCTCAGGTCATGATCTCACGGTTCATGGGTTCAAGCCCTGCATGGGTCTCTGTGCTGATGGCTCAGAGCCTGGAGCCTGCTTCGAAATCTGTGTCTCCCTCTCTCTCTGCCCCTCCTCTGCTCGTGCTCTCTCTCAAAAATAAATAATCGCTAAAAAAAAAAAAGTCAACTGTAGTTTGATGGTTCTTCTGATTTTTCTAGGTAGATGTTCATTATACCTCTTATTTCCTTTTCTTTCATTATGGCATTGTCTAGGATCTCCAGAACAGTGCATTAAACAGTGGCAGTGCCACTGGGCGTCCTTACCTTGTAACTAATCGTAAAGAAAATCCATCTGAAGTGTCACTATTACATTTATCAACTTAAGTTACTATGGGGTTTTTGGTACATAGTGCTTAGCAAATGAATAAAGTTCAGGTCCTCTGGAAAGCAGACATCAAGACAAAGAAATAGACATGCAAGTGATTTGGCCCATTGATATGATGGGTTATATTGGTTGACTATTTTTTTACTATTATTAAATATAATTTATTGTCAAATTGGTTTCCATACAACACCCAGTGCTCATCCCAACAGGTGCCCTCAATACCCATCACCCCCCCCCCCCCCCCCCCCCCCCATCAACCCTCAGTTTATTCTCAGTTTTTAAGAGTTTCTTATGTTTTGGCTCCCTCCCTCTCTAACTTTTTTTTTCCTTCCCCTCCCCCATGGTCTCCTGTTAAGTTTCTCAGGATCCACCTAAGAGTGAAAACATGTGGTATCTGTTTTTCTCTGTATGGCTTATTTCACTTAGCACAACACTCTCCAGTTCCATCTGCGTTGCTACAAAAGGCCAGATTTCATTCTTTCTCATCGCCAAGTAGTATTCCATTGTATATATAAATCACATCTTCTTTATCCATTCGTCAGTTGATGGACATTTAGGCTCTTTCCATTATTTGGCTACTGTTGAAAGTGCTGCCATAAACATTGGGGTACAAATGCCCCTGTGCATCAGCACTCCTGTGTCCCTTGGGCAAATTCCTAGCAGTGCTATTGCTGGGTCATAGGGTAGATCTATTTTTAATTTTTGAGGAACCTCCACACTGTTTTCCAGAGTGGCTGCACCAGTTTGCATTCCCGCATTGGTTGATTTTGATGTTGAACTAGCCTTGCATCCTTGGAACAAACCCCAATTGCTCATGATGTACAATCGTTTTAAAACATCACTGGATTCAGTTTGCTAATATTTTCTTGAGGATTTATGCACCTAAGCTCCCAAAAGGTGTTGACGTACAGCTTTATTTTTATGTACTGTCTGTTGTACCTTGGTGTTAAGGTAATAGCAACCTCATAAAATGAGTTGGGACTCAGATGAGAGGACCTCCTCTCTTCACTGGCAGAGATTTTGTACGACTGGTGTTAATTCCTTGAATGCTGGAGAAATTCTCTATTTGAAAACATCTGGAACTTTTTCAGGAACTTTTAATTATAGGCTCTGTTTTTTAACGGTTATGGGACTATTCGCGTATCTGTTTCATCCTGCTGAGTTTTGGTAGTTTGTGGTTTTCAAGGAATTAGTCCATTTCTTCTCAGTTGTCAAATATCTGACATTTGTGACAAATTTATGATTTACGATGTCTGCAAGATCCTCTGTGATGCCCTTCTTTCATTCGACATTGATGGTTTGTCTCTTCTCTTTTTATCCTTGCCAGTTGAGCTGGAGGTTTGTCAGTGTTACTGACTTTTTTGACAAATAACGTTTTTTTGTTTCGTTCTCTCACTTCCATGTCTTGATTTTCATTGATTTCTGCTCTTTTTTAAATCTCTTTCTGCTTGCTTTTAGTTGTTGTTTGTCTCCTTTCTCTTCTTTTTCTGGGCTCTTGAGCTAGGAACTTAGATTATTGATCAATAGTTTTTCTCTTTTCAAATGTCAACACTATATTAGCTAAACCCCACAAACTGATATGTTTTATTTTTTTAATTTTTTTTTTAATGTTTATTTATTTTTGAGAGAGAGAGCGTGAGCAGGGGAGGGGCAAATAGAGAGGGAGACACAGAATGCAAAGCAGGTTCCAGGCTCTGAGCTGTCAGCACAGAGCCTGATGTGGGGCTCGAACTCATGAACCGCAAGATCATGACCTGAACAGAGAAGTTGGATGCTTAACCAACTGAGCCACCCAGGTGCCTCCATATGTTGTATTTTCAATTTCGTTTCAATTTTCATTCAACTTCATTCATTTATTTTTATTTTCAAATTTCCTTTGAGACTCCTGCTTCAACCCCCAGATTATTTAGAAGTGTGTTGTTGAATTTCCGAGAATTTGGGGATTGTTCTCTTGTCTTTCACTTACCGACTGCTAATCTGGTTCTGTTGTGGGTAGAAAACATACTCGGTGTAGTTCAAAATTCTCTTTGATTGGTTAAAGTTTGCTGTCTGACTGAGGATATGGCCTTCTCGGTGAGTGGTCCACGAAGCGGGATGTGTGGCCTGCCATGGGTGGGTGGACGGTTCTGTGATGTCAGGCAGACCCAGTGGGCCATGGCATTGTTGGTTCCTCTGCAGCCTTGTGGGTGTTATCTCTGGGAGTTCTAGCAAACGCTGTGAGCTGGCTCTTGAAATCCCTGTGCCTGTGTGTTTCTCCTTTCCTCTCCACCAGTTTTGTTTTCGTATAGTTTGAAACCTTGCGGTATGCTACACACAGACTTAGGATTGCTGGATCATGCTGAGTTGACTGAGCCTTAATCATTCTGTGATGCCCGCTTTTGTTGCTAGTAACTTTTCTTTGCTCTGAAGCTTACCTTCTTTGATGTTATGATAAACACTCTTGGTGTTTTTTGTTTTCCTAATTCGTATTTCCGTGCTACAGCTTTCCCATCCTTTTCTTCCCTCCTTATCAGTGGCGTTATTTTGAAGTCATTTTTCCCAGACTGCATGGGATCGGATCACGTGTCTTACCCACTCAATCTCTACCTTTTTTCATTTTTCATTTTTCAACTTTACTGAAGAATAATTGATCTCTGTCTTTTTGTTAACAGTAGTTTCTTTTTTTTCTTTTAAGTTTATTTATTTTGAGAGAGAGCGAGATAGCACGAGCTGGGGAGGGACAGAGAGAGAGTAAAAGAGAGAGAGAATCCCAAGCAGGCCCTGCACTGCCAGCATGGAGCCCAACGTGGGGCTTGAACTCATGAACCATAAGACCATGACCTGGGCTGAAATCCAGAGTCAGACACTCAACCAAATGAGCCACCCGGATGCCCTAATCTCTGTTTTTTAGTTGGTATATTTATACCACTAATATTTAAAATAGTCATTGATACATTAGAGTTTAAGTCTGCCATTTTAAACACTTTTTTTTTTCTGAGACAGAGAGAGACAGAGCACGAGGAGGGGAGGGGCAGAGAGAGAGGGAGACACAGAATCCGAAGCAGGCTCCAGGCTCCGAGCTGTCAGCACAGAGCCCGACACGGGGCTCGAACTTACCAACTGCGATATCATGACCTGAGCCCAAGTCAGACGCTCAACCGACTGAGCCACCCAAGTGCCCCAAGTCTGCCATTTTAATATTTTGTTTCCTACATATCTTCTTTTTTCATTCCTTTGGTTTTCTTTTTCTTTTTTTGGGGGGTGGGCTTCCTTTCTTGTTAGTTACCTGAACAGTTTTTAGCACTGGATTCTTCTTTATATACAATATTTTTTTACATACCACTTGGCATAACTTTACTGTTGTTGTCCCAGCTGTGACCTGATACCACTACCTGTGCTATGAGTGTTTTGCCCTCTGAGTGTAGACGCTTTACCTGCATTTAGATCCCCCACCCTCCCCATTTCTTAAACATAATCGTCTTAGGGGCGCCTGGGTGGCTCAGTTGGTTAGGCGTCCGACTTCGGCTCAGGTCATGATCTCACGGTCCATGAGTTCGAGCCTCGTGTCGGGCTCTGTGCTGACAGCTCAGAGCCTGGAGCCTGTTTCAGATCCTGTGTTTCCCTCTCTCTGACCCTCCCCCGCTCATGCTCTGTCTCTGTCTCAAAAATGAATAAATGTTAAAAAAAATTTTTTTTAAATAAAATTTAAAAAAAAAAATCGTCTTAAGCGTTTCCACTACGTGCATTGAGCACCACATCAGATCGTGTTATAATTTTGGCTTCAAACATAAAGTATAATTAAAGAAACTCAAGAGGGGAAGTACAGTCTGTTACGTTTGCCTCTGTATCTTCTCATTCCGTTGTCCTTGTCTTCCTCTCCGAAGGTCCCCTCCTCTGTCTGTTGTCACTTTTATGCCTTTGTCTGCTCAAGCTGCCATGACACATACCACGATCCTGGGCACTTCATCAGCAGCCCGTCCCTCCCAGTCCCGGAGGCTTCAGGTCCAGAGCGAGGTGTTGGCAGGCGTAGTTTCTCCTGAGGCCCGTCTCCTTGGCTTGCAGGCTGTCCCCTTCTGTGTCCTCACACGGTTTTCTACGTGCACACGCTCCTGGGGGCTCTTCCTCTTCTTATGAAGACCACCGATCCTATCAGAATAGGGCCCCATCCTTATAATCTTGCCTAACCTTAGCTACCTCCTTAACGGTCTTGTCTCCAAATACAGCCTCCTTGGGGGTTGGGTTTCAACGTATGAATTTGGGTGGGGGGACACAATTCAATCCTTAACCTTTTTTTTTTAAGGTTTAGGGCGCTTCCTGTAGCAATCTTTAGAGGTAGGTCTGCCCGCATCAAATCCTTTTAATTTTCCTTCATCTGAGACGTCTGTTTCCCCTTCATTCTTGAAGGATAGCTTTGCCAGATATAGGATTCGCGGCTGACAGATCTTTTCTTTTATCTCTTGAAAAGTGCGCCACTAACTTCTGGCTTGATGGTTCCAGATGACAAATCTGCATAATTAATTCAGTCTTCCGGTACAGGTAGAGCATCATCTCTCCCTGGTTGTTTCTAAGTCTTGTTTCATTTTGTTTTATTTTTGTGTTTAGTGTTTCACAAGTTTAATAGTGACTTGTCTTTGTTTGGATTTCTTTGGGTTTACGCTATTTGGATTTCTCCCAGCTTCTTGAATCTGTAGTTTTATGTCTCTTGCCAAATTTAGGAAGTTGTCAACCATTGTTTCTTTGAGTATTTTTTCAGCCACACCCTCTTTCTCTTTTTCTGGAACTCGGATGATAAATGTTGGCCATTTTGGATATTTAGTTAGACATCTGTTTCACAGATCCCCCAGACTACATTTTTTTTCCAGTCTGTTTCTTTTTGGTTTTGTTCAGATTGAATGAATTCATTGATCTGTGTTCAGGTTCATGGATCCTATCCAAAGTCATCTCCATTCTACTACTCAGTCCATCCAGTGAGTTTTTATAACTTCTATTTCTTTGCAGAAATTTTTTATTTTTTAATTTGTCTCAAGAGAATGTGTCATTGTTTATTGAACATTCTTAATTACGACTGTTTGCAAATCCTTGTCAAACACTTTCAACACTTTTTCGCTTCAGTATTGACATCTGTTGATTTTTATTTCCCTTTTTTTTAATTTTATTTTTTCATTTATATTTTTGGGAGAGAGAGAGAGAGCGAGCAGAGGAGGAGGAGCAGAGAGAGGGAGACACAGAAACCGAGGCAGGCTCCAAGCTCCGAGCTGCCGGCACAGAGCCCGACACGAGGCTTGAACGCACAAGCCGTGAGATCGTGATCTGAGCCAAAGTTGGATGCTAAACCGACTGAGCCCCCCAGGTGCCCCTGGTTTTTCTTTCTCAAAGGGTAGTTTTCCTGGTTCTTGGTATGATGAGCGAAGTTTTATGGGCATTTTGGCTACTTTGTTAGGGGGCCTCTTAATGCTACATAAATCTATTTTAGCAGGCGAGTGACCCCTTTTACATTTACTGTTTGGTTCTGACCCGCTTTCGTGGGTTGTAGCCCCAGTGACCGGTGAGTTTCTAGAGCCCTCGTGGTGCTATACCGGTCGGCCTCATTCTTGTGGCATCTCTGGGGGCCCTGGGGAGCCAGTCCCGGCCCCTCTGCAGCTGCCTGAAAGGGGAGGAGTTGCTCCTCTGGGCCATCTGTGCTGCTGGCCACCTTCCACCACGGGACTGGGTGGGAGGGGTGTCTCCTGCCACTGGGTGGAGAGCTCCGAGCTGCGATGCCGCCCCTCCCAAGGGGAGCAGTTCCCAGGGGCAGAGTGGGGGTTGGGCCAGCCCAGCAAGGCTTTGAAGGCAGATCCGGTACCCTGCTAGGTCCCCTTGGGAAGCAGCCCCCGTTCGGGCCCTGTTGGGCTCCTCCTTTCCGGTTCTTCCGCCCCGGCCTTTCTTGTTTGTTTGTCTCCGCCAGGTTTCAGGCCACTTTGGCACCCCTGCTGGGCATCTGGGAGATCAAAGACCTCACCAGGTCACCACACCTGAAGACCTGAGGTCCCCGACCCTGTCCCCCTTCTTCTTTTCCATTTTCAGAGTCCTGTTGCCAGTTTCTGTCCAATTATTTCCAGGCTATTCGTTTGGATGGGGGGGGGGCAGGAGGTGGATAAGTGAATTCAGTTACGCTTGCTCGTTCTGAAGCTAGAGGTACCGTTTAAGATTCCGCACATGGAAGTTGGAAAGAACCGCTTGAAATCCATGGCTGCGAGAGCCGCTGCCGGGCGCCGTAGGGTGGGCGCACTCTAACAATCACTGCGTCTTCAGAGTCTCAGTCAGTGTCCTGAAGGCACTTCCCTCCATCCTTGGACAAGAATACCCAAGAATACTTCTACAGCCTGCATGTTTCTGAGCCAAAACCACGTTGAACCGGGAGCCCGAACATAGGACATCGCGATTTTCCAAAAGCTGATGACGCTACTCTCTGCTTATATTGTCTGCTCATCTGTCCTCTGTCCATCCGTCTGCCTGCAGATAGGTATTTCTCCGTCTAATCACCTTGAGTATGTACCTCTTTTGTCTGTTCAAAAAAAAGAAAAAGAAAAGAAAAAACCTGCTTTATTCAGTATCCAGACGCACCTAACATAGTCAGAACTCAGAAACAGCCCCTTAGTGGGAATCTTTCTTCAGGAAAGAGGCCAGCGCTCTAACGTACAGAAATGACAAGATTTTGTTTCAAAGTTTGCTCTTAATAGCCCTGGATCAACGCAAGAGAACGTCAGCATTTTGCAAAGCCTTTAAATGTGGAGATTTCAACAGGATCTCCCTCCAGTGCTCGCACCCTCTTCTCTAAGTGCCTCTCAGATGTGGCTTCTAGACGAAAGCATCTTAACGAAGCAGCAAATAATTCCACGGCGAGATATCAGCTACACGGGGTGTGTGTCACGAAGGATCACGCCCGCGGGTTTTGTTTCTGTAAATCCGAAATCTACTCCCCAGCGGACACCCCGCTTTTTCTGCATTCAAGAGATGAAATACATAAGGAATTCGTTAAGAAATCAGGCGCTTCGGTGGGACAGCTTTGATTTGACACTTTTGAAATACGATCCAGGCCACGGTGGTGAATGGTGCAAACCTCTTTTTTTTGGCACCCGCATCTGGACCTGGTTATTTTAAATTAGGTTGGGGGGCGCTGGCACCCCCCACCCCTCGTTGGAGCCGCTAACGGGGGACGGAACCGGGGCCCGAGATGCTGCGGGAGGCGGGTGCGCATTCCGGGTGCCTGGAAGGAAGCGTGTCCCTTCGTCCTCAGCTTCTTGTTTCTGCGTCGCGTTTGTCAGCGCCGAGAACGTTTCATCCACGATGGTGGCTTCCGTGCCAAGGATAGACCAACCCTGGAGCGTTTTGTCCGCGTCGAACTTCTTCCCTCAGAAGCGCAAGTGACGCCAGCTGGGTTCTCCCGTCGGTATTTATTAAATGGGTAAAAACTGGTTCCGAAATCACCTGCCACCGACAACGTGGCTAGCGTGCTCTGGGCTCCCCGCGGGCGGAGATGGGGCTCCCCACCGCCTTGTCCCCATGGGACAAGCTTCACTGCCTTTGCGTCGCCTGTGGCCAGGAGTTCAAACCCGGCCCGCGTCCTGCGTTCCACCCCTGTCTGCGGTCGCACGAGAGCGGGTCAAACCAGGCTGTCCCCGCTCTCCGGCAGCTGATACGTTCCGTTTTCTGATTTGGGGCATGTTTGTATGTGCAAGTTTGTTTTTCAGGAGCAGGGTCTGGTCAGAAGAGAAGGGAAACAATCACTGTCACGTCGAAAGAGCTGGCCGACGGGATCTCCTCCTTCCCGTGGTTTTGGAAACAGTCACACGGCCACGCCTCGGAAGGTTTCACGGAAGCCGGGGGCCGAGCACGCTCCTGCCTCCGGGATGAACGGCTTGTGTTGAGCCTCGCACAAAGCTCTACAAGTATCTCGGGAAGAGATTCTGCACCGGGAGGGTTCGGAATGCACAGCTCCTTTTCCACGCACACCAGGGCGGCCCGATTGGGTCCCGCTCGCGTTTCTCCCCAAGACTCAGCCTAAAATCACCCGGGGAGGGGGCAGGATCTTGGCACCGGCAGGGGCCTGTCTCAAAGCTTCATCTCATGTAAACCTCCACAAAATCTGCTCACAGAGGAGAAAACAGAGCCAGAGAAACTACCCCGTGTCTGTTCCCACAGCCGGGGTGTCGCCCAGACCTGCCCGTGACACCTGTGTCCCACGCGCCCTGCACCTGTCGCGTGGCCGATCCAAAATGGACTACAAATCGCCCTTGAGGCACCTGGGGGCTCAGTCGGTTGAGCGTCCGGCTTCGGCTCAGGTCATGATCTCACCGTTCGTGAGTTCGAGCCCCGCGTCAGGCTCCGTGCTGACAGCTCAGAGCCTGGAGCCTTCTTCGGATTCTGTGTCTCCCTCTCTCTCCGCTCCTCCTCTGCTCACACACTGTCTCTCGCTCTCTCAACAATAAACTTTAAAAATTTTTTAAAGGAGGACAAAAAGGACTACAGATTGCCCCGACTCCGGGAAAGAATCTCTCTCTCTCTCTCTCTCTCTCTCTCTCACACACCCACACACACACACACACACACACACACACACACACCTGCTGTTGGATACCATTAGAAACTGAAAATTCTGCATCATGGATTGAGAATCATCGTCAGAGGCCAGATAGAGCCTGAAATTAAATTTTTTACAAGTTCAGCAGGTAAGGGGAAAGATGAAGATCGGGCTATGGGGGCTGGAGAAATGGAAAATACAGGAAGAAGTATAAGAAGAGTAGAGGTGCCTAGTCCCTGGGTTGGTTAAGCCTGGGACTCTTGATTTCCGCTCAGGCCACGATCTCATGAGTTCTTGAGTTCCAGTCCCCACCCCCTGTCAGGCTCTGCCCTGGAAGCTCAGAGCCCCCTTGGGATTCTCTTTCTCTGCCCCTCCCCCACCTGCACTCTCTCTGCCCCTCTCAAAATAAAGAAATACACTTAAAAAAATTTTTTTAATATAAGAAAAGTAGAGAATCATTCTAGGAGGTAGAATATCTAATTAACGGAAGGCATAGAAAAAATAACAAACTTTTTTTAAGATTATTTTTAATTTTGGGGTGCCTGGGAGGCTCAGTCGGTTGAGCAGCCTACTTTGGCTCAGGTCATGATCTCACAGCTCGTTGAGTTTGAGCCCCGCATCGGGCTCTGCGCTGACAGCTCAGAGGCTGGATCCTGCTTCGGATTCTGGGTCTCCCTCTCTCTCTGCCCCTAACCTACTCACATTCTGTCTCTGTCTCTCTCAAAAATAAACTTAAAGAAAGATTATTTTTAATTTTATTTTCAGTTTATTAGAGAGAGAGAGAGAGCATGAGGGGGGAGGAGGAGAGAAAGAGGGAGACACAGAATCTGAAGCAGGCTCCAGGCTCTGAGCTGTCAGCACAGACCCCGATGTGGGGCTCGAACTCATGAACTGTGAGGTCATGACCTGAGCTGAAGTCAGTCTGGTAACCGGCTGAGCCACCCAGGCGACCCTAAGATTTTATTTTTAAATAATCTCTACATAGGGCTCAAATCCACAACCCCAAGATAAGAGTCACATGCCCCACCAACTGAGCCAGCCAGGCGCCACAGAAATATATTGTTAAATAAACAAAAAGCTTAACTATGAGTTAGATGTTGGACGTTCTGCGATAATTGATGGGTAAATGGATAAATAACCCAGACCTCTCAATCCTCGAGATTTAATACACAGAAATTCTGCCAAACCAGGGACGTGAGTCGCCATATCGAAGAAGCCTGTTGAACACCTCCGAAAACGAGTTTCGGAGACCCATGGCAAAGCACATCGTCGTGAAACCTCACACATCGTAACAGACTGAGTTTCTGAATCGTGTCTCAGAGTTAAAATCTGTTAAATTTGTGTCATTTACTTATAAGTAGATACTCATAAAAGGCTGTGCCTTGAGCGATGGTTCCAGTTTTAAGAGGACCCACAGGGCACTTTGCAGAGGCTGAGTTAATCTCATGGAGTCGCCGCGGTTGTGAGTGAAGCCAGCCTCCGATCCGAAACGCAGTTTACAACTCGAAGCGAACCAACACGGCCGTCTGTATCGAATAGTCTAAACACTCGGCCAGTCTCGTGGCAAACGCACTCTGGCGCCCAGGCGACAGGAAAACAGCCGAGGGAACAACACTATCCATATTCCGAGCGTATGCGTATGCTTCTTATCACAAAGACTTAGCCAGAGCTTAACTTTATGCCAGTGAGGTAAAGAGTGCGTGTTGTGAACAGGCTTGCTCGGTGAAACATCTTAGCTGTCCAAAAAATATCCACCGTCTACCTCAGGGTTGTTCTTTTTTCAAACCACTTGTTTCAGCCGATTCCCACTTTTCTCAGGGCTTTTCATTAAATGCTTCTGCTCGAGCCAAATGTTCCGGCCAAGGCTGGATTAAAGACGATGGGGCTCAGAGTTCTCTACTCCCACCCCAAACACGGGAGAGAACTGAGAGTCCTAAACCTTCACAGAGGAAAAAACACGGATCCTCTACAGTGACAGAGGCCCCAGATGTCTGCCAAGCAGCCCGTCCCCCTTTCTGGGGAACGCCTAGAACCCAGACTGGATGCCCGCAGTATGGCCCCTCCTGGGGGAGGGATCATGATGGGGCCAGGTGCTGGGGGGGGGGGGGTCCAAGATATTCTTCCCACTAAGAGGACAATCACTGTACTCATGTCGTTTTTAGACTGATATTATGTCCTGGCGGGGATTGGAACATGGCCCCCCAAATACGCCACCCTGGCAGAAGGATTATTTTGAGCTGAAGGCCATTGAGAAGCAGCAGGTGTAGGAAAAGCCCCCCTCTCTTCCTAAAAATGGGGCGCAAATTTCCCTTTGTGAAGGTGTCCCCTCGACCACACCAGCGAGGGAGGAGCGACATTATGACCAGAGATGGAGGTCACCCACATGAGTGTCCAGCAATAGACCTTACTAAATAACCCTTACGTCCCATTACGTTCCCCACAGAATTACCTTCCCTTCATTACTGCCACCAGAAGCCCAGCCTGTTTCCTCTGTCCAGCTGCGTCCGTACCGTTTATCACCCTTTGTTAACGCGTAAGGCTCCTGGTCTAGCCACCTCTCCAAGTGTTTACTTCCATGAAAACCTCCACGGACACGGGAAACATGAGCTGAACATCAACTACAGTTGGTGTGCTTTTAGTCCTGTTAATTTGTCTTGGTTGATTTCATTTGCAAACCGCAGCCCAGGAACGTAAGAGGGTGCGTGAAAAGTGTCTTCTCCCCTTCAGTTCCTTGCTACCCAAAGCGTCTTAGCTCATACACGTGCAAAGAATCAGAAGTAATAGCAGCAGTAAGACTTGTCAGCAGGTGAATTTGCACTTGTCGATACCCAGTAAGACCGAGCATTTATCACAGACTTATTGGCCGTGTGGGTTTCTTGTAGGAACTGTCCGTTCACGTTATGTACCTGTTGTCTCTTCCTTCATGGATACGTAAGCTTTCTTTTGTATTCTGGTATCTCTCCCTTGTTCTCTGTGCTGCAAACAACTCCTCACACTCTGTGATTGGGGCAGGCGAGGGTTTGCATTCTGTCTGTGTGTCGAGTCACCCTGTCGTTTGATCTGAGGCACGTTACCCGAGTTTGGTCTCCCCTGTGTCTAACGGGGTGGTTTAGCCTGATTCACACGTCTGTCCAGGGCGTTAAGCGAAATAAACCATGAAGCATGTCAACAGGGTGTAATAGATTGACATCCAGAGATAACGTCGATGTTGCTGTGACTCATGGATCCCGAGAGCAGGCGGGGGGTGGGGGTGGTGGCGGGGAAGCTTCGAGATCCCTGCGTTATTTAGTTAGAGATCACTGAATTAACGCTACGTAGACAGCACTCACCACGCAGCGGGTAGTTTTCAGTCTTACACGTTTTAGCTTATCTGCTCACAACAACAGTTTGCAAACGTTGCTACTGTTACCCCAGTTTTGTGTGTGAGGAAACCAAGGAAGACACCGGACCGTTGGCCAGATGTCTGGGGAATGGGTAGACAAGACAGAGCCGCAATTTCCGCTCGCGCATCTACCGGGAGGAGCTCTCGGAACCGTCCGGTTGAAAAACAAGAATGTTGTTTAGAGCAGGCTAAGCCTGGCTTGTAGGAGTTCTCCGGAAAGGGACCGGGAAGCCCTCCTCAGGGACTGCGAGGACAACTCCTGTGTCGCAAGAACTGCCAGCTGGGACCCTCACCAAGGGGAGCGGAGCCACACATCCACACCTGAGGCGTCGGCCTGGGTCCTCCCCGCCCCGTGATGCCCTGGCCAGCATTCCTTGCCGCCCTCCCACGGGGTAGCAGGAAACACGTCGGGGACCGTCAGGACGGATCACCCACTCTCATGACACCCGCCGACTTCCTTCCACGGCTTCCGTAAGATTCTCAAAGAGGCTCATCAGCTCAAAGGCTAATTTACCAAACATACCACCCATCTACATCTCAAGCTCCCCCATGAGAACTGACAGAGGTAACTTTTTTTTTTTTAACCTCTGTAGTAAAGAGAGTCTTCGTTTTCCTGAGCTTCTGGGGCTCCTGGAGTTTTACTCGTGTGAATAAAAGAGAGTCCGTGGATGGTATCAGGGAAGGAAAAAAAAAACAACAACACATTTTCCTGCACCCTCTTGGGTTCTGTGCCTGGGGCTCTGCAAATTAAATGGACAAAAACAAAACCAGATTAATGGACAAACAGGTTTATTTCATATCCGTATGAGAGGCCCCTCAGAAATGAAATGAAAACCCCCAAGAAATGGTTAGGCCTGAGAACTTCTATATCACATTCAACACAGAGCAACCAATGGTGGAGACATGCTTCTAGAGGAGGCCAACTGTGGGAGACAAATACGTGGGGAAACTAATGGGAGGCGAGGGTTGTCTGGGTCAGGTTTGTGCAGATCCGTATCGGTGTTGACTCTCAGTCTCAGGAGATGAGAATGTTCTCGTCTCGGTACGGGGAGGGCCCTTTACCACAGGACGTTTTACGACCTGCTTTTAGGTGGAAAGGAGGTCAGAGAGCCCTTCCTGCCTCTGCTGTTCTCAAGTTCCTTCAGCTCCAAATAATCAAAATGCCAACGTGGCCTGACTGAGGGTGGCACGTCCCAATCCCTTCATGGGGAGGGTCCCACGATCTTCCCTTCACCCCGTCCTACCAGCCTGCTCCCAGGGCAGGGTCCTTACCTCTCATCCAGCAAGTAAACAGCCTAGAGATGTGCCCCGAACTGGTGAGGCCCTGGGACTCTGCTCACAGCCCCTGGGGTCCTTCCATCTCCACGGAATTTGGGCTACGCGGCCTCATTCTGCATGTTTTCCTGAATGGCGGTGCTGTCAAGGTGTACTTCTGTAGGAAGTTTTCTGAATTAAGCCCACTTAGGTGAAAAATCCATTCAAGGTTTTAACATCGCCTGGTGAGCAAACGCTTTTCTAATGCAGCCCTTCTACTCCTATACAGTTACGCTTAGGTAGGAAAACCCGGCTTGTTTAATTCAATGCAGCGCCTGGCCCGCAGCGCGCCAAGGTCCGGCGGGAGTTCGCTTAAGCAATCCTGTTTCGCAAAGCCAAAACCTAAGTAAATTAAAATTCTTGACTGATTCGGGGAAATTTTAACAGATCACATTTTCCCGGTGGGACCATTTTCAAAAAGGCGAACAATGAATAAAGTTGTGCGTATTTTACCAGCTAACAAAATAATCTCTCTAACGCCATTCTAACGTGTAAACAAACAAGTGTGCGAGCCCACGGGGGCACCGGCCTCGCGTGTCAAAGTGAGGAGCAGGAGGAAGCATCGTGTCTTTGCAGCAAACCGGGATTTCTACTCCGTTTGGAACAGCGTTTAAGGGTAACAGTATAAAGTATTTTACTTATTTATTTTAACGTCTCTGTATTTTTGAGACAGAGAGAGAGAAAGAGAGCATGAGTGGGGCAGAGAGAGAGAGAGAGAGAGAGAGAGAGACACAGAATCCGAAGCAGGCTCCAGGCTCTGAGCTATCAGCACAGAGCCCGACGCGGGGCTCGAACTCACGGACCGCGAGATCATGACCTGAGCCGAAGTCGGACACTCAGCCGACTGAGTCACCCAGGAGCCCCTATAAAATATTTTAAATAACATCTTATTGTCATCGAAGAAAATGACACGTTCTTGTCTAAAAGCCTTTGAAGTGCAGGAAAGCGTCGAGTACAAAAATCATCCTTCATCCTGCCAGATGGAGGTAATTGACGAACTATTATTAAGATTTGAAAGTAGCGACCGACCTAGTGACAGAGTTTGTTCAGGGAGTAGAGGAGCACTCTTTAGTTTTTTATTACCTTATGTATTTATTTGTTTGTTTACTTCTTTAAGTGCCCAGCGGGGGGCTTGAACTCGTGACCCTGAGATCGAGTCACCTGCTCCACCAACTGGGCGAGCCAGGCGCCCCGGAGGAGCAGTTTTCAAGAGACACCATCCGGGGGCGCCCAGGTGGCTCGGTTGGTAGAGCGTCCGCCTCTCGGTTTTGACTCCAGTCACGATCTCGTGGTTTCGTGGGTTCAAGCCCCGTGTCGGGCTCTGTAGTGACGGCAGGAGGCCTGCTTGGAATTCTCTCTCTCCCTCGGGCGCTCCCTCACTGGCACCCTGTCATTCTCTCTCAAAATAAATTAATTAATTTAATTTCTTTAAGAAACTTAAGGAAAGAGGCACTGTTTGGAAATGGTCCCCTTAACACGTAAAGACGAGGTAATAATATAATAATTTTATATAGATACTGATTTGTCTGGATTTCTGCATCTCTATAAAGTGTCCTATTTACAATTGCACTGTGCCCTCCCCAGTGATACGAATAATAATAATAATAATAATAATAATAATAGTGATTAGAGTTGAATGAGCCCTTACAATTTGTCAAGCACGTGTTTGATTGACTCAAGGACCAGGCAGAACCTCCCATGAATGCCAGACTGCTTAGGACCAATGCATCTACTCATTAAATCAAGATAAGCGAGTGGAATGTTCTATTAAGTAAGATATTAGAAAAAACCCAGGGGCTTCCGCAGGGGGCAGCCACGGGGAGGGTGACTGACGCACAACAGAGGCCGCCCCCTGTTACCGAGGCATTTTCAGTCGGTTGCACATGCCAGGAGGGAGGCGGAGCCCCGGAGCGGGGACACAAGGGGACAATGAACGGAGGCACAGAAGCCACGAGAGTGCTGCGGTCTGACCCTCGGGGTCCAAGGAATCCCTGTGAGCCCAGGCTGTGGAAACACCGACTTGAATAAGTCAGGAGGTGCGGGAAGTCCCGGGTGACGGAGACAGAAGGAAAGAGGGACATCGAAAGCCAACCTGAGGCAGACACTGAACTAACGATTGTTACAGGCACGGTCCTGCGACGGGTGCGAAAGTTAGTGGTCGGGGGACAGAGGTTGGAGGGGAAACAGGATACTTGTATTGTCTCACGATACCCACCTCTACTACTGACCCCGACGCACAGTGTGACCCCGGGGACCCGGGGCGTCCTCTCCGAGGGTCGGACAGGCCCCCACGGTGACCCCGAGAGGCGCGCTGTGCGGAGAAAGGCTGTGTGGTGTCCTGGCTGCTCGTGATTGTGACGAGCGTCAGACAAGCCCAGCGTAGAGATGTTCTCTGGGAACAACCGGCCAGCGCTCTTCCCAAGTGGGTCAAGGCCGTGAGGGACCGGGATGACCCGGGAACTGCCCTCCGCACGGAGGAGACTCAGGAGCCCTGAAGGCTCAGTGCAAGGTGGGACCCGGAACAGAAAAGGGGCATTGCTGGGAAAACCGGAGAAAAATCCGCGGAGGGTCCGTAGTGTCGTCGACAGCGAGTTTCCTGGAGTCGGAAGTGGTGCCTCGGACACTTGAGCCTAGAAGGAACCTGGTGAGGAAGCCTCGGTCCTGAGTCCCTTCCGTACGTCCAGAGTTATTTCAGACTCAAACAGTAATGAGGGAAGCAATGCCAGCAGGGAGGAGGAGGCCTTCTCCGACGTGAGCCCCAGATCGCGTCCCTGGTGGCGACTCCCCAGGGCCGGCAGCATTCCTGCCCGGTGACCGGGGCTCCGGGAGAATCGGGCCTGGGGTTTTGTTTCGTCTCCTGCAGAGTGGAAGGTTCCGGAAGCTGGTGATACGAGAGCGGGCTCCGTCTGGCTCACCGAGACGGGCCCGTGACCCAAGCGGGACGCAGAATTGAGGCGTCTCCAGAGACACGTGGGCAAGTCATTGGAGACGTGTCCATAATTTGAAATGTGTTCTCGAGCTCGTGTTTGAGGTCTGGGGCGGGGGCCCACAAGGAACACCCCTTCTCTCTTCCCGAGTTCTGAGCCGATGGACGGATAAGACAGTCGGAGATCAAGATGCCAGGTTCACTAGTGTTAAAGGAAAGGGTTTTTTTCTTTCCGGGGGCTTTTTCTTCAGACCCTCCGTCCAGCCCCACCCGCAGGCAGATCTCAACGACCCCAGCCCCCGGGCAGGCAGGAAGACCCCACGACCAGATCTGGATTTCTGCAGAAGTTACGGATGAGCCAGGCACCCTCGGTGGGCCAGGCTCGGAAGGCTGGGGAAAGAGGGAGAACGGTCTCCCTGTGGCTTATACCTGTAAGACGAGCCAGCGTCCGTGAATTAAGGTCGCCAAGGGCTGGGGGAGGAGGAGAGGGGGACAGGGTTTCGCTTTTGCAAGAGGAAGGGCTCTGTGGATGGATGATGTGACCGCACAGCCGTGTGAGTGCCCTTGGTGCCCAGAACGGTGTGCTTGATTAAACACGGCTGGGATCGATCGCGTACCGGGTGTCGTGTGCATTTTACCATAATTTTTAAAAAATTTAATTTAAAACAATGGAAGGAAGCAAAGGCACATGAATTAATGACATGGCCACAAGTCCATCATGACTTTTACTGTATCAGTGCTCTGCAAAGAGGCAAAACCAGAGGTGCCCGGGCGGCTCGGTCGGTTAAGCGTCTGACGTCGACTCGGGTCATGATGTCGTGGTTGGTGGGCTCGAGCCCCACGTCGGGCTCTGTGCTGACAGCTCGGAGCCTGGAGCCTGCTTTGGACTCTGTGTCTCCCTCTCTCTCTGCCCCTCCCCCACTTGCTCTCTCTCTCTCTCTCTCTCAAAAATAAATCAACATTAATTTTTTTTTTTTTTTAAAGCAAAGCCAAATGTCATCACTGTGTCTAGATTTATGTCTGCTCTGGAGAGAAGCGGAAACTGGTCTCAGAAACTTTTAGTTATTCCCTCTGCAAGGACTGCAGCATTGGGGGAGGGGCGGTGGGGACAAGAAAATACCCCTCGGAGCCTTCGTGCTTGCTCCAAGGACAAGTGAGAGGCTGCAGTGAGTCCCCCGGCGGTGATCAGGGCAGAAACGAATGCCCAGGAGGCAGCGAGGACCAAGTGTGTGGAGGCAGGAGACTGGAGAGTCGTTCACGACAGACGGCGCGGACGGTGATCTGGGCCTGATGGAGGCCACGCGGGGCGGTGCAGAAGGCCGCGTGTCCCTCCCCAAGACCCATCTTGACCCCCTTAGATCCGGAGCGGCTCTGGGGCGGCTCCAGATGGAGACTGAACCCGTGACCTCCGCACGTAAAGACGTCCATGACCCCCACTGTGCCATCTGGGGCTCATAAAACCACATTCTCTATCTGTTCTTGGCTGCGGGCTATTCAAAGGCTGAAGGGCAATATTTGGGACTGCTCTGGTTTATTCGTGGGCTTTAATTCAGAACACATTTCCACAAAGAGAGAGAGAGAGAACAAAGAACAATAGCACCAAAGTTCAATTTACATTCTCAGTCAGTGAAACAAAATGGAAATAAAAACCAGTTGTGCGCGAGTCATTTATAACTACACCGCGGCTCCAAGAGCGCCTTCCCTATAATGTCACGGAAGAAAGGACATTTTTAAACCGCCAGCAAAAGAGCTTAAGTGACCAAAAAAGGAGAGGTGAAGACTTTCTATTAAGAAAAAAATGTTTTAAACGAGGGCCGTGATGACAGCAGTCTCTTCTCTCCCAATTTGGCGGCTGCAAACTTACTTGAATATTTCCCGACTTACAGTCTTTTCCTGCGGGGAGCGTCGTGTCTGGGGGCCGCTAGGCCCTGGGAAGGAAGCCCCGGGAAATGCCTGCTCGGGGGAGCGGGTTTGCTTCGTGGTTTGGCGAGGGACCTCCAGGACCATCACACCCCGACGAGTTCCAGGCACAAATTTGCCCCAGTAAGTTATGTCTGGCTTGTTCCAGAAAAAAAAAAAAAATCTATATAGGTAGATAGATATAGATACCGATATTGATATAGATACAGATATAGATATAGATGATATAGATATAGATATAGATATAGATATAGATATAGATATAGATGCAGATATAGATACAGGTACAGGTATTTAGATACAGATATCAATATAGATATAGATGTAGATATAGACACATATAGATACAGATAGAGATACAGATACAGACATATATATAGATATAGATACAGATACAGATACAGATTTGATATAGATACAGATACAGGTATAAATACAGATACAGATATAGATACAGATGCAGATATAGACACAGAGATACAGATAGAGATACAGATGTAGATACATATACAGATATTGATATAGATACAGAGACAGATGTAGATATAGCTACAGATGCAGATATACATACAGGTACAGATACAGGTACAGATATAGATACATATACAGATATAGATAACAGATACAGGTATATATACAGATACAGATATAGATACAGATACAGATATAGGCACAGATATAGACACAGATATAGATACAGAGACAGATGCAGATATAGATACAGGTACAGATATAGATACATATACAGGTACAGATACAGATACAGGTGTATATACAGATACAGATACAGATACAGATATAGACACAGATATAGGTACAGATATAGATATAGATGTAGATACAGATACAGATGTAGATACAGCTACACATGCAGATATAGATACAGGTACAGGTATTTAGATACAGATATCAATATAGATATAGATACAGATATAGACACATATAGATACAGATAGAGATACAGATACAGACATATATATAGATATAGATACGGATACAGGTACAGATACAGATTTGATATAGATACAGATACAGGTATAAATACAGATACAGATATAGATACAGATGCAGATATAGACACAGAGAGATACAGATGTAGATACAGATATTGATATAGAAACAGATACAGATGTAGATACAGCTACACATGCAGATATAGATACAGGTACAGATACAGGTACAGATATAGATACATATACAGGTATAGATACAGATACAGGTACAGATACAGATACAGATACAGATGTAGATACACAAACAGACACAGACATAGGTATAGATATATATCAAGTGCTAACAGATGGCTCCACTTCCAACTCCCATGTGACAGACGCAGTGAAGAGGTAATGCACGGCACCCCTGTCCCCGCGGGACAGGACAGGTGCTAAGCTGCTGGTGGTAAGTGTGGGGCTCTCTGAGTTCAATGTCAGACTGGATCTCACACAGCTAAGCAGCGGCAGAAGCAGACAGAGACTCCGGGGCCCACGTCTTGCACGTTTTCCGCACAGCTGAGAAATGGAAGCTCTCTGAGGGACCCTCATGACAGCAGTCACATCAGGCCGCTGGCAGTGAGCTATCCTGGTCATCAGGCCTTCCCTTGGGCCGAATTTTCCCCTAAACTGGGTCCCCTGGCTGGTTTATCTCCTCCCTGTTTAGAGTTTCTTTTATAGGATCTTTTCCACAATGACACCATAACCATTTATGTGCACGCACGTTCCCACTGTTGTATCACAGACTTTCTGGTTTTTTTTTTCTTCCCAGTGTTTATTTTTGAGAAAGGCAGAGCATGAGCGGGGGAGGGGCAGAGAGAGAGGGAGACACAGAATCCGAAGCAGGCTCCAGGCTCCGAGCTGTCGGCACAGAGCCCGACACGGGGCTCAAACTCACGGACCACAAGATCGTGACCTGAGCCAAAGTCGGACGCCCAACTGACTGAGCCACGCAGGCGCCCCATACTGTAGACTTTCCAAGGCTAAGGAGCGTCTCTCGGGTTTCCAGCCCAACGCGTGCTGTGGAGTCGGGGGCTTGTTAAATGTTTGTGGAAAGAATTAATGAGTCCGATCATTTTTCTAATTAAACTTTTAAAAGGGTTTTGCTTTCTTTTCGTTGTATACGAATACCTGCGGAAGAAATCTGCTTAGAAGATACATTTAGATATTGTAGGAAAGGTTGGATGGAAAATCTGTATGTTAAGGGCTCTGGGCCCCCATTCACAGCCGCTGCTCTTTTGTTGGCCCCCAGGAGAGGTTAGAAGGGCTCCGTCCTGGTTTCCCAGACTCCCTTCTGGCTCAATGTTCCACGGGGCCAGTTATGACCAAAGTGGAAACCGCCAGTCAAAGTCCATTGGGAGGTTTCTGTGATCAGGGCCACCCTGTTCTCCTCTTCTTCCACCGACGGCCACCAAGCCACCGGGAGACTGGAGGCAGCAAATGTGAATCTGGGACCCACCGCACCAAGGGGGAAGGAGTGGGGCCATAGAAAGATCCAGGATTCCGGAGGGCATCGTGGAGCGGCTGAGCCTGTGACACTAACTGCTGTCCCCAGGCCTCTCCGTCTGCAAGAAAATTAAGCCCTTCTCTGTTTGAGCCATTTTAGCCCCAAGGTGGCCTGGGGTCTTTTGAGTAATATCTCTGAATCAAGAGATCATGGAGTCGTTGCTCTGACAACACATCACAGAATGTACAGGAAAGCCAGTTAGTACCGTCATGGCCCCGGGTCTTAGCACATTTTGTTTTTTTCTGTTATGACCTGCCAACATAAGGCTGTGTGTGTATTTTTTCTGAACCTTTATAAATCTCATCAAACCTTTCCGTGACATTTGCCGTGGAATATACCTTCCTACACTTCCCAAAACTAAGGACTTTCTCCTCTATGACCATGGTAGCATGATCATATTTAATAATTCCCAAATATAAACCAATGCCCAAATCCATATCCAAATTTCCCCATTGCCCACCCCAAATGTCTCCTATAGTTGCATTTTCATTTTTTATGTTTTAATGTTTACTTATTTATGAGAGAGAGCACGAGGGGGGTAGAAGGAGAGGGGCCAGGGGACCCAGCAGGGTCCGCACTGAGGGAGCACGGGGCCCGACGTGGGGCTCGAACCGACGAACCACGAGATAATGACCTGAGCCAAGGTCAGGCGCTCAAGTGACTGAGCCACGCACGCACCCCCATAGTTGCTTTTTTAGAGCTGCGGTCGAAGCGTTGCATTATGTTTTTATCCCTGTCCCCATATTTCCGTGTGACATCGTCCTGTTGGAGAGGCCAGGCCAGCTGTCATGAAAAGCGTCCCGCTGTATCGATTTTGTCCGATTGTTTCCTGCTGGTGTCATTTCGTGGCTCCTCTCTCCCCAGATTTCCTGTAACTGGAGTGATGTGGAAAGGTTTGATGAGATTTGAGTCAAATCAAAGCGTTTTTGGCAAGGACACCGTGGAAGATCCACGTGGGTATTTTTCATGGTTCCTTCTCGTCCCACGGAGCCGTGGGCCGCCTCCCACACCCAGGCAAGCTTCTCGGCCATGACCCTTGTGCCTCCTGTCCCTGTCCCCGTGTCTGGTCTGATGCATCGCCTCATGGTCCCGCGCCCCCATGCCTCTCCTTGCGCTCTCTACAGAGGTCATCTCCTCTCTCCTGTGGGCTGGGTCTACGTGGCAGGCACAGTAGACATGGTCCTCGTGTGTGGGAAGAGCCTGGGACTCGACTCTGAGCAGTAGAACAGAGCACAGGTGAAGGGCTGCCTGATCAGTCTCCAAGGACCAGCCTGAAGGACGCAGCATTCTTCGTACCCCAAGGCCAAGTCCCTGCTGTTCCCTTGTTGTCAGAACCACGTAATTCATGATCTCAAACAACAACAGCACCGCTAACATTATCCCCCCAACTGAACCATACGCCCTTTTTTTAAATGTTTATTTTATTTATTTTTAAGAGCGAGAGAGAGCGCGCTTGTGCAGGGGAGTGGCAGAGAGAGAGAGAGAGAGAGAGAGAGAGAGAGAGAGAGAGAATCCCAAGCAGGCTCTGTGCTATCAGTGCAGAGCCCGATGCGGGGCTCGAACTCACGAACCACCAGATCATGACCGGAGGCAAAACCAAGAGTCAGACTCAACCGACTGAGCCCCCCAAGCGCCCCTGAACCATGCATTCTTTGCAGGAGGGAGCCACACGTAAATGCCGTATCTCCCGCACTCTGAGGCATCGTGTTGCATACGTAGGAGGTACTCCTAACTACTTGTTCTTAACAAAGGTAGCAATTATTATAGTTGACAGCCTGCAAGTAAAAACCACTACCATTGGGCTTTCCAAATACTGAGAGCTGTATCAGTACGTGTCTCTATACAGAACCAAATGTGTCTATAATAAGGAGAGAAGGATAATAATATTTGGCTCTACAAAAGAAAACATTGTTATTTGGAATTTCCTTTCATTTTTTTTTTACTTCTTGGAAACACAATACAAATGGAGTGAGTTAGTGAAAATGTTTTCCAGATGTTCTCTAGATAAGGGAATAACAAATATAAACAAGAATCTTTTCTAATTTTTCCTGAGAAAATTCTAATGAAAGTTCGGTCTTTAACCAATTGTTCTTTGCCCAGACTCACATTTCCCCCCTTCGGCTTCAGATTCCCAGCACGAGAAGGACTTGACAAAGCTATGAGTTGGGATCAGGGCGCCGTAGGATCCCCAGTTTAAGACTGAGTCCTGAGCACAGTATTGCTTCCTTCCCAAATCCCACTGAAATGAGAGGAAAGTTATTTTTCCATGACAAATCCATGGGCTTGATTAAAAAAAAAACAAACAGCAAAGGGGCTTATAGGAGAATGGAAATATTTTGCCTAATCACAAGCAAGAAGGTGGCAGCCGACACAGAGGCTAATGTGAATGGCAATCACCATCCTTAGACCCCAGTGCATACTGCATCAATAAAACAAGAATGGGCTGCTATGAAGAAGGAGCAATTCAAGCCAAAGTCGCTAGAATCTTAACAAGTTATATATGGGGGTGCCTGGGTGGCTCGGTCGGTTAATCGTCCAACTTCAGCTCAGGTCATGATCTCACCGTCCGTGAGTTGGAGCCTCGTGTCAGGCTCTGTGCTGACAGCTCAGAGCCTGGAGTCTGCTTTGGATTCTGTGTCTCCCTCTCTCTCTGCCCCTCCCCTGCTCATGCTCTGTCTCTCTCTGTCTCAAAAAAAAAAATAAAAGCATTAAAAAAATTTTTTTAAGTTATATACGTTATATCTAAAAGTACACATGCGAATGATTATTGTAATTGAAGATTTCACTTGAAGTTTCAAATTATTGCTTTCACATGGGCAAAGGGAATTATTTGTGATCTGTAATGTAAAACCTAGGATTTTATAAATTAGAGAAAACTTAACAAATCTAAAAATACAGAAGTCAACAAATGTGCTGGATTCTCTGAAGAATAAAACAGGCAGGTAGGGAAAAATTAAGAAAGAATTCATGTAAGAAACTTTCCTAGAGATGAATATAAGCTCAGGCTTCGAGATATAAAGAACCCACCAAGCGCCAAGCAGAGACGTTTAAAAGGCACACGTCTGGGTACGAGTAGGAGAAACTGCTGTTGTCAAGGATAAAAAGGAAACCCCAAAACTCTCCAAGAGGAAAACCAGGGTGTCTCATAAGCACTAAGAATTAGACTGAGCTGTGTCTGATGTTTGAGGACAAGGAAACAGTGCTTTCCTTCCCAGGGGAAGTGAATTCGAACCTAGACTCCTGTCCCCAACCCCCAAGTACCAGTGAAGTATGAGGGAAAATAGACACAGTTGGGTTTTGGACTGCAGGTGGCAGGTGGCAGGAGTGCCCCAAATAGGGTGAATTTTCCCGTGGAGCTGCTTCAGGGCTAGATGATGCATCAGAGACCCCGTTCCCGTCTGTCCGTCTCTCCACTCCATCGTCATTGGCATCGGGCTTCATTCTGGGACTTGCTCTCGAGGGCACCAAGGTGCCTCGCTTTTGCGCATCAGAAGAAAAAGAGGGGAGACTTCACTTCCAGCAACAGGCTATTAGTTGTGCTCTTTGATCCGAGCCAGGCCGTGCGTGCCCTGCACCACGTGACACGTGCTGGTTGTCTTAGATTCATCCACCAACCGGGAGTGAACGGGGGGTTCCTTACCGTGAGCCACGCGGTCCAAGCAGAAGAGGGGTAACCCCCCGAACAGAACAGGTTTGCTCAGAAGGAAAGAAGGGAAAATGGATCCCGGATTGCCAGACAGCAAAGTCTAGTACACATTCTTACACCCATTCTGAAAAAATTCCTTGAGGATCTACTCCAGTAAAATGGAGAGGAAGGCAGGAAGGGGGTGACGCACAAGCCAAAGAAGAATGGGAAACACATCATGACATTAGAGGCATGTCTGTGACACTGGCTAGAAATGAATGCGTTTCGGGCACCTGGGTGGCTCAGTCGGTTAAGTGTCTTGACTTCAGCTCAGGTCATGATCTTAACGGTGTGTGGGTTCGAGCCCCGCATCAGGCTCTGTGGTGATGGCTCGGAGCCTGGAGCCTGCTTTGGATTCTGTGTCTCCCTCTCTCTCTCTGCCCCTCCCCCATTCATGCTCTGTCTCTCTCTGTCTCAAAAATAAATAAACGTTTAAAAAAAAAAAAAAGCAGCAGCAGGCTGGATTGGACTACAGATTACCTGCCCTTTGTGTTAAGGACTTCATTTGATCCTCATGTGCTGATAGGGAAGTGTCTCTGTGATGCATTAGTTAGAAAAACAAAGCTGGAAAGCAATCTATTATATGATGCAATTTTGCAAAATTAGGCGTGAAGGTACCTACACATACCGTCAATTGTCATTACTCAGAGCATCACCTTGCTCGACCGCAGCTGGGGACGCGCAAGTCGGGCGACACGTTTTTTGCACCTGCTCGAATGTCCCAAAATGATGCAGTGTCACAAGTATTGATGTTGGGGTAACAGCTAAGTTTTAGTTGTTAGATACATTTGCAAATGTGGGCTCCACGAATAATGAGGATTGTGTGTATGTACGTGCTTGTAAATGTGGGGGGACAAGCTTTGGACAAAAACACCTGAACTGGGGGGGTCAATGTCTGGAGGAATGGGGTTTGGGGGAACGTAGGGAGGCTTTCTGTTTCTCCCACCTGCTGTTCTGTGGTGTTTTCATTATTCATGGACCCGTATTACTTTTGTGGTTTTAAAACCTTTTAAAGATTTTTCAAAATAGGGGTGCCTGGGTGGCTCAGTCAGTTAAGCATCCGACTTTGGCTCAGTTCATGAGCTCACGGTTCATAGGTTCGAGCCCCAAATCTGGCTCTCTGCTTCGTATCCTCTGTCCCCTGCTCTCTCTCTGCCCTCCCCCACTCTCTCTCTCTCACACACACACACACACACACACACTCTCTCTCTTAAAAATAAACTTCAAAAGAAAAGATTTTTTAAAATAATTGAGACTATAACTTGCTGGTCAAAATATTTAAAAAGGAGGGGCGCCTGGGTGGCTCAGTCGGTTGAGCGTCCAACTTCGGCTCAGGTCATGATCTCGCGGTCTGTGAGTTCGAGCCCCGCATCGGGCTCTGTGCTGATGGCTCGGAACCTGGAGCCCGCTTCGGGTTCTGTGTCTCCCTCTCTCTCTCTCTCTGCCCCTCCCCTGCTCACGGTCTGTCTCTGTCTCTTAAAAATAAATAAGCGTTAAAAATTTTTTGTTTTAAATTCCATTGGGATGCTGATATATTCACAACTCTGTGAATATACTAAAAAAACATCGAGTCGTACACTTTAAATGAGTGAATTGTATGGCGTGTGAGTTGTATCCTAATAAAGCTATTAAAAAAATTTTTAGTGAGTTATTCACTAAATTCAAATTCAAATCCAATTAAAATTGAACTTCTTGCATTGTTTCCTCAGAAGCCTCTGTGTTCTTTCTTCTTTTTTTTTTCTTTAAGAGCAGTTCTCCACTTTTTTTTAAAGTTTATTTATTTTGAGAGAGTGAGAGAGAGGGAGCGTGCGCATACGTGCATGAGCAGGGGAGGGGCAGAGAGAGAATCCCCAGTAGACTTTGCACAGTCAGCGTAGAGCCTGACGTGGGGCTTGAACTCACGAACCCTGAGATCATGAGTTTCAGATCAGGAGCTGAAATCAAGAGTTGGACGCTTAACTGACTGAGCCACCCAGGTGCCCCTGTGTTCTTTTTTCTGACTTTTCCTTTTATTCACCTGATGAAGAGGGAGCATTTAAAGGTTCTGGAAAGTCACACGCTGGAACGTAAGAGGCGCTGCAGGGGCTACGAGCGATCTTTCTTTTCTACTTTGTGCCCCCTTCATTTGGATCATGCAGGTTTTCCAAAGGAGCATTTACAAGTCACACTGGTATTTTTATTATAAAGGTGGGTCCTTTCTTTGCCCTACTTGTACCTTTAAAGGTCACCCACAAGGTAGACCTGCCTTTCCCATGGAGCTCGTTTTGGATCGAACTCAAATTTCCAAAGAAAAGTTCTTGTGTTTGTTTGTTTGTTTGAAATTTCTTTTCTGATTTGTTGCCCTGGAATTAAGAAAAAGTTTCTGTGCGTTTCCCCATAGTACGCCTTCCTGCTCCCAGAGTGAGTCATCACGTTTCTGAACGGGGCGGACAAAAGCCCAGTCTTTTTTTTTTTTTTTTTTTAAGTTTATTTATTTATCGAGAGAGAGAGAGAGAGAGAGAGAGAGAGAGAGAGAACCATCAGGGGAAGGGCAGAGAGAAAGGGAGACAGAGGATTCGAAGCAGGCTCCGCACTGACAGCAGAGAGCCCCAACACGCGGGGCTCAAACCCACGAACTGTGAGATCGTGACCTGAGCTGAAGTCTGCCACTTAACCGACTGAGCCACCCAGGCGCCCCACTGGTTTTTAAACTGCGTAAAATCAAATCGTTGGGGGCACCTTGCTGGCTCACTTGGTAGAGCATGAGACTCTTGATATCAGGGTCATGAGTTCAAACTCAACGTTGGGCGATAGTTTACCTTAAAAATTAACAAATAAAAATTTTAAAAATCAGATGGTTGTCGTTGTTTTGTCTTGTTTATTTATTTTGAGGGAGGGGAGAGGGGCAGAATGAGAGGGAGAGAGAGAGAAACCCTAGCAGGCTCCACGCTGTCAGCACAGAGCCTGACTCAGGGCTCAATCTCACAAACTGTCAGCTCACGACCTGAACCAAAACCAAGAGCCAGATGCTTGGCCAACTGAGCCACCCATGCGTGCCCTCAAATGACTGTTTTAAACCACTAAGTTTTGGGGTGGTTTGTTCCGGAGCAGTAGGTAACTGGAGAACGTAACAGACCCTCAGGAAAACATGGCAGTGGATTTGGGTGGAAGACCGTGACATTCTATGGGAGGAGAGTAGCCAATGGCGCCTGTGACAAAACCTGTACTCCTGGGATAAACTCCAGTTGATCATGATGTGTTATCTTTTTTATATATTGTTAGATTTGATCTGTGAAAATGTTACTTAGAGTATTTTACATCTAGCTCCTAAAAGATATGGGTCTATAGTTTTGTTCTCTTGTAATGTCTTTATATTGTTTTAGTATCATGATGATGCTGGTCTCATAAATTGAGCTGAGAATATTTCCTCCTTTTTAGTTGTATGGAAGACTATGTACAGAATTGCGATTATTTCCTCCTTAGACAATTTGTGGAATTCACCAAGGAAGTCATGTGGGTTGGGCATTTTCTTTGGGAGGAAGGTTTCAACTACAGTTTCAGTTTCTTTAATAAATATTGGGTCATTTGGTTTATCTATTTCCTTCCAAATGAGCTTTGGGAGTTTTGTCTTTCACGGAATTAGCCCGAAATATGTAAGTTGCTGAAACTATTGGCTTAAAGTTGTTCAGGATAACCTTTTATTATTTATTATCCTTTTTAATGTCTGTATAATGTCAAATTTGTGTCACTGTAGCTAGAGATTCATAAATGCCATTGATGGTCTCAAAGGTTTGTTTTATCGTTTTTTCTGTTGTCTGCTTCAAATGAATTCCTCTCTGATCTATATTCTCCTTTTTTCTCTTTACTTTGGATTTAATTTGCTCTCTTAGTTTCTTGAGGTCATCGATTTAAGACCTTTCTTCTTTTCTCATGTAGGCATCTACGCTATTAATTTCCCTCTATATCTTGCCTTAGCAGCATCTCCACACATTTGGATCACGTGGTGTGTTTTTATTTGCATTCATTTCAAAATATTTTCTTATTTCTCTTTTTATGTCTTCTCCATCCCATGGGATATTTAAAAGTGTGTTATTTGGTTTCCAAATATTTGGGGCATTTTTAAAAGATATTTCTGTTATTGATTTCAAATTCAATCCATTGTGATCAGATAAATGCTTGGTATGACTTGAATCTTTTTAAGTTTGTTAAGACTTGTTTTATGGTACACAATGTAGTTTTATGTTCATAGTTCTCTTCTACAATTGAAAAGAATGTTGCGTGGAATGTTCTATAAATACCAATCAGACCAAGTTAAAAGATAGTGTTGTTCAAATCTTCAGTGTCCTTACAGATTTTATGTCAATTTTTCTAACAATTTTTTTTTGGGTAGTCTCTACACCTAGTGTGGGGCTTGAACTTACAACCCTGAGATCAAGAGTTGCATGCTCCACCGACTGAGCCAGCCAGGTGCCCTTGTGTCTATTTCTTAAATCATTATTGAGAGGGGGTATTGAAACCTCTGACTATCATGATCAATTTGTCTTTTTCTCCTTTCAGCTTTTGCGTCAATATTTTGGAACTCTGTTATTAGCTTCATAAACATTTATAATTTAGAAATGTTAGCATTATCATGTCTTCTTGATGAATTGACCCATTTATTATTATGAAATAGTCTTCTTCATCCTTGGTAATAGTCTTTGCTATCAAATTTACTTTGTTGGATATTAATATTCCAGCTTTCTTTTGACCAATGTTGGCATGGCATGTTGTTCTCTATCCTTTTACTTTTACCTATTTGTGTCTTTTTTTTTTTAATTTAAAGTGCATTTCTTGGGGTGCCTGGATGGCTCAGTCAGTTGAACATCCAACTCTTGATTTTGGTTCAGGTCATGATCCCACAGTTGTGGGACCAAGTCCCGTGTTGGGCTCTCTTTCTCTCTCCCTCTGCCCTTTTCCCCTGCTTGTGTGCTCTCTTTCTCCAAGATAAAAAATAAAATACGGTGCATTTCTTTTTTTTTAAGTGCATTTCTTGTAAGCAGCATATAGTTGGGACTTGCTTTTCTATCCAATCTGATGATCTCTGACTTTTAATCATCGTATTTAGCCATTCATATTTACTGTAATCATCAGGTGTCTTGCTCTTTGTTTTCCATTTGTCCCATCTGCTCTTTGTTCCCTTTGCTTTTTCTGGCTCCTTTAGGATTAATTGAACAATTTTTATGATTCTATTTGATCTCTTTCATTGGCTAATGACCTACAGCTCTTTGTTTTTTCATGTTAGTGGTTGCTTTAGGGTTTATAGTATTTGTCTGTAATTCATCACGATCGCTTTACATGTATTACACCACTTCATGTATAGTATGAGAACTTTATAACAATATACTTCCATTTTCCTGTCTTGTTTCTTCTATTATTCTATTTATTCTTTATTCAATTGTTGTCATATATATTTTACTTCTGCATATGTTATAAATCCCACAAATTGTTCTGTCACATAGTCTTAGTGCCTAGATTGGCTGATCCAAAGTCCATTCACCTAATCTACATGCTAACAATAAAACAAGAAAACAAACAAAAGTGGGGGTGCCCAAATGGCTCAGTCAGTTAAGCATCTGACTCTTGATGTTGGCTCAGGTTGTGATCTCTTGGTCTTGGAACTGAGCTCCATGTCAGGCTCTGCACTGAGTGTGGAGCCTGCTTGGGATTCTCTCTCTCCCCCTCTCTCCCCCTTCCCTCTCTCCCTCCCCCCCCCCTCTCTCTCGAAATAAATAAATAAACTCAAAAGAAAATGAAAACAAATAAAAATCCTCGGCTCAAATTAATCGTTGACAAGCTTCAAGTAGGAAAGATCATGCTGGTTAAATGTGAGGTGAATCCTGTCTAAAATGCAACATAATCAGGAAATTCATCAAATTATTAGTATAGATTCTCCATGGTTTCAACACTGCATGTTCATTTAAGCCTCAGAAAGTTCTCAAATAGCTGCTGGGATAAAAGTGATAGATTTATAGGGTAATGTTGCTATAAACCATTTTTCCACGTAGAACGTAAAAATGCATACTGTAACACACAGCTTTGTGTTCTGTGATGAATCATAATTGCTTCTACATATGGTGGTTACTCGACGCTGGGCACCATTCTGAGTGCTATCCGTATATTAATTTATTTAACCTTACTTCATGGTCAAGTAGTCCATTTACAACAGGGCAGCGAGGATTGCTATATATGGCAATTCAGAAAATGTTGAACTTGAGAGTGCAATCAATTTTAAGGATGATGTGCATCCTGTTACATTACTTTGCTACATTGGTTAGATCAAGATTTACCAAAAAGGATTCGGTTTCCATCCCATGTGAATACTAAATTTCCTTCCCTCTTTAAGAAGAAAAACACTCTGTGCTTTATTATTTCAACAAGTTCTCAGTCTTATTGTTTCAACTAGTCCCAATAAATTTGAGTTGTTACTGTTCATATCATTTTTACGATATGGCATCAGACTCTCAAACAGATACTGACAAGAGCAGGGCTGGAATTCGTGGCATACTACATTGTTTGTATAATGTACGCCCCCTAAGAGATGAATAAATCAGACATTCTTGTGTAACAGGGTAGACGGAGTTCCCACACGCTCCAGCAGAGGAACTCTGAGCACATCTGTGGAATGTCAGAGCCTTGGTTCAGGAGGTAAAGACCAGTTTGGGGACTGGGCGCCTGGGTGGCTCCGTCGGTTAAGTGTCCAACTTCGGCTCAGGTCATGATCTCTTGGTTCGTGGGTTTGAGCCCTGACAGCACAGAGCCCGCTTCGGATCCTCTGTCCCCTTCTCTCTGCCCCTACCCCATCCTCTCTTCTCTCAAAAATGAATACACATTCAAAAAATAAGACCAGTTGGGGTGGTAGTCCCACAGCTGCAGACATAGAATCTCAGGGGAGGTGATGGCAAAGGCCAGATGAGACCAGGGAGTGGACCAGTCCAGCCATCCCACCCGTGAGGCTGCCGGGCTCCCTGCACGGACCTGGGGACAGTCAGGATGCAGTGAGCCTCGCCCGTGCTCCCAGACAATGCCTTAAGGAAGAGAAGAAATGAAATCTGAAAATAAAAACAAAACCAGCAACATTTGGGTCAGCTCGTGTGGGCAGTTGAATATTAAGTAACTACATCTTAAAAATAAGTAGATACGTAGAACATGCAGTATTATAAATAGTAATACTTGCAAAGGAGAAAATGTAGAACGGCTGAGGGACACGGGAATGGTCAGCTTTGAGAACAGGGCATCAGGGAAGGCACCGAGAAGGGGACATTTGAGTCGAAGCTGGAGAGGGTGATGAAGTGTGCTGGGCCATTGAGGAAGACTAAGGAAGCCCGTGAGGAAGGACGGACAGGGGGTGTTGTAGGAGCAGAGGGTGCATGGACAGCAGATCACGCGGCATCTGTGAACCACTGGAAAGGTGTTTGCTTTTCCTACAGACGGAGGCTGTGGCAGAGGAAGTCGGTGGGAGAGGAAGAAAAGACGCGAGTTGGATTCCAAGTGAGCCATCCTGGCTGCCATCTAGTTGCACTGATTCAGCTTGGACTTGATGGAGGCTCAGACCACGGTAGAGGGTGTAAACATTGATCCGTTGAAGGATACATTCTGAAGGTAGAGCCAATACGTCTTCTGATGGATTTGATGCGGGAGAACGTGAGGAGTCAAGGGTGACGTCAAGATCTCTGGCCTGGGTGATGTTTGCCGAGATGGGAAAGACCGGAGGGAGGAGGCCAGGGGGAACGGTCAACAGTTGTGTTTTAGCTAGTTCAAGTTGGATATGCACCTGACGGATTCAAGGGGGAAATGTTGAGCGTGTTGCTGGACATATGACAGTGGCGTGTAAGGGGGGCACCCAGCTGAGATGCTCGTTTAGGAGTGTCAGTCTATGGTGGGCCTTTACAGACGCGAGACTTGCCTGCCATCCCCGTGGGACGTTTCGAAGTAGGGGAGAGGAGAGCAAACAGGAGAGGAGGTGAAAAAAAAGAGTGGCCAGTGTGGGCAGAAGAAAACCGGGGGATGCTTTGGAAGCCAGATGAAGAAAGTGGTCCCAATAGGTGAACGTCAAAAGCTACTACTAAATCGAGTAAGAGTAGGACTGATAATTGACCCTTGAGATTAGAACCGTGGGCACCACTGAAGACCTTGTCAAGGGGAGCTTCTGTAGAGGGGAAGAGGTGACATCCTGCTAGAAGTGACTTCAAGGTCAGAGAAAATGGTAGAGTAAGGACATCTGAAAATCCTCTGCTCCGTAAAGGCAATGACAAAACCGGTGAAACGATCAGAGTCAGCTTTCTAAGAACCCTGGAAACGAACTAAAAGCCTGTAACAATTCTAGATGGAGGAAGCACTTACGCAAGACAAGCAGCCAAGTCTTGGTGAGAACAGAGTGACATTTGAGTAGAACAGGAGCCTTAACTTGTCCTATCCCTGTCTCTGTCTCTGCAGCTTTGCAAAGCCGTAAAGCCCAGCGGCCTGACAGCCCCCAGGGAGGGCACAATGGAGGTGCAGCTTCTCCAGGGCCCCATTGCCAGAGCAGTGTCGATATCTGACTCATCTGGGGCTCCCTGGGACACCCCACCTGCAAGGCTGCCTTGAACTTGGCCTTGAGCTTCTCCCGTGAGAAGACACGTATGTTGAGAACACGTAGAAGTAATCATCTAACTTCACAGGTGCGCAAAGCTGGGGTGAACAGTGGGCTAATGAGAAAGCTTGAGGGGGAAAGCTGGAGAATGAGCTATCCCCAGGGGCTTTGGAAAGCTCCGATCTTTGGGGCTCCGTGACCTGCTTTTGTCACTTAGCCTGTCTTAGATGCCTGTCTGTCAACATACACAGCTCTACCCGATCCTGTTATACTGTAGCACAATATCATGAGACAGACACACACGTCCATATCTATGTTGTATTAACATTGGTTGATATGACACACAGCGTTTATATTAATATATTTATATGCTATATATGTGTGTGTTCATTTAGACGTTCTCCTATCGATAGATATTTCGGTCATTTCAAATGTTTTGCTGTGAATAATAATGCTGTACGGAGTAGCATCCGGTCTACAAAGGCAGCTCCCAGGAAAGCTCACCTCCAGGTTTCCATGGCCTTACGGCGTCCCTCCCGCACCGGGTCTGGGCTTTCTGTAGTCGGCACCTTGCGGGGAACCGATGCTATCGGGGGTTCCGGAACTAAGCCTGACCAAGGACGGCTGCCTCCACATCTGTGGTCTTTGGAGCTGGCTTCCACGTGAGTCCAGTGTCCTTTCAAGAGAGAGGCCACCATGGGGCACCTGGGGGGCTCAGTTGGTTGAGCGTCCGACTTTGGCTCAGGTCACGATCTCGCGGTCCGTGAGTTCAAGCCCCGCGTCGGGCTCTGTGCTGATGGCTCGGAGCCTGGAGCCTGCTTCCGATTCTGTGTCTCCCTCTCTCTCTGCCCTCCCCCGTTCATACTCTGTCTCTCTCTGTCTCAAAAATAAATAAACGTGAAAAAAAAATTAAAAAAAAAAAAAAAGAGAGGCCACCTGCCGAGGCCTTGGACAAGAGCCGGCCCCATGCTTTCCCCAGAGGTGGAGGCCACGGGGAGGGGCACCGAGATGCCGGAAGCATGAGTGAAGAAGCCCTTCTGGGTGTTTCCACCCAGTGGAGCCTCAGAGTTCTACTACCCAGGGGAAAACCGTCCAGCCGAGCCCAGTCAACCCACAGGACCTTGAGGGGTTATCGTGAGTTGTCGTGCTATGCTCTCAAGTGCTGGGGTCCGCTCTGCGGCAGTGGGTAAGCGAAATTCTGCAGGAAACCACACAGGCTCCCTCCTGATCTCTCTGTACATGGAGAACTGAACGGCGAGGCCATGGGGCCCGCACATCAAATTGTAATAAATCCTGCCTAGTTCCTCTCCAGAGTGACCCTGCCCCACTTAACCTCTGCACCCACGGTCGTTGGGACTACCTTTTTCCTTTGAAGCGCTTGCCGGATCAGAAACGGGATTTCTGGTGGCTCAGTCGGTTAAGCGTCCGACTCTTGGTTTCAGCTCAGGTCACGAGCTCGCGGTTCGTGGGTTTGAGCCCCGTGTCGGGCTCTGTGCGGACAACGTGGAGCCTGCCTGGGATTCTCTCACTCTCTCCCCCTCTCTGCCCCTCCCTGCCTCTGTCTCTCTCTCAAAATAAATAAATTTGATTTATTTAAAATTTTAAAATGTTTATTTATTTTTGAGAGAGAGAGAGAAACAGAGTGTGGGCGGGGAAGGGGCAGAGAGAGAGAGAGGGAGATCCAGAATCCGAAGCTCAGGCTCCAGGCTCCGAGCCGTCGGCCCAGAGCCCGACGCGGGGCTCGAAGTCACGAACCTCGAGATCGTGACCTGAGCCGAAACTGAGAGTCGGACGCTCAACCGACTGAGCCACCCCGGTGCCCCTAAATAAATAAACTTAAAAAAAAAATTGAAACACAGAAACCGGAGGACGGCCGCCTCCTCGCGGGGCGAGGAGAGAACGCACAGCGCGTACATCGCCCTGCACACGACTCTGTTACCGCTCTTGTGGCTCCAAGCCCGTTCTGACCGCAACACTCCCTCCGCGGACACGTGAGGACCCATTCCCACCGCAGCTTCGCAGCGGCGGGGTCCCAGGGTGGCCTCGTCCGCGTCTCCGTTGGATGCGTGGCATCTGCGGGAGGGGCTGGGGGGCCTCGAACACCCGTCTGGGGCCGGCATGCCCGGCTTTGCTGAGGATGAAGCCACGCCTCCCTCCGTGAGGCTGTCGCTCTACGCACGGAAACCTGGAAGGCCACGCCCCTCCCGGAAGCTCTGGATCTCGCTGTGACGAGGGTCCTCCGAGTGAACCCGGTGACGCGGTCGCGGCGATCACTGCACCAGCCCTCAGTCCCTCCTGGAGCCAAAGGCCCCGAGGCCTTCCCATCACACGAGGGAACGTGCGTCTGCGTGGACGTCATCTGGGTTAGGCAGTTTTACACGGGGCCGTCTGTGTTGTGTGTGATAATTTTACAGTCAACAGTAAGTAATCGGAAAGGGCGACCTCGGGCCTGCGTCCCTTTGTTGCTTCGCGGGGATGTCCTGGGGCTGCCGGAGCAAAGCGCCCAGACCAGGAGGCTTCAACAACGAGCATTATGGCCTCGCAGATCCGGAGGCTGGAAATGTGTGATCAAGGCGTCCGCCGGACCAGGTTCCCTCCGAAAGCACAACACGCATCTGTTCCAGGCCTGGCGTCTCCTAGCTTCTGGTAGTTCTTTGTCTCGTGGCAACGTCCCTCCCATCTTCCCTGGTGCCTGCCCTCTCTACACGTCTGTCCGCGTCCAATATGTTCCTTTCTAGAAGGATACAGTCATAGTGGGTTAGGGCCCACCCTGATGACCTCATCATTCATTTATTGTATTTATTGTATTAATTAATCATTAATTAATGTATTTCATTAATACACAGTATCTGAAAAGAACCTGCTTCCCGTTTCCAGGCTCCTGGCTCAGAGTTCCTAATGCCCTTGGCATCTCCTGAGTCATGAGTATCTTTTGTTTTTCAGAGCCAGCCTCTCTCAACTACACCTGAGTGCGTGCTACTGAGGTGACTGTTCGAGGGCCCCTGAACAGCTTTGTGCGAACCCTGGTTTCGCGGCCAAGTGGGACAGAAGCGTGGGCGCCCGGGGCCCCTGAGACTTGAGACTGGCTTCTGATGTGCAGGCGGGCGTCTCGTGGGACTGAGCCCTTAACCCGTGGAGTCTGGTGCTAACTGTGGGTGGCCAGCGTCAGAAAAGGGTTAAGTTGAGGGCCCCCGGTTGCTCTTTGGAAAACTGACGTTGGAGGAGACGCCGTGTACTTGCTGTCGGAGGAGAGGAGAGCGGTTCTCTTCGTCCTGGAGAGGTGAAGACGAGCCCCTCAGCCAGTCGTGGGGCCTCCTCGGGATGACCCCCGGCCGGGGGTGGGGGGTCCGCTTGGTGCAAAGTGGTGAACTACACAGAAAGGTACTTCCTGCCAGCGCCTTTCTGCTGCCCCCATGTCTTGATGTAAAGATTGGAAATTGAAGACAAGCTTTCTGTTATAAGGGTCGCGCTCCAGCTCTGTGAGCTTCGGAAGTTTGTAGTGTGGTGAAAACTGGACCCTTGGTTTCATTGTGTCTGGGTCTGCATTTGGAGGAACAAGAAAGCCGATTTCAACCGTCCGCAGACATGCGTGGTTTGAGACAAAACTGATCTCGCAAAACCACCATCGTTTTGGACGGGTGTGTAACTTGGGGGCAAGCCTATCAAAAATACACCCAGTTGCGCAGCGTGAACTGGAAAACTTGCTGGTGTCGTGTCGTAAAGACTTGCCCCCCGCGAGGGAAGGCGGTGGACTGGCAAATGAAAGAACGCGTTGGGTTCGTCCTAAATCCGAGTCGAACACGGCGTTTTCCGCTTCCCTCCCTCCATCCCCTCCGCGTGTGGCGTCACCGCACCCCGGGGGCTGGCGAGCGCACCCCGGCCCTTTTCTTAGGGCAGAGTCACTCAGGGCCGCTTCAGGTCAGTAGGGAAAACGGACCTAGTTCAAGTACACTTGAAACACACGGGTTCGATCACAACTGTGATACGCGCCTCCGGGTGGGGTTCCAGACTCACTCTCCTGGGGTGACGGTGATCAGGGACGTGTCCTTGAGGAAGAGACAGCAAAGGGTAGTTAGACCTGGGTTTGAAAGATCTTTTTATGGCGGTGGGGACAGCCTGTTGGAGCTGGGTGATGGAGGAAGCGGGGAGATTGGGACAGAGGCTCTTAACTGGGCAAGCGATGATGTCATCCTGAGTTCGGATGACGGCACTGGGGACAGAGGACAGTAGGCAGGAGGCATCCGGGAGGTAAAAGCAACCGGACACGGCCATGGGGTGGACGTACAGGAAGAGGGAAGGGTCAAGGGTGGGGCCGGGTTTGTGTCTCGTGGGGCTCCATGGACGGTGGGTGACGGAGGGAAATTAGGAAAAAGATTAGGAAAAAGATTAGGTTTCAGGCAGGGTTTAGGGTGCAGCAGGGGGTGTAGATCAGGCGCTCAAGTTCGGGGGCACCAGGCTGGCTCATTCAGTTAAGCGTCCGATTCTTGATCTCGGCTCAGGTCATGACCTCATGGTTCATGGGATCGAGCCTGGCATCGGGCTCTGTGTATGGAGCTTGCTTGGGATTCTCTCTCTGTCTCTCTCTCTCTCTCTTTCCCTCTGCCCCCCCCCCCCCCCGCCTGCTCGCTCGCTCTCGGTCTCTCAAAATAAATAGACATTAAAAAAAAAAAAAGGAGTTCAAGTTTGGATAACTTGAGTTTGAGGCGCCCCTGGGGCAGCCAAGTAGAGACGCCAAACATGGGTCTGGAGGTGAGGGCGAGGGTTCAGTTTGCAGATGGACATCGGTGGAGGCCACGGGTTCGGGGGAGACCGTGGCCACCCTAACAGCCAAGTGCAGAACAAGGAGAAACATCTAAAGAAGCAGCATTGGAGCTGGGGGTCCTCGGTGTCAGGGAGCCGAGGGGAGGTGCGTGCTCTCAGGAAGGAGTGGTCTAGGACCACGTGCTGCAGAGGGGCCGAGCGAGAGACAGAGACCTCCTTGGTTTTCGTACTCAGGGGTCCCAGCTGACCTTGGCCAGAGTGTTTGCGCGGATCGAGGGGGGGCGGGCCTTGAAGCCAGGCTGGCCAGGAGGGTGGGGGAATGCAGCCGTCCCGTCCCTGCTTGGACTTCTGCGTTGCCGGCTACCGGTAGAGCACACGAACACAATTCACAGTTGTACAAGAATACAATTCGCGCGGCGATTTCCCAGCTGGCGTGGAAATGAGCACGTGAGGACCACCCACCCACCCCCGGCACTGGTCTGCCTGTATTCCCGCAAAAGCCCAGCAGGCAGAGGCTGTGAACAGAGCCCCCCACTTTTCACATCCGTGCAGCGACGTTTGCTATACTCTGACACCCCAGATCCCTCTTTTTTTTTTTTTTGGTCTGATCTAGCATTTCCTGGTTCTCAAAAAGCATTACTTGGAAAAGACAAAACCGGTAAATTGATTTCATCAACATGAGAAAGCACGGCTTATGAAAAGGCACTGTTAAAAACCACTAAAAGACAAACTGGAGGTTGGGGGAAAACGTTACCTGTATCTTTACTGGAACGAGCTTCTGTCCAGAGCACATAAAGAACTGTTAAAACTCAAAACTAAGGAGATCTATAACCCAGTTAGGCGATGAGCAAAAGATTGAAACAGACATTTCACACGAGAAGGTATACAAATGGCCAACAGGCTGATATCCCAGGAGCCCTTTGCCTCAAAGCCTTCACACTGGCCCGCCACTGCACCTAAGTGTTTTCCTTCAGACACCTGCATGGCTCCCCACTCACGGTCTTGCAGGGGGGCCGGGTTGCTTCCTGCTGCTCTCGCTGGCACACCACGCGCGTTTCCTCCTCCTCTTTCCCGCTGCCTGTCCTGAGGACAGCATGGCTGTGTTCCTTCTGGGAGGTGTGGCCGTCAGCCTCCTGGTGGACACACCCCCACGCGGTTTCCTCCTACAACGAAGAGGGTGGCCCATGACACCAATGCTGCGGACATGTCCGACTGACTTCCGAGACTTAGAAGACGCTGCAGCTGCCGCCTGGCTCTTACTCTGGGGGTGGAAGACAGCTGACCAGCTGCCACGCTGGGAGGGTGCTCGGGGAGCCCCGCAGAGATCCACATGGCAAGGGATGGGGACCCCACCCACACGCAGCGCTAACTTGCCAGGCGTGAGCAAGCTGCCTTGGGAACACCCTCTGGTCTCAGGGAATCCGTCAGACGATGCAGCACTGACCGACCCTGACCCAGACCTGAATTCTTGACCCGTAGAAACCAGTGAAACCATAAAGGCTTACTGTATCCGGCTGTTAGGGTCGGGGGTGATTAGTCATGCAGCAATCAATAACTAGTACAGGTTGGAGGGAACAATTTGGCTTGGGATCTAAGCCACGTTCTGCCGCTTAGAGAGCACACATTTTGACCCCCCCCCCCCCCATTTATAAAGGTAGACTTATTGCATTTATTCCTGTAGGTGCTGAACCTGTAGAGAGGGCAGCAAGGAGGGAGCGAGGGGGGGGGGAAGAGGCGGGAGCAGGCCAGAGTTATAGATGGGGGAACTTTGGAGACAGAAATGCTGGGAAGATAATTTTTACAAACCTTGAAGAAATCATATGTGACATAACCCACATTTCTGACTCCACCCAAGGAACTGTCAGCAAAAATACACGTTGCTGTTTTAAACTCTCAGGTCAGGTGTGTGGGGCGCCTAGGCATGTGAACATTGCACGCAGATGAGGGGCTGAAGCGTGATCAGGTCATTTCCCCAAAGTTCACACCAAAAGTCAGGGCGGGGCTGCTGACCGACCGGGTAGTTCTGGAACTACACCCTCCAGCCTACCCAGCAGAAAGAAAGCGAGAGGAACGCAGATCCCCCGACAGGACAAAGCTTTGCTATGGACCCGTCTTTGAGGGCCAGGCTCACAGGACCTTTCTCCGCCTTCCCTGTGTGGTTCCCACCAGATCCAGAACGGAAGGGTCTGGAACTAAGTGCTTCAGGACGAACTCTTAAAGCCTTATTTACTCTTAAAGCATCCTTGAGCACCCCCCCCCCCCCACCCAGGGGAAGAAAAGTGAGGAAAAGCCCACAGATAAAGACCTGGCCGTCCTCAAACAGCATTTGGGAGAGCTGTCTGCAGCTCAGACAGACAGACAGACAGCTCAGGCTGCCTGCACCAGCCGGCAGCCCCTGGCCAGGCACGGGCACAGCCCCTCCAACGTGCATGAGGAAAGAGAAGTGTGTGGGCTATTACTGCGAGCAGATTCGGCAGAGACAGTGCGAGGGAGGGAGGCCCGAATCATTTTACCAGGGGCAGCGCGCCGCTGGGGCGGGCTCGGCCATGTTGTGAGCAGATCACAGCAAGAGAACTTTTATTTCCTGCCATGTGTGAGGTGGTGAGCCGGCGATTCCGGGGGTGGGGCGGGAGTAGGGGGCAAGCTCAGCCGCCTGGGGCTCTGGCACCCGAGGCCGGGGCTCTCCGTAATTCACCCCAACCAGCAGGAAATGGCGCTTGAGCAAAAAAACGCCAAACACACTGCTCGATAATCAGTTAAAAGATAAATCTCACAAAACAAACAACCGAGACGCTGGCTGGCGGTTCCAAATCCTTTCTCCAAGAGAGCAAAAACAAAGAAAATTCCTAAGTTACAAACAGGAGGGTCAGGCTTTCCAATTCCAGACCTTGCTTGGCATGTGTTAGGCAAAACCAAGAATAAGCAAGAAAATATGCTATTTGAATTGCATTCAAAATGTCTTTTACAAGTGAAGCAAATTACTTCTGCATGTTCTGGGGCTCTGCAGAGAACAAATAGTGTTCTGCCTTTAATGGGTAAAATTACACAATTTGCTTTTAACAGTAAACCAAAAGCCACGGTGGCTTCAGATAGCATCGCGCGGCCTCTACGCAGCTCTACCGCCGCCGGGTTTCTGAGCGTTTTGGAGAGACGCGGGCGTCCCCACCGCGCAGCGGGAGGCGCCGGCGGGGACGCGGCCTGGCCCGTTCCTTTCCTGGAACGTGTCGCTTCTGCATGCACTCGCCTCTCTTCCTCCCGCACGGCTGGTTTCTGGGACCGGGTGGCTGTCGTATCTGCCCCGGTGGGCCTGGCGGGGAGCAGTGTGGTCCCGAGTTACTGATTTGTGACCAGGCCCCCGGGGGCCCCGCCCCCTGAAGCTAGATGCCAGCTGCCCGGGGCGCCTCTGCGGCGACGGCTGCCGCGGCCCGGGCCGGCGGGGCGCCCCCAGGGCGCACCTTGGCGTCCGAGCGTCCCGAAGGCGCGCGCGGGAGGCCAGCCCCGGGACGGAGCGGCGGCCCCTGGTGCCGGCCCCCCGCTTCCCGCGCGCCCCGCCCGCCGCGGGCGCGTCCCTCCGGCAGGGGGCGCCGGCGCCGGCCCTGCTCTGCCCATCGGGGCGGGCGAGCCGGGGACCCTGCCTCCTGCGCGCCCGCGGTCCGCCCCCCGCGCTCGTCCCGGCGGCCGGCGGGACGCCCAGCCCGCGCCCCGGAGCCTCGCAGCCAGCCCGCGCCGCGCCGGGAGCCGAGAGGCGCACTCGGGCCGGGACGTGAGAAAGACGAGGAGTTCCTCGAAAGGGACCGACTCGCGCCGCGCCCGGGAGGAAGGGCAGCGGACGCGCGGCCCACAGGGCTGGTGGCGCCCGGCCCCCCCGCGCCCCGCCGGCCCCCCGCTCCCCGGCCCCCTCGGCCCGCGGCATGGCCCGGGGCTCCGCGCTGCCGCCACTGTGCGCCCCAGCCGTCTGGGTGGCCGCCGCGCTCCTGCTCTGCGTGCCCCGGACCTCAGGTAGGACCCGCCGCCCCGCGGCCGCCCCGGCGCGTCCCCTCGGTGCTCCCGGGTCTGTGCCTCCGAGCCTGTGCCGCCCCGGGGCCGCCCTCCCGAGCCAGGGGCGCCGCCTAGGGTCCCTCCGCGCCCGGCCCGCCTCAGCCCCGCGCCCCGCCGCCGGGGGCTGCTTCCAGGGAGGCGCGCTCAGGGGACGGCTAAGTGTTTCCAGAGGCCGGGCGCGCGGGCAGGCGGTGCCGGCGGGGAAGCCCCCGGCCGGGGGTCTGCGAGGGTCGTGAGTGTGAATGCGGCCCGGGCCTGGGTCCGCAGACCTGTCTCTGGTTCTCAGGAGCTCGTCTCGGACCTGGCCCTCCCGGGTTTCCCCTGCAGGGCTCCCCGGCCCCCGCTCCCCCTCTGAGCCCGAGCCCCCCAAGCGGGGCCGGCGCCGCGATCGGGCGGGGCCCGGGGGAGGGGGCTCCCGACCCCGCCGCCCGGTCGAAGAGGACTTTGGCTTCCCTTTTGTTGGCCCCGAAACCCCCCTCCTCGGCTCCCGGGAGGTAGCCGAGTGGCGTTTCCTGCTTGGGGTCGGGGGTCGCCGGGCGGCCTTTCGGCTGCTGGGGCGGCGCCCCGAGACCCGGGACCAGGCACGCGGCTGGAGGGTCGGGCCCAGGTTCCTGGTGGCGTTTTCCTGGAGGGGCACACGTTGCCCCCGGAGGGGTTGGGGGGGGGCGCTGCGCGGGCTTGTCTGCGCGGGCCCCGGGGCGCGTAGGAACTGCCGCGGTGCGGAGGGAGCCGGGGGGCACCCCCCCGGGGAGCCCAAGGAGGCGGCGCTCGCCCACGCCGTCCGGACCCCCCGGCACCTCCGGCCTGCGCGCGGCGGCCGAATTCCGGGCACCCTGCCGGGGTGGGGGAGGGCGGCGGTGCCTCCTGGCGGGAGGCTTGGAGGCCGAGGAGGTTCGCTTCCAGCCCCAGAAATGTGTGAGCCGCTCCCTTACTCGTAAGAGGGATTCCGAGTCGCCCGCCTCTTGCACCGTGCACCACTCCGCGTATTCCTGCGGGCAGGTGAGAGCTAAGGGACTGTCGCGCGAGGGGGCTCAGCTCTTCCCGCGTCTTGCTGCCAGCTGCCCGCTCCGGGGACCTGTCTGCAGAACCGGCAATGCTGGGCAGCCTTTCTGGGGGTCGTCTGGGTTTAAGCAGATGCCGATTACGTCAGACATTTCTGGTTACTGGATTTGGGCAGGGGGTTTGCATTCCGTCGCTGTCCCTCAAAGCATAAACCGCCCCGGGTGCACGGTGCGGTGGTGAGTAAAGTATATTCGAAGTCGGTCTGGGCGATTCGCACAACATCCCTGTGGATTTCTGCAGCCCTCCTCCCCGCAGGAGTCCCCCTCCTCTTTAAGAGTCGGGCGACCCGTTTGCTGCGCTGTTGGGAGGGGGGCGGGAGGGGCTTAAAGCCGAGCCTGGACGCGCGGTGGCGCAGCGCTGGCGCGGTGGGCGCGCGGGGGTCACTTGTCCTGCACGACTCCGCTGGGCCGACCTGCGGCCGCGGCCTGTGCGGAGGGTGGGGTGGGGTGGCGTGGGAGCTGGGAGCTTCGAGGGAGGGTGACCCGTCTGTTGCTCAGATCGGCTCTTGGAACGACAACAGGAAAGTTGCTCGCGTTTTTAGCGCAGTAGTTTAAACATTGCTGTCCTTTCCAGTCGACTTTCAGACCGTCTCTGAGGAAGAAAGCAGTCCTGTGTCATTCTGCTTAACTTTTGAACCCTGTGTGGAGGTAACTTTCTTCTTCCAGGGAACTAGTAATCTCTGTACAGGGAGGGAGTAGGAAAGGTGTTCCTCCCCCTCCTTCTCCTTCTGGGATTCAAATATGACCATTAGTACTCCAAATATGAATGCACTTTAGTGATAACAGGAGATTTGGGTGTTTGGAGTCTTTTCTGCTATGAAGAGGAATCCTTGTAATTTGGGTGTATTTTATACACAAATCATGTTGCTATGGAAAAACTTGGAAAGGTTATTGTGGGAGGATTTATAAGTTCTTCGTCTGCGTTTTTCTAGAAGGCTCTGTTTCCTAAGGAGACAAACACCTGATGGACTGTGTACCCCGCCTAGGTAGGATCGACTGGGAGGGACAGTTTGGGGGCTCTCCTTTCCCCCATTTTGATAGTGCAGCGTTGATTTCTGGCCTCGGATCCCTGGAGAGATGGGATCCCTGGAGAGATGGTCGTAATAAATGATAGCAGTCCGTTTGGAAGTAAGCAAGTGAACACATCTTGAGTAAGAAGACTTTGGAAAAAGAAAAGTTTTCCTGTATATAGTAAGGCAACATGTTTTTCTTATTATGGCTGAGTACTGAGCAAAGACGCACACATTTGAAATGTTTCGATATTGAATAGTGAGTTTAACCCTGGTGTCTGCTAAATCCTGAAGGGCACCCGGGCTACCCTGAGACCCGCGACACCACCGATCCTGAGGGGCGTCCCGCTGTAAGCTGTTGTCCTGAAGTGTTCCCAGAAATGGCGTTGGGTGCCCACGGGGGCTCCAGTCCACGAGGCTGAACTTTCAATTAGTAAAGTAAGTCACAGTTAGAAAACGGACCAGAATTTTGCGCTTAGTGTTTTGGGTTCAAAAACAAAAACCAAAAAACAAACAAACCCCCCCCCCGGGTTTAAAAACGTGCTTACTGGGATAGTTTTGGGGGACAGTGATTTGCAGATTGAGGAGGCAGTGTGAAAAACCTTTCTGTCTTTATTAACCCTTTTTCCCCGTTGTCGGTCAAAGCACAGCCTTCCTTGGTGTTTGTATGTTACTCTCCTCTGATGGAGTGATTTGCAGTGAATTACTCCCTTCCCGTTGAAGGGTTAGTCGTGGTTTAACCTCAGACGTTTAAGCCTGGCAGAGCCTGGGTTTGACACGACTTTTTCCTTTGGAATCTTTTCCGGAGCCATCAGTGGGATAGAAATGTGGTGGGGCCACAGGCCTTCTGACAGGTAGGGAAGATGAATCCTCTGCGGGGGGATTTCTGAGGCCAGTTATCAGCTGGAGAGGTGGCTGGTCTTTCAAATGCATTCCTGGGGAGGGCAGGAGGTGGAAAGTTATTATCATTGAAATGGCAGCTGGGTGTGAAGGGCTTGGTTTCCCTGATCTGCAGAAGCCTGGCCAGTCTGATGGAGCACAGGAAATTTGTATACTCTGTATCTCGTTTCCCTGGGAGAGTGCTAATTCTGTAATTCCAAGTTGGAGTCCAGGGAAAGAGCGGGGCTGGGCTGCGAGTGTACTCCCCACCCAGGGTTTATAACCATCTTCTGAAGCTTTCGTTGATGTCAGAGGCCTTTTGGTGTTTATTTGGTCCATTCCCTGGGAACCTGAAAGCAGATCCCAAGGTGTCCGCCCCGCCCCCCCCCCCCCATGCTGTCACCATGTGGCAAAGGGCCTGGAAGGGAAGCTTCCAGTTTCCCCTGCTGTGCCCTACAGGGGGCAGGGGGGGCTTCTTCAGGGCTGTGGCTCCATCCTGGTAAAGAAGGCTGTCATTAAGATACTTCCTTCTTGGGGGACCCTGTGGTGACTGCCAGGTGACCTCCATGAATGTCATGCACGAAAGCTTTCAAAGCAAAGGGGGGCTTTGCTTTACGGAGGAACGTTGCTGGGTGAGTCTGGATTTGCATGGCCAGTAGCAATTTCACGAGAGGACGATTGGGGTCAAAAGGACGGTTGTGGAAAACATCGCTTTGCGGCGACCCTTTGGGTGCTTTGGTTCTGTGCTGTTTGCTGCAGGGAGTTTGATGTGTAGGGAGGGCTTCCTGAGTTTGCAAGTGAAAATCCTGCAGCCACAGGCCCTCCTGCCGCTTAATTAGGGCCACAACCAGCGGGGGTTCGGTACCGGCCTCTTTCGAGTCTGTATGTATTTGCTTTTGTGGGGGAGCTCGCCAGGTTGGAAAGATGGTCGTAAATCGTATCTGGGGTGGGATCTGTTTCAAAATCCTATGAACAGGGTGGCCAAGGAATTGTCGAACAATGCTGGGAATTTTCTGAAAGCTTCCAAAATTAGGGAATTGTGTTGGTGTGTGGTTTGCCCCAGTTTGGGAATCTCTCTCTCTCTTTTTTTTTGAGTTCTATCTGGGAAAGAACCCCCCCCCCCCAAAAAAAAATCAAAAGCCAAAGGGAAGGAAATAATTACAGAAAAATTTAGCCTAATTAGGCTAAGTGGCTTGTCCTCCAGAAAGTCTCAGGTTCCAGTGGGAGCTGGTGTGTGTGTCTTTAATTGTCGGAGTAAGCCCCGGGAGGTACTCTGTCACTTTTGAGATGTTATCTGGGGAGAATGTGGCGGCTTCTTCAAGTCCTGGGGGAGTGGGGGAGGGTTTTCCCCAGGTTCCCAGAGCTCCCAGCCTCCTGGTTTCCATGGCCCCGTGCCCTCCTGGACGGCTGGGTGGGGCACCACGCGCGGTTAACTATGGGAAACCCTCACCGCAGACGGGAGCTGTGCGGGACAGGAGCCGCGGGGTCCGTCCACGGGGTCCTTGGAGCTGTTGCGGTTACAGTGAAGCGAAAGACTCCGTTCCTCACCGCACTGGCTGCATTTCCCGGGCCGGCGCCCACAGGACATTTTCATCACCGCGGGAAGCTGTGTCGGCCACCGCCCGAGGGGCTGCCCGTCCCTCCTCTTTGTCCAGGGGCTGTGTGTTTGTCACGTGCTCCAGGAGCATGTGGGAGAGCCCAGAGCAAGGAGGGGCTTCCCCCGTGTTTGCTTACCTTTTGCTTGTTGGCCGTGGGGGGTCGGAAGGGCAGACCGGGACTGGATGGGCCCTGCTCTGTGCCCTCCTGCCCCGAGGGCGCCCAGCGGGTGGGTGAGGACCAAGGCAGGGAGCCTCCCAGGGCACCGGCTAGACAGAATTACGTGAGCGCGTGTGTGCACCGTTCACCCGCGTGTGTGTGTGTGTGTGTGTGTGTGTGTGTGTGTGTGTGTGTTGGGGAGGGGTGGCGCCGCAGTTTCCGTGCCACGAAGAGCACAGAGGACGGGGGGCGGCGACGACTGTTCAATCAGGCCGAGTGTGGGATCGATCTTGCAGTGGGAGACCTCGAAGAGGAGAAGAGAAACGCGTGTCGCCTGGAGGAGCGAGCGTGCACGGTGCAGATTCCCCTGCGCACGCGCACGGGGGAAGGGCCGAGGTCGCCTTCCCGCCTACCTGGTCGCCCCCACCCCTTGCACCATGCCTGGCACACCGAGAGGTGCAGAAGCGGTCTCCCACAGGGAGGGCCACTTGTGGGGGGCAGGACGAGGGAGGGGGGGAAACTCAGAGTCCAGACTGACCGAATCGGCGAGATTTGGCAAAGGGACCCCCCGAAGGGAGCAGAAGACGTGTGGTCACCCCCAAAGGCGGGCAGCCCTGGCGGAGGTCTCTCTTACCCCAGATCCCACGGCAGCCCTGGGGGGCCGGCCCTGTGCTCGCAGCAGGAGGGAACGTCCAGAGTACCGTCCACGCAGCAGGGGAAATCACACGGGGTCAAGCGTGAGGGTCTCTGCTCACAGACGTGTTCAGCACGTGGGGGGGTGAGTGGGGCAAGGGGTGGGATGCTGCAGCCGGGTCTTAGGGGTAATCTGGCAGCCGCTGCGGGGGTTGAGGGGGTCGTGTTTGCATCCAAGAAAGGAGGTGCCTGAAAACTCGAGGGGTTAGGGGCGCCTGGGTGGCTCAGTCGGTGAAGCGTCCGACTTCGGCTCGGGTCAGGATCTCCTGGTTCGTGGGTTCGAGCCCCGCGTCGGGCTCTGTGCTGACAGCTGGGAGCCTGGAGCCTGCTTCGGATTCTGTGTCTCTCTCTCTCTCTCTCTCTCTGCCTCTCCCCTGTTCCAGCATGCTCGCTTTCTCTCTCAAAAATAAATAAACTTAAGGAAAAAAACTCAAGGTGCTTGGTGTTGGAGTCTTTGGGGGACTTCCAGGAAAGGTTCTTTCTCTGGTCCTTTTCTCTGGGTAAGGAGCTTCCTGGGGGGAAACTGAGGCAGAAGAAAAGTCCAGTCGTCCCTTAGGGGTCTGGAGGAGGGTTGCACTCAGCATTTTGGCTCCGGGCAGACAACGGGCATCGGACAGGAGAATGAGTGGGATTTGGGGTACGGCGAGGAGGAGTTCGGTGTGGACGCTCGAGCTCCATCTGGAACGTGAGCAGCCCACGGATGGGTGGCCTGAGGGGCGTGGGGAGGGAGAAGGGGCTGCAGGCTGGAGAAAGCTTTCGGGCACAGCCCCCGGGTCACACGTGGTGCGGAATCGACCCCGTAGCCCTCCCACGGGATGCTGTGTTTTCTCGGACAGCAGACTCCTGCAGAACACTTGGGAATGACCGTTGGAAATGGGGGGTTTTCTTCTACATAGTGAAATGACCCCTGGTCACCATATCATAGTCTGGGTGTAACATTGGATACGACTCCAGAGCAGTGTGCAACAGTGAAAAATTGAGTGCGATAAGTCTACAGGAGGAGCCGGTGACAAGGGGGGGGTCCTCTGTGTAACGAGCGTGCGGGGTACAGGCTCTGGCTAGTTGTACATCTGCTTGGTTTTACAAACCAACAAACAAACAAACAAACAACCAGAAAGGACCCAGGCTCCAAGCTGTCAGCACAGAGCCCGACGCGGGGCTTGAACTCCTGAACCGCAAGATCACGACCTAAGCCGAAGTTGGACACTGAGCCATCCAGGTGGCCAAGATCTTTTTTTTTTTTAATTAATATAAAATAAGCACAAAGTAGAGCCTTTTAACCACTTGTAATGGTGTAGTTTGGTGGCAGGAAGCACATTCACGCTGTTGTGTCCCCATCCCCCACCGTCCATCTCCAGAACTTTTCCTCTCCCCAAACTGAAACGGTCCCCATTAAACACTGACTCCTGACTCCCCCTTCTTCCAGCCCCCGGCGCCCACCATTACACTTTCTGTCTCTCTGAAGGTCACTACTGTAGGGACCTCAAGTAAATGGGATTATACGCTCTGTCTTTTTGTAACGGGTTTCTTTCACTTTGTGTAGGCCTTTCAAAGTTCATTCACATTGTAGCATCATGTGTCAGTACCTCATGTCTTTTTAAGGCTGAATAATTTTTTGAAAATTCCATAATTGTTTTTAGTTGTTGAGACAGAGAGAGAGAGAGAGAGAAAGGGAGAGGGCTTGCATGAGTGGGGGAGGGACAGAGAAAGAGGGAGAGAGAATCCCAAGCAGGCTCTGCCCCGCCAGCGAGGAGCTCGACATGGGGTTCCATCCAACGACCCTGAGATCATGACCTGAGCCAAAACCAAGATTCAGATGGCCAACCAACTGAGCTACCCTGGGGCACCCTGGACATCTTGACAAGTCTTTGAATCCACAAACAAGGGATGTCTTTCCATTTGTTTAGATCTTTAATTTCTCTCAATAGTGTTTTGTAGTTTTCAGTGAACAAGTCTTTTTTTTTTTTAAACAGTTTATTTTTAAGTAGTTTCTGTACCCAACGTGGGGCTCGAACTCACAACCCCAAGATGAAGAATCCCACACTCCACTGACTGAGCCAGCCAGGTGCCCCTCAGTGTACAACTCTTCTACCCACTTGGTTAGGTATGTTTCCAAGTATTTTATTCGTTTTGATGCTGTGGTGCATGGAAATATTTTCTTAATTTCCTTTAAAGATTGTTCCTAGTTACTGTGTAGAAATGCAACCGATTTTTGCCTGTTAATTTTGAGTCCTGTGAGTTTGCTGAATTCATTTAGTTGCTCAAGTAGATTTTTTCTGGATCTGTAAGCAAAGTCATGCCATTTGTGAACAGAGATAAGTTTACTTCTTTCCAATTTTGGATGCCTTTTATTTCTTTTTTTTGTTTTTGCTTAATTGCTTGATCTAGAACTTCCAATACTGTGTTTAATAGAAGTGGTGAAATCAGACACTCTTGTTTCGTTCCTGATCTTAGAGCAAAAGTTTTCTGTTTTTCACTATTCAGTATGATATTAGGATTTTCATGTATTTTCATCATGACCTGAACCAAAACCAAGAGTCTGATGCTCAACTGACTGAGCTGCCCAGGAGCCCCCACGGTAGTTTCTTTCTCTACCTAGTTTATTCCCATATATTTTTGTGTAGTTTTGACTTTGGAACATGTTAATGTACTAACGTTCAAGAAATAAAACTAAATCACTAAAGATGGCAGGAAACTAAAACTGAATGTAACCAAGTAAATAAACCCAAGTATATTGCAAATGAACAACGTAACTACACTAATAAGGAGCTGGGAGACCTAGATCAGGTGACTGTGGTCCCAGTACTCTATGTATCCTCCGTGTAGATTAAAAACAGACAAAACAAATGGAAACAAATCTTGCATTCTTAGGTTCATTTTTCACAGTGAGATCTAATCTAAAACTGTTTTGTGTGAACTGCGTATGAAATCAGACATCCTTGTACAAGGTGTGTTGATAGTGTTGTAGGCAAGGTTCCTACTGTGGAAGGAGCGACAGGCAAATAAGGAAGGGAGGGAGGGAGGGAGGGAGGCAGGCAGGGAGACAAGGAAGAACCCAGAGGGGTTGGATTGGAATTGGAGAAACTGGTATAAGTCACGATTTCGTGTATTCACAGACACAACAACCCTCCCCCACGGCACACACACAAAATAGTGAGTGTTAAGATTATGAAATCCTAACTAGTAAAACATGTATTTTTCTATAGGTAATAGTTATGTCCTGGCACCTCATTAGCAATGAGCACTCTTCTTGTGCGGGTCTTGGTTGCTAGATTCTGTTGCACATTGAAGGAACTAGGAATACTTTGGAGAAATGACTGATTCCAGTGGGGCCAGGATGGAGAGAAATATAAGATAAGCTGGGAGCGCGGAGCGAGTTCTCCGATACAAAGTAAGCAATCAGACATAATGGGGACATACGAAACATGCAGGTGCCAACTCGAAGGAGTATACAGGTGGTCAAATCTGGAACAAAGTTAAGCCTCAAACGAAGGTGGATGTTCCATGGAACAAAATAGCAATCTGTGATTCAACCCCAATGGTAAGTAAATAAGGAACTGAATACGAGTGTTAGGGTCCCGGGGCCTCCTGACAGAGGAGCACAAACAAGGTGACTTAGAAGATGGAGATGTCCATAGAAAATGAAGAGGTCAAGGTCAGCAGCCCGGCCTCCCTCGGGAGTCTCTGAAGGAGGATCCTGTTTTGTCTCTTCTAGCTCCCGGTGGCTCCCGGGGTCCCTTGTCTCGTGGCCGCATCAGCTTGCTCTTTTTTCCACTTTCACGTGGCCGCCTTTCCTTTGTGACTGTGTGTGTCCCTTACTCTTCCTGTGAGGACACCTGTCGTTGGGTTTAGGCCTGCTTTAAATCCAGGATGATTTTGTCTCGAGATCCTGCACTCGTTACTTCTGCAAAGACTGCTTCTCGATAGGGTCACATTTGAAGTTCTAGGAGGATATGAATTTTGGGGACACTATTTAACCCACTGCGTTACATAAATAAATGGAAGGGATGGGGGAAGAGAGGGCACTTCCTTACAGCAAAATGCCAACTCATACGTGTGCGGTGAGTAGGAAGAATCACTCTTGGCCACAGTAATTGTAGAGATGGGTTTGGCCAAGAGTCCTCAATGAGTGCTGAATCTAATTAAAAGAGGCCATGCGTGGGGCGCCTGGGTGGCTCAGGCCGTTAAGCGTCCGACTCAGGCTCAGGTCACGATCTCGCGGTTCGTGGGTTCGAGCCCCGCGTCGGGCTCTGTGCTGACAGCTCGGAGCCTGGAGCCCGCTTCGGGTTCTGTGTCTCCCTCTCTCTCTGCCCCTCCTCCTCCCATAAAATAAATGAACATTTAAGAAAATGTTTTAAAAAAGAAGCCATGCTTCGTGGGGAGCAGGAAATGTTCGTGGGGAAAAGTTATTTCCCCCCAGAGCCCTCACTTGCAAGGGGACAGTTAGTGACAAGACAGGAGACATGGGATGTCACCCCGACTGGGTGATCAAGGCTCACGCCACCAGGGCGGGCAGAGAGACATCACCCTTCTGCGGAGGGCATCCCTGGGGTTGCATCTGAGCTCGGGGTTGCAAAAGCTGAGTGTGATGGTGATGCAAACCAGCAAGCCCAGCTGGAGGGGCACTTTATGAAAGACTTGGCTTTGCGTAGAAAAGGTCAGTGTCGTGAAGGACGAAAACGGCTGCGGGACGGGTCCAGCCTGAAGGAGACTCCAGGAAGGGACAGCGAATGCAGAGTGTGTGAGTCCATATGGGTCCGTGCTACAGCAAAAACACGCCGACGTGGCTGTCGTTGGAATGTGGGGTAAGTTATTCAAAAGTGTTGTCAAAGTTCACTTTCCTGAGTTTGTTCATTGTATGGAGGTTATGGAAGAGAACGTGTGGGCTTTCGGGAAGCGTGTGCTGTGTGTTTCGGGATAAAGGACGTGGTGTCCACAATCAGAATAAAAACACCGTGTGTGCAGAGGATAATGGACACTTGGGTGAAATGGATCTGGTCACCAGCGTGGAGGCGGGGGGCGGGGGGAGCTTTGTGCGTGAATCTCGCAACATTTCTGGAAATTTTGAAACAGTTTACAAATAGAGAACTGAACACGTCCAGTGATACACACGTGAGACGGCAGCCAGTGTCTCTTAGAAGAAAGACACGGTCGGTTGTGTTTTATTGGAAATGGTGTCAGACCTCACACAGGGCTGGGGAGGGGGTGGGACTCACATGTTTTTGACCCTGTTTCTTCGACTAGATTGAAAATCGCCAAGTCTTAGCCTTGTTTCTGGATTGCCAGAACTTCTAACGTGTTTTCCCTCAGTTTTTTTTTTTTTTTAAGTTTATTTATTTTTGAGACAGAGAGTGTGAGCAGGGGAGGGGCAGAGAGAGGGGGAGACCCAGAATCCCAAGCAGGCTCCAGGCTCCACGCTATCAACACAGAGCCCAACACGGGGCTCGAACCCACGGACCGCGAGATCATGACCTGAGCCGGAGTCGGACGCTTCACCGACTGAGCCACCCAGGCGCCCCTTCCTTCGCCTTTTTAATTCTAGAAAACTTCAAACATCCGTGCAATTAGACTACTACAGCGAACGCCTATATATTTTTCATGCAGCCTCAACAGTCACACATTCTGTTAATTTTGTTTCATTTCCCCTGGCCCTCTTAATGGGTCCCGGACAGCCTTAATTTTTTTACCTGTAAATACTTCGGCATGAATGGTAAGAACTGTTTCCCACATAGTCTCAATACTGTTATCACAGGCAAGCGTTATCTGAGACCCGGGCCCTGCCCTGTTTTCCCGGCTCCCTGGAAAATGGCCTTTGATGCTTGCTGTGTTCATAGCCGGGTCCGGGTGCCGGTTAACTTTGCTGTTCACCATCCAGAGTGGCCTTCGGCCCGACCCGGGGTTCCCGGGGGGGCTGTGGCTCTGAACTCCAGCAGGTCTAGGTGCTGTTCCGTGGTTCCCAGGCTGTGGGCACTCAGTGCAGAGGGGCCCCGCAGATTTGGGTCCTGGGGCAGAGGTGTGCGGGGGGGCCCCAGGAAGGCCCCATCGAGTCGGTCTGATCCTTCGTTCCGGGTGTCTCTTGGATCGGTGCTCCTTGGCACCTCTGGGGGGAATCCGTGAGGCGGGCATTTCTTCGCCTGTCTCAGAGGACCTGCCTCATCAGGCAGAGGTTATCAAGGTGTAGAAAAGACAGGGAGGAGGGGGGCGTTATAGCTTTCAGGGCTGCACTGGCCCCTCCCCATTCTTTTCAGCAACAGTGCAGAAAAAGACTCAAGTCTTGGGTTTCCTGCTGCAGAGGATTTGACGCCCGCTCTAAAATCCAGACTGCGGGATGGAGAGAACACGTTTACAACAAACAGGGCAGGGGCGCCTGGGGGGGCTCAGTCGGTTACGCGTCTGACTCTTGGTTTCGGCTCAGGTCACGGTCTCGCGGTTCGTGAGTTCGAGCCCCACCGAGCCTGCTTGGCACAGCTCCTGTTCGAGCACGGAGCCTGCTTGGGATTCTCTCTTTCCCTCGCTCCCTGCCCCTCCCCCACTCACTCTGTCTCTCTTTCAAAACAATAAATAAACTTAAGGGGTGCCTGGGTGGCTCAGTCGGTTGAGCGTCCGACTTCGGCTCAGGTCATGATCTCGCGGTCCGTGAGTTCGAGCCCCTCGTCGGGCTCTGTGCTGATGGCTCAGAGCCTGGAGCCTGTTTCCGATTCTGTGTCTCCCTCTCTCTCTGCCCCTCCCCCGTTCATGCTCTGTCTCTCTTGGTCTCAAAAATAAATAAACGTTAAACAAAATTAAAAAAAACAAAAACAAAAAACGTACAGGGCAGATGAGGGGGTTTGTATCCAGACCACGTAACTCATGAGATTGATGAGAACATAAATGCCGCGGTGAAAAGGGAGCAGGTAGCAGGCTGTGTGTGGAACAGGAACTAGCCCAAGGCCCGACACTTAGGGAAGGTGTTTGGGTTTGGTCTCCTTAGGATGGAACACAGTGCACCTTAGAGGACGGTGACTTCGGTGTTGTCCTGGCTGAAGCCTGGGGTGGGTCGCGAGGACTGTGCCAGCCGTGACGTGGGCAGCGTGGCACCGTGCTGTGTCAGTGGCCACTTTGAGGGTGGTTCACACGGACTGTTAACATTCAAAACACACAGGTTCTGTGGCTTGCCCCCCAAAAATACACTTGTGCCTGGGAGGCAAGTTGTTCACTGCTGCCCCATTTCTAACGGCAAAACGTTGGGAATACTGACGTGTCTTTTTTTTTTAAGTTTATTTATTTATTTTGAGAGAGAAAGAGGGAGAAAGAGGGAGGGAACGAGCAGGGGAAGGGCAGACAGAGATGTACGAACCCCACGTCTGCTCGTTCCCCGGGTTTTTAGACTCTCCACGTGGGGCATCTCTTGGCTTCACAGATGTCCAGTCCACATCCCATTCTAAACGTTCATCATTTTCTAAATCATTTTTTAAGTTTATTTATTTTGAGAGAGAGAGAGAGAGAGCACAAGCTGGAGAGAGAGAAAGAGACAGAATCCGAAGCAGCCTTCAGGCTCTGGACCCGACATGGGGCTCGATCCCGTGAACCTCGAGATCTTGACCTGAGCTGAAATCAAGAGTCGGATGCTCAACCCACTGAGACACCCAAGTGCCCCAACATTTATCATTTTTTTTTTAATTTTTTTTTTCCAACGTTTATTATTTATTTTTGGGACAGAGAGAGACAGAGCATGAACGGGGGAGGGGCAGAGAGAGAGGGAGACACAGACTCGGAAACAGGCTCCAGGCTCCGAGCCATCAGCCCAGAGCCTGACGCGGGGCTCGAACTCACGGACCGCGAGATCGTGACCTGGCTGAAGTCGGACGCTTAACCGACTGCGCTGCCCAGGCGCCCCAACATTTATCATTTTTAAAGCTGTCCCCCAAGGGGTTCCTGGGTGGCTCAGTCAGTTGAGCGTCTGACTCTTGATTTCGGCTCAGGTCATGATCTCACAGTTTGTGGGTTCGAGCCCCATGTCGGGCTCTGTGCTGACGGCATGGGTCCTGCTTGGGATTCTCTCCCTCCATCTCTCTCTCTCTCTCTCTCTCTCTCTCTGTGTCCCTTAGCTTGCTTTCTCTCTTTCTTCCAATCTCAAAATAAATAAACATTTAAAAAAAAAAAAGCTGTCCCCCAAACCCTCCAGTGGGGGCTGCGTCCAGGTGGTCTTGTTCTGGGACCTCCGGGGCGGCCTGCTCCCTTTAATCCCAGAATCCCCAGAGCCGCTGATATACTGGAACCTTGTGTAAAATGGCCACAGGAACCGGAGTTTTCTTGATATTTTGAAACCAAAGCAGAAAATGGGAAATCGGAAAGGATGCTGAGATGGAAATACAATTGGAGCCATCTTTCAAAACCTAGTTTAAAATTCTTCTAGCTGTAGGCTGGAGGCTTGTTCCTCTCAAAGCTTTTTCACAAAGAGAATACTGTGCTGTTACCGGATGAATTACGTTTCCCCCACGAAGAGGTGCATTAGAATCCTAACCCCCAGACTCGAGAAGTTGATGTTATTTGGAGAGAGGGTTTTTGCAGGTGTGATCATGTGAAAACGAGGTCGTTACGGTGGGTCCTAATCCAGAATGACTGGTGTCCTTATAAAAAGGGGAAACTAGGGCTCAGAGACAGACACCCGGAGGGAAGGTAATAGGAAGAGAAGACACAGGGAAAATAGGAAGAGAAAACCCAGCCCTGCCAGCCCCTGGGACTTGAGGCAGTAAATGTCTATCGAATAAGTTCTCCAGCTGGGGCTATTTGTTACTGCAGCCCAAGCTGACTCATACACTGCTAACAGACACCCCTTCTATCCGTGAGCCGTGGGGCCCCAGGACCGGTCGGTATTGGGGTCAGGAGTTGGGGCACCCACACGACAGGGCCTGCCGTCAGGGAGCCTCTGGGTGTCTGTGGCCAGACGGGGGCCAGCCACTTGGCACAGAGGACATGCCCGCCCTCTGGAAGAACTCCATGTCACATGCTGTCCCCCCCGGACAGTGATGTGGCCACCCTCTGTGCTTGTCCCCCCCCCCCCCCACCTTCCTCTGGCTGCTTGCCTGGCTCTCGAGGGGGGGGCTCCCAGAGCAGAGCGAGGCATCTGTGCACGCTCCCCTCCGCGGTGAGCCCTCGAAGTGCCAGGCGCCCGGCCCTTGGTGTCCCTGGGGGAGCCCCGGTAACAGCAGAAACAAACACGCTGGAAGCAAACATCCTGGGCGCTGGGACTGCTCGGCTATCAGCGCCTGTGATTTATCTGGGCCTGGAAGCCTTTGAAGCCGGAGGCATCCGGACTCCTTGAAGTCTGGCCCCCGCGGGGGAGCCACAGAAGGCACCAGAAGGAGAGGAAAGGGGCCAGGGGCCCTGGCCTGGCTCCGGGGTGCCTGCTCTCGGGGTCCCGGGAGGGCGGGTGAGGGAAGGAGCTCTCGGAGGGCCACTTCTCTGTTCCTCCCTCTGTCCTGTTCCCAAGCACAAGGCAGCAGGGAGTCCCAGTGGGAAAGAGGCCCTGATTACAAAGCTGGCTTGCGGTCTGTCAAGGGGGGGCGGCCCCCTCTAGATCTTAGGGGGACCCTGGGCAGAATGCGAGTGCGCACAGCTACCAGCTCACCAGGGTCGGCTCCTTGGGGGGCTGGAGGGTGGAGAGCACCTGGGGCCACGCAGAGAGGAGGGTTACATGCAGGGGTGTCCGCGTGCACCCCAGTGGCCGCTGGGCCTTCCAGCTGGGCGCCAGGCGGCTGTGAAGGAGCGGATGCCACAAGGAGACGCATAATCCCAGTGTAGCCGGATTGCGTCAGGAATGTAAGCACGGGATTCTTTTTCTTTTTTTTAATGTTTATTTATTTTAAGAGAGAGAGAGGATCCCAAGCAAGTTCCGCACTTGTCACCGCAGAGCCCGATGTGGGGCTCAAACCCTCGAACGTGAGATCGTGACCTGAGCTGAAATCAAGAGCCGACACTTAACCCACTGAGCCCCCAGGCGCCCCAAGCGGGTAATTCTTTCATCGCTAAGATTCGGATGATGGCTTTGACCTACACTCCGTTCCTTTCACTGCTTGCGAAATGCAGTGTGTCCTTGTCATTTTATTTGGGAAAAAGGAACGCCAGCCGGTGGTTTCACGAGGCAGAGCCCGGCCCCATTCCCTGTCCCGAGTGGAGGGTTTCCAGAGTTCAAATAAAATTCACTTACCTTTTGCCGCTGTTGTTCTGTGTGGCTACTCTAAACTTGGAGCCCTTCTCTCTCTCTCTCTCTCTCTCTCAAATAATAGTAATTAAAAAAAAGAAACAAGATAGCCCAGCTTCTTCTACTTGACTGACTCATTTTAGACCATGGGGTCGAGAGGTCAAGCTGACACAAAACAAAACGAAACAAAACAAAACAAAACAAAACAAAACAAAACAAGACGAATGAAAACCAAGTGTGGGTACAAGTTGATCTGCTCCAGGTTGAGGTTTAAAATGCTCTTTATAATTGTCCCCCCCCCCCCCCCTTTGGAACGGGGTCTGCCACGTGTTTGGGTGTGTGTGTGAGGGGGGAGAGGGGGGTCCTCATGATGTTGAGGAAGCTCTGGCTTGGGCCCAGCCACCTATTTACAGCTGCAAGTATTTATTCGAAGAATCACGATGTGAAAACCCTCCCGAAACAGTACTGTAGGATTTTTCTGTCTTTTGTGCAGGCGGATGCTTCCGAGGGGCCTCTCTCGGCAACGGAGCATCATTTAGCTCTTTCTGGAAGGTTTAGATTTTGTATCAGGGTAACGCACGTGTTACCTGACCAGGTAAAAGTCAAGAAAAACAAAACAGAAACAAAAACGCTAGTAACAAATGCTGATGGCTTGGGGAAAATGAGATGCCCCTCCCCCTCCCCCTCCCCCCTTCCCCCTCCCCCCCCCCCCTTAGTCCTGGATCCTCAGATAAATGTGGCCAACAGTGTCTGTGCTTCATTCCAGATATTTTCTGGGCACACGTGCTTGCCTGTCCATCTCCTTCATTTTACTTTCCAAAATTGTGGTAAAATTCACCTGACCTAAATTCAGCCATTTTATTTTGTTTTTGTTTTTATTTTTATTTTTTAACGTTTACTTTTGAGACACACAGGGAGACAGAGTGCGAGCAGGGGAGGGGCAGAGAGAGAGGGAGACGCAGAATCCGAAGCAGCTCCGTGCTCTGAGCTGTCAGCCCAGACGGCCTCTTGGGGCTCGAACCCACAAACTGGGAGATCATGACCTGAGCCCAAGTCGGCTGAGTCACCCAGCCGCCCCCAGATATCAGCCTTTTTAAAGTGCACAATTCAGGGCCATTGGTACACTCACCGCCTCCGTCTGGTTCCAGAACATTCCCATCGCCCCCAAAGGAGACCCCTTTGCATCAGCGCTTCCCGCCCATCCCCCTCTCCAGCCTCCGGCAACGCTAATCTACTTTCTGTCTCTCTGGATTTGCCTCTTCTGGAAATTTCATCTAAATAGAATCCTACAATATGTGGCCTTTGTATCTGGCTTCTTTCACTGAGCTTAATGTTTTCAAGCTTCGCCCGTATTGTGGTCTTCTCGATGTGTTTCTATGCACAGTGAGCTTATGTCACACGTAACGAACTGCTGTTTCCAATAACAATAGTCCGTATAAATCTTTCCCTATTCGTGCGTGCCAGGTACCATTCTTTCTCTAGACCTTTGCCGAGGTCTGTCATTTGGAGACACAGGTACATGTTTATTTCACTGGTCTCATGGATGGATCCTTCTCATCAGAAGGGGTAGCTGCTACATAAACTAGGGCTGCGGGGAACATCTGCAGATACATTTATTATTATTATTATTTTTTTTTTGCACTTGTGTCTCTATAGAGTCGGTTCCCAGAAGTGAATTTTTTTTCCTCCGGCGTATTTATATTTAAATTTTTTATAGCTCTTACAGAATCGCCCTTCCAGAAGGCAGCTGTTTATACTTCCAGCAGGGGTGGGGGGAGGGGGGTGGGGAGGTGGGGGTGGTGGGGGGGAGGGAGGGCGAGCCCTTCAGGTTTTCCCAAGCCCTGCCTAACACTGGGAATTGTCAGGCATTTTAATCTTAGTTAAGTCTGAAAAATAGACACAGCATGTTAACGTTGTGTATTGGTAATTTTTAAATTATCCGCGACGCTAAGTGTCTCCACATCATTTGTGTTTCCTTTTTCTGGGAGATGACTGTTGACTTTTTCTACTAATTTTCTGTTCATTGTCCTCAGTTTCCTCCCCGCCTTCGAAGAATACGTAGCCCCATTCCTGATCATGTGAAACTATTTTTTTTTTCTCAGGCTGTCCTTTGCCTTTGCCTGACGACATTTGTTTCCATGCAGAAAGTTTTATAGGAACAAATGGAGCTTGCTTGCATGTAGCTTGAATTTTGCCATTCTAAGGTTATTTTTAAAATTACCCTTTTCTGGAGGAGTTTTTATGATTCATCTTTATGGTTGAATCTTTCATTCACATGGAATTCAGATACAACTTTATTCTCAGACATGAATTGCCCTGAAATCCTTTTATTGAATAATGTATTGCTTTCAATTACTGGAACAGCAGACTTTTTCTTTTTCTCTCTCTCTTTTTTTTTTTTTTTTATGGTATTAAAAATTCCTTGTTAGCTTGGCGTTATTTTTGGATTACTCAGTGGCTGGCCCACTTTTAGTTACCATAGCATTTTTTTTTTTTTAAGTTACCATAGCTTTATAAATTTTAGAATTTACTAGGAGTAATCTGTTCTCTTACCCATTTCCCCCAGAATGTTCTTGGCTAGTCTTGTGTAATTTTCTAGATGAATCTCAGATCAGTTTTATCCTTAGTTAGCAAGTTCTTAAGGGTCTCTTCGTGAGCACAGCGGTAGCTACACGTTTTAGATTGTGTTACATGTTGCACGAGTGTTTTCCTTACTGTTATTTCCCAGGTAGTCTATAATCCTCAGTTTCTTTTTCTTCTGTGATTCAAGAGTTGTTTAAGAAGAAATACTAGGGGCGCCTGAGTGGCTCACTCGGTTAAGCATCCAACTTTGGCTGAGGTCATGATCTCACAGTTCGTGGGTTCCAGCCCCGCGTCGGGCTCTGTGCTGATGGCCTGGAGCCTGCTTCGGATTCTGTGTCTCCTCCTCTCTCTGCCGCTCCCCTCCTTACCTTCTGTCTCTCAGGAAATGGGTAAACATTAAGAAAATAAATTTTTTTTTTTTAAAGAAGAAATTTTAACTTGGGGCTCCTGGGTGGCTCAGTTGGTCACGTGTCTGACTCTTAATTTCCACTCAGGTCATGATCTTGAGGTTGTGAGATCGAGCCCCGTGTCACGCTCTGTGCCGACAGTGTGGAGCCTGCTTGGGATTCTTTCTCTCTCCTTCTCTCTCTGCCCTTCCCATGCTTACTCTCTCTGCATCTCAAAGTAAATAAATTTAAAAAATCAACAGATTGAGCCGCCTAGACCCCTAAATGTCTGTTATATTTTAAATGTAACAAATCGCTTTGTTTGGGTTTTGGTCCTTTTTTCTTCTAGCTAATAAGTTTTTCCCTCTGGCTTTATTTACTTCTGTTACTTTTGGGGGTTATACATTCTATTTTTGTTTCCTTTGACTTTGGTGATGCATACGTATCTAAATCAAGTGACCAGGAGGTAAAACATAAAAGGGAAGGGCAAAGATTTACCAGCAAATATTGTGAATTCTTGAAATTCAGTCGCTTCGCCAGTTTGTGCCCTGGTAATGACTGGCCTGTACCCAATTTTCATTGTGCAAGTTAGTTCGTTCTTTATCTTAGTTCATTGTCATCGGTCACACCTATGAGTACACATCTTTCTGGTGCCATATTCTCAGGGACACCACTGGTGGCTTCGCCGGTGTGGCCCCTGCGGTCAGTAGGTCCACCCTGGGTCCTGACTCGCTCTAAGCGATTCGCAGCCTTGCCTGAGCGATGGATCCACTTACGAAGCCTTTGTTCATCGCCAGCGGGACCTCGGTCACGCACAGACGCTTAGTGACTCCCACAAGGGTCTCTGCCTGGCTGGGGGGCTTCCGACACCGTGGTTCTGGCGTCTCCCTCTCCCTGCTTGAGATCCTTACTAACTGGCCGGGCCGTGGCGTGTGAATCCGGATTTCGTTTTCACAGCTCCCAGCTGATGTCTCTGCGCCATCGGGAGGAGCTGCTGCTGGGAATTCCGGGAAGTCTGGGAATTTGACACAATCATGGGAAACGTGCTGGGCTTTTCCCTCACCGTGGCTCCCGTGGCGTGCGGAAGCCAGGCGTGGGCCTTGTGCCCTGCATCTGCTGTGCCCGTGCGGTGACCCCAGTCCTGTGGCCTTTGTCCCTGACGCCAGTAGCGGGGACATGCGTCCTCCTGAGGCTTGTGGGGGTTGGTGAGTTCTGTTTCCAGTTTCCTACTTGGTTAGAATGGAGGACGTGTGGGGGTTTCTTGAAAATGGGGACACTCCGTGAGGGGAGGGCGCACGTCTTTGCCGTCTTGAATCGGGGGTCAGAACGTGCTTGGCCCGTGAGCGGAGTTGAGTTTCCAAGGGACCAGATGCGCGTGCTGATGCAGTTCTTCAGTGTCTTGGGTGTCACTTACTCTGCAGGTGGGGTTCAGTCCCTTAACGGTGTGTGAATTCAGCGACATCAGACGGACCCCTCTCTCCTTTGCACACGTCCTTATGAGCCTGTCTAGTCTCCTCTGCGTCACCGCGGAGCATTGGTGGGCGGGGACATCCTCGAGGCTGTCATGGCCTAGTGGGGTCATTGAGATTCTCTTCCGTGGCGACATTGATCTGTTTCCCAAAGTGGGTTCCCCTGGTCGCCCCTCCCCAGAGTTGCTCCCCAGAAGAAAGGCCGGGGGGAGGGGTGAGCACGGCTGGAGACTGATACGTGCGGTTTTACAGAAACCTGCTTCCCAGACGTGTAATCAGGGGGTTCTTTAGACTCAGGGACCGTGTTCGGGGAAGTGTGGGCGTGGGCATGGGGGTTCACCACTTCTGCATCTGTGGACCGGCGGAAGGCGTGGTCTCTGCCTCGACCACGGAGCTGCATCGTGTAGAGTTGCCCCACGGCGTGAACCGGGGCGCCTGCGGAGGGGATCGGGGATGCCGTGTATTTGTTGGTGAAGGCCCCAGTTTGTCCGTTTCAGACTTTGTGACAAAATAAACCAGGCTGTTGACATCGAGGGTGTTTCAGTCTTTGCTAACAAGCGATGGGGGGCTGCAGGCATCCGTGGCGCCCGGTCCCTCTTTGTGATCGAGGTCCTGGCGGACGAGGGCGGCCGTCCAGTGCGGTGTGGGCAGTCTGGACGGCCCTCTGGACGCCACAGTCATCCCTCAGCAGTAGCTTTGGGCCAGGGCCGGCCTTGTGCTCTTCAGACGTATAGTCTTGGGAGCCGTCCGTGAGGACGGCCCTCTACAGATGAGGAACCCGGGCAAAGACATGTCCATGACTTGCCCAGAGTCACGTCCCCAGGTCGGGACCTGGCTTTCTGAGGCTCAGCTCTTGCACCTGCTGGAGGCCCACCAGCCTCTCCCCCGTCGCCCGCCCCGGTCGTCAAGCAGCCAACATTGGGGTGGGGTGTGGCCCACCTTCCATTCTTACGACCTCACGCCGTGCGTGCGCCAGTGATCGTGCCCATGGGATCTTACCTTGAAAGAAGGCTCTTTCACATTTCCCGAGAGAGGGGGACACAGCGGGCCGTGCGGGGCCCCCGAGGGAAGCATCAGGTTGGTGGGGAGGCAGAAGTAGGAGTGAGGAGGAGTGAGGTCAGAGCCTTCGTTGAGGTTTTACGGGAATGGCAAGGCTGTGCGGTCAGCAGCTTAGGAATGACCAGCTGGAATAAGTCTGGCGAGCCCTGGGACACGGGGGCTCCCTCGTCTGGCTCCTGGCCCTGGGGTGACACGGGGCAGGAGGCACACCGGCTTGCCGTGTGAGGAAGCAAGGTGGTGGGGATGTGGGCTCTGCGCTGTCTGGTTTGCACGTAAAAGGCATGCCCGCCAGCCCTTTGCCGTCTCTAAGAATTGGCCGGCCCTGGGAGGGGCCTGCTCCAGATGCCAGAGCTTCGAGAATGCAGAAACTAAGAGCAGCTGGTTAATACAGTTGGCCCTGCGGTGAATGGGCGCCAGATCGACAATTCCCGAACGTGAGGAGCAGAGTTAGGACTGGGGGGGTGGGGGTGGGGGGGCGGCTCCTGGCACCTTGCCCCAGCTGCGGTCTGCCCACGGCGGGCGGGAGGGTGGGTGGGTGGGGACTTTTCCCGTGGGCAGCCTGCCAGTCCCTGCCAGTGGCTGGTTCGGGATTCGGACGAGTGTCCAGACGCGACCGAGGGCAGAGGCCTCCGAGTGACGTGAAGATCTTAGGGCCTCGGGGTGACTTCTTCCCTCCACGTGGAGCTCCAGGAGGGCTCCTGGGGGGGGGGGCGTGACCTCTGACCTGCTCTGGTCCCGCCTCGGACACAGTTTGGGTGTCGATGAAACAGTTGTGGTCTGAAAAAGATTGCTTTGCTCTCTTGGGCAGAGTCCAGCTTGCGAAACGGGGCTGAAGAGAAGCATTTCACCCGCTCCCGTGACACGCGGCTCAAAAAAATGCATTCTTTTGTACTTTCATCAAATTGTGGTAAAACACACATCAAATTTGCCATTTTTATCATCCGTAAGCGTGCTGTTCGTTGGAACCGGGGACAGCCACGCTGTGGCACGGCCATCCCCACGGTCCGTCTCCAAACTCTTTATCTTTCAACACTGCAGCTCTGTCCCCATTAAGCACTGACCCCCCCCCCCCAACCATCCCCTGCCCCCAGCCCCGGCCACCACCCTTCTCCTTTCTGCCTCTGTGAATCTGACGCTCGAGGGACCTCATGTAGGTGTTAGTCTTTTTGTCACTTAGCGTAACGTCTGCAAGGTTCACACGGACGTAACACCCTTGGTGTTTTGTCAAGGTAGATGCATTTCTGCCTCTTGTAGTAGCGATGGCTTGAAGTTTGACAATTCACTACATATTCCATCTCTGTTGGAAGCGAAAATACAAGATGCTTTTTTTTATTTTGAGAGAGAGAGAGAGACAGGGAAGGAGAGCAGGGGGAGGGGCAGAGAGAGAGGGAAAGAGAGAATCCCAAGCAGGCTCCATATGGTCAGCACAGAGCCCCATGCAGGGCTTGATCCCACGAACTGCGAGATCATGACCTGAGCTGGAGTCAGACGTTAACCGACTGAGCCACCCAGGCGCCCCGACACAAGATGTTTTCTTAAGTGCACGGCTGACACTTGAACAACATGGGGCTTGGGGCACCGGCTCCCCCTGCGCAGACGAAAACCCCCCCCCCCCGTATAACTTCTGACTGATGGTGATAGCGTTGACCGCAAGCCTTACCGATAACATCCGCAGCGGACGAACATGTATTTTGTATGTTGTGCGTTCTATACGCCGAATCCTTAGGAAAAGGAAGCCGGGGGAAAGAAAAATGTTATTAATAAAATCATAAAGAAGAGAAAAATGCATTCACAGTACTGTCCTGTGTTTTATCAAAGGTTTTTCATGGAAATGGACAGCTCTGCTGAGTTCACACCCTTGCAGTTGAAGGGCCAAGCGGATGTGCGCGTCAGACGCGGACGAAATGAGGCAGTGGTCACGGAAACCCAGTTACTTGCTCCCTGCAAAGAGGAACGTGGCGGCTGGCTTTTCCGTCCAGGCATCCATCCCTGTGGGATCAGAATGGTGTTATGCCTCTGGAACCTGGTTGGATAGACGGTCTCGTCTCCTCTGACCGCCGCTCCTAATACGGGGTTATTCCGAGTTTGAGTTCCCGTGGATTACTTGTCCGTAGAGTTGTGGCCATATGAGACGCTTCGGGGTGTGTGCGTTTTGAGGCAGGGAGTCATTAGGGGAGGGAATTGGGAATTAGGGCTTGCGCAGAGACAGGTCGTAAGTTTGGGAAAAAGTGGGTGTTCGGGCCAGGCACGCGTGCACACACGCACACGTACACTGGAGGCCAAGAACACCTCTGGGGCCCTGGCTTGGTGAGCCTGCCCACACTGGGTGAGGGTGGAGCTCTCCCGGGAGGTGCTGGGACCCCATTCGTGGGATGGAAGAAGGCTGGATGTTGAGGAAGTGCATTCCTGAGCGCTGTGTGAGTTCGTGTCTGCGGGATGAACAGGTGTTAGGTGCTGTGAATGTGTCCTTCTCCGGAGGACCAGGGCCCCATGGTCATGATCGTCTCAGTGTGGTCCCTGCAGCAGCTCGGTGAGAATGCATTAGAAATGCCAGTTCCCGTCCTTCTGAGTCAGAACCCTTGAGTGGATGCCCAGCAGTGTGTGTTAACAAGCTGTCCCGGGGATTCTGACGTGGGCAGCAGTTGGAGATCCACTGGCGGTGGTTCCCGCCGTGGGCCTGGGTTAGGAGAAGGCCGTGGACGTCACTGGGTGCCGAGGGGTTAGAAGCAGACGTCGCTTTCCTGAATTCAGCTCCTTCCTTGCTTCTCCCTGTCCACTGCAGGGACTGGGGAGCCCCAGCCTGACCGCAGGGCTCCTGGATTTGGGCACCTGGAAGGCCGAGACGGGATCAGGGCAAATCAAGGGTCAAAGTGTGATCTGTGGCGGGAATGTGTGAGACCAGAGCGTCCCGCAAAATTCTGGGGCGAGGAAGGGACCCACGCGGCCCGACGCTGTTGTGGGCTCTCTTGGCGGGAGTCACGTGGGGCAGTTCGTCTGACAGCTTGGGCCACGTGCAGAGTAGTGTCCCTCCGTCCCGTGTCCACAGGGGCAGGACTCTCCCGGATCAGAAGGATACTGAGCAGGTCGGCAAGCATGCGGTCCAGAAAACGGGCGCCTTTGTGTGGACGATACCGGCAAACAAGCAACACATTTATAAGCACGTTGTAAAATCGCAGGTCAGGGTTAAAGTATTCAGGTCAGTGCCGTCGACCCGAATAAATCGTAGGACAGTGAGTGCTCGGGAAGACGATCGTGTTCACGGTCCTGGAATGTGCCGTCTCTGATGCTTTCTGTGCACATTTTAGAAAGAAAGCATTCATTCAGATCTGTGTTCACGTCCTCGGCCTGTGGTCTCCGTAACTGTTTTCCTTCCGAGGTCCTGAATTAGCCCATGGCAGGTTTTCCGGTCTTGGATGTTTCTGGAATGTAATTTCAGGATGCCTGGGGCATATGCTGTTCTGCAGGTGCACTGTCCAGTAGGTGGCTATTTAACTTAAATTCATTAGAACAGGGGTGCTTGGGTGGCTCAGTCGGTTGAGCGTCGGACTTCGGCTCAGGTCACGATCTCGCGGTTCCTGAGTTCGAGCCCCGCGTCGGGCTCCGCGCTGACATCGCGGAGCCTGCTTGGGATTCTCTCTCTGCCTGTCTCTCTGTCCCTCCCCCGCTTGCGCACGCACTTTCTCTCTCTCAAAATAAACAAACTTAAAAGTAAATATAAATAAATAAATAAACAAATAAATAAGTTCATTAGCATCAAGATTACAGACCGAGCTCCTAAGATGCACCAGCCAGGCTTGCGTACTGGGGGGGTGGGAGGGGGTCTCACGGGAGGGCCGTGAGTAGGCTTCAGGTCTGCGTAAGCTGCGCGGTAGACTGCCGGTATTTAAACCGCTTCGCAGTGGGTTGTAAGGATGAGGCGACCAGGGGTGAAGCTGGTGGTTTCCCTCCCACAGCCCCAGGAGTGCGTGTCGTTTTCGGGGCCCTGCCAGCGGCCGCGTGGCGGGGGGGGGGGGTATCTGGCTGTTCCCGTCCCCTGCAGTACTGGGTTGGTATGGGCCTTCCTGCTGACAGTGGCCTTTGTCGTCGTCGGGGGGAAGCGGTCCCTCGTGCTGGTTTTGCTCTGCACTCCCCGAGAACTGATGATGTCGAACGGCTTTCTCTGTGTGTATGGCTGTTTTCGGTGTCATCTTCGGAGAAACGTGTATTGATGTCCTTGGCCCAGTTTTTACTCGGGCTGTTTATCTTGTTACTGGTGCAGCCCTTGCCACCCCGTCGAGCTTGGCCGGAGAAGAGATGGGGGGCTCCAGGCTTCTTGGGTGGAGCAAGGCACCCTAGACCGTACCGGGTCTCTGCCCGGTGTGTCCTTGGGGTCCCCAGCTGCTGCGGGCCGTCGCGTCCTGCTTCTGCCTCCCTTTGGCCAGGAACAGGTTGGTTAAGAAAACCGCCAACGAGTGTGTTCGCCCCAGTTAAAAGATTGCCACACGAGACCGAGGAAACACTCTGAACCTTCTAGAAGTATTTACTTGGAGTCCACTTAACACCCCTCCCCCCGCCCCCTGCGCTGTGTTAAAGAAAGACGTTCTGCTTTGTGTTGAGGTTGGCTTCTTGACTCGCTCTGCTCTGTAGGTCAGAAGGAGCACCGGGGTGTGCCCAGCGCCGGCCTGTGGGACGCTCTGTGGGCTGGCTGCACGTGATGTCGCCCTTGATACGGATGGGAGGCCAGTGTCCCCCTCGGACACTGTGTACTCACCCCTCAGTGGGGCAGATCCGGTAGCTGGCTGGTACTGGCTGATTAGCTGGTTGTATATTTTATTTTATTTATTATTATTATTTTTAAATGTGTATTTATTTTTGAGAGACAGAGAGAGGCAGAGCACGAGTGGGGGAGGGGCAGAGAGAGAGGGAGACGCAGAATCCGAAGCAGGCTCCAGGCTTCAAGCTACCAGCACAGAGCCCGACGCGGGGCTCGAACTCATGAACCGTGAGATCATGACCTGAGCCGGAGTCGGATGCCCCACCGACAGAGCCCCCAGGCGCCCCCAGTTCCAGAGTTCTCGCATCAGCAGTATGCCACACACCAGTTTTCAGGTCCCAATAATAACAGTGTAGGATCTTCTAGGTAGTTCATCGAGGGGTTAGGTTCTTTTCCAACCTCTTCCCAGTTACTCAAAAGAGGAGGAGAGAGAGCTCTCAAAACTTCCGTTTCACACAGTGTCCTCCTAATACTGGCTGTCGAACTGGATTTGTTGGGGCTGGAGTCCCTCTGTCACTTGCAGGCATTCAGGGGTCAGGTGGCCTCAGAGGGACAGATGGAGGGTCGGGAGTTGGCTGCTCAGAGCAGCCCCGTCCAGCCTGGGCAAAAATGTTTGAAAAGGGGCACCTGGGTGGCTCGCGGGTTAAGCGTCCGACTCTTGATTTCATCTCAGCCCACGATCATCTCATGGTTCATGGGACCGAGTCCCGCATTGGGCTCTGTGCTGTGAGCATGAAGCCTGCTCGGGATTCTCTGTCTCCCATTCTCTGCTCCCTCCTCTGCTCTCTCTCTCTCTCTCTCTGTCTGTCTCAAGAGTAAATATTTAAACATAAAAATTTTTTTTGAGAAAACGTAGGCCCAGTAAGTGTTGGAGCTATCGGTTCAGCTCCCTCGGAAGTGCACGGAGGAACCTTCCAGTAAGGCCAGAGTGAGTGGAATCTGAGACCTGGGGCTTGGGTCCAGGCCTCCCACCGCCCCACCCCGCCCTTGGGCAGCATGAAGACCTGAGCACATTGTGGGAGCATCTGAAATGAGAACTTACATTGCCAGCAGTCAGAAAGAACCATTCTCCACCCCCACCCCCCCAGACTTGACGACTTTGGTATTGCAGGGACCCGGGTACGCGCTCGGTAAGAAGAAAAAAAATTAAACGAGGCCGTTAACACGTGAAATGATCCTCTGAGATTTTTAAAAACGTTAACACTGGAAGCAGAAAATACTAGAGGAATAATATTTGGAAGGTCAGGAATCACGGGCTACTTGTTCAGATGGCCCTGTGCTCAGAGACACTGAGGCACCTGTGAGTTCTACTGAACTGTCACTTTTACGAGCTGGCCTTTGCTTTCATACGAATTTATACCGGATGAATTTGGTACTTAAAGAAAGAACAGAGTCAAAAAAAAAAAAAAAAAAGAAAAGAAAAAGCACATCGTGTCGTACAGTTGGGCCGAGGCCTTCTGGTTGCCTGAGAAGTCAGCTGGTTAAAAAGCGAGGGATCTTGGGGCGCCTGGGTGGCTCAGTCGGTTAAGCGGCCGACTTCGGCTCAGGTCATGATCTCGCGGTCCGTGAGTTCAGGCCCCGCGTCGGGCTCTGTGCTCACAGCTCAGAGCCTGGAGCCTGTTTCAGATTCTGTGTCTCCTTCTATCTGACCCTCCCCCGTTCATGCTCTGTTTCTCTCTGTCTCAAAAATAAATAAACGTTAAAAAAAAATACTTTAAAAAGCGAGGGATCTTGTATAAAAACCCTGCGTATCGTCAGTAGTGATAACAAACCCTGACCGAGTGCTCGTTTGAAGGGCAGAGAAGTTCCTTCGTGCCACGTATTTGCCCTTAGAGATTGCCAGTGTCTTCGGGAAGCTAGGCTCCGTTTGTCAAAGAATGTGTAAAATCTTAGGCCGTGTGATTGTGTGGAAAAGTGGCCTGGAAGACGAGGTCAGCACGGAACACGGACTTTGGAGAGACGTCGCCATGGGCTGGGTGACCAGGGAAGGTCAGGGGACGGTGACCGATGTCGGTCATAGGTCTGACCAGGACCGGAGGGGGCCGGTTGCTGATTCTGCCTTGGTTGTTTTCTCCGTTTCCACCATCTGGATGAAAGTGGTTTTTGCTACATAGGAGTGAGCCCGCTAGGTGCCATCACAGACTAAGTGCACAGGCCATTTGCACGTGCTTCCTGCCTCTTTTGTTTTAACACCACAATTACTGCAATTCAGTCACAAACCATAACACTCTCCCCTTGAGAGTGTAGACTTCACTGGTTTTAGGGTATTCACAGACTTGTGCAGGACGTTCTGTCACCGGTGCCTGCTTAGACAAGATATGAGAGCCCCCCCCCCCCCATATGACATTGCCTGTCATTGGCTATTTTCAGCCTACAAAAATGGCAATTTCAGGTGGTCCCACTTTCACACACTTGTCTTCTCCTGAGGCTCCGTCAGTTAAACGTCTGACTCTTGATTCTGGCTCAGGTCACGATCCCAGGATTGTGAGATTGAGCCCCGCCTCGGGCTCTGAGCTGTCAGTGCAGGACCCAACTTGGGGTTTGAACCCAGGAGCCGTGAGATTGTGACCTGAGCCGAAATCAAGAGTCAGACCTTTTAGCAACCGGGCCACCCACATACCCCGGGCCTCACCTCATAAGCAGGTGTGTGTGTGTAGATACATATACGCACGTCCAGATGCATAGGTCTTGCTTGGTGTAATCTTGAAGGCAAGTAATGCTGTTAGGTGGAGTGAGTGGTACGAAATTGCTGCTTTGGTAGGTAAACAGTGATTGAGGTGGAAGGAGCCGGTCTGAAAACACTGGTGTCAGAAACAGATCAGCGGTGCCAGAAACAGATCAGCGGTGCCAGGGGTCGGGGGGAAGGGGTGAACAGGTGGAGCACAGGGATTTTTAGGGCAGAGAAACTGTTTTCTTTGATGCTGTCATGGCAGGTACAAGACACGCTTGGCTTAAAACCCATAGAGCTTTACAACAGAGTGAGCCCTTTGTAACCATGGACTTGGGGGGGTAACTGTATGTGGATTTGGTTCATCAGGGTACAAATGCAGGACACCCGTGTCAGATGGTAATGGGGGGGGAGACGGTGGAGGGGGTGGGGGAGACGGTGGAGGGGGTGGGGGAGACGATGGAGGGGATGCGGGGTGTGGGGTAGGGGGTGGGGGGAGACGGTGGAGGGGGTGCGGGGGTGGGGGAGATGGTGGAGGGGATGCGGGGGTGGGGGAGATGGTGGAGGGGGTGTGGGGGCTGCGGGGGTGGGGGAGACGGTGGAGGGGGTGGGGGAGACGGTGGAGGGGGTGGGGGAGACGGTGGAGGGGATGGGGGGTGTGGGGGAGGGGGTGGGGGAGACGGTGGAGGGGGTGTGGGGGCTGCGGGGGTGGGGGAGACGGTGGAGGGGGTGCGGGGGTGGGGGAGATGGTGGAGGGGGTGTGGGGGCTGCGGGGGTGGGGGAGCCGGAGGGGGTGTGGGGGCTGCGGGGGCGGGGGAGACGGTGGAGGGGGTGGAGGTGTGCGGTGGTGGGGGGAAGGGGTGGGGGTGTGAGGTGGGGGGAGGGGGTGGGGGGACTGTGGTGAGGGGGAGACGGTGGAGGGGGTGCAGGGGGGAGACGGTGGAGGCGGTGGGGGAGGCAGTGGAGGGGGTGGGGGAGACGGGGGAGGGGGTGGGCGGGGTGGGGGGACACGTGGAGCTCTCTGTACTTCCCGCTCACTTTCTCTGTGAACCTGAGCTCTAAAATATAAAGTCCGTTTCACATGGTTCAGCCCCCCCCCTCCCCATTGGATCCTCTTTAAACACAACAGTCATAATCGCTTTATGCGACTCACATACCCTAAATTGAGCATTTTAAAGCGCACACGTTGCTGGGTTTCAGTACATTCACAGAGTCGTGCGGCCACCGCAGTCCGTTTTAGACCGTTTTCATTACCCCAGAAGGAAACCCTGCACTTCGGGCCCTGGCCACCAGCCACCTGCTTTCTGTCCCCGTGGATTTACCTGTTCAGATATTTCCTATAGAGGGATTCATACCTTAGGTGGCCTTTCGTGCCTGCCTTCTCTCACTCAGCATCGTGTGTTCGAGGCTCATCCTCGTCATCCCAGGGCACTTCGCCTCTCTCGGAAGATAATTGGTGGGAGAACAGTTTTAGATTTATGGAAAAAGTGCACAGAGCGCAGGGGGCTCCCAGAAACCGGACCCTGCATTTCCACGATTGCTAACATCTCCCGAGTGCACGTCTCAGAATTAGTGGATCCAGCCGAAGTCCATGCACTTTCCATTTTCCCTTGCTTCTCACCTCGTGACCTTTCTCTGTTCCGGGCACCACACTGCGTTTACTTGTCCCGTGCCCTCTCTTGGCTGGCACAGCGCCTCGGGCTTTGTTTTTGAGGACCGTGGCGGCTTTGAGGAGTAGAGTCGTGTGGTTTGCAGCGGCTTGGGGGTTTATCTGATGTTCTCAAGGTCAGAGGGGGGGTTGTGGGATTGGTGGGCGGAGACCCCGGAGGGAGGGTGCCTTTCCTGGCACGTCACACGCAGCGCACCTGCTAGCCACATGGCTTGTCGCGGACCGTGTCACCTGGCCACCCTCCTTGGCTTCTGGTTGCCGAGTACAGTCACCGTATGGAAGCACCACATTTTATCGATCGATCGGCGGACACGCGATTCGCTTCTGCTCTGCGGTGCTCTGCGGCTGATGTGAATAACGCGGCTGTGCGCACGGTGTTACTGGGCTTTTGTGGATGTACCTTTTCAGTTCTTTTGGGTGTCTGCTTAGGAGTGGGACTGCGGGATCATCTGCTCGTCCGCCTTTAACATCTTGAGGACCCCCCAGACTTTTCCACGGTGTCTGCGCCGTCTTGGGCTACGCCCTCCCCAGCGATGCGCGAAGGTTCCGTTTCTCCACATCGCCACCAACGCTTGTCCTTGCCTGTCTTTTTGACAGATTCTCTTTTTATGTTTCTTACTTTTTAGAAGTTTACTTATTTTGAGAGAGAGAGAGAGAGAGAGACAGCATGAGTGGGTGAGGGCAGAGGGAGGTGGAGACAGAGGATCGGAAGTGGGCTCCCCACCCATAGCACGGAGCGCGATGCGGGGCTCCATCCCATGAGCCGTGAGATCATGACCTGAGCCGAAGTCATGACTGAGCCACCCAGGCGCCCCAACAGATTCTCTTTTTAAAGAGACCCAAGGCTAACCTTTTGAAATTGTCCCCAGGCACGTTCTGAGTGTCACATGCGTCCTCGATTCCCGGCCCCGCCGTCTTGCAGCTCGTAGGCAGCAGCGAGCGGGGTCCGTGCCAGCCTGGGAAGCAGGTGCCCGGCCATCCCCGGGCAGGCTTCTCCGTGCTCTAGCTCTGCCGTCACCGTCTCTCTCAGCACAGAGGACTCCGTGCTGGTGCAGGAGGTGTGACCAGCGTCTTCCCACCTGTGGTGGCCTCGATGCCTTTTTCTGCCACGTTAATTAAACCCCCCACGGAACCTCTTTCCTAGTAGCTTCTCTCCAGATATCTCCTTCCCTTTAGTTTCTGGGTTGTGGATTCTTTCTGAAAATCTGATTTGATTTTCAGATAGTAGTGGCTGCAGCTTAGGGCTAGGAAACCCGGGGACTGGTGTGTGTGTGTGTGTGTGTGTGTGTGTGTGTGGAAGGGCAGCTGGAGAGGCGGCCATGGATTCTTCTGGAAGAATCCCCCATACCAGGGGCCCTTCAGGGTGCAAGGGAACCCCAAGAGCACAGCGGCATAGGGAGGGGATTAACGACCGTCCTCGAGCAGCTGGTGATCAAGCAGGTAACTGATACTTGAACAAACACGGGAATTAATCTTAGAGCCACTGGGAAGGGAGATAGCTCAAGAATTATGGGAGAGGGGCACCTGGACATTTGAGTCGGTTAAGCCTCCGACTTCAGCTCAGGTCATGATCTCACGGTTGGTGGGTTCGAGCCCCGCGACGGGCTCTGTGCTGACAGCTCAGAGCCTGGAGCCTGCTTCAGATTCTGTGTCTCCCTCTCTCTGCCCCTCGCCTGTCCCATGGTTTCAGTTGTTCCCATAGACTAAGAGGCAATGAACGTTTTCCACCTGAGGATGGGAAAAACTTGGGTGTTTGGAAAGTCTGTTCTTTTTAAAGATCTTAAAAAAATTATTATATATATATATATATATATATACATATATATATATATATTTTTTTTTTTGTCAGTAACATCTGCACCCAACATGGGGCTTGAACTCACGACCCTGAGATCAAGAGTCTTATGCTCTACTGACAGAGCCACCCAGGTGCCCCTTTAAAGATCCTAGAGGATCCTTCTGCCATGGTGGTGGCCAGCCTCAGAGTCTCCATACTGCTTGCCTGTTTCTTGGGAGAAGCAGTAGTTGGGTATTAGTTAGATAATAAGGTTTGACGTTCTAGAAAAGTGTTGCTAAGTTTCTGTTCTTAATTACAAGAAAAAAATGTTCCCGATGTCAAGGACCTGACGAGAAGGGCCCTGAACAGAGTCGTCATCCCTCTGGCTGCTTTGGTCGAGGTCTGAGTTACCACGAGGAAAACCGTGACCGCGATGGTCACAGATGGGACCGGCTGCCTAATGGTGACAATGGCTTCACTTCAGAATTTTCTGACCCTTTACAAGAGGACTTTTGGATTTGAGCCCCAGCGGATGTTGGCGGTCGGGTAGATAAAGGTGGAAGGGTGGGGGCCAGTAGAGCCCAGGGCCCCTCCGGACTTCTCTGCAGGAGGGGGTGCCCAGTCGAGGCTTCGAGGAGGGGGCAGAGGTGAGGCGGGGGGTGCTGGTTGCTGACCGGAATGTTCACTAGAATGCTTGGCGAGCTTAGAGAATTCACCAACAGAAGTGTCATGGCAGCTTCCCCTGAACAAAAGAAGTGAAAAGGACTCGAAATCTATGCACACTTTTTTTTTTTTTGAATGTTTATTTTTGACACAGAGAGAGAGAGACTGAGCATGAGCGGGGGAGGGGCAGAGAGAGAGGGAGACACAATCCGAAACAGGCTCCAGGCTCTGAGCTGTCAGTACAGAGCCCAATGTGGGGCTCGAACTCACGGACCGTGAGATCATGACCTGAGCCGAAGTCTGACGCTCGACCCACTGAGCCACCCAGGCGCCCCTCTATGCACGCTTATTCGTGACTTCGAGTTTCTAATTTCCATCCAGAGTTAGTGGCTCCTGGCAAGACCACGGAAGAATCCCAGGCACCAAGATGGTTAGTGGCCGAGGAGACAAATTCCCGTGATCGGATCGAGCCAGCACTGGCTTCTCCTTTCTTGGCGCTTTCCTGAGTGGGGCCTGTTGTAGCCCAGATGCGACCTTGTACACCTCCCAGATGCTGCTGGGCTTCCTGGGATCCCTCTGTGAGACAGAGAGGTCTTAGAGCCTCTGTGAACGGACCTGTGATACAGGTGAGGGGGAGACTCGCCCGACGCCCACTCTAGAGGCCAAGGTCAGCCCGCCCTTGGCACCCCCTCTGCACATCCTCCAGAGGGACACCGAACGCATGAGACTCTTCCCCCCTGGGTGCCAGAGGCCGAGACAGATCCCAGGGGCCACCGAGGTGGGAGGCGGGTTCAGGTCGTCTGTGGGGGTCACAGCCGTCCGTGCCCTTCGTGCCCCTGTGGGAGGTCGATGCCAGCTACAGCGGCCTGCAGGTCATTGTCATGTTTCAGGATGGCGTCTCTGAGAGACAGCCGTGCTGTCGGATGTTACACGAGGGGAATGCAGGTGATCTGGATGTTCTGACGTGGCGGACAGAACCACGGTGTTTGTGAAAGGTGTTTAGCGCATTTGTGGTGTTTTAATCCAGAAACTTCCATACTGTTTGCCAGGGGGCCCCTGCAGACCTCTTCTTAGGTAAAGACACTTACGGTTAGGATTTGTCTGCTTAGAGCCCCAAACATCCTAACTCCTGGAGACAGAATTGCATCGTATGAACAAAACTGAAAACTTTATTACGGGCTTAAACTTTCTGTGAATGTGTTGGTGGGAAAAATAAAACTTATCAAGCTACAAGCGGAACCGATGTGCTGAAAGGAGGCTAGTTTGTGCCCGAGTTCTTAGCTCATAAACTTGCAGGTAACTTACTTCCGCAGAGCTCGGGGACTACAGCCCAACTCGGGGCTCCATCCCAAGACCCTGGGATTGTGACCTGAGCCGAAATCCAGAGTTGGACGTTTAACCGACTGAGCCACCCAGGAGCCCCCTTAACTATCTTAACCATTTTTTAAGAGCCTTTTTAAAAAAATGTTTATTTTTTGAGAGAGAGAAGGAGAGAGAGAGCCAGAGCACAAAGCAGGGGAGGGGCAGGGAGAGAGGGAGACACAGAATCGGAAGCAGGCTCCAGGCTCTGAGCTGTCAGCACAGGGCCCGATTCGGGGCTCGAACTCACGAGCCAGGAGATCATGCCCTGAGCCACCCAGGGCTCCTAACTATCTTAATAACTATCTATCTTATCCACCCTTAACTATCTTAATAACCATTTTGTAAAAGTAGGCTCCGTGCCCAGTGTAGAGGTTGTTTCTACTTAATGGTGGACCCTGGGGCAGCGGTTAGTATTTCTGTCTTCTCCGTCGGCTTGTCCACGGAGTCTCTGGAAGGCGGTTGAATGTTCTGTGAATCCTCCCGGCTGGTGTGGCACACGGTCCCATGCCGTTTTCATTGACTGGCGGAGCTGGGGTCTTTTTGTAGAGAGAGAAGAGGCTGAATCTTTTCAGTGTGATTCATTCCAAAGAATAAAAGTCTTTGTCAAGCGTGGATCGTTGTTACCAGTGCACTTGAGGGCTTTGGACATTGCCGTATGATATATTTTTGTCTTCCTTTTAGGTTTTAATAATTCCTGTCAATGTTTTCTTTAAAAGGCTGTACTAGGTTATACACTCTTTGCTGGCCTATTACATAATAAGTAGTTCTACTTTTTTAAATCTCAAGACATTAACTAAATATCGATTATATAATGTTAATAAGTCTATTAAACTCTTAATACACCATCCGAAACAGAATATTAAAGAAATGTTACATTTAAAAATTGCTTCAAAAATAGTTTTAACTGATGAGCCAACACGATCCTAAATTTTCACCTGTTGCACGTTTTGTGGAACTAAAACATTTTTTTTCCTGAAATATTTATCCTTCACATTTTTTCAAATCCAAACTTTCTGCTTTGACTTAGAAGTGCATCTTGGTAGGAATCCACACCCTGTAGCTTGTGAGATCAAGCTGTTTTCTACTTGGAAATACCCACTGTTTTTTACTTGGAAATAGTTTCGGATGGACAGAAAGTTGCAGAACTGGTACAGTTTCCCCAAACCCTTCACCCGGCTTTCCCCAGAGTGAACAGCACCCATCAAAACAACGCATGTATCAGAGAGAGGAAATTAACATGGGCGTGATCCCGTTAGCTGAACGGCAGACCTATTGGAATCTTGCCAGTTTTCTCGCGATGTCTGTTGTCAGTCCGGGATCCGCCGCAGGATCCCACATTTCATTTCATTTCATTCGTATGTTTCCTTCTTTTTTTTTCCAGCCGGTGACAGTTCCTCGGGATTGCCTTGTTTTTCTTGACCTTGACACTTTTGAAGAGCACTGCTCATTGCGTGGCCTATTCCTTGACTTGGGTTTGTACGTTTCGGACGTGTGGATTCAGATTCAGAGGGTGCGTTTGTGTGGGGAAGACAGCAGAAGCGTCGCGGAGCTCTTTCCGGAGCCGTGTGATGTCCACATGTCCTTCTGCTGTGGGCATTAGCCTGGCCGCTTGGCTAAGGTGGGGTCTGCCAGGTTTCTCTGCTGTACAATTTCTGTTTTTTCTTTCTTGACGAGGTCATATCTTTCAGGGAGATACTTTTGAGACTATGTACATATCCTGTTTTTGTTTTTTTTTTTTATGTTGGTTTCCTATTTCCACAATCTATTCTGCATTTAGCAAAATTGGAATGTCTACTTTCAAAGAGAGCCTGTGTGGAGGACACGGAGTTTGACTGTTTTTAATTTTTTTTTAATGTTTATTTATTTTTGAGACAGAGAGACAGAGCATGAACGGGGGAGGGGCAGAGAGAGAGGGAGACACAGAATCCGAAGCAGGCTCCAGGCTCTGACCCATCAGCACAGAACCCGATGCGGGGCTCGAACTCATGGACCATGAGATCGTGACCTGAGCCGAAGTCGGAGACTCCCCGAGTTTGACTGTTTTTAAAAGGAGCAGGTGACAGGGTGGATGGGGCCACAGTGATGGGATCCTTTGCTTCGTCCCAGAAATGTGTGTAGAAACATCATTTATAGGGAATGCGTAATAGTGTTTTTAAACATTTTTCTGTTCTATGTTAAGTTGCTTCTGTTATTCCATGTTGTTAATAATGTTACATGTTTTAGGCATTAAATATAAAGCCAGATTTCTTTGAACTTGATTGTCTCTCTGTATTTGAAGCTATTTCTTTTTTTAAAAAATGATCTTATTTTTAAATTATTTTATTATTAGAGAGAGCACACATGAGTGGTGGATGGGCAGAGAGAGAGGGAGAGAGAGAGGGAGAAAATCTCAAGCAGGCCCTACACTGTTAGTGCAGAGCCTGATGCAGGGCTTGGACCCAAGAGCCATGAGATCATGGCCTGAACTGAGATCAAGAGTCGGACGCTTAACCAGCTCAGTCACCCAGGCGCCCCTATTCGTTTATTTTTTTTTATTTGAGGGAGAGAGAGAGAGAGAGAGAGACCGAGAGCAGGGGAGAGGGACAGAGGGAGAAGGAGAGAAAGAATCCCGAGCAGGCTCCACACTCCATGCAAAGCCCGACCCGGGGCTTGATCTCACGACTCTGGGATCACGGCCTGAGCCGAAACCGAGAGTTGGACGCCCAGCCGACTGAGCCACCCAGGCACCCCCCCCCCGCCCCACCTTGAAGCTATTTCTTAAGTGCAGACTCCCCAAATGGGAAGTTAGTAGGTCCTCAGCATGGTCTTGGGTGCAGGTATTGGCAGTAATAATAACGGGCGTGAGGGCGTTGTGGGCTTGTCATCCTCGTGCGTGCTGGTTCTCGTGGACCTGTTGGGCAACCCCCCCCTCCACCGCCCGGGAAGGAGCTGTGAGCACGGGCGGGCTCTGCACCCCCGGGGATGGGGACAGAAGTGCACCCAGGCCCGCACATTGCATTCCAAGACGGTCGCTGGAGAGGAAAAGCAATTAGCAAGGCATTTTAGTTTTCTCATCCGAAAGAAATTCTATAGGTTGTTTTTGGCAGAGTGGTGTGTTGCATTAGGCCCCGTGGACCCCGGTGCTCTGTAAATTAAAGAGGTTTGGGGGCATTGTGGTTTCTTCTTAAATTCCTCTCCTTGGCTGGAGGCCGACGACAGCCGGATCCGCCGTGACGCGCTAATGTGGGGTCGTGGAAGGGAAAACTTTCCCTCCTGGTCAGCCCGGTCCAGCCGTCCAAGGTGCCAGCTTTATAGGTTTGCCTAATGAAATTATAAGGGTTTGCATTTGGAGGAATCGGAGTCATTTTCTTAATTGGCACCTTCCCCTTGAAATCTTAGTTGCTGTTTCTTCTGGCTCTGTCGAGTGTTTTAAAATCTCAGCGGAGCTCGTTTGGGATAATCTCTTAAAGAGGAGATTAATTTTGTTTGTTATTCATATCCATTAATAATCAGTTAGTTTTGAGGGAGCGGAGGAAGGATGCTGAGTTTGTCTGAAGCATCTTTCTTTGGGGCTGGTGTACTTTCTAACCCCGTGGTCCTGTGTGCTCTGGATTCCTTCGCAAACACCCTCCCCTCGGGGAGGCGTCAGTACCTGCCCACCTCGAGCGCGGGGTTCTCGTCTTGGGGATTAAATGAGTTAATACTTACAAAGCCCTTAGGGACTGCGCTTGGTCTGCTGAAAGTGCTAGGTTGGTGTTTGCTGCGGTAACTTCTATCAAGCCTGTACGTGCTCCTGGTTCAAAAGTCGTTAAGAGCTTACGTTTCCCCAGGCTAGAACTTCTGGTTCTAAAACACCGTAGTTGGGAGAGGTTTCAGTGGATGTTTTCCACGGACCAGTTGCCCCTGCGGACCTCGTGTTGGGTGTGCTGGGCACCTCCTGAGCTTCATCTCTAAAAGCAGACTTGGCTCCGGCTTCCTTGGGGCCCTTCATCCTGTCCTTCAAGGCACGGGAAGTGTCCCCTCCATTCCTCCGGTGACCCGAGACAAAAGCCAGGGAGTGCTTCGGACCCTTCCCCTCCCCAACAGTTGATAACACGTAAATGTCCGTTTCAGCTACAGGCTAATTTTGGACACCCCCCTCTGTCTTGTCCCCCTGTATCTTGTCCCCCCCGTATCTTGTCCCCCCTCTATCTTATCCCCCCTCTGTCTTGTCCCTCCCTCTTGTCCCCCCATCTATCTCATCCCCGCCTCTATCTTGTCCCCCCTCTATCTTGTCCCCCTCTATCTTGTTCCCCCCGTATCTTGTCCCCCCTCTATCTTGTCCCCCCCTCTATCTTATCCCCCCTCTATCTTGTCCCCCCTCTATCTTCCCCCCCCGTATCTTGTCCCCCCTGTATCTTGTCCCCCCCTCTATCTTATCCCCCCTCTATCTTGTCCCCCCCTCTGTCTTGTCCCTCCCTCTTGTCCCCCCATCTATCTCATCCCCGCCTCTATCTTGTCCCCCCTCTATCTTGTCCCCCTCTATCTTGTTCCCCCTGTATCTTGTCCCCCCTCTATCTTGTCCCCCCTCTATCTTGTCTCCCCCTCTGTCTTGTCCCTCCCTCTATCTTGTCCCCCCATCTATCTTGTCCCCCCCCGTATCTTGTCCCCCCTCTATCTTGTCCCCCCTCTATCTTGTCTCCCCCTCTGTCTTGTCCCCCCTCTATCTTGTCCCCCTCTATCTTGTTCCCCTCTATCTTGTTCCCCCCGTATCTTGTCCCCCCTCTATCTTGTCCCCCCTCTATCTTGTCTCCCCCTCTGTCTTGTCTCTCCCTCTATCTTGTCCCCCCATCTATCTTGTCCCCCCCCATATCTTGTACCCTCCTCTATCTTGTCCCCCCTCTAACTTGTCCCCCCTCTATCTCGTCCCCCCTCTATCTCGTCCCCCCCACCTAACCTGTCCCCTGCCTCACACAGCTGTGCCGACGTGGGCAGCAGCCGCCTCCTCTACCAGCACTTGGGGGTGCCTTTCGCAAGAGCCTTGACAACACACAAGCTGTTACAGGAATTCGGAAGTGCTTCTTTTTAAAAAAATTTTTTAACATTTACTAATGTTTGAGAGACAGAGAGCATGAGCAGAGGAGAAGCAGACAGGGAGGGAGACACAGAATCTGAGCCTCATGTAGGACTGGAACTCGTGAACCGTGAGATCGTGACCTGGGACAAAGTCAGACGCTTAATCGACTGCGCCACCCAGGTGCCCCTGGAAGTGGCTTCTAGAAGCGGCCTTGGTGTGTGAGAGGAGCCCAGCCTCTTTGGTCACAGCCTCTTTCCCGGTCTGTGTTCCTGGGAGATGACCACCTCCCCCCTCCTTCTGCAACGCCCCGAACTAGGCACGGTGCACAGGAGCTGTCTGGAGGGAGGCCGGCTCCGTTTCAGGACGGACGTCACTCCTCTGAGCTCACATCGGCCTCCTGCAGCCTCGGGACCGTCCCCCCCCCCCCCTGCTTCCACACCCTCTGCCTCACTTAGTAGTCAGTGTGGACATGTTGATGGAGCCCCTGGGATTGTCATTGATCAGAAGAGGCCAACTGCTGGCAAAATGACAGAGCTCAGGGTGGAAACCAGAAACTGTTCTCAGGACAGAAACAAAGGCCACCCAACGCTTGCTTCATAAGGCCCTGCCCGTGAACACCAGTGTCGTTTAGAAGCTCCTCTGCCGAATCAAGGATCGGTCGCCCTAGGTGTGTAAGTCAGCAGGCGAACTGGTTCATTAACCTGGCAGGGGGATGGGAGCCCCCTGTTTCCAGGGCCTTGTACCAGGTTCCCCGTGGTATCCAAATGCCCAGGCGCACAGAAGACCCTTAATAACTCGTCTTGGTTAAGAGTATAAATAAATAAATATCTTAAAATTTTTCAATTGCAGCAAATTATACGCAGCGTAAAATCAGCCACTTAACACCGTTTTCGGGCACTTAGTTAACGTTGAACAGTGCGGTGGGGTCGGGTACGTTCACGTTGTCGGGCCGTCATCACCGCCGTCTGTCTGAGGAACTCTTCCTTCTAACCAGCCGAGTCCATTAAACGCGGACGCCCCTCCCCCCCCCCCCCTCCCCTCCCCCCCTCCCCTCCCCTCCCCTCCCCCCGGCCCCCCCCCCCCTGCAGCCGCCATGCTGCTTTGTGTCTCTGTGAATCTGACTGCTGTCTATTTCATGGACGTGAAATCATACAGGATCTGTCCTTTCGTGCTGGCTTATTTCGCTGAGCATCGCGTCCTCAAGGTTCACCCGTATGGTAGCAGGTGTCTTGATTTACTGACTTCCTGAGACTAACGTTGCCCCGAGTGTGTGTTTCACATTTGTCTATCCCCTCTTCTGTCCCCATGGGTTACCTCCCCCTTCTGACCATATGAGTCATGCTACTGTGAATCTCTTTGAGGCCCTGCCCTCGATTCCCTTGGTTTTGCTCCTTCTCGGTGTCCCGACGAATACTCGCGTCGTATGTATGGTCATCCGGTCTTTAATTTTTCATCGTGGAGTTTTTACATTCTGGTATTTGCATTCTCTAAGAAAGTCACTGTCCAGTACAGGTTCGTTTCATCTCCAACTCCACGTTTCCCAGAGGACCAGACCCCTCCTACAGCCCCCACTGGAGGCGAGCGGGTGGGTGGCCCACGCCCCTGAACGTCCTGAGCGTGCAGGTGGGGGCAGCACCCCAACTCGGAAATGGTAGCTCGGTGACTCTGGAGAGGCTGTACCCACCGGAGGCTCCTCATCCATCCTCTCCATTCTTGGGTCCGTGTAGAAAACAAAAGTTGCTTTGACGGGTCCTGGGAGGATACTCCCAGCTAAGGAATGACAGCTGGCCCCCTTTAGACGTTGCGGTGAGTGGAAATGCATGGGTGCTGGCCGAGCACGTGTTTGGTGTAGCTGTTTTCAGAAAGCTTTGCTCAGAAAGGTGGCTCGATCCCTTCCGTCTTGATCGATTTGTTTTCAAATCGCCGTTCCCAGCCCTCGACTTCTTGGATTTTCCTCCTGCAGAATCCCACCTCGGTCCCACTCAGCCAGAAGAAAGGCTGGGTCCTGAGACCTGGAGATGTTTGTAAATAATGGCTTCCTGTCTCGGGTTTCAAGAACATGAAGCAGATTTCTCCCTTACGTGGGATTCCATTGGCGGCTGGGGTCAGCCCCTGCCAGGGTGGCCACCTTGATCCGAGAGCTAGACGAGCCGGCCACTGTCAGTTTTGCACGATGAAGAGGGCTGCGCGGGGGCCCTGTGATGCTGGCGCACGGTGGTGTGCCTGTGCCCAGTATCGCCTGACCGTGCCCCGCAAAGCGGGGAACGTGGTACATCTTACGGGGTGCATTTACCACCAGTAACAAAGCCCCGAGAACTGAAGGCACAGGGCTGGGTGGAAGCATTGTCAGTCTGGAGCCCGGATGTTTTGTCCACAGTTCTCTGCTTCTCAGACTGTCAGGGAAAGAACTACTCACGTTCCCCCCCAATCCCTGCACCCTGGTACTTTTTCCACATCATGATGAAAGGAATCGATCGATGAAAGGCTGGAGAAGATGTGACGTATGTACAAGGAATATCACTCAGACAGAAAAGAAGGATCAGATCTCCCCATTCTTGGCACCATGGATGGAGCTGGAGAGTAAGTGAAGTGAGTCAGGCAGAGAAGGACAGATACCGTATGATTTCACTCATGTGCGGCATCTGAGAAACAAAACGAATGAACACACAAAACAGAAACAGACGCCTAAATACAGAGGACCAACTGGTAGTTGCCAGAGGGGAGGGAGGTAGGAGGTGGGCAAAATAAATAAAGGGGCTCAGGAGGTACAAGTTTACAGTTTTGTTTTACAGTTTTTTGTAGTGTTTTTTTTTTTTTTTTGAGAGAGAGCGAGACAGAGCACAAGCCGGGGAGGGGCAGAGAGAGAGGGAGACACAGAATCGGAAGCAGGCTCCAGGCTCCGAGCTGTGAGCACAGAGCCCGACGTGGGGCTCGAACTCGTGAACCACGAGATCATGACCTGAGCCGAAGTCGGACGCTTAACCGACTGACTGAGCCACCCGGGCGCCCCTACAAGCTTACAGTGTTAAATAAATAAGTCACCGGGATGAAAAGTACGTGAAAAGTCCAGCATAGGCAATATAGTGAGGAATACTGTAATAACTTTGTAGGGTGAGGGATGGTAGCTACGTGAACACGCGAGCATTTCATAACGTGTGTGAGTGTGGAATGGCTGTGTGGTAACACCCAAAACTAGGACGGCCAAACCTCGGATCGCGAGTAGCTTGTTCCGTGAGTGTCCCACAAGACCAGCAAACGGTCTAGTAAGTTTTAACTTGATAAACGAGCCACGTCTTTTAAGAGTCGCATGTGACGCTGCATGTCACGTGATCGCAACTGAGCCAATGGTTCTTGAGATTCCCTTTGATGGCTGAGTGCTTTGGATCACAAGCGTGTGTCCAGGAGGAATTACGCTCGCAAACCGAGGTTTTACTGTATACTGTTGTGTGTCAACTGTGTTTCATTAAAAAAAAAAAAAAACACGCACGTTGGATAAGATCCATTTAATAATGCAAGGTCCACGTGACCGTGACCTCAAGCTAAGACCCGGTAAAATAAAGTGAAAGGGGTCTTCACTCCATGAAGGAACGGTCATGGTGTGTTGGAAGGGCTGGGTCCTCTGGGAGGCCAGGTACCAGTGGGGCATCACCGGCCGCAGGCAGGGGACTGTCCACGAGGGATCGCATCTTGGTGATTTTCCTGTCACCGTGCCACCACGTGGGTTTGGTAGGAGTGCAGACCGCCGGGCCATCTTCCGTGGGTTAGTTTTCCCCACACGTGCGGATTTCTCAAAGATTGCTAGGTGCAGACCTGGGTCCGTTGGTCAGGGGAGATTTTTCCTTCTAAACTGGAAGTTGGTCATTGTGGGCGCCCCAGGTTGGCATCCGGGACGAGCTCCTGCAAAGCCAGTCTGCCCTCCCCCGGAAGAGCCGCCTACAGTCTAGGGGCGCACGTGCTCCCCTGACCCCAGCCCCACAGACCAGACTGGAGGGCTCCCCCCGGGGAAGACTGCCCTCTGTGCACAACCGTCTCCGGTCCTGCCACACCTCTCCGGGTTGGGTGTGGTTTAGAAAGCCTCCTCCTGAGTTTTACTTTATCATACCTGCTCAGCAGTTATTACTGGTTGTTTTTTTTTTTTAAAGCATTCTCTTCAAATGAACGGTGTTTTTCCCTTTTCATTAATAATCGTTTCTTTAAAAACCAGCAATTTGGAGTTGCACACGTAGTCTGTAATTTTCTGCATTTCCTTTAATATGCAATCTTCTGCTGGGATCTAGAATTTCCTAGGAAAGCCTCCACTCTTAGTTCTTAAAAAAAACAAAAAACAAAAAACAGAGCATGCTGCTGGGCTCCTTTCTTTGTTCTCGGACTTTCTCCCCGATTTATTCCCATTTGCTTTCGTTTCCATTTCCTCTCCTGGATTGTGTGTTTTGCCTCCTCCCCTCCTCCTGCACGCCTCAACCCTGTGGAGCCAGGGGCTTGATGCAGTTTTGCTTGGTGTATGTGTGTGTCTGTGTGTGTGTGTCCACGCGTGCATGCATGGATGTGTACATGCGTGTACACTGTGCACACGTGTGTACGTGGGCATGCATGTGTGTGCACTGTGTGCATTTGCGTGAGTGCATGCATGTGTGTGCGTGCACTCTATCTGCACGAGCGCGCGTGGGTGCGTGCACTCTGTGTGCATTTGCACGAGTGCGTGTGTGTGTGTGTGCATGTGTATCCGCGTACGCGTGTGCCCGTTATGCAGCCATGGGCTACGTGCAGTCCCAGGCAGCCGATGGTGTTCCAGGCTGTGGGTAATGAGCAGTTTTATTTTTCCTTCTGGAGGAACCACGGGACCCTAAAGCCATAGGTGGCGTCAGAAATGAGCAGCTTGTCCAAGACCCGTGGGGGATCGTGATGAGCCAGGGTGTCCGATTTCGGGGACTGGAAGGGCACTAGAGTGTGTCTGGCTGCCCTCCACGCTCCTGCCTTTCTGTAGGGCTGGTGGCCGCCCGGGGAGTGCAGAGCGGTGGCCCCCACGCAGTGTCTCAGCGGTAGCCCCGGGTGGCCGGCTCCTGCCGGGGCTCTGCCTCAGTCTTCCCACCTGGAAGCAGAAGTGTCGAGGCTCTTCCAGGGTGAGGGCACATCCGCTTTGGCCCTGGTCCCGCCACCCACGCCTGGAAGGCAGCCTGGAGGCAGACCCCCCTCCCCCCCAGGCTGGAGCCCCCGGAGGGAGCATTTTTGGACCCTGGCGACTCCTGGGCCTACGTGGGTCAGTGGGATGAAGCTGGGAGAGCGCCCGGGTTCTGCTCCAGGGAATCTGCTCAGGGAATCTGTGGGCCGGGATATGCAGGGGTTTGCAGGGTTCAGCACTGTGCAGGGGCGGGCGGGGGGCGGGGGGGGGCAGGGTGGCCGCGCCTGACCTGGTGACAGTCCCCTTTGACTTTGTGTCTTTGGATACCCAAAGCACTTTCCTTTAAAACTACTCTGGCCGTCAACCGATTTGTGTTTCTGGAAATCAAATGGATTTTGTGTTGGGAACATAGCCGTGTGCCTTTGTATACGAAAAGCAAGCACGGGCATTTTATTGCCGTATACTTTTTAGCAGACCTAAGACTCCGGTATTTTTATGAGCTCCTAGTGAGCCTGCCCTAGAAACCGACCGGCTTTGCTGTGAGCCCCCTTTGTCTGTGGGGCGCGGCGTTCCTTCTGTGCCCAGGATGTTCCTGCTGACTGGGCGGCGGGGCGGGGGCGGGGGCGGGGGCGGGGGCGGGGACGCGGGGAGTGTGCTTGTTGCCTTCTGGAACACATTCGAAGGTGAGGAAAGCTCATTCCCGGGGAGGGAGCCCAGCTCCTGGACTTCCCCGGGTTTCTGCAGTAAGAGCGTAAGAGCGCCTGAGACCCCCACCCAGCGTCCCCATAGGCTCCTTCACATCCGGCTGGAGTCAGGCCCGGCCCCCTGTCCTTCCAGGAGGGGGCACAGAGAGTCCCCATCACTGCCTCCTTCCTTGGATTCACACTTCAGGGGAGAAGTTTGTTTCGTTGTTACTTCTTAATAGGTGGGGTTTTTTTGTTTCTTTTTTTGTTGTGGCAAAACATACGTACTGGACGTTGACCGTTTTAACCGTCGTTCAGCCTACGGTTTGCTAGCAGGAGGCAGACCTTCCCCCTGGGCCGCCGTGACCACAGTCCGCCTGCAGACTTCTTTCTCGGTGCGCAGTTGAAACTCTGGCCCTGTCTAAGGCCAGCCCCCTACTCCCCGCCCCGGCCTCTGGCGGCCACACGCTCCTTCAGGTCTCTGTGGATTTGGCGACTCGAGGCCCTCACCTAAGTGGAATTAGACGGTGTTTGTCTTTTTATGACTGGCTTACTCCATTGGGTGTGACGTACCAGGGTTCACCGGTGCCCTTAGCGTGTGACAGCCACCGGGTTTCTTTCTCGATGATCTGGTTCTTCAACGGTCATTTGTGGGGCGCCCGGGTCCCTCAGTTGGTGGAGTATCTGCCTCCTGGTCTCGGCTCAGGTCAGGATCTCGCGGTTCGTGGGATTGAGCCCCTTGCCGGGCTCTGTGCGGGATTCTTTCTGTTTTCCTCTCTCTCTCTGTGTTGGAGGAGAAAGTTCTAGGACGTCCTGGAGCTGGGGCCTTGAGCCGTGTTGGAGCCCTTGTGAGCCATTTCATCTGGGAGCCTCAGTTTCTGAGCCTGCACAATGGGTGTGACCACCGCATTGTGTGGATTAAAGCACTGTTGGGTAAACTGAGGAAGATGCCTCTTGGAGGCACACGGTCTCTTTCAAATGCCTTTATTAGTGCCGGCCTGGTGCTCTAGTCCCAGAGCTGGGTGGCCCCCGGCTTAGGTGCCAATCGCCTCGTTTGCCCGAGAGCTGTGGGCGGATAAACAAAGCTCCTCCCCTCAGGTTGAGAAGTGTCCGGGTGCTTTTATTTTTAACCCTCTCCTTTAAGCACAAGGAGATAAGGTACTGAGCCAACCTTTGAAAAGACCCAGAACTTTTTCTCCTGGGGGCGGGGAAACCTAGAGCTTAGTTCTAAATTGGAGGGGTGGGGGTAGATAAACCCCCGCCAGCCTCGTTGGTTGGTTACATTTGAAGCAACTTGTAAACCCTCTCTTGTCTTGCACAAGTTTTATGACTTCCCCCAGGGATCTGCAACAAGCCAGCTGTCGGCCTGCAGGTTTGCGTGGAGGTGGCAGCGAGGGGTGTGGGTGTAGCTCATTCTGCATATACCGTGTAATTTATGAATGCACATACAGCGGGTAACTTGTCCCTGTTTGTTACGCAGTTTGCATCTCGGGCGGGTGTCGGCGGGCTGTCGAGTGAAACGGCTGGAGCAGATCGTCTTTGGTTCCTTACGAGGAATGACAGAGGAATGACAGAGGAATGCTGGAGAGGTCACGGATGAGCACCCCGCTTCCGACCAGCCAGCAGAGGGGCTCTCTGGGCAGCGCCCTGGCCGTTCTTAGGAAAGCCCTGTAGCTTTGCTTCTTTAAAATCTTCCCAGAAAGGGATTTAACAATCCGGTGCCGGATGAAACAGTGTGCTAATTCTTCATTCCAGGAGTCCTGCTTCTTAGTTGCTCTCTATTTAACAATGGATTCCCTGCTTGGAAACAGATGTGTGTTCTTGACTTAGAGCTTTCCTCCTCCACGAGGGGACTTACGGTCCTCTGTTTGCACAGGACGGAGGAGCAAGGTGGGTATAGTCGTAGTGACAGCGTGGGGACATTGAAGGCTGAGGTTTTAGGGCATAGATGAGGAATCTCCCCCGCGGCCGCCCTTCCCACCGCCCAGGACCGCCCAGTGTGACCCCAGGGAACCCCCTTCCCTCTTCTGTCTGCCTTTTTCAAGCCCCAGTGGCTTCTTTTAAAAGGTTTTCTCTAACAAGCCAGCGGGGGGCGGGGGGGGCTCTGAAAACTCTTCATCAGTGTCCCCCCCCCCCCCCCCCCCCCCCCGCCTCCACCCGGCACTGAGGCTGTTTAAATCACGTGGGCATGTTGCCAGCGCTCCTGAAGGCCAGTCATTCCTCCTCGGTTGGCCTTCCTCTCAGGCCCTGTCACCACCCGCCCCCACAAGGCGGTTGGCATCCCAGCCTCCGCCCAAATTCACCCACACACACCCCAGCCTCTACGCCACCCCACCCCAAGGCTCCACTCACCCCCAGCCTCCACTTGCCCCCAGCCTCCACCCCACCCCCAACCTCCACCCCACCCCCAACCTCCACCCCACCCCCAGCCTCACCCTCAAGGCACAGTGCCCCAGATTGCAGGGCCTGTGGAGCCTTCCCTGCCAGGGGCTGCACAGCCAGCACTGAGTGGGGAGACCTGGCGAAGCAGGGTCCAGGAGGTGCTCTCCCCAGCTTTTCTGCCGGAGATCTCGGGGGGGTGTGGCCAGCCTGTCAGCTTACCATCTTCAAGGGGCTGCTGTCATCCTGGGGGACCCCCCCCCACCTCAGCACGCTTCGTTTTATTTCATCTTCACGTCTGTGTGATGCCAGGGTCCACTGGGTCCCGACTGTGCACCTTGCAGGGTGGGACCCCAGGGACGTGTCTGACCCCACCCCTAGCTCTGGGTGTCTTCTGCGTGTCCTCCGGGGCCCAGGCCTGTGACGTGTGCTGGGGCCAGTCCCTGCCCCTCTCGGACTGTCGGTGGCCCAGCAGCCACGTGTTACACACGAAACGAGTCTCGGTGTAGAGCGAGGCTCTGGGTTCGAGGCCTTGGGTCTCTAGGTCCTTGTGGATTAACATTTCTCCAACCCGGCCAGGCTGCAGTCGCAGGTCACGCAGAGATTTTATCCTTTCGTAGGCTTCGGGCCCTTCTTCCTGGTCTCCTGGTGCGTGTGCCCGCATGTGTGTGTGTGTGGGGGGGGGGGGGGGGGGTGTGCCTGTGTGTGTATCTTGTGTGTATTTCGTGGTGTGTGAGTGGCTCGGGATCGAGGTGTCGGGTGGATGCAGGTGGAGTTCGGGGGACACCGGGGGCCTGGTCTCAGGTAGATGGCCTTCCTGGCTTCCCTGTCCCGGAGCACACCTGTCGTCCGGGTGCACCTGGCCCTGGGGTGGGGGGGGCACATTCGCCCCTGGCGCATCCAGGGGAAAGGAGGCACCGCCTGCGGCCCCCCTCACGGTGAGCGCCAGGCCCCCCTCGTCCCAGGGCCCTGCTCTTCCGCTGCTCCCAGACCCTCCGGCCCCCTCCCCCACCCCTCTCAGGGCTACTTCCCTGCTGCCCTTGGTTGAAGTCCCCTCGTGAAGTCTGTCAGCAGCCGCTCATCTTCCTCACGAGTTCCCGGGCAGTTTCCAGGACGCCCTCCTTCCCCACCATCACCTGCCCGCCCCTGCCTTCCTGTGGGCATTTATCATCTGGGTCCACCGCCTTGGCCGTGACTCGTCCGTCTGGTGCGCGGAACAGGACGAGGCCTCTTGGCGCGGCTCGGGCGGGCTCCTGGCAGCCGTGTGTCCTGGAGGTGTGGACAGACAGAGTGACATGTGCTCAGCTGCCCTTCTCGCTGAGAGACACGGTGACCAGGCCAAGGCTGGTGACAGGTGCCTTGCCGGGGGACTTGGCATGCGGGGCCTGAGGCCTCCTGCGGCCTCCGTGGGACCTCCAGCTGGCAGAGTGTGTGGAGGCCGGCAGGCACCCCCACGGGCTCCAAAGTCTCTGCTCTGCACCGGGGTCTGCCGTGGGCCCTGTGTTTGCCGGGCCTGGAGGTGTTCGCTGTGCCCCGGGAGCCGGGAGACATCGGCTTTGCAAACAGGACCGGCCTTTTACGTTGCTGCTAGAGTCCGTGAGTTAAGGGCACCCGGATGGGGGGTGTCCCCTTTACGTGTCGGGCCCTGGCCCAGACCCCCGGATGGGGGGGGGGCCCGTGTCTTGCTGGCTGCACGGGTAAGTGCATTTGTCATACCCCAGTGATGGACACAAGTTGTCGTATAGAAATGACACCTCAGTAAAGTTGACGTGAACCCAAGCGTGGTTTTGGGGCTCAGATCCTGGCTCTTCCCGTGTATTTTTGGCAGGTCATTTACCATCACGGGTCTGTAAAAGGGACCGTGTCTTCTCCGTGCCCCAGCACATTGCCGGTCACCCTGATCTTTAAGGAGGCCACGGGTCCCTTTTCCTCCGAGGGAAGTTGAAATGGACCACGGGCTGGGCACGGGATCCCTCACTAACTGTGCGTAGCCTTTCGGGACTCCCTTTCCAGAGGCGGTGACCATCGTGGCCGGGCCCGAGGGGCCTGGGGGCCCAGCTGCGGTGAGGTCTGGTCTGAGCCTGCGGGGTGTCCCTGTGGCCTGACCCTCCCACTCCCTCTGTCCTCGGGCACCTTCTTCATTCTGGAGCCTTGTGGCTCCCAGGCCTCGGTGATGCTTCCTCGGTAACCGCGAATCCGCATGTGGATTTGGCTTGCGGTTCAGGACACTCTGAAGCGGACCCATCCTCAGGGAGCGACTCTGGGTTTCCCGGCCGGGTCTGCCCCCAGGACACCAGCCTGGCCTCCCTTTTGGGGCTTTGGCGTGGGTGTCCCAGGGTCTCAAGCTTCAAGGGGCGCCTGGGGGGCTCAGTCGGTTAAAGCGTCTGACTCTTGATTTCGGCCCAGGTCATGATCTCACGGTCATGAGATCAACCCCCTGATCAAGCCTGCTTGGGATTCTCTCTCTCTCTCCCTCTCTCTCGGCCCCTCCCCTCCTTGGGCTCTCTCTATCTCAAGACAAGTAAATCAACTCAAAAAAATAAGTAAATAAAAGACGCTTCAAGGTTCAGAGTGAGCTGGCCCCCTGCCCCCAGACCCCTCCTTGGTGACTAGCGCATATCCTGGCCCCACACCTTGGGCTGGGCCGTTCCCTTCCCCCTCGTGGTCTCCCTGTTCTGCCCCCCAAATCCTGCTCACCCATCTGAGTTCCATTCCACATGTGTGCTTGCTTTTATCTGATGCAGATTCCCCGAGGTGATGCCGACCTCTGCTCCTTTTTAGGGGGCCCCTGCCACGGGGTTATTTATATCGTTTATGAGCCTCTGACCCCTGGCTCGGGCAGCCCCTTAAAGCAAGGTGTGCCAGGGACCCTGGGGTGCGGAGGTCTGCTGCGAGGCCGTGCAGTTTCGTCCACCTCAGGCAGGAGACCGTATTTGGATGCACTTTGGAAATTAAGTAGTATGGTTTTAATTGCTTGTATTAATAATTAGCTTGACTCTCAAGTTTAACGGGACTTGCCGACTCCTGGCCTCCCACTTACTTTGGGGATGTTGGTTCTGATCACAGCTCTCGCGGGGCTGGGTGGGGGGTCCTCCGGCACCCCCGGGATGTTCAGGGTGTGCCCGGCTCCCAGGCCTGAATTTGACAGGCAAGGAAAGGTGCTTTTCTGGGGGCGTAACGGCCCCCTCTGCCTGCCCTCCCGCCCCCCTCCCCAAGCTAGCTGTTACCCCCAGGAGAGGGTCTGAGGAGAGCCGCGGAGGGTTTGCTGGGGCCTGGCCAAACAGACAGCAGGCCTGTCAGGAATGATTAAAGAGCCCAGTGTTGGAAAAGAACAGGCCTTTATGTCGGTGGTAAAATGATTAGGAAGTAATAAGAAAAACGCAGGTTGGGACAGAACATTGTTTTGTTTAATCAGTTCTAAGTCCAAAAGGGGGGGGGGGAGGACCCTTAGAAGTCATTTTAAAAGGGATTACAACATACACGTGAACATTTTCCACCTACTTCACGGGTTTAAACTTTCGGGGGAAGGGGCCTGTCAGGTCTGTGTTCCTGGTTCTGGTCTCATGCCTCTCTGGGACACGGCAGTTTGTGTCCTGGGAGCCCGGAGCAGAGGTGAGCAAGAAACAGGCCTGTGAGCAGGAAATGTCACCTGGTGACTCACAGTTCGCGGGCTGCAGAAGATCCGGATGGGGCCAGCCCTTTCCAGAAGCTGAAGGCAGAAACCTGGAACTCGGTCAGCCTGTAACGAGAAATGGAGATCTGAAGGAGAATGAATTCTGTTGGTTTTATTTATTTATTATTATTTTTTCGATATTTATTTATTTTTGAGAGAAAGAAAGAGAGAGAGAGAGAGCATGCTGGAACAGGGGAGAGGCAGAGAGAGAGGGAGACAGAATCCGAAGCAGGCTCCAGGTTCTGAGCTGTCAGCACAGAGCCCGACTCGGGGCTCGAACCCATGAACCGTGAGATCATGACCTGAGCTGAAGTCCGACGCTCATCCGACTGAGCCCCCCAGGCGCCCCTGGTCTTTGCTGTGTCTGCTTCACCGCCCTCCGCGGATGCAGTGTTTTGTGGCAGTCCTGTGTTGAGCGAGTCTTTCGAGAGCTGTCTTTCCAACAGTATTTGCTCACTTTGTTTTTCCAAGTTACGTTTTTGCCGCTCCTGCAACATTTCAAGCTGTTTCATCATTACCACATTGGTTACTGTGATCTGGGATCCGTGCTACCGCTCACCGAGACTCAGTTCAAAGTAATAAAGTATTTTTTTATATTTATTTTTAATTTATTTTTGAGAGAGAGACAGGGAGAGAGAGAGAGAGAGAGAGAGAGAGAGAGAGAGAGAGAGAGACAGAATCCCAAGCAGGCTCTGTGCGGGGCTGGAACTCATGAACGGTGAGATCATGACCTGAGCCAAAATCAAGGGTCAGATATTTATCTAACTGAGACACCCGGGCGTCCCAGGGTAATGATGTGCGTTTTAATTAAGGTGCATGCATTGTGTTTTTTTGATACAATGCCCCAGCACACTTAATAGACCGCAGTATAATGTACGCATAGTTTCTCTGTGCACCGGGAAACCAGAAAATTCATCTGACTCACTTTATCGAGGTATTATTTGCTCTAGTGCAGTGGTCTGGCACTGAACCTGCGATGTCTGTGGCGTGTCTGTAGTGTTTCTGTTTTCTTTTGTACTGTTGCTGAAGATAAACTTGACGGGGACAGAATCGTGGGGAAGCAGGGGGTCCAAGGTTGCATCTAGAAGCCTCGTTTAGAGACAAAGGCTGCTGCTATGAATGTGCCCAGTGGAACAGCACTGGCAGGACCTGCTGGTGCTTTTTCTTCTAGACTGCAGGGTACAGACTGCTTGAATTTCCCTTTTGGGAGGAGATAGACGGATTTGGGAAACTCTTCCAGTAACAGGTCCTCATCTCTCTTGGACCCTTTGGATGTTGTCATTGCTGTTACATCACTAAACTTCCCACATTTGTAAAGATGGGGGCTGTTTGCGTATTCCTAAATGATTTGACAAGGGTTAATGACTTACTGATATGCTAGCAATCTCGGGGCCTCCACAGGTGCCCCTGGCCTCCCTGCCTCACCAAATGCTTGAATCATCAAGTGAAGGAAGAGTTGTTGTTTTTTTTTTTAATAGATTTTATTTTTTAGGGCACTTTTAAGGTCATAGCAAGACTGAATGGAAGGTGCAGAGGATTCCCATGTACTTCCTGCCCCCACGTATGCACGGCTCCCCTGTTATCAACACCCCCTCACCAGAATTGCAGTCAGTGAGCCCACACTTTATGCCATTGTGGCTTACGGAAGGTTTCATAGGAGCACCCTACTCTCGGGTAGCGGGGTGGGAGGGGGATCCCATATGGTGATGTCATCGCGGGTCAGGTGAGCCTGAGGCACATGGCACAAATGCAGGCGGGAAACGAGGGACGGGAACACTGGAAGGTCTAAGGGGGTTCTTGCCCCGTAGACACATCGGCAGTGCCGACGCCCCGAGGCGGAAACAAAGGGTGGAGTGTTCCGGAACAGCACAGGGCCCGCGTGGCTGGCGGTGGGTATGGGGGGGGGGGGGGGCAGGGCCAGGCTCGGGGAGGGCCTTGCAAGCCGCAGTAGGGATTTAGAGCTGTATTCTATATGCACCGGGAAGCTTTTGGAAGGTTTCAAGCAGAAGAACGTTGTAATCTAGTTTTATGTTAAAGAACCCCCTGCCCATGATCGGAGCCAGAAGGGGCAGAAGACGGAGAGTGGTTGCAGGTGCCTGGCCTCAGGTTGCCTTTCTGCAGGGGGCAGGAGGCAGAGGTGCCCTGGGCTTCCTGGCCCACCCCCCAGCCTGTGACTGTGATGGAGTCCCCCTTCCTCATTAGGTTGTATCACGCGGCACAACTGACTTTAAAAAAGGGAGACTATATCCAGCCAGCCTGGCCTTGTCGCATGAGACCCGCCCGGGACTAGGGGTCAGACAAGGAAGTCAGGAGTCGAACTGCGAGTAGGGTTTGATGTGTGTCGCCCCCTTGAGGATGGAGGGGGTCACGTGGCAAGGAATGTGGGCAGCTTCTAGAAGCTGAGAGCGGCCCTCAGGAACGGCCAGTGCGGGATGGGGGGCATCAGGTCTGCAGACACAAGGAACAGAAATCAGACGACACCCCGAGAGAGCTCAGAGCTGCCGGAAAGGACCCCAGCCGTGGGGACAGCTGGGGGAGACTCTGAGCGGAGAACCCGCCATGCTGTGCCTGGACTTCTCATCTGCAGAACTGGAAGCTTGTCAGTAAACGAGCTGAGCCTCGGAATTTGTGGGGATTTGTCCTGTGGCAGGAGAAGTAGACTGCACAACAGATGCCTTCTGAACCCTCGAGAACACAGACGCGAAGTTCTCGTGTAGAGTTCAGCAGGTGAGACCTGGCGACACGTTAAACGAACACAAGAAAGGTTTACCCTAGAAATTCTGGTATGATCCAGCGCGAAAACATCCACGTGAGTAGGCGGGAGGGAAAAATCCCCATGGATGCTATATAGTGCTTGTGCTAAATTTCAGAATTCTTTGCCGATGAAAAAATTAGCAAAATAGGCTTGTCCAACTCCGTGAAAAGAATCTTTTGGAGACGTGCGCTGAATGCTGCATTTCCGAGAAGATGCGTGAAAGATGGTGACAAGGTCCGGAGGTGAGTTATAACTGTTGGTATCCAGTGCCCTTCTGGAAGTCCTAGGCAATAATTGGAAAGGATGAGAGAAAGCTGTCGTTATTTGTGGGTCCTATAAATGTACCTCTGCAAAATTCAGGGAATCCCCTGACAAGTATTGAAATCAGGGAGAGTGTTCAGCAAGGCGACAAGATGTGAGTCAACACAAAGCCCACCGGATTCCTGCTGCATCAGAAGTGACCATTGGGAACAAAACCAGTGACACCTGACAAAGAATCTATAAATTCGGTGCGTCGCTGATCAAAATCCCAAAAGGCAGGGTGCCTGGGTGGGTCTGTCAGTTGAACATCTGACTCTCGATTTCGGCTCAGGTCATGATGTCGTGTTTCATGAGTTCGAGCCCCACGTCGGGCTCCATGTTGACAGCACAGAGCCTGCTTGGGATTCTCTGTCTCTTTCTGTCCCTTCCGCTCTCTCTCCTTCTCAAAAATAAACAAACAAACATTAAAAAACGTTCCAAGAGGCTTTTTCGTCAAACTCAACGTGGGAATCTAAAATCCAAGTAGAAGCAAACCCTTAAAAAGGAGCCTGGAGGCTTCATTTTGGAAGCGAACAATAAAAGTGGGGAGGTTATCTTACTGTAAGGGAGGGAGGTAAAGTCTTAGGCTCTCATGATTGGGATTGTGTGCCGTTGCCATGGGAACGGACCACTGCCGGGGCCGTGTTGTGTCCCCCGTGTCCACGTGTTGACGTCCTCGCCCCCATGGCCTCAGAGTGGGACCGCATAGGGAGACCTCTGAGGAGAGAGTTAACTTGAGGTCCTTAGGGTGGGTCCCAATCCAGTGTGCCTGGTGTCTTTCTAAGGAGATGGGGACACAGACACACACGGAGGGACGCCCACGGCCGGCTGTGTACACGCCCGGGAGAGACCAGCCCTGCGCCCACCTTGGCCTTGCGCTTGCAGCCTCCGGGACCCCCAGGGGATACGCTTCCGTGGCCTCAGCCGCACAGGCTGGGGTGCTTTGCTGTGGCAGACAGAACAAACAAGCGGACCCAGTAAGAAAATGGGAAGGAGTGCGGACGCCGAGCCCTGTCTGTGTGAGCATTCCCTGTGATGGAGGTGGCGGGGGCTGCCCAGTATTCCTTTGGGGAAAAATGGCTCTCCCTTCCCCACGTACAAAACCAGATTTCAAATTCCAGGTGCGACTTTGAGCTAAAGTTTAAAGAGGTGCGTAGAAGAGGTCAAGTTTATAATCTCTGTATGGGAAGGGATCTTGGTGGTTGATGGGAAACCTTATCGCTGCACAGTGACGGCTGTCACTGCACCGTGACACTATCTGGGAGTGAGCATTTCTTCTCTTAACTTTCCCGAGAGATCTTCCGCTCTGCAGTCCGATTCGGTGCTTTCTTGTCCTGGAGGGGGGAGGCCAAGCCGGGGAGGGGGTTGGAGAGACACTCCAGCCGGGGACAGGGAGGGGAGTGTGGCTTTGTTTGGGATTCACTGAAATCCGGACACAGTTCTCTGCCCGGCCACGTGCAAGGGACCTCGTGTCCGCACTGCCTCGCAAACCTCGTCTGAAAGCCACGTGTGTCTGCTGTAGAATCGCCAGGTGTACCCCCACGCGAGGAAGGTGGCCCTTTGGAGAGAGGGAGGGTCCTTTCCCTGCTGGATGAGCCGGGCGTTGTATTTTCGAGGGCTCAGTGCGTGTGAAGCTCAGTCTTTAAACAACGTTGGTTTTGCGTGACGTCTTTTTAGCCCTCTGAAGCCCGACTGTGTCCCTCTGTGTTGTAGTTACGAAGTCTGCCCAAAAGATCTGGACTTGGGGTGGGCACAACCTACCTGTGCACTCACAGGGGTCCCTGCGGACCCCTACACACCTCGGGAGGCTCAAGCATCTGCGTGGGGGATGTGGGGAAATGGATGCGGGTTCTGACAGCCTGTAGGGAGGGATCCGGAAGGGTGGTGCACATTCTGCCGGAGGACAGAAGGGCGGGCTGCCCCGGTTTCCCGGAAGTTTCTAGAAGCTGAGGTTTACATCTCCCTGCTGGAGGCTGAGCGTGGTTTCCCAGGGAGCAAGTCTCTGCTCACATAGGTGTCCTTGTTCAGCTGTCTGTGTCCCCACAGATGGCCTTTGAATTGCTCTCCAGCCTCTGACTTTTCCTGCAGGCTTTTCTTCCAGGAAACCGAGGAAGACAGGTTGTTCGCGTTTTCTTTTTTAATTTCTTTTTAATGTTTTTGTTTATTTTGAGAGAGAGAGCAGGGGAGGGGGCAGAGAGGGGGAGACACAGAATCTGAAGCTCCAGGCTGTCAGCACAGGGCCCAACGCGGGGCTCGAACCCACGAACCGTGAGATCATGACCTGAGCCCAAGTCAGACGCTTAACCGACTGAACCACCCAGGCGCCCCAGGTTGTTTGCATTTTCTAAGAAGGGCACGTTCCGGGGAAGAGAGCACTTTTGAGCCACGCTGGGCTGACGTCGTGGGGCCCTGCAGTGTGTGGGGAGCAGAGTTAGCGAGGCCTCTCGGCTGCCGGGGAGCCTTGGTCACAGGGGCAGTGACCCCCTCCCTGCCCAGCTCACACCCCCTGCTCGGGGGCCCGCGCCAGAACGACTCGAGCCTGCCCGCTGTGAGGGGATTTCGTGGGGGAATCGGCCACGAAACACCTCCTTGCTCCCTCTACAGCCCCTTGAAGAGGCGAGGTGCACAAGTACAGATTCTCAAGCGTTCAGACCTCTAGAAGTTACCATTTCCACACGAGCCTTTCTGAAGCCGAGTCTCCCCGGGTCAGTTTTAGGGGGTCAGTGTGTTGTGTGCTGAGATTTTGAGTCTCACCCTGGCCCTGCTATGTTGGGAAAGCCCATCATCGATTGCTTTAGTGGAAGGGACCGCAGACACCTTCTGGTCCACCGGGTGCGCTGGTCAGCGTGGTGGGCAGCGGGGGTGTGGCGGAAAGGTGGGCGATCTCTCCAGACCCTCCAGTGGAGGGACAGCAGGTGCAGAGCTCAGGCCTCCTGACCTGGAGAGCCCCCAGCATCACAGCTGCGTGCGTGGGTGCACTTTCATGCCATAGGTCTGACACTGAGCCTCCAGGGGGACCACCTGTGGAGCGCTGGCTTCGGCCGTGGTCGGCGTCTGAGCTCAGAGTGGTTCAGGATTCCTGGGCACGGAGGGGAGAGGCGCTCTCCTCTGTTTTACCCCGTGCGAGCCTGTCACACTCTTGAGTGTGTAGACGGAGTGGGTGAGCCAAGAGGGGCCCTTGGAGCGTCTGTCTTACCCAGGAAGCGAGTAGGAGCAGGTTGAGTCTCATATAGGAGGGTGTCCGCGCCGGGAGAACGAGGCCGGGATTATTGCCCCCCGGGGGGCTGCCTGCATACGGTGCCTCCCGATGTGGTCCTGTCTCTCCCGTAGGTCAGCGTGGTTTGCGGTCCCTCGTCGGTGCCTTTGAGTCTGTGTGAATATCCCCCTTCCCTTCTATCTAGATAAATGGAACGCAAAACCCTAACAGGGAGCTCACCTGCGGAGAAGCCTTGGAAAGCCCCACGAACAGGAAATACAAGTTCACAGCACCAGGAGGTGCACAGCTCTGCCCCACCAGGCTCGCAAACGCTGGGGAGTCTGACCGCTCCAAGTGTCCGCACAAACCTTCGAGAAGAGTGGGACGGACGGAGTGCGGACCGGGGCGTCCGGTCATCGGGCAGCTCCGCCCCGTCCGGGGTGCCGGTCGTGTCTCTCCCCCTGCAGATGGGCACTCCGCCGACGGACCAGAGAAGCCGGCACGCGGGGCCGGACAAGCCGCGGTGGGTGCCCAGAGGTGCCGTGGTCGCGTTCACAAAAGCTGGACGGGCAGCGGGAACCGATCGGGATGCGTGGATTGAGTGGAGTGACAGGTTCTCACCCGGTTGCCTCACCACGTGGGGCAGGAAGAGCCACTCAGTTGCGGGAGGATCCAGAAAGCCCGGTGCGATTTTTATGTTAAAGGCGAAAACTCTGCAAGATCTCTTGCTCTGGGTTGGATACACGCGTGCTAAGAGTGGGCAGCTACGTATGGGCGCTGCATTGATACAAATTCAGAGTAGAGGCGACCTTTGGAGGGGGGCTGAGAAGGCAACGGGGCTTTCACCGGGCTCTTGTGGTATTCGTTCACTTTTTTTGGGGGGGGCACACATCTGGAACATTTCATCCTAAATGACGTCCAAACCTGGAAAAGCAAATGGACCCTGAACCCTCTGAAAAATTGGATGTTAGAAATGGACCTGAAAGACTTTCTGCTTCTCACTACTTTGTCCGGGGCCCAGGGTGGGGCGATGGTGACCCGAAACCAAAGCCCCACCCCGGCGGTCCTGCCCAGCCTTCCTTTGTGGGTCTGCTCTGGGAGGCAGAGACCTTAAAAGTTGTCTCGCTCCGGATTCTGGAAGAGGTTGAATTTCCTTGCAATCCTGGATCAAAGAAAGAAAGGCAGGCCATCTCTCTGGTTGTCAAGGGAGCTGCGCCTGGGTCTGTATTGATACGTTCAGGGGATCCTCTCCTGCCGGGCTTTTAAATGGTAAGTAATGGGTTCATGACCCTTGGTGAGAAGAAAGATAACCCCAGCAGGTAATATTATCTTTTCCTTTCATCTGTTAATCTTCCTGCTGCCGGCCAAACACCCCCGGAGCCCTGGGTCTGCACGTCTCCAGAACCCTGCAATTACGCTCTTTGCCATCCCCTGAAGCTGGAAAACCTGATTTTCTTGAGAAAGGAAACCTCATCCCAGGAACGGAATTTGGTTTCTTTCCAGAGACTCGTGGGGCGGTCAGGGATCACTTCCTGCCCTCTGCCCAGAGTGGGATCCCATCATGGAGGGAGGAGGAAAGCCTTTGTCTCAGAGCAGGAGGGCAGTGGCTCCCTAGCTGGGACCCCCGACCCAGATACTGTGGTGTAGGCAGCCTGCAGTGTTCACAGACAGAGTCCTCGGGACAGACCTTGTCGGCCCAACCCAGCCCGGGCTCGCTGTGCACCCTCGAAATGGGGAGGAGGAAGGTTTGATCGGAAGGCTTCGTTACGGGAGAGTTCAGGCTCTCCCAGAAGCTGAGTAGCTAGGACCCATGGGCCCCCCCATTGGCTCCAGCAGAAATCGCCCACTCCTACCTCCATCCCGCCCCCAGATCCGTCATTTCATCCATGAAAACATCGTACTTACTATGTGCCTCCAGGGGTAAGGGCTCCTTTACCAAAGGAACCTCACCGGCATCGTCACACTTCAGTGAACGATAAGTTTCATCACATAAAACATTTTACTGTTTGTCTCCTGATTTTTATTTTTTATGTTTTTATTATTTAACCCGGATTGACTTAAGGCCTACACGTTGCAGTTGGTTGATTGACTGAAGACGCGTTAAATTAACATAAGTCTCAATACCCTGAAGGAAACTGCACCCCCGGGGGGGGGGGGCCCTGGTGGGGCTCCTGCTGGGATCCCAGGTCTGTGAGTCCCAAACCCTTTTGTGTCCCAGGCATTTGGTCCTTGAATGATACCTCGTGTATACCCACCCTGGTGTGGGGTGCAGGGGTTGGGGGTGCGGGGGGCATCGCACTCCAGTTCTGGACCCTGCCGCCCCTCTCCCCCACGGCCACCCCTCCCCCGCTACCCCTCCAGAGGTGAAGGGACCCAGAAGCCAGGGCAAGACAAGTGGCTGTCTTGATGTGACAACCGTGCTGGGCAGTTAGCTTTATGAACAGCACCCTCCTTGGAGGCTGGTGGGTCCCTGTTGAAGAGATCCAGGAATGGGGCCCCCTTGTCCCCGCTTCATGTTGTTCAGCAGAGGCTTTTTTTTTTTATTTTTATAACTTTCTGCAGCCCTTTGCCCTGGTTCCCTCTTCCTTTTGTTCTCTGGCTGCAGGCCACACCGCCCCCTCGGCCCGGTTCCCTGGTGGGAGAGAGATGGGGTGCAAAGCCCCCGACTTTCAGTGCCCATTTCAGGCTCTGGGGGGCTGCCCGGTTTGGCCTCCCCCCACCAACCCCGAGCCCAGTGGCTCGTTAACTTTGTTAAGTAGAAGGCTTAGTTAAGAGCCCTGCCTGGTCCCAGAAAATGCTGAGTTAGGGCAATAAAGCGTTTCCTACTCCGTCTCCCCCGCCGATTCATCACCTTCTCAGCACAGGAAGCCGATGATTTAATTTCAAAAATATGGTTTAAAAAAATTGGTCCAGAGGCTGTTGGGACTTAACTCAGTGCATGTTTATGCCTATGCAGATGATATCCTGACATGCATTTAAAAAAAAAAAAAAAAGGACTCCAAGGTTTTGTGAGACTGGAGATGGAAGGGTGTTCCCTGGTGGAGCGATGTGGGACCTGCCAGGCGGCCCCACGGGGTGCGTCAGCCCCGGTTCAAGCCAGAAATGCAGGAGAGGGAAGAGGCTGTCAGATACCGCCGATCAGACCAGATCAGATCGTGGAGGTAAAGCCGTTGGGCAGGAATGTTCTGACAGTAGGAAAGCCGAATGTAGATTCAGCTTAAAAAAGAAAAAAAAAGATAATTGAGGGTAAGCGGGGAGGAAGTAATCCTCTTTAAAGGTCGGTTAGGTGAATGTTGCCTGGATGCTGTGCCTTGATCACCAGAGGGGGTGAGGGCATCACAGGAGCTCCTGCCACAAAGGGCCCTGACTGCTGCGCGCGCCCGTGTGTGTGTGTGTGTGTGTGTGTGTGTGGCTGCCTGGGTTTGCTCGGGTATGTTTCCACAGAAGCTGGCGTGTGTGGACAGCAGGCGGGTGTTCTCGGTGGTGCTGAATGAGGGACCGTGCCGCTGAGCTGACGGACAGACAGACGGACAGAGAGGCCGAGAGTTAGGAGGCAGGAAGGGATTGCGGTCAAGTGCTCGGGCTCCCCCCACGGAGACTCCCCCCACCCGCCCACTCGGGGGGCTCCTCCCCAGCCCGCCCTACTCGGGGGGAGGAGGGGGGGCACCGTGGTCCCAGCCAGCCGGCAGGGCGCTGAGCCTGCTTTCCCTCTGTGGCTTTGGCCGTGATGGTAACACGCGCCTCCCGTGACACGCATGTGCCGTGGCCAGACCCCGGCGGGCGTGAACCCCCCTGAGAGTCTGCTCCCTGCCGGACTTGGTGCTAGAAAGGGGCCGGGACCCGGGAGGGGGGGGAGACCTCGGATGGCCTCCTGGGGCAGGGTCTCGGCTGCAGCGAGGGCTCTGCCGGAAAGGTGCCCTGGCGACCGGCTTTTCCCGGCACCGTGCAGGCGGCCGTGGCTCCCGGAGCGCGGAACAGAGGCAGAAGTGTGTGGTTTGCAGCGAGAGGGTTCTAGTCTTGGGCGCCCTCCCGGGGCCTCTCGTCAGCGACGTGGTGCGGAGCGGCTCCCGCCGGTGGGATTTTCGGCCCGGACGGAGGTATTGCCCATCCGTGGCGTCCGCATCAGCAGCCCCCAACCACACGTGGCCGTCAAGTATGCGAAATGGGACCAGTGAGACTGAGGAGCTGAATTTCTAATCGTGTTACTTGTTCTTTTTTTAAAATGTGTATTTATCTTGAGAGAAACAACGAGCATGAGCGGGAGAGGGGCAGAGAAATGGAGGGAGAGAGAGAGAAGCTCAGCTAGGCTGAGTGCACGCTCTGACACTTGAACTACTGAGCCACCCAGGCGCCCCTCGGTTACCTGTTAATTAATTAATTAATCTAACATTTATTTGTTTTTGAGAGACAGAGTGTGAGCAGGGGAGGGGCAGAGAGAGAGGGAGACACAGCATCCGAAGCAGGCTCCAGACTCCGAGCTGTCGGCACAGAGCCCGACACGGGGCTCGAACCCACGAACTAGGAGATCATGACCTGAACTGAAGTTGGTCACTTAACTGACTGAGCCACCCAGGCACCCCTGTGTTAAAAAGGAACCCGGTTTCAAGTAACTTAGATTTAAAGAGCCCCCTGCAGCTCGTGGCTACCGTGTCGGTCGGTGCAGCCTGGAGGGGTGGCTGCCTCTCACCATTCCACGGTTTATGTCGTCAACGGGGAAGAGTGTGTAATGTGCACACGCCCAGCGTGAAGGATGAGGACGTGGCCAGCCGCGTGCCCTCTGGCGGGTTTAAGAAACCGAGCCTCCTTCTCGCTTGCTGGGTAGCGTTCTGGGTCCCACCGTCTTCCAAGGTCCCAGTTGTCCTCTGTTTCACGTCTGTGGTCTTGCCGCCTGGGAGCGCGTCTGGGTCGCTGTGTTAGGGCTGCTGCGACAAAGCGGGCTGATGGGGCAGCATAAGCAAAGGGAGGGTCTCTCCTTTCAGTCTGGAGGCTGGAGGCCAAGTTCAAGGTGTCTCTCTGGCACGTGTGGTCACCGTCGCCTCCCCCGTGTCCTCACGTGGTCGTCCCTCTGTCACCTAATCTCCTCTTAGGACACCAGTCACGTTGGAGTAGGGTCCCCCCTAATGACTTCATTTCATTGCTTCTTTGAAGACTCTGTCTCCAGGTGCACCTCCGTTCTGAGATATCGAGGGCTCGGATGTCAGCGTATGAATTATGGAGACTTACTTTCGAGCCAGGGGCATCCCTAAACAGCATATTGCTTGGTTTTGCGAGTGTGGCCCCTCATGCAGGTGGAGGTGTGTTACCTATGCTTCTGCAGCCGGGTTTCATCACCCAGAATTTCCATTGCCTCTTCACGGTCACTTGCAGGCCATCGGACAGCTCTCTTGGGGGTGTGGCTGCCTGGGCAACACATTAGTTCTGTGGGCCGGGGGGTGGGGGGGTCCCTTCCTTCGGGATTAAAAGGGCCGGAATCAGACGTTACCTGCTGTTGGCTCAGTAGGCTTCCGCCTGGATATGACAAAGAGGGGTGGCTCCCCGGGCAGTCCCCAGGCAGCCCTGTGCTCCCTCTGCCCAACCAGGTGCGGACACACATGGACGCCCAGCGCGAGAGTGGCCTCCGGGCCTCTGACAGAACATTCTTTCAGCCTCCGCTTGAAATTTTGATCCGTTAGCACCTCTCCCGGCATTTTGTCCTCTCATCTCTCCTTGCCCCCAGTGGCCTCCTTCCTCTTGCTAACATTCCCGCACGGTCTTAGTTTTGCCCTTTGCCTAGTGGTCTTTACTGAAGAAACTGAACAGCTCGGAGGAATTCCTACCCCCTCCCCAATTTTTCCCACCTCATTATAAAATTGATTCGTGTATGCCAGTATTTGGAAAGAAAACTGTCAAGAAGAAATAAAAAATAGGGGCACGTGGGTGGCTCAGTTGGTTGGGCGACCGACTTTGGCTCAGGTCATGATCTCACAGTTCGTGAGTTCAAGCCTCTCACCCGGCTCTGTGCTTACAGCTCGGAGCCTGGAACCTGCTTTGGATTCTGTGTCTCATTGTCTCCCTGCCCCTTCCCCACTTGTGCTCTGTCTCTCAAAAATAAATAAATGTTAAAAAAATTTTTTTAAAAAAGAAGAAAAAAATTCGCAATTGTGCTACCGCAGATAACTCAGTATTTAAAAAATTGGAATATTTACTTCCATTTTTACACATTCGTGATCATACCTAACAGGCTTCTGTTACATAAACATGTGTCTCGTTGTCTATTTAGTCTTTCCATAACCACCTTTTTTTTTTTATGTTTGTTTAGTTTTGAGAGAGAGTGAGTGTGTGAGTGGGGGAAGGGCAGAGAGAGAAGGGGACAGAGGATCCAAAGCGGGCTCCATGCTGACGGCAGACAGCCTGTGTGGGGCCTGAACTCATGGACTGCAAGATCGTGGCCTGAGCTGAAATCAGACGCTCAACCGACTGAGCCACTCGGGCGCCCCCATAACCGTCATTGTTAATGGCTGCATGTGATCTAGTCAAGTATGATGTCCTGTAACAGGTCAAACGCTCCACTGTTTTTTTTTTTTTTTTGTTTAGAGAGAGAGAGAGCACACATGTGTGAGCAGGGGAGGAGCGGGGGGGAGAGAGAGAGAGAGAGAGAGCGAAAGACAGAAAGAGATTGAGAGAGAGAGAGAGAGAGAGAGAGAGAGAGAGAATCTTAAGCAGGCCCCTCCCTCAGCCAGGAACCCAATTGAGGGCTCGGTCTCACGACCCACACATCACGACCTGAGCCAAAATCAAGCTGGACACTCGACTGACTGAGCCATCCCGGCGCCCCAGATAGTCTACTGTTTCTCTCATTTTCCAGTCTCTCCACATTATATTCATGAAGTTGAGAACTTACTGGAGAGTGACAGGTCCAGTACACAGAACTTTTTGTCCCCTGAGCCACTTTAAGGTAAGCAGTTGAGGGTGCCTCATCATCCCCAAATGCTTTAGTGTGTATTTTCTACAGACAAGGAAATTCCTATACGTCTTCCTGATATCAAACACCATTGAAATTGGGAAACCAGTGTTGATGCGTGACCGCCGTCAGACCCTACCCACAACACATTCGCCGGTGGTCCTGGGGATGTCCGTTGGTGCAGAAGGGTCCGGTCCAGGGTCATGTGCTGTCAGGTTTCTTTTGGTTCCTTCTGTCTGGAACATGCCTCAGCCTTTGCAGCCTTAACGCTTGTGAAGGACTCTGCCCCCTTTTGTAGAAAGTCCTGCAGTTTGGGTTTCCCAGGTGTTGCCTGTTCACCACGTGGCGAAGGAGAAGAGCCGTGGGGCTGTGGCCTTGGGCCTGGGGAGGGGACGGGTGTCACGGTCTGCTGAGGCTAGAGTCGTTCATTCTTACTGCCCCCGCCTCCCGTGGCCCCCGCCAGCCTGTAGAGTAAGTGAATTTAATGAACGTGCACAGAGTGCTACCTGTGTATTTTCCTAGCCATAAAGGGATTTCTCAGGTATTGTAAATATTCCATTTGTTGGAGGAAGCCATGGTTGGTAGGGGGCCTTGTGAAGTTCTAAACGCTCTGAAAATCTCGTTAATGCTGGAGGCTTACACAAATTAAAGGGTCCTCGTGCGTAAAGCCTTTCTTTCTCAGCCTCTTTGTGATGAGAAAATAATTGATTATCTTTAGGGATAATAATACCTTGAGATATTTATAGCCCTTCCTGGAGAGCTCTGGGACAGTTTGCAAATGCGATCTAATTGTACGTCTTACAACCTCCCACTGAGGTAGGACTCAAGTATTATTATCTCTTTGTCCCCTTCCTCTAGTATTTGAGCATAAATCTAAATCTGGGAGACAAAGCGATTGGCCTACGTATAATTTAGTCTGTCAATAGACCAAACAGGAATCACCGGCATCTAGCAAACTCCAGCTGTGAAGTGATTTGCCCACGTTATTTGTGATGGTTCTTCAGAGTTCTTCGAGACTGAATAGTCGACTCTTAGGAGTGAGTGTAATAATGGCATCTGGCAGCACTTAGCACGTTTCCTAGAGGTCCACTTATTTGGGCACATCTGGATTATAATTTTCCCTTTAAGGGCGCCCCTCTCCTTTCCCTGAATACCATAGTCTTTGACCCTCTTGATCCTGTTCTGGTCGTAGAATCCCTCAGTTTCCTGGGAGCTCGTTCTATGTCTTTCTGCCTCCCATAAATCAGTGCTTGGCATATGACTAAGGGGTGGGCACATGCCCCGGTGCTTCCTGATCTCCTTTCGGGATGTGTGGATCAAACCTCGAGTGTGTGGTGGTGAGTGAGGTCAGAAGGAGAGTGGAAGGGGGGAGGGGTGTGGGGAGAAGAGACAGGAACGTTCTAAGAAATGCTGTGTCAGTGGGACGTTTGAGTCCTTATGAGTTCCACACACACACGCTGATAGTTTGGCTGGGTATCATTCTCAGTTGAATGCCAAGTTCCCTGGAATGTCACTCCACGGTTGCCTAGTACCCCATGCTTCCTTCTTAGAGGTCCACTGCCTTCGGATCCTCCTTTCTTTTCCGGTGTCTTGCTTTTGCTTGGAGACCTTTGGGGATCTTCTCCTTCTCCGTGGTGTTCTGAAATTTCACGGTGGTGTACAGGAGGCACACGTCTCCTGGTTCATTGCTCTGAATGCTGGCTTGCTTTTTCAGTCTGCGTGCTTGAGTCTTTCAGCTTGAGAATGGAGGCTTTCTTCAATGTCTGGTGGTTCTCGGTTGATTCCCAGGAGAAACAGTAGCATACGACCGGTGAGGCCCAAGTGGACTCACTTCAGGTTCAGTGTTGGGACTGGGCACTTTACAAGGTCTACCAGTCTGTTTCTGGAAGGTCCGTTGCATCTTTTGATAAACAGGCACGCTTTTTTTTAATGTCCCTTACAGCAGTTAGGAGGAAGGCAAGAAACGAAGGCTGGAGTGTCAGGCCTGCTCTGAGCTCGGATGGAAAAGGGTGTAGCCTGGTTGGGATGGGACTTGGTGGTTAGGGTTTGTGCAGGTCCCTCCCTGTATTTGCAGTACCGCTGTTTTTCACTCCCACCTGCTCTCTGATGGTCCTGGTGTCTCTGCGCTCCGAATCGCTCTTCACTGGTGCCATGTGGACTCTTTGTGCTGTTTGTCGTTCTCGTCACCCTCCACGGATCTCCGAGGCTGTGGGTTCTGCTGCTGCCTGTTGTGCCCTCTGTCCGGTGACTTGCTCTCTTCTGTTATTTGTGGGCTTTCTCCTCTCCTTTCACCTCTCTCTTGTTCTCTACATGATTATGGGTTTCTACCTTATTTTATTTCATTCCCATTATTTTGTGAGGCATTTGGAAAGGGAAACAGAGAGGCATGTGGTCAGTCCAGCAATTTTTTCCCCCAGCTGGATACCATAATTTGAGAAGCACCACAACACGCCTTTCCTGTTTTCTGAAAACAAGAAAATTAACCAGGGACTTTCTTAAGGGTACTTGGAAATTGTTTTGGAAGCATTGACGTTTCTACACCTTTGTCACGTGGATCGAGAGCCCTACTGGGATTTCTGCACAGACTTCTCATTGCCAGTTGTCTGTTACTTCCGATAGAGTCAGGTTCTTGTCCATTTAAAACATCGCCATCAACAAAAGTATGAAAGCACTTGGAATGGATCTTAGGCGTACCACTGGCAGCCTTTCATGCTGAGGTTGGAGAAGTCTGCTCACACTCTGCCCCTGGGATCTGTGATCAGGTGGGCTCGCCAAAAAAAACATCTTCTCTATTTATGTAGAGAGAGTGAGTGGGAAAGGGGCAGAGAGAAGGGGAGAGAGAGAATCCCAATCAGGCTCCGTGCCGTCAGCACAGAGCTCGACGTGGGGCTCAAACTCATGAACCATAAGATCATGACTCGAGTCGAGATCAAGAGTCAGACGCTTTAACCGACTGAGCCACCCATGCATCCCACCAAAAAAGTGTCTTTTGAAGTGAGTTAAAGATAATAAGAGAACACATCCACGTTGTATTTGACTTAAATCATATGTTTGACTTAAATCACGTGTTTGAGGGGCTCCTGGGTGGCGCAGTCGGTTAAGCGTCCGACTTCAACTCAGGTCACGATCTCTCGGTCCGTGAGTTCGAGCCCCACGTCGGGCTCTGGGCTGATGGCTCGGAGCCTGGAGCCTGTTTCCGATTCTGTGTCTCCCTCTCTCTCTGCCCCTCCCCCGTTCATGCTCTGTCTCTCTCTTGTCTCAAATAAATAAACGTAAAAAAAAAAAAATTAAAAAAAAAAATCACGTGTTTGAGTTAAATCATGCGAATGATCATGCCTCCGCTAATCTTTGGTTGTCGGCCAAGGTCTCCCAGTGAGGGTTACCTAGGAGGAGTCCGCAGTTGTCTTTTTTGCCCAAACTGCATTCAGAGTTTTCAGTTTGGGTGTCTTTAGAAACGGAATGAAAACCAAAAGGAGCTTGTAAAGCAGTCCGAGGGCAGAAGTGTATAATGTCTTGTAGTCCTTTATAGCTTAGTCTCCCACATCCCGTCCCCCCGTTTTTTTTCCAAAGCCGCCTTAGTTTTCCTAGAAGGAATTCTTTTCGCCCTCCTTGTTCCGCAGAAATGTTATGAATTTAGACAACATTTAATTATACAATTTAATACTCTGATAGGTATAACGGGTGCGAACAGGTTCGGGAGCGGATGTGGTTGAGTCCTGGCGAGGGTGTGCGTCACTTCGCGGAGCAGAAGTGGGGAGTGTGGTCTCACCGTGATTGCTCGGTGCATTTTTCAGGGGCCTTGAGGACCTCCCTTAACCAGAATAGTTGCTTGAGTAGACGTTGGTTAAGAGACTTTTGCTGCACTAATCCTGCTCTGAAGCAGATTCAGTTTCCCACCATAGGGAGTGGAAATGAAGGATATTCTGTCTTTCCCTGAGCATGAGCCCAAAGTTGATGGCTCCTGGAGGCCCTTTCTGGGGCTGGCTTTGTCAGCCCCCTTCCAGGTGGCTGTCATCATTCCCCCACGTCCTGACTTGATTTTCTACAGAGCACACACCGAGTTGCTGGTCTAAGTCTTTGTCAAAGCAGAAGTCTAAGTCCCCCAGCCGATTCAACAGACCACCAGATGGAAAAGCCTTTAATGGACTCTCTTGGACGCACTCCTTTTAAAATTTATCTCCGAGGAGAAGTGAAGGTTAATTTGTCAGAGGTAATTTACGGCCTGAATTTTCAGGGGAGGTAAAGTTTCCCTGAAGGCATCTCTTTATGGAAGGGATCCGGGTGTAGAAGGAGACTCGGATTGAGCTGCTGGGTAAATTGTGGGATTGTGGCGCTGGCTAAATCACAGCACTGTCAACACATCCGGGTTTACCGTCGGGTTGGGCACACTCTGTCACTTTGGGGGGGGGGTGCATGCATCTGCCCGGGTTCAAATGCACCCAGACGCCCGTGGGACTGCCCCGGAGAGGCCGTATTGCACTCTGGGCCCCCACTGGTGGGATCTCAGCGCTCTTGCCCAAGGGCAAGAGGGTGGACAAGGGGTGTGTGGACCAGACGTGCAAGCGGGGGGTGGGGGGCAGGTGACAGCGTGGAGAGAGTAAACCCCACCCTTATAAGCTCTTTCACCCAAAGGAGGGAACCCAACCCACAGGGCCCAAAAGTCCTCCCCGCGGGGGACAAGCCCCAGCTCCCAGCGGTCAGAATCCGAGGATAGGGTGATGGCAGTGGTGATACGAAAGAGTCGAGTCTCTGTGAACTTGAAGAATCCCGGAGGCGCCATACTCGGGGTCCCCTCCGGTCCTGCCGAGTCAGGGGGACACCGGGCCTGTGCCCTGCGTGGGTCTTTAGCTTTATGCCAAGTGCACCAAGGCGCCTTTTGCTTTTCTCGGCGCGTACAGGCCCACGGTGTGCGGGTCCCCCTCTGTACCCCAGCGCGTGTTGCTACGTTGGCCGTGAGCCGGGCCTTCCCGATGGATACCGAGGCGCTGCTGCGGAAGTCGTTATTCTGCACATTCGTCTTATTTCCAGCCCGGCCTCCCGGGTCACACGGTAGAACGCACGCCCTGTGTTCTGGCAGCGGACGGTGTTACCCTCCTGGGCATGAGGGCCACGCTGACCGCGCTGTCCGCGGAGCACGCCAGCCACAAGTGGGAGTTGGGAAATACTGAGGTGGGAGGAGAGTTGACCTACTAGCAACCTGACAGAAATCGGCGCTGACAGAAATAGAGTTGATTCTGGCCACACGGTGAACGTTGCCGGCTCCCTCCTCCAGGCCCAGCGTGGGGCGGGCGTTGCACGTTTGGGAAGTCCTGGGGATTGCTGACCTCTGTCGAGGGAGAACAGCCGCCTCCCTTGGGTGATGTTGTGGTTCCTAATTAAAAGGACAAGGTGGATGGGGCCCAGTCGGTTGAGCGTCCGTCTTCGGCTCAGGCCACGATCTCGCGGTTCGTGAGCTCGAGCCCCGCGTCGGGGCTCGGAGCCTGGAGCTGGCTTCGGATTCTGTGTCTCCCTCTCTCTCCGCCCCACCCCTGCTTGTGCTCTGTCTCTCTCTGTCTTTCAAAAATGAGTAAACATAAAAGGACAAGGTGGATCAAGGGGTGGACTGCCGACCAGCGCCTGTACCTGCAAAGCGTTTACACGAGGGACCTGGGTCAGAAAACTTTCCACGTGCCATGGTCTCGACTGTAGCAAAGGTGAGGGATCTCTTTAATGCTGGCAGTTTCCCAGAAAGAGAAGGAAAAAAAAAAAAGAAAGAAACAGAAATAAAGGATGTAAACTTCTTTATTTAGAATTTATGGAGAGAATGAGATTCCTCTCCAGATCTGTTCTGGTTATCGATTGCTGTGTAATGAAACACTCCACCAGTTACAGGCTGAAATGATCACGTGTTAAATACTGCCCTTCTCTGGGTTCGCAAGTTTCCCACGTGGGTCTGTCGTAAGTCTGTGGTCTTCTAGGGCCGCTGTCTCATCTGAAGGCTCATCTAGGCTGTTTGTCCAAGAAGATGCACTGACATGGTGGGTGGTTGATGCTAATTGTTGGCTCGGAACTAAGGGGTTTCTTGACTGAGAACTCGTATGTGGCCTCTCTGTGTGGCTTGGCCTTCTCACAGAATGGCGGCTGGATTCCAGAAGGACTTTCTGGAGAGTAAGTGTTCGAAGGGCAGGGAGTGGAACCTGGCCAGGTACAGGCTTTATTCAGATGGCACCAGGTCACTTCCTCTATATTCTGTGGGTCAAAGGCATCCCAGGGCCCACCCTGATTCTGGAGGGTGGAGAAATGGACCCCGCTTCTTGGTGGGGAGTGTCAAGGTCACCTTGCAGAAGAACATGTAAAACAGAGATACTGTTGCAGCCTCCGTTGGAAAATATAACCCGTCACAAGATTTTAAAGTCTAAATTGGAGTTCAAATCCCTTTGAAATAGGCTCGTACACATTTGTATGTTGCAGCCCGTGAACAGATGCTTGGAACCTGCGGGCTGGTTCATTCATTCAGCACACATTTGTTTACCGGGTGCTGTTGGACGCATCCTGGCCCCTAAATGACGAGGTGGAAGGAAGTAGTAAAAGACACAGACAGTGTTTTAGACGGAGACAGACACACAGTGGTATGTATATTGGACAGCTGCTCTCCACACGGGGGGAGGCCCAGTGTGGACGCAGAGAAGATGAGACTCACAGACAGAGGGGAGAACGGCATGTGGGAGCTGATGTGGGCTGCACTCTGGCCGTACCTCCTCGCTTGGAGAAGGTAGTGTACTCTTGGCCTCTGGGCTGTGCTAGGTCAACCAAGGGTTTCTGTGCTCAGTCCCTAAACCTGGATCGTGCCTCTCCCCAGAAGGCGCCACTTTATTAAAAAAAATTTTTTTTTCAACGTTTATTTATTTTTGGGACAGAGAGACACAGAGCATGAACGGGGGAGGGGCAGAGAGAGAGGGAGACACAGAATCGGAAACAGGCTCCAGGCTCCGAGCCATCAGCCCAGAGCCTGGCGCGGGGCTCGAACTCCCGGACCTCGAGATCGTGACCTGGCTGAAGTCGGACGCTTAACCGACTGCGCCACCCAGGCGCCCCGAAGGCGCCACTTTAAAGAGTAATTCAACTGAGCTATATTTATAGAACGATACTATTTATGATGTTGGCATTAACAATTCTTTGTGGTTGTATTTTTATTTAATGTGAGCTCTGCTAATAGCATTCCAGAAATTAAAGGATGCTCGTGTCTAGAGTTTCCTTGCTCCTGTGAGTGTCCTTAGAATAAATATTTTCCCCCAGGTATATAAAAATATTATACACACTTGCTCAGACTCTCCTTAAAATCAGTTCCAAATATGTGGCTTAGGGCCATTTGCAGGCTGCATAAAATAATGCAGTCCAGATTTGTTGAAATACGAAGGGTTTTTTTCCCCCCTTTGGAAATCTGTACTTTCAGCATTCAGCATGTTATTCAACATTAAAAAAATCACTTTTGATCTTGAGTTGCTTTTAACATCACAAGCAGAGATTGGTGTGTGTAACCACGACCGAAAGCAGGATTCAGAACAGTCCCAGTGGCCCCCAAAACGTCCTTGTCGCACCCCTTTATAGCTCCGATCCTCGTCGCCCATAAGTCTTGGCAACCACTGATCTTTTCTCTGTCCTGTATTCTTGTTTTCTCAAGAATGTCATGTTGTGGAGTCATAAAGGCTTTGACCTTCTGAGTTGGCATAAACCTTTCTGATTCACCCATCTGGTTCCAGCTCTCGATAGTTCATCCCATTTTTTGTTCCTTTTTCTTCGTGCTTGATCGTTCAGGTTCTCCAGGAGGAATTTCCTTCTGCACAAAGTGCTTCCTTTAGCAGATCTTTTCCTGCTGGTCTGCTGACAGTGGGATCCAGGAGTTTGCCTTCATTTGAAATTGAAAATCCTTCATTTGGTAAGGGTGCTTCTTTCGCTTGCTGGGTTGATAGTTTGTTTCTCGGAGACCTTTAATAGTTGGTTTTTCACTCTTCTGACCTCCGTTATTTTTAATGAGAAATTTGCAGCCATAAAAATAGTTTTTCCTCTATAAATACTTTTTCTCTGATTGCTTTAAAGGTCGTTTTGCTTTGTCCTTATCTTTAGTTTTTTTTTTCTCCAGCAGTTTGATTATTATCTATTCAGGTGTAGATTTCTTTGAGTTCATCTTTTTAAGGATTCATTGAGGTCTTTATTTTGTGGCTTTATATATTTTTTTGCCCCTTTTAGGAGAGTCTTAGCTATTATTTCTTTTTTTCTCTCTCTCTTTTTAAAAGTAAGTTCTGTGCCCAACCTGGGCCTTGGACGCATGATCCTGAGATTGAGTTACATGTTGAGGCAGCCAGGAGCCCCTTAGCTATGATTTCTTTACCCCTTTTCCCTCTTTTTCTGAGACGCTGATGGTACAAATGTCAGATCACTTAATTTTGTCCCACAGATCTGTGAGGATCTCTTCATTTCTTTTTCCAATCTTTCTGTTCAGGTTTTGTAATTTTTATTGACACCTGCCATCTCCATACTGGTTTCATTCTCATGCAACAAGGTTTTTCTTCTGTTTATTGTGTTTTCATTCTAAAATTTCCCTTTTTTTTCTTTTTTATATTTTCAGTTTCTTTGCTGAACTGTTTCTTCTGTTGTTTTCCAAAGTGTGTATCCTTACTTGTCGGAGTGGTTTTTTTTTTTTTGGCAGTTACATTAAAGTTTTTGTCAGATAATTCCAACACCTATGTTCTCTTGCTCTTTATGTCTGTTGCTTGCTTGAGATTTTCCTGGTTTTCTGTAGGTTGAGTAACTTTGGATTGTATCAGGGAGATTTGAGGTGTTCTATTTGGCTGTGGGACCCAGAATGTTGTTTTGGTCCTTGTGGGGAATGTTGGTGTCGTGTGAGCACAGTTGGTTCATTTGGGTTCACCTGCAAGGTCCCAACTGCTTCCTGTATTTGTGGATCAATGTCAATTCTGTGTTCAAAGCCTTTGTAGTGCTAGTCAGGTGTGCCCCCCGCAGGCACCTCACCATGGCTGTCAGGACCTGGGTGGTATTCCGTTGTTCAGTTATTCTTTTTTTTTTTTTTTGTATATTTTTTAAAAAGTTTATTTCAAAAAGAGAGTGAGTGCAGGAAGGGGCAGAGAGAGAGAGTGAGAGTGCAGGAAGGGGCAGAGAGAGGGAGGCACAGAGTCCGAAGCAGGCTCCAGGCTCTGAGCTGTCAGCACAGAGCCCGACGTGGGGCTCGAACCCACGGACCGTGAGATCGTGACCTGAGCCGAAGTCGGACGCTCAACCAACTGAGCCACTCAGGCACCCCTGTTGTTCCATTATTCTAAGCATCTCTTTGGGGTCGGACCCCCCCACACAGCTCATGGGGGACGTTGGTTATAAACAACATTAAGGGAATACTTTTCTGAGTTTCATCCTCCCTGTGATCTCTATACTTTCTGGTTCCCAGGGGCTCCCATTTTCAGTCCCCTGGCAGAAAATTGGGTTTTAGCTCCCTTTACTGCTGCTTGCTCTCCTGGACCATACCCATGGTTAGAGAACAGAAAGAGACAAAGACAGCAGGTCTGATCCCCTCCTGGGACCCCAGCCCCTCTAAGTGCAGAGATAGGCTCTCCTCAGAAGGTCAAGTTCCCGCAGCCACCTGTTGCCGACTTCAAGACCACCTTCACGGCATCCCACGGGGCTGGGGTGTAAGAGAATGAAGAAAAGGGAAAAACTGAAAAATAAGCGGGGGTGCTTCCTGTGTTCTATACTTCTCTCTATTCTCCTCAAACCGATCCGGAAGGCTTTTCACGGTGCTCACTCTCCTGTGCGGGTGCCCACGTGTGTTTCCGGGCTGTGTCGGGAGGGCCTGCAGAATAGAAGCCCCAGGCAACTGGTCCCTGTATTCGTTCCCTGGGAGACACGGTCAGAGTGTGATTAGCCCCATCCTGCCCAGGACCCAGCCCTCAAGGTGTTGAGATCATCCTAGAAAATGTGCAGATCTCATGTTCTGTTGTGTCTTCAGACACGATAGCACCAACCCCACTTGAGAAGGATTTGTGGGTCTCAGGTTGTATGGAGATCCTCTCCCGTTTCTTTTCTCCAAGCAAAAGCATCTCCACGAAGTAGTTAATTCCTTTCCTTCATCACTCCTGCCCCGTAGAACTTCGGGGGATGATGGAGATGTTCCACGTCGGCGTGTGGGAGCCGTCAGCCTCCCGCGGCCCCTCAGCCCTGGAAGTGTGGCTGGTGGGACCAAGTAACTGAATTTGGAAACTTCTTTCGTTGTAATTAATTGAAACGTCCGCAGCCCCTTCTGTGTGGCCGCGTCCCTGCTGTATGTATGTTGCGGCTCCGAAGCACGCAGCTGGCGAGCTTGGACTTGGGTCAAAGGAAAGAACATCTCTACTTCTGCCTTTGCCAGTTCACACGACAGCGTTTTCACTGTGCCTCAGACCGACTGCACAGTTGTAACACAACACCCGGCGGAGTGTTTTGATTTAGGTAATTCAGGAAGTGGCTGTTTTCTCAACCTGTGTTGCTAAATTTGGGTAGTGGCCCGTGTTCCAGGCGTCTGCTGTGGAACGGCTTAAAGAAAACATCTTCCAGATTTCATCTGGTGGGGGTTGGGGGAGGCGTGGTGGCTCTTGAACATCTCTGGGAACTCTGATTTTTAGAAATCGCCGTCGGGAGGTTGACCTGGCCCCCAGTGGAACTGACATTTTTCACTGTGCCCCCCACCCCGTGCCCTTGTCTGATTTTCTAAGGAACGGTAAAGGACTCCTCTGCAAACGGGCATTTCTTTCTTGCTTAGAACGAGATCTTTACTGATTGCTTTTGGTCACTTCGTGTGCCTGTTTAAATGAAATGACCCTGCCACCGTCCCTGGGAAGCTGGCGTTTTGATATCTTTGTTCCACATAAAGAGGAGTAACGTTCACGTGGTGAAAATCACGTGAAATTACAAAAAAACCCCAAAACAACAACTGGTCTCCCAGTTGAGTCCTTTGAGTCTGTGCCTCTGTAGTCTGGTGGCTGTTTTCCTCAGTGGAGGTGTCACTCACACAGAGAGGTGACACCCTAAGTCGGAGGAAGAACCTGGTGGTTGGAGGTGTATAAACGACCCATTTACGTCGAGTGACGGGCTTAAGGACCGAGAGTGCCTTCATGTGGTTTTTCCCTTTGTTGTCCCTTGAAAGGGCTGCTGGAGATCTTTTAAGCTTTTTATTGCCATATAGAATTACCGTATTTGAAAACTATACTGAAAAAAACCTTTCAGCCTTAGCTCGTACTTTGGGGATTTGGAGATCACAGACAACTGAGTTGACGACTTCGCTGCTGGTGGGGGGTGGGGGGGGAGTATTTTGCAGAGCGCAGAAATTCCTGGCTGCGGTCATTCCAATTTCCCTTTTGAGGAAGGCTGTCTGTTGGCTAATGGGATGCAAAATGCCTTTTTCGTGAACCACTGCCCTCCCCTTCGGAGGGGACGGGAGGAGGGTGTGCAGTGTCAGCAGAAAGGAAACATATGGCCCATTTCAGTTTACCAAGATCTGATTTACCTCTTTGTGCTCGGTTATGGTGAAAATGATTGCCTTTTATTTTTATTTATTGATTTATTTTTTAATGTGTATTTATTTATTTTGAGAGAGAGAGAGAGAGAGAGCACACGGGAGAGAAGCAGAGAAAGAGGGAGAGAGAGACAGTCCCAAGCAGGCTCCATAATGTCACCACAGAGCCTGATGTGGGGCTCGATCCCACCACCCTGAGATCATGCCCTGAGCCGAAATCAAGAGTGAGCCACCCAGGCGCCCCACGAGCCGCCTTTTAAATAAGTTGCCTAAAACGAGCACATTCTGAAAACTATCCTGGCGTCACCGGCTCCTCTGGTATGCCCTCACGGAAACCGTAGATTCTTGGACTCGTTTGGAAGGATACACTGTGCGAGTGACCGCCCCGGAAAGGGGCCCTCGCAAGTCCTGTGACTTGTGCTGTCCCTACTGGGCGCCTTCCACACGCTTTGATCTACGGCGGCGTTTCCCTGCAGATTCTACCACCAGGATCGTAGCATCGCTGAGGCATAATTACTGGAACATCCCCTCCTGCCGTGTGTGTGTGTGTGTGTGTGTGCGTGTTGGGAATGCTTCCTTATTTCTGTGCCTTTTGTCCTCCGGAGGTCCGGGGCCCCTGTGCTCGGCTCCCAGGGCGGATGGGGGCCCAGGGCGGGTTTGTGGACTCAGAGCGAAACGTAGGTTTTCTCCGTTGCAGGAACCAGCTCTCGTCCTGGCCAAGCCCAGTGACGAGCGTCAGAAACTGAAGGACCGCTTTCTCATGGTGGGGGCGGGGGTCTGGTAGTCTGGCACATGCGTTGGGGCTTTTTGGGTTGAGTTTCTTATTTATTGTTATTGTTTATTTATCTGAGGAGGAGGGGTAGTATTTTTAGAGAGGGAGCGTGAATGGGGGAGGGGCAGAGGGAGAGAGACTCTTAAGCAGGCCCCACACTCAGCCCGGAGCCCGATGTGGGGCTCGATCCCACAACCTAGGGATCGCGACCTGTGCGTGAAATCAGGAGTCGGACGCTCAACCTGCTGACCATCCTGGTGCCCCATCGGGCTGCGTTTAAATTCTGGGGCACACAGGTGTGTAGAGGAAAAGGAAATGCGTCCGCACGCGAGCATAAAGATGGGAATCTCGCGTGTTCCCAGTGAGCCCAAATGGAGCCCACCTCCACCTTTCCTGGAAACCACCCTCTCTTCTCTTTCTTTCTGCTTCCTTGCTTTTGTTCTAGGTTTTATATCACCTCCACCTGCTCCCTGTCCTGTTGCCGGCATCTCCAATTTAGTCATTCTTACCGATACGCTTTTATTGAGATATAATTCACATACAATTGCAGCTGACCATAGAGAGTATAAAATGCAGCGACTTTGAGGGTACCCACAGAGCTGTGGGGCCCGGGGCCCCACGCCCATGACCTCAGCTAAACCTCCTCACCTCCCAGAGGACCCACCTGTAAATACGATCCCCCTGAGTGTTCCACGTAGGAGTTCTGGGGGACACAGTCATGTAGTCCGTAATGGCCTTCTTGATATATGTCGGAAACAAATCCTTCATCAAATATATCGCTTGCAAGTTTTTCTCCCATTTTGTGGGTATCTTTTTGCTTTCTTGATGATGTCCGTTGAAGCACAAACGTTTTCCATATCGATGAACTCCGGTTCCTGTGTTTTGTGTTGCTCTTTCTTTGGGTGCCACATCTTAAGGACCACTGTCTAACCAAAGGTCACGAAGATTTACACCTGTGCTCTCTTCTAAGCCTTTTATAGTTTTAGCTCCTGTGTTGACGTCTGTGGTCGATTTCGCGTTAATCTTTTTCTGGATCTGGTGTGGAAGGGGTTCATCTTCATTTTTTTGGCGTGTGAATGCCCGGATGTCTCAACACCAGCTGAATCGTCCCAGCAGCCTCGGCAAAGATCAGCGGACCATAAATGCGATGGCTCATTTCTGGCCTTCGAATTCTGTGCTGTTGATCTGTATGTCCATCCTGTGTCATTGCCACGCTGTCTCAGTCACGGGGGAAGTGTGAGGCCTCCAGCCTTGTGTTTCAGGATCGTTCTGGCTGCTCTGGGTCGCTTGCGTTTCCGTATGGACAACTTCTGCAGGAAAACCAGTTGGGATGCTTGTGGGGATTGGGGAGCGTTGCCATCTTAACTGTGTTGAACCTTCCAGTCCACGAGCGTGGGATGTTCTTCTGTTTACTTAGATCTTCTTAATTTCTTCCAGCAACGTTTTGAAGTTTTGCACTTTTGGGGGTGGGGGGAATGACTTTAACGCTAAGCAGTTTGTTCTCTTTGAGACTATTACAAACGGAATTGTTTTCTAGATTTCATTTTCAGGCCGTTCATGGCTAGTGCATGGAAATACGGTTTGCATTTTGTATTTATGTTCTGTGTATTGATTACCAACACGCTCACTGGTGGCTTCAGTCCCCCCCTCCCCCTCTTCTTCCTGACTCCTGTGTTCCTGACAAGGCCCCTCCATTCGTCCGGAGGGAAGGGGACCACCCTGGCTGGGATTCGACTTTTTTTCAGGGAAGGGCCCTGCCTCCCGCGGGAACCCTACCGCCCCCCTCTCGCGGGAAGGCCAGTGGGTTTGACTCGGCCCTTTCCCTCAGAGGTTGAAGGCCTCCAAATGCTGGCCAGGGGTTCACTTTCCCAGAAGTCCCTGATAGGCAGGGCCTGGACCCTAGCCCTTCCTGATGGTTTCTCATTTCCTCTTCTACCTCCCTCCCTCAAACCATCCCATGCGAATCTTTACACGCATCCACGAGAAGAGCCCCCTCCCTGTCGCTGTCCCCAAGGGCACAGCACCCTGGGCCTGCAGGACCCCACTCGCCCGGTGCCTCTCAGAGGGGGTGTGGGGGCTGAGGCCGGCTGGGTCTTCTCCGGGCCGGGTCCTTCAGGACGCTGCCACCCACTGGGAACATGTGCCCACACGTGTTGTGCCTGGAATGCTCCGGAGAGGACCCCGGCCTTCATCGGAGTCTTTCCTGAGTGTGTGGGGGACAAGACTTTCAAATGCTCCGTGTAGTGGAGGCCTCGTGGTCCTTGGCTGGGGCCGGGCCAGCGTTGGTGTCTCCTCACCGGTCACCAAGGTTTTCACTGACAGACCTGCCCGGGCTGGGACTCGCGCTGGGCGGGAACCCACACCCGGACGCTCCCGAGCCCTCTGTCCTTCGGTCTGTCCATCGGCCGTCCTTTGTCTCTCCTCGGGAGCTCTAGAAGGCAGGACCGTGCCCGCCTTGTGTGATGGCCGCCGTGGCTGTGTGTTTAGGGGGTGGACGCCGGGACCGCCAAGCCTCACGCCTCGCTGGCTGTGTGATCTCGGGCGCGTTGCTCAACCTTCCTGTGCTCTGGCTCTTCAACCGTAAGGTGCAGGAGGCATCACAGCCTCAGGGGGTGTCTCTGAAGGTCACGGGGTTTGTGTGTGGGCGTTTAGGACACCGGGGGGCTCCTGGAGCTAAGTGTCCTTCTTACTGCCTGTGACCGCCAAGGGTTAAGTGAAGCCGTAAAATTGCTGTTCTTTTTCTTTTTTTTTTTTTTTTTTTTTGTAAACAGACCTTTTTTTTGGAGCAGTTGTAGGCTCCCAGATAATTTGGGCGGAAGGCACAGATCTCGCATGTACTTCTTGACCCCACCCAGCCCGTCAACATGCTGGCCACCGGCTGCGTTTGTCACAGCCCACCAAGCTGGACTGGCCCGTCGTGGTCCCCCACAGCCCCGAGTTTACCCTGGGGCGCACTCGGGGTGGTGTGCATGCTGTGTGTTTGGGCACGTGTGGGACGCCACACGTCCGCCACGAAGGTGTCTCCCAGACTGGTCCACTGCCCCGAAATCCCTCCGCGCCCTGCCCGGTCACCCCTCCCCCGCCCGCCCGGTCCCTTTACTGTCTCCCTAGTTTTGCGTTGCCACGGCGTAGCGTCTATATCGCCCTTTCCGGCTGGCGTCTTTCGATTAATGAAACGCATCGGAGGTTCCTCCGCGTCTTTCCGCGGCTTGATGGGCCGCTTCCTTTTAGCGCTGCGTAATACTCCCTTGCCTCGATCGCCGTCTTGTTTTATAAGCCAGCACTTGACCTCTGTAGGAGTCAGACCCGCTCCAAGTGTCTGCGGTTCTCAGCCGTGAGCCTGGAGGGCTTCTTACCCACGTCCAGCCCCAGAGTGCCGGGTCCTGTAGGTCTGTGGTGTGGCTGGGATGCTGCATTTCGGAGGACTTTCCCTGGGCTGCTGGCAGGCGTGTGTGCATGTGTGTGTGTGTGCATGTGAGTGCGTACGTGTTCGCGTACGTGTATGTGCACGTGTGCATTTGCATGTGGGTGGATGTGCACGTGTGTGTGTCCGTGTGCCTCTTCCCGTGGCCCGGGTGGGCTGCTGACGGTCAGCACCTCCCTGGCGCGGTGGGACAGGAGTCCGGGTGGGAGGCTGCAAGGGACAACCCCGGGGGGACGGTCTTTGCTCTCCCCGGTGCCAAAGTCGGGCGGGGCCGGGCCGCCTTTGTTCCCTCCTCCCGCAGCAGGACCGGGGCCTGATCCTGAGTGGGGACGAGCCGGTGTTTCCCTTTCCTGGGCTTGGCGGCCGCTCGCGGGCGTCCCCCTAAACCCGGAGGACCTCTGGGAGTAGTTGCCACCCCCTTCCCACGTTCCCCCCGTTATTTTCTCATGCTCGTCTCCACAGGATGTATGCTTGATTAAGTTACTCTCTTTTATCATAATTAAAGAAAAATGTGGTGGGAGAGCACTCGAAACTGCCCTCGATGAAAACCAGATTGTTGAACCTGCAGGAGAGCCGGGGCGGCCCCGTCACGTCCGGCGCCCGGGAGTTCGGGGCCTTCGGGGCCGCCCCGGGGTGACCCAGCCTGTGCTCCCGGCCTCCCTGCCCCGGGGCCGCTCCCGCGTGTTAGCCTGTGCGCACGGCGGGCTCCTGCCAGCCCGTGTGGACGTCTGTGGAGAGCGTGTTTCCGGCTGACTCGCTCCCTGGGTGCCGGTCACACTGATCACGACGGCCACACTGCAAGCCTGATGGTGCCATCAGCGGGTCATGAAGCCCTCGCTCCTGGGGACCCTCCCAGGACTCCACGGGCGGGGTCACGGCTGGCAGGCGGATGGATGGTCTACGTGCCGACGGGAAGGACCTCGGACCTGCTGCTGCTGTTTGCGACCTTGTGTCTGCGACTCGTGTGGGTGTTGGGAGCATTTAGTGACAGTGCTGAGGTCCCAGACGTGCAGAGCCGGGCGGGGCGGGGCGGGGGTGCTGACGGCTTTGCCTACGGTCACCAGCGAATCAGGCGCCACCGTCCAGTTCCCCACACGTGTGTGCTGGGCCCCCTGACCCAGCGGCCGACGCGGGGGAGTGGGTTCTGGAGCCTCACGGCCTGGGCCCCAGTCCCGGCCCTGCCGCTGACCCCTAGGTGAGCCCGGGAGAGTGACTCTCCATCCGTCGGGGCGGGTGACGACACGCTTGCCTCCACACCACGTCGAGCAGCCCTGGGAGGAGGTTGTGCACGCCGGGGTGGCAGCGGAGGGGTGCCCGTCCACCGCTGGGATTTGCGCCGTTCCGGGCTGTCCGTTCCGGGAGGGGGAGCCCAGCCCTCACTCAATCGAGGGTCACCGAGCCCCGCGAGCGCAGACCCCAGGCGCATGACGCCTCTGCCCCAGACCGTTCTGGGGCTCGTCCTGACCTGTCTTCCTCTTGGACCCTCACCGGCCACGTGGGTGCGGCCAACTCAGGTTGCTTCCGTGGGAAAGTGCCCCTTCCGGCAGCCTCGTCCCCGTCCCGGGAGGGAGCGCATCCCGGCCCCGGGGGTTTGGGCCTCAGGGATGCACACTGGACGGGACGGGTGAGCCGTCCTGGTGGGGACGGCCGTGGGGGCGGGAACCTAACTTCCGGTCGGCGCACTTTGGGGGGGGACTTGAGCTAGGCCTTCTGTTCTCACGTGCGGAACAGTAACTTGACGTGTGAATACTTCCGTTCCCTTGCGAACGCTGTTTCAAGCATTTTGGAAATATCAGTTGTGATGTTAACCTGTTGATAGGTGTTCCCCTTTGCCTCTTGTCGAATCGTTGAGGCCTCTCTCCTAATTACAGTTTTTAAACGAAAGCCCTTGCTAGTTCCTCATGGGCTTATTGAAGCCAAATGCTACTAAAGCGATTCTCCACAGTTCAAACCCCGCTTCTGACTGGAGTCAACACGAGAAGGGCTTTTTCTAAAAATGGTTTTGCCTGATAATGTTTTGGTGTAAGGCCCTTGGCTTACCAAGTGTCCACCACTGTGCCACGCTCTTGGAGGCCACAGAGGATCCTGTGCCCTGAGATTAGGAAGCTCCCGCTCCTGCCTCTTGACTTGGGCTCCTTAAAAAAGGATACTTGATCTGAATTTGTTTTATTGTTTTGTTTTATGTTGTTTTATTTTATTTAAAAATTTTTTTAACGTTTATTTATTTTTGAGAAGAGAGAGACAGAGCATGAGCGGGGGAGGAGAGAGAAAGAGGGAGACACAGAATCCGAAACAGGCTCCAGGCTCCGAGCCGTCAGCACAGAGCCCGACGCGGGGCTCGAACTCATGGACCTCGAGATCATGACCTGAGCCGAAGTCAGATGCTCAACGGGCTGAGCCACCCAGGCGCCCCTATTTTATTTCACTTAATTTTACTGGGGATGAGTGCATGTGTGCAGGGGAGGGGCAAAGAGAGAGCGGGAGAGAATCCCAAGCAGGCTGCACGCTTTTAGCTCAGAGCCTGACATGGGGCTCAGTCTCATAAATCGGGAGATCGTGACCTGAGCTGAAATCAAGAGTCAGACGCTTAACCGACCGAGCCACTGAGGCGCGCCGTGAACTTCTTAAGTAACTGGGAAGTGATACAAAGCCAAATCACCTCTGCTGCGAGCTGAGAGCTGAGGGTAGAATCGAGTTTCGCTCTCTTCCTCTGCGGCCAGGACTCCGCAGATGAGTAATGTCGGCGTACAGAATGTCAGCGGCACCAGGGCGTATATGTGCCGAGGACGCTGTGAGCCCCCGCGGTCACCTAGGGGACAGTGCCCCGACCCCTCCCGCATGCCACAGGCTGGCGGGGGCCATCCTGGGCCCAGCGGTAAGGTACACCGTAGGTGCACGTACCCTTTGCGTCCGGTGTCCTTTGACCGGTGATGACCAGGGCCCGGTAAAGCAACACATCAGCTGCCTCGCCCGGGGGTGGGTCAGCTCCACGATGTGCGTTCTGCACGGCCTCCCAGAGGTGCCCAGTGTGACTGAGCCCCAGAAACCTGCTCGTCAACGCAGCTGGAGGGCGTCCCACGGGGCAGAGTGGTCCAACTCTGCCCGTGGTGGGGGCCTCCAGCGGGACCTGTCCCTGGACTCACGGCCTGGCTCAAGGGGTGTGTCCTCCCCTGCCCCACAGCGATTATTTTGATCCGTTCAGGTAGCCAGCGTTTCCCAAGTGCTCCCCGGAGGGGCCGAGAAAGGCAGCAAGCGTGTGGACGAGCGTAGGGTGGTGTGAAATGATGTGTCGCAAGTCGGGTGGCCTGAGGCATGCTTCACTTGGATGCTAGAAATGTCCCTTTGTCTCCAGCTCCCCAGATGGTCCTCCTGATTCTCAGAGAAGAAGGAGGCCTTTAGAAGGGAAACACGCTGGGACCCTGGTCTGCATCCCGTCCGTACCTGCCTTCTCTCTCTCTCTCTCTCTCTCTCCCTCTCCCTCTCCCTCTCCCTCTCCCTCTCCCTGTGAGGATGGGGAAGATGATTTCTGGAGGGCAGTTGCTTGGTTTACTTTGTGGACCGCATTCCTCTCCAGCTTCTTACGGCCCCGTGTCTTTGTGCGTCCGTTTCACTTATTTACGGCCTTGCTCTTTCAACCGGATTCTCATTTCCTTTCGGATGTGCTGATATTTCCTGCATTTGGAGCTAAAATTCTGCCCTCCACGCTTCCTCCAGGAAGTCCTTCTGTATTGTATCTAGAATACACTCCTCCCCCCCCCCCCCCCCCCCCCCCCCCCGCCATCACCACCTGGGATGGAATTAGGTGTTTAACTCCCCGGCCCACGTGGGAGAGCCCTGTCATAGTCGTCTCCCCCTTTAGGAGGGGCGACGCCAGTGTCACAAACACCAGGAAGCCGTGCAGAGCCGTATGGATCTATTTGTTAACAACAAAATTTCTCTCAGATGAAGTTCAATGAAGCAAACAGTAGGTATCTATTGTTTAAGGTGATAAATCTATAACTAATTGCATCTGGTTCTCTTTCCTGTGTATAGAAAATACAGAGGTCTCAACTGAATATCTTAGCACTGATGGGATGGATAGGACGGGTGGCTTAGATTCAGGATCAGCTCGAAAACATCAGCATCGTTCTTACGTAACTGCAGAAACGATGAGAACAGGAATCAACCCAGTCAGATACCCAGGAATGACGTTCGTAAGAAATGTGTGACAGCTCTGTGACGTCACCGCGGAGGGGGTAAAGGAAGACTGGAATTCCTGGAGGCGAGAATGCAGTTGTTGGGTGGGAAGGCAACGTCACAAAGACGCCTGTTCTTTTGAAACGAACGTCTACATTTAATGCGGTTTCGGCGAGTGCCCTCGTAAGGTATTGTAGTAGAATTTAGCTGTCTTTTTCTAAAATCTAGAACTGAGAATTAGCGAGGAGAGCCAAGAGCGTTTTGAAAAAGAAAGCTAGTGGGATTTTCGCTGTATCTGATACGAGGACGTCTTAACCAGAATTAAATAGACACATAGATCTATGGAATAGATTAGAGAATCCCTTGGCAGACCCGTGGAATATAAGGGGGTTTGTTAAATGATAAATGTGCCTTTTCAAATGAGTGGGGAGATAGTGGAGTTATTATAATAAATAGTATTGCAGTAATTAAGTGTGCCTTGGGGAGAATATCATGTCAGACCCCTGCTTTATACCAGTCACCAAAAAAGAGTAGATGTGAGAGTTTGTTTATGAAAGGAACAATGAATAAATGCTAAAAAAAATTATTTAATTTTATTTGAGAGGGGTGGGGAGGGGCAGAGGGAGAGAGAGGGAATCCCAAGTGGATTCTGTGCTGTCAGCCCAGAGCCCGACGCAGGGCTCGATCTCAACGACCTTACGGTCATGACCTGAGCTGAAATCAAGGGTCCGACGCTTACGCAACTGAGCCACCCAGGCAACCCCACGAGGGATAAATCTTAATAGAAGCTGTGATGGGCAAAGGATCTTGAAAAGGGGATTTACAGCAAGGTATATACAAGTGGCCGGGAACATGAGAAAAAAAATGCTCATCCTTGGTAGTTTAGGCTCTTACTGCTGCTGGGACAAATACCATAAGCTGCGTGGCTTGAAACAGGAGGTCAGAAGTCTAAACTGGGTCGGCGGGACTGGATTTCTTCTGGAAGCTCTAGGGGAGAATCTGTTTCTGTGCCTCTTCTGGCTCCTGGAGGCTCCCACGCTCCTTGACCGGGGGCCGTCCTCCCCTGTGGGGCCGGCAGTGGAGCATCCTCCCCTCTCCCCCTGTCCCTCGTCGCATGGCCCTTTCTCACCCTCCTGTGTCTCTCTTCACAAGGGCGCTGGGGATGACCGTGGACTCACCCTGATGATCCAAGATCATCATCTCAAGATCCTTAATCACATCTGCAAAGCGCCTTTTGTCGTGTAAGGTACATAGTCCTAAATTCTGGGCATCAGGACGTGGACATCTTTGGCAGACCGTAATTCTGTCTACCACACTAGCATTGAGAAACATGCAATGAGTTATATTTCCCACCATCATTCTGGCAAGGTCTGAAGAGTTTGCTAAGGACTGTGGAGGGTGTGGGGGAATGGGCATTGGTATAAACTGTGGAGTATAGACTCATCATCCATTTTGAGGTCAACCATATCTCTTTAAAAAAATGTTTTTTAATGTTTATTTTTGAGAGAGAGAGAGAGAGAGAGCAGGGGAGGGGCAGAGAGAAAGGGAGACACAGAATCCGAAGCAGGCTCCAGGCTCTGAGCTGTCAGCACGCAGCCCGACGTGGAGCTCGAACCCATGAACCGCGAGATCATGACCTGAGCCGAAGTCGGGACATGTAACTGAGCCACCCAGGCACCCTTGTTAGCCGTATCTCTTAAATAAATGAACAGCGTGTACTCCCATGGGCCTGCTGGGTCCGTGTCTCGGGCTTCCATTCCAGACTCACAGAGCTTGGGGCACAGAGAGTATATGGGGTCTTCATGGCAGTGCTGTTTGTGAGCAAGAAGAAAAAACACGAACTGTTTCTTGTTTTGCAAGCGGTGTAAAAACACACTCACAGATGTGGTGCATTCGTACTGGGGAGTATTATACAGCCATGGAGGCAGTGAGGCGACTCCGCCCTGAGAGGTCAGGGCTCAGTGAACCCAAGTCATTTGTAAAATAGCACGCCCACGGTGATGCTGTTTAGGGGAGAAGATACGCTCAGAACCACGTGCTTTTGGAAGCGTCCGTGACAAAGCCAGAACTGGTAACGTGTGCGGAGATTGAGGCGCACTTCATTTTTGTCCGTGGGCATGACTCCGACGGTTGAAAGGCATGGACGGCTCACTTGAAGCAAAATCAGCTCTTCAGCAGTGAGCCCCAGAAGCGTGGGGTCTGTGGGGATGCACTTGGTTCTCGGGCTCTGGGTCCTGTGTGAACTTGGCTCCGTTGCAAGAGTTAGTCCCATCCGAAGAGTTAAAGAGCAGAACCTAGAAGCTCAGCAATTGCATTTTCTTGCTTCCGGGACCATCTGCTTGTCTGTGGAGATGCTTCTCACGTTGCATTTTATTTCCACCTCCTGGGTCCCTTCCTCTGGTCTTTTTCTCTTTTCCCTCCTGAGATTCTCAGTGTTGAAATCAAGAGAAACCCGAGACCCCTGTGCGACCGCGGTTGGGCACGTTTCCTGAGATGCTCCCGAAATCACGCAACCCCGCAAGAAGGCCTTGGGTCCCCCGGTATTGTTGGCCGAGGGGATCTCCCCGCACAGGGACCAGCCTGTGGACGCCTCCAGAATGACACAGGGGGGGAGGTGGACGCGCTGATGGGTGCGTGCACGGCGGTGCCGAAGACCTGACTTCTCAGTTCTCTGGGGTGGAGCGTTGAGAGTCCTGATTTTCCTAGAGTTCTGGTTGCTTCAACAGTCTTTGAACAGAGAAGTACTGTCTAACATATTTCTTTCCCCACGTTTGACCTGGAGATCATTCTAAGGCTGGCCCCAGCCGTAGGCCAGCACGAGTCCAACCTGATATTATGGACCAAAGCCTTGTGTGCAGCCGTTGTCGAAGTAACAGAACTTCAGCAGGCGGGTGAAGAAACAAGGAGCAGGGACCCCACGCATCCAACTCCACGTCTCCTCCTCCCTCTGCATGGCTGGACACACACACGTCCACCCCTTTTGGAGAAACCAGCAGAGTTTAGAATACAGCCTCCCTCCCCTTAGTCCTGACCTTCAGGGTGTGCAGTCTCAAAAGGAGCGCTTTCTGGGGCGCCTGGGTGGCTCAGTCGGTTAAGCGTCCGACTTCAGCTCAGGTCACGATCTCGCGATCCGTGAGTTCGAGCCCCGCGTCGGGCTCTGTGCTGACAGCTCGGAGCCCGGAGCCTGCTTCGGATTCTGTGTCTCCCTCTCTCTCTGCCCCTCCCCAGCTCATGCTCTCTCTCTCTCTCTCTCAAAAATAAGTAAATATTAACAAAGAATAAAGAAGGAGCACCTTCACCGAATGGCATTTTCCCTTGATGGATGAGAACGGCGTGCATCTGTTACTGGAAGGCGAAATCACGGGGTAGTAGAATCAAACCAACGCCTTTCCTTGTGTTTCGTTTCCGTAAAACACATCCGCCCCTTGGGCGCAGGGAGGCCCGAGTGTCATTAGCTTTGTGCCCCAGGTGATAAGCCTCTTCGAGTTTCTGCTTGCTCTGAAAGATGCCGCAGCATAAATAACGTTTTCTTTAGAAGGCTCATCTGTTTCGCATTGCGAGGCAGTTTCGACACCGTCTGGCGGGACACGCGAGGCGATGAGGTCGGCTGAAGCCGGTGCCTGCGTGCTTCCCATCCCGGGGAAGGAGTCTGGGCCACTCTCCAGATCAAAGACAGACGCGCGTCCGGCCGAGCGGAACTGGAGCCCTGGGGAGTGTAATTTCGGTGGCAGCATAGACGTGAAGAATGCCTTCCTGCTCGACAGCAGGATGGAAGGGGCAGGGCCCGCCGTGTGCCGGGACGTTCTCGCCTGACGTCCGCCCGGCACCCTCGGGGCGGAATTGAGGACGGCCGGGTGTTGTGGGTTCGGAGCGACTCTCGAAAGACGGGAACTGCTGGCGCGCCTGGGTGGCTCCGTCGGTTAAGCGTCCGTCTTCGGCTCAGGTCATGGTCTCGAGGTTCACGAGGTCGAGCCCGAGGTTGGGCTCTGTGCTGACAGCTCAGAGCCTGGAGCCTGCTTCCGATTGTGTCTCCGGCTCTCTCTGCCCCTCCCCCACTCGCACTCTGTGCCTCTCTCTCTCTCTCTCTCTCTCTCTCAAAAAGAAATAAAAAAAATTAAACACATAAAAGACTGGACTTACTGTTTTATTTGTAAGCTGCCCCTTGTCGTCTCTGGTGCCCTCGGAGCCTGCCTGTGTGTGGGGTGCTCTGGACTGAAACTCCGTTTGCCCCACGTCCGCGTGTCGGAGCCCTAACTCTCAGCGGGGTCGTGTTTGGTGTTGGGCCTTTGGGAGGAGATGACGCATGGGGTCTCCGTGGTGGGTCGGTGCCCTTGTAAGAAGAGGAAGAGATCACAGCGCTTCCTCTGCCACGTGAGGACAGCCAGAAGGCAGCCGTCTGCACGCCCAGAAGAGAGCCCTCACCAGAACCGAATCTGCCAGTGCCCGGATCTGGGACTTCAGCCTCCGGAGCTTTGAGCAATAAATGTCTGCTGTTGAAGGCCCCCAGGCGGTGGTGTTTGCTCTGGCAGCTGACTGAGGTGGGGAGTTGGGTTTGGTAGCGCTTTCTGGGGCGTATTTGGGTCTCTGTGTGGTGTGTGAGTGCAGCCTTCCATTTTCGGGTGCGTGGCAGGGAGGAACACGGGGGCATCCAAGCTCTTAGCAAGACGGGTGCTTGGAGACAGTGGCCTGCCTGCTACAGTTAACGCAGGCCTCGGCTGGGTGGGAGGTTCCAGGAGGGAGGGCAGGTGGCTCGTGAGAGCCCGTCCCGGTGGGGCGGTGCCCCCTCCCGGCACCCACCCTGCCCCTGCGGTTTGCATGGCTGGTACATGCTGACACCCTGAGTCTGATCTGCCTCCTCTTGTGGGGACAGCGTCCCGCCCTGGGCTCATGGGGCTGTTGTGAGTGACTGCCCGTCCTGGCCACAGTAGCCCCCTTGTCCTTTTTGGGAGGGACGGGGTTAGGCCTGCTTTTAGCCAAGACTCCCTTGCATAGCTGCTGCCTCCCTCCGTAAACCCCCCTCCCTGTCTCTCCCCCCCCCTTCTCCGCCCTGTGCCATTTTGTGTCCCGGTGCCTTTGCACATGCTGCTCCCTCAGCATGTGCTGTCTTTCCCTCCGTTTCCTGGGCAACCCAGCCCTCTTTCAGCTTCGGCTCTGTGGCACCCTCCCCTCCCCCGGCATCTCCAAATGTGTGCTGGTGGACACTTTTTCCTGAGCATGTCTTTATGCATTTTGACACATAGTTTCTGGAAGCGCAGTTCTGTCCCCGAGCTGTTGATATTTGGGTGGTGGGGTTTCCCAGGGAAATGCATCTCCTCTTCTGTAGAAAGCACGGAGCAGGAAACAAAAAGACGTTCTAGCCTGGGGGGCCTTCGGGGGTTCTCCCGAGCCCTGGAGGAGACAGCACGACCTGCAGCCCTTTGCCCACGTGAGTAGGGCGGGTCCGTCACATGCTGAGTAAGTGGGGCCTCCCCGGAGGTTTTCCTTAAGGCAAGTGTTGTGTCTTTGCGCCTGGGCCGTAACAGAACACCAGGGGCTGGGCGGCTCCCACAACAGACGTTTACACCCCGCAGCTCTGGGGGCCGGAGGCCAGTATCGGGGGTGCCCGCAGCCTCGTGTTCTGGGGAGGCCTCTTCCTGGCTCGCAGGCGGACGGCCTCCTTGCTTTTCCATCGAAGAACCCTGAGTGAGTCCAGAACGACCTCCTCCAGGATAAGCGCAGACTCTGAGCTGCCCAGGCTGGCCACCGGGGTTAGGGATGCTGGGGGGACCGACCCCACCGTGTCCTCATGTCGCCGGACAGACGGCCGTTCAGAGAACGCCGTCCTCGTCCTTCCTTGAACGGCAGGGAGGGCCGCACCTGGGCCCAGAGAGGACAGGGCACGAGGAGCACCCAGCACGACACCGTAGCCGCCGCCCCCCACCCCCAGTTTTGATCGGACCCGTAATTTCCAGCAGGGTCACGAATGCGTTGCGCTTTGGCCTGGCAGGAGTTTGCAAACCAGGAAATGGTTGCCCTGAGTCGGGACTCGTGTGTTGGAAAACGCAGGCATCGGTCCCGCTCTTCTGTCCGGCCCTGACCCAGGGGCGACCGCGGAGGTCGTGGCTGAACAGTTACTCAGTGCAGCCTCTTTTCGTTTTTGCCCCAGTGAATCTCCCCCGGTTCTGGTTCTCCCCGCGGCCCTCCCAGCCGCGCGGGTCCTGGCGGCAACGAGATGTTCCCCAGACACGCGGGGGCCTGCTCAGCTGAACACGGACGGCTGGTCCCGAGGAAAGCGGTGGCGGCCGTGGGCCGAGTCCACGGTGGCCGGGTCCCGGGGCTGGAACAAGCGGCTGTCTGTGGACGGAACCGGAGCCAGGAGCCCGCGCCTTCCTGGACGAGGAGGCCCCGACGCCCAGCCAACAGTGTTTCTTTGTGCGCGCGGCTCCCGGGACTAACGGCCTGGAGCTGGTAGCTGGAAGTCTAGTCACAGGCAGCGGTTTAAATCAAAATAATCACTTTAAGAAACAGTAGGGAGCTTAGCTGGAGAGCCGTTTCCTCTGCCCCGAAACGCTAAGGCACGCTGTGATTTATGCCCTGGGCTCTGGGCGGCTTGCGCGCAGTTAGGAGGACCCCCTCCCCGCGGCCTCCCCCCACTCCAGGGATGAAAAAACACTTCAGAAGGAGGGCGGGGAGGCCCTTGGTGCAGCGAGTGGCTGTTGAAAGGAAGGGGGTCTTGCAGGGAAGTGGCCGGGCGGGCCAACCAGCGGGGAAATGCGCGCCCGCGGGCTGCTTTCCTTTTGTGCTGAGCTGAGGCTTTTGGGACCCTGGGCTCTGCGCCTCCGACAGGACGAGACCCTGGAGTTCGGTGTTGGAGACCCCCATTCCACAGAGGGGAGCAGGGACAGCGGGGTGGAGCCATCCTGGCCGGGGAGGGGCGGCTCTGTGCCTGTGTTCCCCACGTTGGTGTCAGGATCTGGGCTTGGTGGCACCGCTCTGCACGGGTGACCAGGTGGCCGGCATCAGCAGGTGTGGATTCGGGGCCCGGGCTGATTGCCTTGTGGTGGCAGGTGGGCGAGGCGCGGAGCCCCACAGCCCCCCACCGTGGGGCCCCCCTGGCCTCTCCGTCACCCTTGCTCTGGTGCTGGTGTCTGCCCTCCTCCCCTCACGTCGGGGCTGGTGTGCCCACCTTTGGTTTAGGTCCAAGTGCAGATGGTGCTTGGGCTGAGCGGGTCTGGCCCCGTTTCTCGGACGGCTGTGTCGGTGGTGGGGGCCGCTGCCCAGGACGAGCGGCCTCTCTGCCCGGTGTCCGCGGAGGCTGGGGTTGCTGGGAAGGGGAGCAGGGGTTGCGAAGGAGGATCGCACACGTGTTCCAGGCTCTCAACCGCCCCCTGGTTAGTTACACATAGACCTCGATGTCCACTTGGAAGATGCACAGTCACGTGGGGTTGGTGGACATGTGGTCATCGGTAAGTGGGAAGGAGCCGGAAAGACGGGAGCAGAAGTGCCCTGACAGCCACCCTTGCCAACCCCAGTCTAGATGAGCACTTCCTATGGGGGGCTGTAGGTTGTCAGGATGTGTTATGTGGGGCCCGGAGAAGCTTTCTGGAACTATCAGTAAGGTTAGGATACACAGGTGGTCTGATGGGGCCGTGTGGGCCTCTGGGCGGCTCTGGTACCTGTGCCACTCCCAGGGGCAGCGTGGAGCCCCCCCCGACAGGAACTGGCTGTATCCCTGTGCCTGCGATCGGGATCTTCCCACCGGCCCCTTCCGACATCCTGTGTCCGTCCGAAATTCCCCGGGTGCTCCCTTTAGCCTGTAGGCTCATGTCCCTCGGAGCACTCGGGACAGGCTGGTTTTCTCCAGAGTCCGTCCCTGGGGTTTCTCTTCTAAGTCCATCTTCCTCCAGCAGGTGCTCATGGAAAGCAAGTCTGGAAGGCCATCTTGCAGGGGTGCGGGCTGCACCAGCCTTGTGGGTGGACACCTGGGTCCAAGGGGCGGAAGGGAGTGTGCCTTGGGAGGATGCTGCCCTGGGGGCCGGGAGCCTGCCACGATCCGTGGCTTCTGTGCCCTTTAGCTCTGCTACGTGCAGCGTCGCTCAGGGTCCTGCAGACCCAGCAGACGTGGGGCTGGTGGTGCGGGAGCCTGGGGCGTGGGTGGCGGGGGGAGAGCCCGGCACGCCTCTGCCCTTCCCCTCCCGGTGTCCTGGGTGCTCTGCTGGGGCCTGGGCCCGGCTTCCCTCCTGGCTCTGTCCTGGGTCCCACGAGCCGGAGTGAAATGTTGGGGCCTCCAGAACCGACCGTCAGGGCAGGGAGCTAGGGAGTTATGAACGTGTGCTCAGTGGAACAGCTTCTAGAAGTATCGATGCCACAAAAAGAAACCTGTGGAGGTTCCTCAAAAAATTAAAAAGACAACTGCCCTGCAAGCCAGCAGTTGCACTACTAAGAATTTTTCCAAAGGATACAGGAGTGCTGATTCATAGGGGCGCATGCACCCCGATGTTTACGGCAGCGCTTTCAACAATAGCCAGATTATGGAAAGAGCCGAAATGTCCATCAACTGACGAATGGATACAGAAGATGCGGCTTATATATACAATGGAGTACTATGTGGCAATGAGAAGGAATGAAATCTGGCCGTTTGCAGCAAGGCGGATGGAACTGGAGGGTATTATGCTAAGTGAGATAAGTCAGTCACAGAAAGACAGATATCTTATGTTTTCATGCATGTGCGGAAATGTCTGTTCTCGTCGAAAGCCCGGTTCTGGCCTTCCTCATCACAGAGGGACGGTTAGACAAGGAAGGATGCCCCGATGTGACCTGTGGCTGCGGCGTGTTCGCGGGGTCGCTCGTAGGTACAGCCCGTGCGGCTGGGAGTTTCTGCTCTTGGGGGTCACGTTCTGCCTCATTTCCATCAGCCACGTGTGCAGGCACCAGTGTTTGTCCCCGCTCGACCCGCAGTTACGCAGGCCTCCCATCCGGCCTCCCAGACGCAGACGCCTGGACCCACGTGGCGGGGCTGCGGGTGGAGTATGCAGACGTCTAGGTAGGGCTCTGGAATGTTCTGGGGCAGGCTCACTCGCGGGACGCTGTTCCTGCAGGAGAAGGGAGGCCGCACACGTGGGCTGGGCTTCGGGCAATACGGGTGTGGACTTGGCCGCCAGCAAGGCCTTTCTGTGAGCCGTTGAGACGGACGTGCTCGTGAGAACCAGGACGTGCTTCAGGGCTGCGAGCGAAGGGTGGAGGGCAGGTGAGACGCGGCTTCCCTATAGGGGTCTCGGCCTGCGGGTGGTGTGACGTCAGCCGAGACGGGGGCTTCTGGCTCCCGACGCTGCCCGCTGACCCCGTCCCAGACAGGCGCACACACGCACAAGTGTGCACACACAGATACAGATACAGAGGCAGATACACAGACACAGAGACAGGCGCGCGCACACACACACACAGACATGCATACGCACGCGTGTGCTCTGGGCCGGCCACCCCAAGAATCAGCCCGGGATACTGGAGGAGGTATCTTGGTAAAGACGGAAGAAGGCCCCCGCGCTCCCCGTGAGCCCCTTCCCCTGTCTGTTCCACGCCTCGTGGAGAGGGAGCTCTGAGTGTCTCTACTTTAATGTCCTCTTGACTCCCTGTCCAGGATGGGTCATTAGGTTTTCCCCTACCGAAGGGAAATGTATCCACGTTTCCCTCCCGAGTTCACAAAGAGACCTTCTCTCTAGTTTCTGCTGAAGCAGACTTCCACATTAGGCCGAAAAACGATTTTCTTGTTCTTTGTGCCTTTTATTTAAAACCCCAGAGCGGAGCGTTTGCTTTTATGAATGCTGGGTTTCACGAAAATTCATAACATCTGTAATGGCGAAGTGCATAAACACACAATGCCTGCTTTGCTATTTTAAAAGGGCCTGGTACCACACATCACATTTTCTGACTGCTCGGGGTCGGTGTCCCCAGGAGCCCGGGCCCCCTCCCCTCCGGAGAGGATGGGGCCGTGCTGCGGGCGTCCCCCTGCGTGCTCCGTGCGGGGACGGGGCCTGGGCCGCGGCAGACTGGGTCAGAAGTAAGTGGAGGCCCTGATGCCTTCCCTCTGGGCCCTCAGGTTAACGCAGTCTCAAACTGGTGGTTTAGGTGGCTTGCTCTGTCCCCAGACGGCTCGTACCGCCTGCTCTCATTTGCCTTTACAAGCTGACAGGAGACACTGACCTTCTCAAAGGGACAGTCTTTTCATGGTCTGAGTTGCATCTTTCAGGAATACGGTAAAGATGTTTACTGCCTCATGAACTATAAATCCCAAAATAAACTCTGGACAAGGCAGGAAAGCGTCCGAGTCAACAGGCAAACACAGAACTGGGCTTGTGAGGGCAGTGGGGGTGTGGGTGACTGCTGTGTTTCCGGAAATGTGCGTTTAAGGTAGCAGTTTGACAATTAGAACTAACGTGAGGGTTGTGTTTTTTCTTCTACGTGTTTTCAGTTAGAATGTGGGAGCAAGTGGCACTTTAATCCACGTCTCCCATTCTTTCTTTTTTTTTTAAGTTTATTTCTTTGAGAGCGAGTGCAAGTGGGGGAGGAGCAGAGAGGGAGAGAGAGAATCCCGAGCAGGCCCCGAGCTGTCAGCGCACAGCCCGACGTGGGGCTCGATCTCATGATGCTTGAGATGGCGACCTGGGCTGGAATCAAGAGTTCGCTGCCCGGGGCGCCCGGGTGGCTCAGTTGGTTAACCGTCGGACTCGGGATTTCGGCTCAGGTTACAACCTCACGGTTAGTGAGTTCGAGCCCCACCTCAGGCTCTGCGCTGACCGCACAGAGTCCGCTTGAGATTCTCTTTCTGTCTCTCTCTCTTTGTACCCCTCCTCTGCTTGGGCTCTCTCTCTCTCAAAATAAATAAATAAACTTAAAAAAATAAAAGGAGTCTGCCGCTTAACTGACCGAGCCCCCCAGACACCCTGCCATATCTTTTATTCTTTTACTTCTACTGGGTAGTTTAAAATAAGGTATGGGGACCATGAGTTGAACCCACGATAGCACTTAAAAAAATTTTTTTTTTCCGCTTGCCAAATGTGCACCGATCAGTCTAAGGACCCTGGACCTTAAGACATTTTCTGGGGCACGATTGGGATTTTTTTCCTCCTTGTGAAACACATTAAGAATCCTGGAAATGAGACATTTGGGAAATGGAAAATTTATGAGAAGCTTTTTGAGAATACCTGCCCCCCTGTAACTGATTTACACCCCCCCAAACCCCTCAAGGTCTCCCGCTCTTGGATGGTGTTCATAAGAGTCATGTTTCCCTCCCTCCCCAACATTTACATCTCTGCTTATAGTATTTGGTGATTTTTTTTTTACTGTTACAGTTTTGGGCTTTGCTACCCTGGATGTGACCTCATGACATGGTTTTCTGGTCTTCAGCCCGCAAAACAGCGTAGAACAGAAATTCTTAAGGAAAGACTTAATAACATGCATAGATATAAATGTTTTTAACCTGAAATGAACTTTTAAAATAGCTTCTTTGGGTACACATTCCATAAAGAAAAAAACAATGTTTTCATTATTTTTTTCTGATGGTTCTCAAATCCAGTAATCTGGAATTACTGTAAATTCTTTTCTCTGGGAGGTAATAATAACCACACACCATTGACTGCAGTTGCAAACAGAGATGGCCCGGCTCTCAATACTGTGGTTAGTGCAGCGCGTTGGAGCAGACGGGTTGAACGGGACAGGCTGAGGTGGCCCGGGGTGTCCTCACCTGGTACCTGGGCTGGGAGGCTGGAACCCCAGGGCGGCCCAGATCATTCTTCTCTCTCCAGGTGTGTGGGAGGCTGAGGCAGGTGGCATCACAGCTGATGCTTCATGCCCCAGAAGGGAGTTTTCTGGGGGACCGGAAGCACAGACTGCCGGGGGTTCATGAGGTCTGGGTCCAGAGGTGGCACAGCATCGCTTCTGCCTTCTTCTTGGGGTCAGAGTAGCCTTGGAGCCCACCCAGACTCGAGGCGAAGTGAGAGAGGACCGAGGTTTCTCTGCTGCCTCCAGCCCGCCATGCTGTCCCATGCCTGGGAGCCTTCCTTGAGACTGTCTCGGGAAATGCTGATGCCCAGGCCCAGAAACGCGGACTTCCTCGGTCCAGGGTGTAGCGTGGAAACGTGTTGTGTTTTTTAAGTTTATTTCTTTATTTTGCGAGAGACAGAGAGCACGAGTGGGGGAAGAGCGGAGAGAAGAGAGAGAGAGAATCCCAAGCAGGCTCCACACTGCTAGCGCAGAGCCCCATGTGGAGCTCAAACCCATGAAGCGGTGAGATCATGACCTGAGCCGAAACCAAGAGTTGGATGCTTAACTGACTGAGCTACCCAGGCGCCCCAGAGCAGGTATACTTTCAGTGGTTCTAAAGTATGGCCAAGGTTAGGAGCTGCTGTTCGGACTGAATAGAAGTAGGTGTTTGGTATAGAAGCTGATGCACATAGTAGGGCGTCCCTAAATCCTTTGGGGGGTAGCCAGCTGCTGGCCAGGGCACGAATTGTTGGTGATGACCTTCAGACCCAGATGGTCTGTATGCCACAGGGGCTGCAGAGGGACATTCGTTTAGGGACCGTCGCTGCCCGGGCTCTGCGGCAGCGCCGGGGGGGCGGGGGGGGGGCTGCCCACTCGCACTGAGTGTGTCACAGACGCGCGCACGTGGCTTCGCCCTGACCATGACCATGAGTCCTGATTGGGCGAGCTGGGTAAGCCACGCCCCGGGAAGTTCCGGCTCTTGCAGTGAGGAGGGGGTGCCCAACAGCCTCTGTGCAGCCCCCAGACTCTGTGGGGTGTCGGGGCGAGGCGGGGTGCCGTCCCGCGTCATCACTACAGTTGGACACAGGAGACCTGGTTCAGAATGTTCTTAGCGCTGCACGAAAATGAGCCTTGGATCCGTGGGCGGGGACGGTCTACACACGCCAGGGCAGCGGGGGCGCTCCTGCCGCATCGTGGGCGAATCTCTCGGGCGGGTGACTAACCAGAGACCGCAGGTGCAGGTGCGGGATTCCAACCTGCAGAACTGCTTTCCGCCCGGCCGACGATGTAGGCGGTCGACGTCTATAGAGAAGTGGGGAAGCCGTGACCACAGAAGCATTTTGGTTATGTTCGGATGGGATTGGGACCCTGAGCGGGAAGGACGCACGGAGACGTCGCTGGAGAGTACTTTTCAGTGTCTCCTTGAGGAGGACCTCTCAGGGTGACCTTTCCAGGCCAGGGGAGGGGCCGGCTTTGCCTCCCCGGGTCAGCCCCTAGCCTCCCAAGCTGTGTCCTGCCCTCTCCCACGGTGACAGGTACACCCCTGCGTTCAGGCCTTTCCTGGCCTTTCTGCAGGAACTTTGTGCACCGTTTTTTCAGGAATCTTCTGGAAAGAACGTCCAGTGCCCCTGGCACAGGTGCACCAGAGGAAGAGCGGGGCATCTTCCCTAGTAGGCGAAGGGGGGGGCCAGGAATGAGGCCCAGGATCCTGGAGAGGCCCGTTCTGACGTGCATCGAACCCAAAGACTGCCGGGGCAGCCCAGGGTTCCGGACCTGCTTGTTTGGCTGAGCTGTAGCTGCTGTTTTGGAATAGGGGCTGGGGGCGGGGTGGTGGGTGCGTGGAGAGAGCGAAGGAGCCCGTGACCAAGGCCGCGATCCCAGCGAGTTGCCGAGGAAGCATGGAATTGGAATGCCTTACGAAGACCGGACACGGCTGCCTCTCCTGCACCGTTGGTACGTGAGGCACATCTCAGCGTTCATCAGCGAGCGGCTGGGTTGGTAAAGGACACTGGCAGGAAAGGAGGGAGGAGGTGGCTCGCGGGCCCCCTTCCATTCCTGCTGCTTCCAGACCGGCCGGGCCGTGGTCCGCAGGGTCCCCGTCGGGCGTCGACGCGGCCTCTGGCCCGCTGCCCCCGGCCCACCCGTCCGCATGACGTCGACGCTCCCAGACACGAGGCCGGGCGCATTCTTGTGCTGGGGTGGAAAAGCAATCATTCCCTGGCAGAGGGCTTGGCCAGGTTATAAAGCGGCCTCCCGTGAGCAGAGCCCGCGCTATCGGGTTTTATTAGGGCTGTGCTTGTCTTGAGCCCCGCGGGAGTCAGAGCCGAGGCTCGAGTGAAACCTTTAGGTAAACTTCAGAGCCACACCTTCTTCGATTCAGGATTCGACAAACGTTTGTCTCAGCTTTAAAATCGCAAGGGTTTCCACTCGGGGGTCTGTACCCTTTGAGGAGGCTTTAAAAACTTGGTTCCACTTCAGGTTTTTGCCTTTGGAATTTTAAGGGGCGCCTGGGTGGCTCAGTCGGTTAAGCATCTGACTTGGGCTCAGGGCATGATCTCACAGTGCGTGGGTTCCAGCCCCGCGTCGGGCTCTGTGCTGACGGCTCGGAACCCGGAACCTGCTTTGGATTCTGTGTCTCCCTCTCTCTCTGCCCCTCCTGTGCTCACGCTCTGTCTCTCAAAAATAAATAAACATTAAAAAAAAATTACTTTGGAATTTTAAGCGTTTGGGTAGATGGGTCCGTTACCTGGTGATGTTGGCTTGGGGCTAGAATGTAAATCGCGCTGACCTTGGCTTTGAGTGGCCCTGGAAGGACTGACTGGGTGTTGGCGGGCTGTTCTCTCTCCCTGTTACTCCTCTGGGAGGCTGGGTGAGCGGATCTCCTGCCTCGGCCGGAGTTAGAAGTACCGAAAATTCACACCGCACACGCCGGGCCAAGTCCAGAATTCATGTCTGCTCAGTGCCTGGATTGAAAAAAGAAACCACAGAGCACAGTGGCCCTTCAAGCAGGGCTGGCTGGAAGAGCCGGCAGCCGTGCGGGGCCGCAGGTTTGAAGGTGGGAAGCTGGTCCCAGTGATCCTAGGCCTGTCCCTGCTCCTCGGCCTGTCCCCCACGCCAAGGGTGTGCCTTTTTCTTTTTCTCTGGGTAACAGGATTTACTGCTCTTTGTCATGGAAATCAATTTGCAACCTGAGCCACATTTTTGCTTTTCCTTCTGCCAGCTGGCAGGGAACTTGGATGAGCTTTACAGCCCAGCAGGGGAGGGGGGGAGGGGGAGAGGGGGGGAAGGGGGGAGGGCCAGCCCTCCTTGCCCTCCTGCACCGCCCCTGACCTCAGCCAGCAGTGCTGGCGGCTGGGGGGCAAGACCCCTGGAAGATACCATGCTGCTCACAAATGCTTGGGGTTTTCCCCGAAAGCTGGGCTGGGAAAAAGCCGATCTAATCGGTGCATTCAAGCAGATGCTTCGGGCAGGAGCTCCTTCTCCTGTGCGAGGAGGAAGGAAGGCAGGGTCTAGGAGGTGGACCACGGGAAAGCCGGCAGAACATGGGTCACCGAGGGTGTTTGGGTGCTTGCTGGTCAAGTCACATGAGGTCCACAGACTGGGCTGGGTCTTGGGTTGTTTTAGTGGGGGGGGGGGGGGCACCGGGAGGTAGGTGGTGCAGGGAACTGGGGTCTGGGGGTGCCATGGAGGGACTAGAGATGTTGTGCACTCAGAGGATGGGGCTGTCATGTCCTGTGAGTGCGGGAGTGGCTGGGGCAGGGCTGGGGACCCTTGGTGCCTGTGCCTCGTTTGGCTCTCTCTGTTCCTTGAACCTGTTCTGCAAGGTCGGCTTTGCCGTGACCTGCCAGGATCAGCCGGCGAGGCCCAGCAGGGCAGGAGACCTAGTCCGGCCCGATGTGTGGCATATTGGGTGAGGAGTCCCAATCAGGACGCCCCTTCTTGACTCTGGGACGTTCTCAGTTATCACTTGGCCTCACACAGAACCTCTTTTACAGGCAGGCATGGGAGACGGGTGCTCTCTTCCAGCAGTGCGAGCTGACATCCACGGTCACTTTGCTGCTTTTCTTTCTTTTTTTTTTTTTTTTTAATTTTTTTTTTAATGTTTATTTATTTTAGAGAGAGAGAGAGAGACAGAGAGAGACAGAGCACGAGCTGGAGAAGGCAGAGAGAAAGGGAGACACAGAATCCGAAGCAGGCTCCAGGCTCTGAGCTTGTCAGCCTAGAGCCCGATGCGGGGCCTGAACCCACGGACTGGGAGATCATGACCTGAGCTGAAGTCGGACGCTTAACCAACTGAGCCACCCAGGCGCCCCACTTTGCTGCTTTTCTTAAAAGGAAGGAGGTTGTGCACACAGCTGCCTCTAAGAGGTAACGGCAGTGAAATCCAAACTCTACTGGTCTCTTCCAGAAGGTCATTTGATTCATCTGACCCCAAAAACGACTTCCTGCTTGCATACTTCTTTTTTTTTTTTTTCAAGTTACTGGTAATAGTCTGGTGTCTCTTTTTCCAACCTTTTTTTCCCATATGTTAAAAAAAGAAAGAATTGGGGTGCCTGGGTGGCTCAGTCGGTTAAGCGGCTGACCCCAGTTCAGGTCATGATCTCGTGGTTCGTGGGTTCGAGCCCCGCGTCGGGCTCTGTAATGACAGCTCGGAGCCTGGAGCCTGCTTCGGATTCTGTGTCTCCCTCTCTTTGCCCCTCCCCTGCTCACTCTTTGTCTCTGTCTCTCAAAAATAAATAAACATTAAAAAAAATAAATAAAATCTTAAGGAAGAGGAAATGCATTTATAGTACTGTATCGAAAAAAATCTGTGTAAAAGTGGACGGAAGCATTTTAAACCCGTGTTGTTCAAGGATCAGCTGTATGTGCTTTGTGAAGAAATCAGTGTAAACAGAACTCAGTAGATTTTTACTCCAAGAAAGGTCCTGGGCTCTATCTACACCAGTAGATTGATTAATGATGGCTCCTTTGTGTGTTTTAGGTTAAAATAAAATATTTATCGTAGGCGTATGTCATTTTTTTTACGACTTCCCCGCTCCATGTGGCTGGCTTCCATTAATCAGCCATCTGCAAATCCCGGTCACTTTGGGACGAAGGTGTCCGTTGGGCTTACACTCCAGGATCTGGCCGTGCCTTCATTTGATCACTCCCCGTTCTGATTGTTTAAAATTCTTCTCTCTCTGGCGGTTCCAGGGATGTGGAAATACAGATTACACCTGCCCTGGATGTCCGCGGTTAAGCGCCGACGCGTGACAAAGTGTGGCCACACGTTTGGGGGAGAACAGCATTGTGTTCATTCATTTTGTCTCTCTGAATGCACTCCAGGGAGGTGACTGCTCGTGCCGTGTCAGAGGTGTGGCGGAGCGGTAGTGACCCGCCGATGTGTATTTAAGCTCTACCTTGAGGTCACTTGAAAGTGGAATTCTCCCTCGTTCTCAGCTGGTGTTTACTTTCTGGCGTCTGTAACCATTTAGACGTTGTAAACAGGGAGATTATGAGATCCCCAAACAGGCTTTTAAGAAAATTAATCACACATTTCTCGTTTTTAAAAGCCGTAGGAAACGAGAGATAGAAAAGATAACTTTTTATAATGTTAATTAATATCTATGCCAAAGTAGAAACCAACATGAGTGGTGTAGCCTACATAATCCTATTAATACCAGGCCAATTAAAGAAGCCTTACGTGACGTTTGGTAAGGGGAGGTTGAATGGGTTGTGTAAGATATGGTGACTGTTGATAGAGACTGTGTACTTTAGAAACTTGGGTAAATAGACTAAAAACTTTCAGAATTAGTGAAATCATTAATATATTTGGGGAAAATCCATTGGAAAACCTTTTCTAGACACCATTAATGATCAGAAACTGTCTAGGGGAAACATTTCACTGCACAAAGCGTAACCAGTTAAACCACACCTTTACCAAAGGGTATGAACGTGTGTTAGAATGATGAAAAATTTTAAAAGGACAACAATTCAGGCATGGTCTGGATTCCATTTTTCTTTCTTTCTCTTTATAATGTTTCTTTTATTTATTTTGAGAGAGAGAGACAGAGCATGAGCAGGGCAAGGGCAGAGAGAGAGGGAGACGCAGAATCCGAAACAGGTTCCAGGCTCTGAGCTGTCAGCACAGAGCCCGACATGGGGCTCGAACTCACGAGCTGTCAGATCATGACCTGAGCCGAAGTCGGACGCCCCACCGACTGAGCCACCCAGGCGCCCCTGGATTCAATTTTCAAGTAGTCTCTACACCCAGCGTGGGGCTCAAACTCAAGACCCTGAGACCCCAGAGTCACATGCTCTTCCTGACTGATCCAGCCGGCCGCCCCAGGAAGGTTAAATGCTTTAAAGGTGTCCATTCCCCCCAGGGTAACAAACATCAGAAATAATCTCAATCCCTATCCCAATAGGGCTTTTGGGTGACACTGGACAAAATGACCCAACAGCCCATCTTGAAGAATAAAGAATTGGTTAAGTGGCTACAAACATTTTTGGGTAAGAAAAGTGCTTAAAGCAGATCATTGCTGTGTTTAAAATACATTATAAAACTGTAGTCTCTAACACAGTATGATTCTGCCCCAAATAATGACTAATGAATGATAGGAGAATAGGCAAATGATACAAGTAACTTTGCCGAAGAAAAACACTAACGGGCATCACAGAAATGTACAAAGGCCTCAACATCCTTCAAAATATGCAAATAAAAATTAACCTCAATGATGAACTGCTTTTTAGTTGTTGAATCATGAAGCTTTCAAAAAGTATATTCTTTTTAGTTTTTATTTTTTGAGAGAAAGAGAACACGCACGCTTGCGCATGAGCAGAGAAAGGGCAGAGGGAGAGAGAGAATCTCAAGCAGGCTCCAAACCCAGTGCAGAGCCCAACTTGGGTACCAGTCCCACGACCCTGGGATCGTGACCAGAGCCAAAATCAAGAGTAGGACACTTGACTGACTAAGCTAGCCAGGTGCCCCCAAAATTATATTCTTTTTTTGTTGTTGTTTATTCATTTATTTATTATTTCTGGGATAGAGAGGGAGACACAGAATTGGAAGCACGCTCCAGGCTCTGAGCTATCAGCACAGAGCCCAATGTGGGGCTCGATCTCACCCACTGGGAGATCATGACCTGAGCTGACGTCAGATGCTTAAGTGACTGAGCCACCCAGGTGCCCCAGTATTCTTATATATATCATAAGCAAATGTGTGGATAGGACCAGACCTTGTGTCTATTACTTACACTTTTAGGAATCCATCTTGGAAATATGGGGAGAGATAAAGAATTGTGGAGGGGTATGTATATTACAGTTTCGTTTGGTACAGCTAATTATTAGAAAGAGCCTGAGTGTTCAGCAGCAGGAGACTAGTTAAATAAACTTGACATACTCCATTTTGTATTTTGTAGACATTAAAAAAATTACGTTTTCAAAGAATAATTGATGATACGGCAAAATCTTCATAACACAATGATACCTATAATGATAGGGGGAGAATGTTACAATATAATATTCATTTGTTCAACTAAGGCATATTGAGTGCTTCACGTGTCTCAGACAGTGCTCTAGACTCCCAGGATCTGTTTGAACTATGAAGAATTCCCTTCCTGATGGAGCATAGAGCCCAGGGAGGAATTATGACTGTACTGTTAATGATCATATAACAATATAAAGCTCAGTTTACAAAATGGCTCTCCTCTGGTAACAAAAAGTGTTTTTATCACCACGTAAGCATGTATAGTCTGGGGAGTCAAAAAGAAACGCACACCAAAATGTTAATACTGGTTTTGTTTGGCTCAAAGTCTGATAGGTTTTTTTGTTTTGTTTTTGTTTCTTCCCTGTACTTTCTAGTATTTCCCAAATTTTCCGTAAAATCTGACTTCTATTTCAGTGATCAGAACAAAGCTAAGAACAAAGTTGAGAAAGGAAGGGAACTTACAGTGTTCCCTTCTCAAAATGTGAACACAAGAGTAATTAAACACAGAGTCATTTATATACACAGTAATTGTTGCCTCTTCGCATTGACAAAAGATCGTCTGCTTAACCCATGAATTAACTACTGGATTTGTAGTTACCTTGTACAACTGCAGGGTCAAGGAATTTAACCACAACACATGTGGGGTTTCTAGGAGAACACTTTGGTTGTAACACAAAGAAAGATGTCAAGTATAAAAAAAAGTATGTCAAGGATAAAAGGACCACGCAGAAGAAGAAGACCTGGGGTGTGTGAGAAGACACACACATGGGGGCACCTGGGTGGCTCAGTGAGTTAAGCGTCTGACTTCTGCTCAGGTCATGATCTTGTGGTTCATGAGTTCAAGCCCCGAGTCAGGCTCTGTGCTGACAGCTCAGAGCCTGGAGCCTGCTTTGGATTCTGTGTCCCCTCTCTCTCTGCCCTTCCCCAACTCGTGCTGTCTCTCTCTCTCTCTCTCTCTCTCTCTCTCTCTCATAAATAAACATCTAAAAAAACTGAAAGGAAAAGAAAGACACGTATAAAAATGAACTACCACCGTAAGCACGGGTGGGATGCTCGATGTATCATGCTCTGTCTACACTTCTGTGCATTTCATCCTGTGAACCAGGAGAGCATCTTCCTTGGGGCCATCCTTGGCCTGTCTAGGACTTGGCCGAAAACTATAGGACATCTACTGCAATGCTGTCAGAACAGACCCCAGGAAAAGTGGTTACTCCCCTGCGAGTCAGAACTGCCACGTGGGCCTTCCCGTCTTCCCACCCGGTTAGATTTTCATAGAAGCCAGGAACGTGTGGACCTGAAAGCCGGTGTCCCTTGGGCCTGTGGATCATGGCTGACTTAATGAGCCCTGATGCCTTTCGTCAGTGCCTTTGCTGAATTCAGGAGGACTTTGTCTTGCTGAAAATCAGAGTGTTTGCCCGAGTCAGCAGTTTGTGGCCATGGAGAAAATCCGAGGATTCTCTCTGCGGCTTTGCTAAATTGATGCTTTTCCTTTGATGGCCCAATTCTGAGCTGATTCAAAAGTCCTGTGATTTATAAAACCATAACATGTGACTCGTGTCCCGTCCCTTGGGCGTCCCAGAAGATGGGAGTCGGGAGGCATCCTCAGAGCCACCTTCTCCCCTCCCGGGTGTCAGGCTGGATATCCCCCCCCCCAATTTTTTTTTTTTTTGATATTAATTTTTGAGAGTGAGAGACAGAGCGCAAGCAGGGGAGGGGCAGGGAGAGAGGGAGATGCAGAATCTGAAGCAGGCTCCAGGCTCTGAGCTGTCAGCACAGCTCGTGGGCTCGAACCCACGAACCGTGAGATCATGACTTGAGCCGAAGTCAGATGCTGTGCCCCAGGCCAGATAGTCCTATAGGAATCGTTGTAAGTAATTGGGCAATGGCAGCTCTCCAGCTCTCTCAGGGGCAGGATCTCAGGATGGTTTCTCAGATGTTTTGCTCGGTTTCAGTTTTCACCCCAGCGTGATTACAGATGAATTAAACGTGAGCGGGACGTACTAGTCACCCGCACGCCGGCTCTCCAGGGTGGGGGTGTCCCCGGGCCCGTCCCGTGCACCTCCCCTCCACCCCTCCCTGCTGGCCATCTCACACCGCACAGCACTGGCCCCTGTGTGGGGCATGCCAGCGGTGGAAACAGATGTGTGTGGTTTTCGGATCGTCCCCTAAGTCTGAGAGACGCATGTTATTTGGCACTGGCTTCCAGAGGGCCGTAAAGAAATATTCAGGGGCTTGGCCGTGTGGCCCGTCTGACTTGGACACATATGTGCAGCCCAGAGCTCCCTGTCCTCCATTTCCCACAGGCCAGAGGACCGGGGCGCCCTGTGAGCAGTGCCGTTCGCTGGGTTTAGGGGGCATTGTTTTGACAGCTGGCAGGAGGCTTTGCTGGGCCCTCCCCTCCTGCCAGGCCGCCTCCCGATTGCAAACACATGGGTGAGTTCCAGAACTCGGGGACCGGTTGTGTGTCCGCCTGCTGAGAGCCGTGCGTGTCCCGCCCCTGATGCCCTGTTTCTCCTCGAGGAAGCAGGGCCGTCCCTCCCTTACCAGGGACAGAGGACACCTGCCTCAGCTCAGGTGCGCCTCCCGGACGCGCCCGTCACAAACGTCCTGGGGCAGGTTGCTGAGCGCTGGGATCTGGTTGCATTTGGGGCACCTTCTGCAGCTCCGGGAAATGGTTTCCAGTCTTTCTGCCTCTCCTTTCTCTTCCTGTGAACGTGTTTGCCTTGTGTCCCGCAGAGGGGACGCTGATGCCGCCCGAGGGGCCTAACCTGGAGTGGGGAGGGCCTGCGTGCACAGCAGCGTGAGTGAGTCATGGGCTTGTGTCCCACTGGCCACTTCCCTGTGGCCCCGAGCATCCGCTGACCCCCCTGAAGTCCGTTCTTTTTTTCTTTTTTAATTTTTTTGATGTTTATTTTTGAGAGAGAGAGAAACAGCACGAGCAGGGGAGGGGCAGAGAGAGGGAGGGAGACACAGAATCCGAGCTGTCAGCACAGAGCCCGACGCGGGGCTCGAACCCACAAACCAGGCGATCGTGACCTGAGCCGTAGTCTGACGCTTAACCGACTGAGCCACCCGGGTGCCCCCTGAAGTCCCTTCTCCATGTAGAGGGGCCAGCAGCCATCTCTCCCCTGCAGGGGGGGCGTCACGATGAGCACCAGGGACGCAGGAAGTGGTGTCCCGCAAATGCACGGTCAGCAGACCTCATTCTTTCCTCCCCGAGAGAGAGACCATGTGTCTTGAGCAGGGCGTGCGTTCTAAGGGCTCGCGAACCCGAGGGAGGTGGGGGCGGGGAGGGGGGAAGAGCGGCTACCAATTGGGGATCTCAGAGGAGCCACCCAAATCCAGCAGGACTGCGTGCGAGGACTTTGGGGGGCGGCGTATCGGGCTTCCCCGGGAACCTAACTGAACATAACCCTGTGGACTCGTCGTCACCCTGCCCGTGTGCCTCCCTTCTTATGTCCCTCATGTCCTGACGATGCACATGCTCCGGTGTGCAGAAGTGTGAAAGACAGTACGGCAGGGGGCGCCTGGGAGGCTCAGTCGGGTAATCGGCAGACTCCAGAGTCATGATCTCACGGTTCATGGGTTCGAGCCCCGTCTCACGCTCTGCACTGGAGGTGCAGAGCCTGCTTGGGATTCTCTCTCTCTCTGTCAACTCCCTCCCCCTGCTCATGCTCCCTCTCTCTTTCTCAAGATAAATAAACTTTAAAAATAAAAAAAAAGTATTGGTAGGGCAGAGGCGCACAGACTCCCCGCCCCCGCACTTAACGTTTTGCAAGCCTCGTTCGCTGAGCTGTTTGAAAGTAAGCTGTTGACGTTGTGGCCTGTCCCCGGACCTCGCACAGGAGCATCTCCTGAGAATTCCGGCTTCCTTGTACATCCCGGCGACACCGTTCCTACACGGGGGAAGAGCGGCCACTGTCCCGGGATGTCAGCGGCTGCCGATTTGTGGGCCACATGCTCTCTTCTCCGGGTCTCCCCGAGCGTGTGTCCTTCCTATCTCCCCCCCCAAACCAGGGTCCCCAAACACTCATCGGTTTGGTGGTTATAACCAGTTGGCCTCTTTCTATCCAGAAAGTCTCCTCCCCCATTCTTCCTATCTCTGTGATGTTGGCCATGTGGTCAACATGTGGCCATGTGACAGCGGGCCGATTAGCCTGTGGGATGTCGCCCGCCCCGAATGCCGGACTCCTTCCCGCTGGCGCCCCTATCCCTCGTGCGCACTCTTGGGACGGTATTTGAGCGTTCGTGGCCCGAACGCTGGGTGGGTGAGCTGTGTGCTTCCTACTGCGTCGCATACGGAGGGTCCCAGCTCCCCCACAGCCCTCTCTGCACCGTGTTCTGCCTCCCGGGACGAGCCTTGTCCCCACCAGTTGCGACGCGGCAGGTGGCGAGACGATGACGTTCTCATTTAGTCGTTAATACCGCAAGGCTTCCTTCCACCCCAGTTTCTGGGACTTGTTAGGACTGCGGGTTTAAAAAAAGGAAAAAAAAAAAACCCTCAATGTGTTAGAATTAAAGGCATCTTTAGTTTTGCTGATGCTCACGTTTAGTCAGTGGAGTGCTTTAGGCTGGCACCTGTGTCCTTCAACTTGACCCTGTTAGCGTTCGAGGGTGCGTTCTTGCTGCCCGGCTCCCCTCAGCGTCCCCCTGACCCAGACAGACAAGCAGCCCTTTTCCCAGGGAGCCTGGTCCTTGCTAGCGATGTGGAGACCCCAGGTATGGGTGCTGCTGGCCTCCTGGTTACGGGGCCCTCATTGCTTCCAGGCCCTTTCTGTGGCCAGCTCCATGTTTTTAAAAAGTGTGACTTCTGGGCGCCTGGGTGGCTTGCTGCGTTGAGCGTTCAGCTCTTGATTTCGGCTCCGGTCCTGGTCCCCAGGTTGTGGGATCGAGCCCCGTGTTGGGCTCTGCACCGAGCCTGCTTAAGAGTCTTTCTCGGTCTTTCCCTCTGCTCCTCTCCCCAGCTCGCTCTCTCTCTCTCTGTCTCAAAAAAAAAAAAATTATGATTTTGTCCAGATCGTTGTGATTCAAATTGGAATCGGAATGCACGCCTCTACGTTTTCCTCACTTTCCTGAATTCCCCGCATCCCAACCTCGGTTCGCTGTCCATCTGCCGCTCCTTGAAGGGTCTTTTCTTGCTCTTTGTTTGGTGGTGAGTGTGTAACGCTGTCTCCTCCCGTGTCGTCTCTGCCTGTGTTCACCCTTCACCAGGTGCACCTCAAGTACCAATTTTATGTGACCTGCCCAGGAAGCAGAAAGCCTTGGGAGACGGGGCCCCTGGGACCTGACCCCAGGCACCGTTTGCGTCATGCTCCCCAACCCGTTTCTACTCCTGGCCCCTTAGAGAAACACACGTTTCTGGGGGAGGGGAGGCGCCCTCGCCCCCCGTTAGCAGTTCAGAGCTGGGATTTGTCCAGTTCTACTTAGTCATTCCTAACAAGTTTGGTGGGTGTTAGATACCCTCCCCACCACCACCCTGTAATACAGCCCCGGGGAAGAGTGTTCAGGGCCACATGCGGAGGAGACCGTGAAGCAAGGGTGATCTCTGTGTGGTGATAACCCTGCGAGGTGCCCAGCGGCTGAAGGGATCGGAAGCTTAGTGACGGGATGGAGGCATCCATTCCGCTCCTGGCCCCTTGCCCGCCCTCCCCGGGCCACAGGGGATCCGGCCAGCCTGTCCCCCAGACGCTCACCCTGGCCTAGTTGCTTGCCCAGCAGTGGTCTCTTCCCTGAAGCTGGACCATCAGGCTCCTCGATGCAGTTGAGGCGGGGAAGGAGGGGTGACTTCCCCAGGGTCTGCCCGGGCGGAGCAGTGGGGAGCAGAGAAAGGGGCGCCGTGCTTGAAGAACAGAGGCAAATGAGGTGACCCGTGGAGAGGAGACGGTAGGAGGGTGGAGAAGGTCTGATGCCCCGCAGGTCACAGGTAGGGAGATTTCAGGGTCCAGAGGTCAGAGTTCACCGGAGTTGACGTTCATGCCGTTGGCCGTGTCTGTTCCAGCGGGGAGAGAGACCCAAGTTCATGCTCCCGGTGCCGTGGGCGGGCCAGTTGGCCTCTGGCTGGTGTTTGGTGTTTCCAAGCTGTCTCGGTCCATCCAGGCTGCTGTGAAGAAACACCACAGACCGGATGGCTTAGAAAAACAAGGTTTCTCAGAGTTCTGGAGACCAGAAGTGTGGGATCAGGGTGCTAGCGGGGTCTGCCGAGAGCCTTCTTCCGGATGGCAGGTGGTTGCCTCCTCCCTGCGTCCTACGTGGAGGAAGGGGTGGGGAGCTCTCCGAGGCCTCTCCTAAGGGCGCTAATCCCATTCGTGAAGGCCCCCCCTCCGGGACCTGCTCACGTCCCAAAGCCCCCCCCCCCCCCACTAACGCCACCATACAGGAATTCCGACCGTAGCACAAGTGCCCTGGGGCAGTGGCTGAGTGCTCCTGACCTCTGCCCGTTCTTTTCTGTGTTCTCCTGTATGAAAGGGTTAGATTTCTGTGCGGCCTGGAACATTTGTTCCCGTGTCTTCTGCAGAAAGCCACGGGGGCTACTTTTGTGACAGATTCTTCCTCTGTCCACACCGGAGGGCTCTGTTAGGACCGATCAGGCTTCCAGAGACGCGGTGACCATGCAGCTGAGGGGTGGCTCCACGGGAGGGTTGACATGGCCAGGTGGGGGGGGTAGGGGCCATGATGGGGTGAAGGCAGAGGGCTGTCGGGGACGTGTGGCCTTCTGTTCCCGTTACACATGTTACAAGAGGCACCAGCGGCCGCCTGGCGGGTGCTGTTGGGAAAGCTTGAGTGTCTCTGCCGGCTTGAATGAAAGATGCTCAGCTGTGCACATCAAAGAGTGGAAATCTGTCATCTCAGAAGTCACTAATGTACAGTTATGTGACACAGACTTGAGTAATTAGAGGGTTTGATCACCAGGCATGTGAAGCCTGTACAAATGTTGGTCGACGTTCCTGGAAGGAAGTCAAACTTGGAGACTGTTGGAGCGAGTCACGACTCTTTAAAGGTGGCCACAAGCTGGATTGATTTAGTTTGGCAGAAACTACAAAAACAAACATGGAACTCAGAAAAGCAAAGGCTCACGGGACCCCATCTCTGGCCCCGGAGAAGAGGAAATGCTTCATAAATTGCCCCGTGGACCAGCGCACCGAGGCTCCCTCTCCCCCACCTGATAATTTTCAGATCGTCTGGAACAGCCAAAAACAAACGCGGGAGACACCGAGAGGCCTGGCCGGCCCCTCCTCCGCACCCTCCTCCCGCCTTCTCCCCTCTCCCCTTAACACCCCCCCGGCCTTGTGGTTTCTTTCTGCTTTTACTCCCTAAGTAAATCTGCATCATGGTGGTTAAGCCCAGCTTTGACTTCTTCCGTTCCCATGGTTACCAGATGGGGCCTCGGCTTGGCGAGATGGACGCAGGACTGCCCGGCTGCAGGGGGACCGTGGTGCTGTGTTCCCGGGCGTCATCACCAGACCAGCGGGCACCAAGGGAGGCCCCTTCTTGGGGCCTGCCAGATGTGGGAAGACGAGGTGACACAGACCCCCTTCTCTGGCTCCTGGTGGTAGACGTTCTCTTCTCAGATGCATATATACCCTGAGGCCACAGTTACAAGCTCCTGACGTGGCCTCGCTCATTGACCGTGACCATGTGATCCATCGGTTAGCCCTCAGGGCAGCCGTGGTCCTGTGGGTCTGGGCGGCCACCGGGATCCCTGGACGCCGTGGAAAGCCTCCCACCAGTTGGAAGCAGGAATGACCTTGGGGAGATGGGGGGGACGCACCCACCCAGCTCTGTCCCACAGCTGGGTGCAAACCTCCCTTCCCCCCAGGCTCTACCCCAGATGTGATGTTGGCCACGACCGAAGCCAGGGGCCTCCCCAGCACCGAGCTTCCAGAACGTGTTGCTGAAAGTCGTTGAAGCGGGGGTGGTCCCTTAAACTACACTTTGTCACAGTTTTGGGAGAGTTGAGATAATGTCGACTTAAAATAACACAACTTGCCAGCGACTGGTTATGAGTCTTTCACAAGTCGCGTTTATAAGTGTCCTTTCTTTTTGAAGTTGGGCTCAAAACCAGTAATGCGTGGTAAATGAAGGTCTTCCCCTACTGGCCTGCGCCCTTGATTTGTTATCTCATGTTTAAAGCCTCTGTGGATTATCATATAATTTCCTTTGAAATACGAAGAGCCCACCAGTTCTGGAAAAGGGGGGAGACAGTAACCAACTAAAGGGTAAGCGAAGGGATTGGGGATAGAGGTAGCGGCAATGCAGCCAGCAGTGTGAGGGGATGTGGGGGGGTGCAAGCACGTGGATTATGATGGGCGAATGTGGAGGTGGAGAGCCTGAGTGAAGGCCGCATTGTGGCACCAGAACAAATATGGCGGAGGCTGGTCTTTGGGTTGGGGCAGGGGAGGCTGGGAAAAGAAACTTGCTTCGGGACCTGCCCTGGGGTAGAACTGACTCCTGACCCACTGGCTGCCAGAAGCAAGATGGCGGATGGTGTTTGCCTTGAACACCTGGACCAAAGACGGGGCTGTTTACCATTGATTGAGAAGGGTTTTCTGAGAGGAGGAAGCCATGGGCTCTGGGAGTTCTACAGGGCTGTCCGTTATCAGTTGCCCGTGACCGTGAGCATACTCAGAGAACCAGCTCTGGAAAGCAGATTCAAGGGCAGCGCCCCCCACCCCCTCCCGCCCCGCCACCCCTGCCCCTTGCCCTGGGTGATTGTTGCTTTTGCATTGTTTTTATTGTTGGGTGTTTGAAGCACAGGCACCTTCCAGCCCTCTGGGTGTTGCTTAGGGATTCGTGCTTTCCTCCTCATCGATTACAAAGGTCCCCAGAGCTACCCGGCATGGCGAAGCGGTCCCTTTTGATTCCTTTGGCATCCCTTCGAATAGTTTTGGTTGGTAAGGAATTTACAGGAAGACCATCAGTTTCTGGAAGGCTGACAGTGAAGGTGCTGTCACAGTTTCCATCAAGAATACCCCCTCGACGGCCAGCCAGCAACTTCTGAGCTAAGAACAGTATTTACACTGTTTATTCGAGGATTAGTGAAAATCCTGTAATTCTCAGGAGCCTGTCAAATGTAAGGGGAGCTTGATTTAACGCCTCAGTCTTTTTACCTGCAAAATTGTGAATGTTCTCTTTTAAGCACCTTTTCTGACCCGTGTATTCTAATTGCCTTAAGGTTTATTTTTCAAGCCACGTGATAACTTTTATTATGACTGAGAACGCTGGTGGTTTCTTCGCTCCTGAGAGGGAGCTAGAGTGCTCTCTCATACCGGCTCGTCAGAGAAAAATCATTTTATATACGCCATGAATCTGTAATACGGCCCATTGGAAGCCATAGGTCGCTTAAAAAATGTAATGCGTATCATTTATTATGGGAAAGGGTGGTTGACGTGATTGGATTTCCTTCTTGACACATAATCTGTGTTAACGGTGAACTTTCTCCTAAACACACACATACCTTCACAATTCAGTAGGAGGATTAAATTGCTTGCCTTCACGGACCCTGACGTAGAAGTCCTACCGAGTTCTGGACCCTGGATTTTGAGCGGATCGTGAGGGCAAACCTTGCTGGACGGCAAAGTGCCTTCACCAGGCACTTCTCAGGAACGGTTCATTTCCCACCCTTGCCCCGGGATTGTCACGGGTTGTGTCGGCCCGTTGGGCTGAGGGGGGGGAATAGAGCGCCCGGGGAGTGCAGCTGGTGGGTTTGAACTCTGTGTTCTTTGTTTTGCTTTCTAAATCACGAAGCCTATGTTCCCGTTTCACGGTATTGATCCGTACAGACCCTGTCTCTTCCTGGGAGGCTGTGGTTGTCCCTCCATCGTCCAGACCCTTGAGAGGCAGGAAGGAACCCCGTCGCTTTACTCTTGCAGAGAATGGAGCACGAGCGGAGCTCCTAAACCTCAGGGAACAGAAGTTAACTTTCTTTTTAAGTTTATTTCTTTATTTTGAGAGAGAGAGAGAGAGAGCGAGAGAGACAACGAGCACGGGCGGGGCAGAGAGAGGGAGAGAGAGAATCCCAAGTGGACTCCGCACTCTCAGCGCAGAACCCGACGCGGGGCTCCAAATCATGAACCGTGAGGTCAGGACCTGAGCCAAAATCAAGGGTCGGACGCTTAGCCGACTGAGTCCCCCAGGCGCCCCAATTATTGTTACTGTTTCTAGCGTGGTCCAAAGTGCAGTTCCGAGCCGCCGGTCTGCTTTCACAGTATTGTTTATGGTAACGTTGTATTTTTGTCTTGTATTCGGAAGTCACGGGTTGGTGGCAACCCTGCAGTCACTGAGCGACGACCCGGCCAGCGACCAGGATCTAGGGATTCCTGTCATGCCACAGCCCCGGGGCAGCCACCTGCTGTGATGTTGTGCCCCCGTCCCAGAGAGGTCTTACCCGCAGCCCTGAGTGTCCCCTGTCCTCACCAGAACGTGCACAGGGCTGTGCTAAAGGCCGGAAATAGGCGTGCATGCCTTGGGCATGGTTTTCGGCTCTCTGGGCCGCTGACCCCTCAGAAATGGAGGATAGGAATATGCCAGACTTAATTTTGCTTGGGCTTTTTCCTCCTTTCTTGGCAGAATTATGTTGCGGTTTCTCCTCGTAGAGAGAAAATGCAGCAGTATTCAGGGTCATCACGAGTGCCCGTGGTGCCCAGCGGGTCCCCAGCTCTCTTGCTCTGCCCTCTTTACGTTTTCCCCGTGGAGTTTGCTCATTTCCAGTGTCCGAAGGCCTTCTCTTCTCTTGCATGGGCTTCGTGATTCCGATGGGGCATCCGTGAAGGGAGAGTCGGAAAGGCCTCTTCAGGGCACTTTCTAGAGTGGGCCCCGACTTCCTCCTGAGTGGCCCAGTGGGCGGGGCACGACAGAATCTTCTAGAAGGCTGCGCTGGGCTCTGGGACAGGGACCGGTGGGGCTTCTGTGGTGGAATGCTTCTCACCGTGTTTCACCGAGGATCCAGAAAGCAGGCCCTACAATGTACCCCTGTTTACAACCCACAACGGTCCCTTCTCACGTCATAATCTCCCCGCTGCCCGCTTATTTGGCTCCTGTAAGCGTGCGGCCCACAGACGGCAGACCCGCCCCGACCCAGACGCGCCAGCCCCAAACAATCTGGTTACTGTTTAAACAACCGGTGTAAATAATGAGCCCCTCCATTACCGAGAGTATAAATACATTTCGACAAGTAAGAGGTCTGCCGAGTGAAAGTTTAGATTATGTGAAAACTTCCACAGCTGTAATTTGTACGCCACGGAGACGGAGGGGTGTGAGTGATGTAAGCCGGAGAAAGCCCACCTTTTCGCTTATGTGTGTTTTGTCATCGTGCCAGGAGGCCAACGCCGTTCTGTTTTCTTCGCGGGGAATTGATCACGAGGGGGCAGGCGGCACCTGCCAGAAAGAAAAAAAGATGTCTTTGGCAAAAGTCGACCCCGCATAGGTGGCTGGTGTTAACGAGGCTGGCTTGGGCGGGCTGACGGTGAACTCTGTACCGGGGCCTGCTGTCACCTGTAGCGGCTCTTTTCCCGGTACTGAAACAGAACGAGAGACAAGCCACAAAGACTTGTGATTGAGGTGACTCGGACGCTAAGTGGACAGAAGGACGCGTGAGGAACCGCAGTGTCGCCTCCAAGTCCCCGGCCTCAAGCTCCACCGCTGGGGCATGGAGGGCGGGGCCTCTCTTGTGGGAGGACAGAGCGGAGGCTCCCTCTCTATTTCTTGGCCAACGTGGGAACTACAGGACGTCCCATAAAATTAAGTAGTTTTCTTTATGAGGAGAAACGGGAGAGGCAGAGAGCCGCCCGGGTGGGAGGGATCACTGGGGTTTCTCCCCAGCGACGGCGGGTTTCCAGCATCCCTGCTTCCCATCCAAGGTCTGTTGGAGAGGGTCCCCGGGGTGTCAGGCGGCCACACACCTGGGGGTGCCTGACCCCTGGACGTGCTGATCCCGCCCCGCCCCGTGTTTGGAGGTCACCCTTGCGTCGACTTTCAGTCATTGCAACTCAGGGGCGGCTTCTGAGGCTTCCCTGATGCCCCCTCCTCCCCAAATGCTCAGCCCAGCCTGGAGGTTTGAGGCCATATTTGTTTTAAGATTACCTACTTAGGGGGGAGCGCCTGGGTGGCTCAGTCGGTTGAGCGTCCGACCTCAGCTCAGGTCATGATCTTGCGGTTCGGAGGTTCGAGCCCCGCGACGGGCTCTGTGCTGACAGCTCGGAGCCTGGAGCCTGCTTCGGGTTCTGTGTCTCCCTCTCTCTCGGCCCCCGTCCTGCTCGTGCTCTCAAAATAAATAAACGTTAAAACAATTAAAAAGACAAGCTTACCTACTTGGGAAAGTACAAGATCAGTCATCTTGACTAGCTGTTTGCTAAATCTACTTACGTTCTACTGCATCTCCCCTTCCAGGAGACGAGAACTGTGGGTTACACGCGCGCGTGCACACACACACACGCACCCACAGGAGCTGAAGGAGGGATTGTGTGTGTTTGAGCGCAAAGGCAGACGCAGGTGAACTGAACAGCAGGGCGGGCCTCAGCAGAGCCCCGAGTGAGAGGCAGGCAGGTGCTGGAAGTGTGCACGGGCATCCCCCCGACAGCAAGGCTCCGTTCCCAGATGTGCCTGGGATTTGCTTTAATCAGGCGTGACACACGGCAGACATGGAAAACGACTTTTCTGAAGAGAGAAGCTTTATCCTGACGGATCCCGGGATGCCCGCAGGGCCGCGTGGGGAAGCTCGGGGGTCAGTCCGGAGGCACAGGGGAGTCTGGGCCAGGAGCCTCGACTGTAGTTTCCACAGGAAGAAATGGGTGAGACAGCGTGAGCAGGCCAAGCAGGTTGGGGCGTGGGGGTTGGCCCTGGGGGTGATGAGGGCAGGGGGGTGATGGTCTGAGAGTTTGGTTGGTTTGCGTTTTGGCTAGCCCCACGGGTGGGGGCCGGTGTCTTCAGGGTCCAAAAGGCCCTGAATGTCAAAACACCAGAACTGCAGAAAATACAAAGGAGTGGTTAATATAACCCCTCCCTTAGGGAGGCCTCACGTGGGCCCCAGCCACACCCAGGAGCATTTCTTTTGGAGAAAAGGATGGAAGGAGGCTCGCCAGGTTACCTGGAATGAAGAGGTGCCCCAGAGACGAGGCAAAGCGAGGTGCGCAGAGGGAGCGGTTCTAAAAACATCTTTGACTCTCTGTGTCTTAGGATGTCTATATTATCACGGGAATTCATTTTATTTGGGTTTCTTGGGGTTATTTTAATCGGATCACAGAAATGTATTATCGTACATTTACGATAGTATCAGTTCATTTACTTTACAAGCCTGTGATATTTACATGAAGAAAAAACAATCTAAATCCTCGTAAGAGAGAAGCCATGAGAAGGGTTTCAGGCCGCACGCGTGTGCCTGGCTTGACCTAAGGGAGGCAGAGAAACATTCCGACTAATCGCTGGATTGCGACGGCTCTTTCCTGCGTGTTTTTCCACGCGTCTTTGTGTATCATCTTACCGTTTCCACTAACACGGTTCCGGAAAAACAAGTCATCTGGGCATGCTGTGCTTTTTCGTTTCTCCTCTTGACCCCGAGGTGTGATGGGCTCACGTTTCCGAGTGCTGGAATCCAGCTCCGTTTGAAAGGGGGCCCGAGGCGTCCGCCTGGGGGAGACCTGTTCATGCTCTGCCGTTTGCTTCCCGAGGGCCACACTTTTGGAGTCCCCCAGGCTGGCGAGAACCGAATATGCGGGTCCTGTTTGGATATCCACTTCGTGATTCACGTTCCGCTGTACGAATAGTTTCGATGCCGCTGTCACTAAAGATCGTGGATTTCCTCTATTAATTGCTCCTTTCAAGGATATGTAAGGGTTCTAACTGGACCTCAGAAATTTACCACCCAGTGGGGCCTCGCAGTTCACTGACTGGCTCCCACCCTCGTCTCAAGAAGGAGCCGATGGCCGTGGCATTGGAGAGTTGGGGCTCTTGGTTCTGCTTCTTCGCAGACTGCAGACAGGCCCAAAGGCTATTGCTTGTTGACTTTTTAAAAGATAGCCGTGGTGTGCATGGCTACTGGGGGCTGGCTTCACCCAGAACCCCTGCCACCTACCGCCTTCCTGCGGACTTCTGCCCCATCCGTGCGGCCCCCGGCCTCCCCGCTGGCCTCCTGCCCATCCACGTCCACGCCTGCAGCCCACCAGCACCTCACCTACCCGGCTCCCCCCATCGTCTCGCTGCTCCTGGGGTCCCCACGGACGTCTCCTGGGCCCCACCCAACCTCAGGTTCTTCCCCTCAGCCCTGCCCATCCCCGCAGAAGGCCGGCCATCTTCAGTGACACGATTGTGGCTTCTTGGTGGCAGGTGTGAGCTGCAGGAGGCCAGGGGCTCGTGGGGCCACGGTGGTGCCCAAGGACCTAGGTGGTGCAGGCACGTGGGATCGGCTGAGTGAACGGAACACGGGCTCCTGTCACTGCAGGTGGGGTCTCATGTGACTGTTTGGAGCCTGTCCTTGGAGGTTTCTGTGAGTTCTCCTCCCCTGTGGGGGGGGGGGGCAGGGAGGGCACTGTGTCTACACAGGTGGCTACACCCCTTCCAGCAGGTGTGTGGAGGTCCAGCTCTGATGCCGGGGATGAGGACCCCGTTGGCTTTCTTCCTCTACTTGAAGTGCCCCCTTTATATCCGCAGTCATGACCAAGAGCAGATTATAAACGGAAACAGAAACAACAGCCCGGGGCCGGGGCCGCCGAGGCAGGAGACCGCCAGCCCGCTCTCGGCTCCCGGGCAGGTGTCGAGCACTTCCAGGCCGCTGCAGTGACCTTTTGTCCTCGCCTCCAGCCTGTTAGCACCCAGCGGCTGCCCGTTCTGGAAGGTGCTGTGTCCGTCTGCTGGGGCCGCAGTGATAAAGCACGACGGCCCCGGTGGCTTAGCAACAGGTACTTACTGTCTCCCGGTCCTGGAGGCGGGAAGTCCGGGAGGCAGGCGTGGGCACGGGCGGCTTCCCCCTCGGCCTCCTACTTGGTGTGTCGACGGGTCATCCCTCCGTGCGTGTCTGTGTCCCGATCTCCCCTTCCGAGGGCACCAACCCTATGGGCTTAGGACCCACCCGAGTGACCTCATAGTATTTTCATCACCTCTGTCCGTGCTCCACACCCAAATACAGCGCCATTCTGAGGTGCTGGGGTTAGGACTCCAACTCACGGGTCGTGGGGGCCACGATTCAGCCCATAACAGATACGCCAACCTGAGAAAGCAGGACAGGGAGTCCCTCTGGCATCGTCTTCTGTCGCCGCCGTCACCGGCACCCTGGAGGGGGCTCCGGCCGAGGTGGGGGGCTGCCCTCCTCCCCGCGCAAAGCATGCAGGCCCCCGTGGACGTAGGTGGCTCGGCCCAGCCCCAGCACAGCTGGAACACAGCCCCACAGGGCCCCCTGTGCTGAGGTCATCACCAAGGCCAGCCTCAGTACCCAGGCTTCTTGGACACCCTCCGCCCTGCTGTGCCCTCTGTCACCTCCTACGCCGGGACTGTGAGTGCAGACACTGCGGTCCCCGCCGTCCGTGGGAAGCACGCGGCAGCCTGTATTCCTGAGCCGCCGGGCTTCCGTGGGGAGAGCCTGGAGGTGTCCCGTGTTTACGGCCTGTTTCGGGTCCAGTTTACCCCAGTGTTAGAGGCACGTGGCTGCAGGGCGTCCCCTGCCGTGTCCCGTGTCTTCCCGACGCGGCCACCCGCGCGGCCCCGGGGGCCGGGCACACTTGCACGGACACCTAGCCCGACGCCAGGAGGCAGGAGCGGACTCCGAGTGTGGTGGCCCCCGTGGGCCTGCACGAGCGCGTAGCACGGGTAGGTGATTCCTGTGGAAACACCTGCTTACGCGTCCTGCCACGCCACCCCGGTCAGTCCCGCAGGCCCTCGGGTCCCGCCAGTCGCTCCCTGGCCGCCTCTCTCTTCTGTGCCCGGTTCCCTCGCACAGGAAGGTTTAGAACGAGCTCCGTGTTCCCCGTGCCACAGACGGGGTGGCCGCAAAGGCGTTCCCAGCTCGAGCCGGGGCGTCGGGAAATCGCGGTGGCCCGTCCGGGGGCTGGGGCGGCCCCAGGCGGGGTGGCAGGTGTCCCGGGCCAGCGGCACCCTCTGGGTGGTGTGGGAGCCCGCCCCGTGATGCTCGCTCCTGCTTCGTCCTTTCCACGGGCGGGCCCCGCTGCCTCCCTTCGTAGCTGGGGGCGCCGGGGCTCACCGGCACAGCTCGGCCAGCTTTGTTCTTGCGGGTGCGTCCCATCCGTTTCACCAAATTGCCACAAACTGTGTCCGAGACAGGCCCTCCCTGTGGGTCACAGCTGACTGTTCCTTTAGATGCCGTTACGGGTGTGGATGTGTTACAGCCTTTCCTGGCGACGTGGTCCCATCCGTTAAAGGTTAACTTCAGCCCTTACGGCACCCACGGTGGGGTGCGTGGGGGCTCCTGGGTCCGGTCTGTGGGCGCGTGGGCGCTTGGACGCACGCAGCAGTGAGGGCGCCCGCTACGTGTACCCTCCCTTGCTGCCCCCCGCTCCCCGAAACCCACAGTATTTGGCCACGTGGGAGTGAATTGCTGAATGTGAATTATGCTGGTGAGCGCTGCGGGCTGCTGACCGGGTTTGGTTTTGGCCCAGGACCTCCCCGGTTAGTACAAGCTGCAGACGGCCGTGAGGCAGGCCTGGCCTTTCCCTGCCTTGGTCTTCCCAACCCTCTCTTCCCCCCACTCTCCTCCCCCTTCCTCCCCCTCCTCCCCTACCCTTCCTCCCCTCCTCCCTTCCTCCCCTCCTCCCTCTCCTCCCCCTCCTCGCCTGCCCCTCCTCCCTTCCCCTCCTCACCCGCCCTTCCTCCCCTCCTCCCTTCCCCTCTTTCCCCCCACCTTCTCTCCCCTCATCCCCCTCTTCCCCCTCCTCCTCCTCCTGCTTCCCCTCCTGCCCCTCCTTCCTCTCTCTTCCTATTCCCCACCTCCTCCTCCCCTCCCTCCCCCACCTGTCTTCCCTCTCTCCTCTTCCTCCTCCTCTTTCTCTCTCTCCGTGTCTCTTAGGTATGTGTGTGTGTCAGGGAGAGTCAGTGGTTTGTCCAAAGGGATTCAGACAATTGTGGAGCCAAATCATTGCTTCTGCCAGAAAAGTGGCCGGGAAGGCATGTGGTTACTTGCAGAGAAGCAGAAGCCGCAGGGAGCGGAGGAAAGCTGGCACGCTGTTATCGCTGGGAGGTCAGTGAGCATCAGAGTCTCAGATCCTCTCGGGGGACGCTCAGATGACACCACGTGGGTGGACCGTCCAGGGCAGCTGTCATCCGCGTGCTGTCCCTGAGCCTGCAGCATCACACGCTGGGACCTTGTTGGACGTGCAGGTTCCCTGGCCCTTCCCACCCCTGCTGAGCCCCGCGGGACTCTTCCCAAGGCTCCCAGGTGGCTGACGCCCACACGGGTTTCAGAGGCACCGGGCCAGCGAGGTTGAGCGGGGACGGACAGCGGTGCTCCCTGGTCTATGCAGGAATCATCCGGGGAGCTTGGCAGGTTTGGGTGCAGCCTGGGCATGGGGTTTACAAAGCCCCTGTGGTCCCGGTGTATACTAGGGTTGAAAGCCGGTTCTTCCCGGTCCTGGGGGCCCTCTAACTGCCGGGGGACCTCTCCTGAAGACACGTGGGTCAAAACGTGAAGCAGCTGCGGGCGGGTGGTCCTCCTGGCTGTTTCTCGAGCTCCGCTTTCTTCCTGTGACACGGGGAAGGGGACACGCACGGCACACGCAAGTGACCGACTCCCCAGTCAGGCGTGTTGCCGTCCTGAAAAGCTGTCCACGGGCACAACCACTGGGCGTGTCTTTCCAGGGAAGCCCTCTCCTCAGTGACCATGTCTCTGTCCTTGGTGGCCGTGTCTTGTATAAACTTGGAAGGTGTCCTTCTGTGTCACATAGCCCAGCAGCCGAGCCATGTGCGTGCTGGTTCTGGGACGGGTGACCTCAAGGTGCTCTGTCTGCGTGGGTCGTGTTAGGAACGGCTGGAACAGAGTTCTTCGTGGGCCCCCGACGTGGTGCTGCCTGGCCACTGAGGCCACGGACTGTGTCCTGTCTTCTTTGTCGAGTGGAGTTTTGTTTAATTTCTGTTGCACTGCCTCCGAAACGTGCTGGGTATTTTGTGGCACGGGCCCCTCCCCCCCGCCCCCAGGCTCTGTCCTGTGTTCTCCCGCTCGGTTAGGAGGCCGGCGTGCGCGTTTTTGGTGTCTCTGAAGCTGCTGCCACGTCTGGCCACGAGCTGGTCGCCGGGGGTGAAGGGTCCGTAAGTGAGGGCTTCAGTGGTTGAAATTCACTCGTCGGGCGTGCGTGGAAGTTTCCAGTTTTTAAAAGAGAATTGCCTGTAAAACGTTGCTGTGGCTTAGCGTACGTGTCCCGTTCGCTTTCTCCGTTGGCAGCTCTCTTTTCACGAGAACAGCTTCAGTGGATGTTGCCGACACTTCCCGCGATGGGCCCTGCAGGCCAGCGAGGTCTCCACAGCGGCTGTCGGGCGGGAAGATGGCTCGAGACCCCTGCACGGCCCCATGTGCATTTGGTTAAATTGCTCGGTTGCTCTTTTCCTCAGTTGACTCATCCGCAGGATGGGTATGATAGTGGTTGCTTCACTGGGTCGTTGAAAGGAACGCGGGAGGTAAGATTGCAAAATGCTCAGCACAGCGAAAACGTTCAGCAGAGGGAAGCTTGGAGGCCGCCGATGACGTGAACGGTCCCCACGTTTGGTGCCGCGAGACTGTCAGCTGGGGGAGGTTGGGTCGGGAAGCGCAAAGATGTGTCCTCTCCACACGTTTTGTTTTAACTCCCAGCGTGCGTTGCTGTGCTGGGATTTTAGCTGAGGCCTTTGAGCCACAGTATCGTTCTCACACCGGCCACACCCAGAGCACATTTTCAGAGACCTTCATGTTTCCATTTCTTTTTTTTTATTACTTTTTTAAACTTTATTTATTTAATTTTGTTTTTAATGTTTTTATTTCTTTTTGAGACAGAGAGAGACAGAGTTATGAGCGGGGGAGGGGCAGAGAGAGAGAGAGGGAGACCCAGAATCCGAAGCAGGCTCCGGGCTCCGAGCCGTCAGCCCAGAGCCCGACGCGGGGCTCGAACCCACGGACCGTGAGACCACGACCTGAGCCGAAGTCGGACGCTTAACCGACCGAGCCCCCCAGGCGCCCCATCCACTGCTTTCAAATGGAAAGAAACCTCCGTGGGGGAGCGCCTGGGTGGCTCAGTGTGTCGAGCGTCTGACTCTTGATTTCGGCTCCGGTCGTGATCTCAGGGTCTGTGAGCGTTAGCCCCGCGTCGGGCTCCGCACTGACGGTGCAGAGCCTGCTTGGGATGCTCTCTCTCCTCTCTCTGCTCCTCCCCTGCTGGCTCCCTGTCTATCTGTAACTGAATAAAAACCTAAAAAACAAAAGAAAAAGAAAGCACCGAGACACTTACAGCATGCGGGCCTCCGTTCCTCCCAGTGTTTACTGCTGTCATGTGCACACGGGGTGGAGTGTTGCCAGGGAACCCACTTTCATTTCTCTTCCGGAAGCGTTCACCTTTGCTTCTCTAGCGGTAACGTCCTTCTCGCCAGCGGCCCCGTGCAAGTAGCACACGGCTGCCAGGAGCAGGTTTGGGTCGACAGCTGCCACTCGAAGGCACAGGGCTCGGCGATGCGGTCGGGGCGTGGAGGGGACCAGGACACCCGCCAGGGGAGGCCAGACGGCCTGTCCCAGTGGGTCCGCCAGCTGGTTTGGAAACCGTCTGTCATGTTCCCGTAGTTTGCAGTTATCTCATCCGCCTCCCCCAGCGAGCCCCGAATGGAATGCCTTTTCGCGTCCCAAACCACCGCTTACGTGTTTTCCCTGGTTCTGTTAATAATCCACCCTGGGCCCCTTTCTCTCGCCTTCCCCACCCAGGAGTCAGGAGCAGCTGGTCCTACCGCTGAAATGCACGTCACACGCAGCTGTCTATCCAAGTAAAGCTGAACTTGCTGTTGAATTCAGTGTCCGCGTCGTGGGGTGATGTGCACCCCGCCCCCTCCCGTGCTTACGTGTTGTGCTCTCCTGGGAGTTACGCCCCGGGAAGAATGCTGGCTGAGGATAATAGACCCTTTATCCTTTTGGAAGGGATGATGTTGATGATGGAATGCAATTCCTTTGAAAGTTTGAGTGGGCTCTCATCATCCTGTCCCTGGTCCCTTTTTTAGAAAATGTTTATCTATTTATGAGAGAGAGAAGGAGGGGAGAGTGGGGAAGGAGCAGACAGAGGGGGAGACTGAGGACCCCAAGCAGGCTCCTCGCTGTCTGCGCAGAGCCCAACGCAGGGCTTGATCCTGTGAACTGTGAGATCATGACCTGAGCCGAGATCAAGAGTCGACGCTTAACGGACTGAGGCGCCCAGGAGCCCCTTCCATCCCTGTTCTTTCTTCGTTCAACCCAGGGCGTGCCGTGAGATGCTTCCCAACGAGGTGTTGTGAAAAGTGTAGTTGTGTGTGCATGTGTTGTCTATATGTGTGTTCATGTGCACATGTGTGGGTGTGCATGTGTGTGCATAGATGTATGCGTGTGCACACGACAGCATGTGTGTGCCTGTGAGTGACCTTGTGCACGTGTGTGGGAATCTGCACGCGCGTGCATGTATGTGTGTGTGCATGGGTGCATATATGTATGTGTGTGCACGCAACAGCATGTGTGCGAATGTGAGTGAACATATGTGCACGTGTGTGGGGATCTGCACTTGTGCGTGCATATATGTGTGTGCATATATGTGTGCATATATACGTGCGTGCACGTGACAGCGTGGGTGTACGTGTGAGTTAATGTGTGCGTGCGTGTGTGCATATATGTGTGCACATGTACGTGTGTGCACGCGACAGCATGGGTGTACGTGTGAGTTAATGTGTGCGTGCGTGTGTGCATATATGTGTGCACATGTACGTGCGTGCACGCGACAGCATGGGTGTACGTGTGAGTTAATGTGTGCGTGCGTGTGTGCATATACGTATGCGTGTGCACACGAAAGCATGAGTGCCCATGCGAGTGAACATGTGTGCACATGTGTGAACACGTGCATCTGTGAGTGCGGCTTCCCCCTCATGATACACCCAGAGCACATTGGCATTTCTTCCTGTCCTGCTCCCTTTGCTTGTAAGTGTCCGCATTTTGACTTTTCAGCTCGTGTGCTGGGAGTGTGGGACTGTTGAGCCAAGAGGTGCCCCTTCTCTAGGCTTCTTGCTCTAGGCCAGAGTGCAGCATCTTTAATTCAGGACAGAGGGGGAGAGTGGGGCCGTGTTTGGAGGGTGAGGGGCGGGTTGGAGGAGGCAGGACCTCAGGGCTGTTCTAGCTTTGCCTCCGGCCGATCTGCCCGGGCTGACTTGGGGTCCTTGCCTGTGTAACTGGGTCCCAAGCGGGCAGCTAATGCCAGAGGAGGGACTCTCAGGTTACCTGTTCCTCCCTGAACTCAGCGCCTGGGGAGGGAGTGGGTAAAAAGCAAGTGGCCCGTGACTGTTGCTGGCCCAGTGTGGGTGTCCAGAGGCCCGTGTCGGCCCTGTGTGACGATCTCTGTGCTGTGTGTGTGTGTGTGTGTGTGTGTGTGTGCAAGGGACACTGAGGCACAGAGAGGGGGATACGGAGGAGATTGGAGACTTGAGCATAGTCCTGTGGCTTTTGAAGGCCAGAAGCTGTTGAGTACAGTTGTACTCATTGAACACTTAGTATGGGAGTGTTAACGTAAAGTGCTTTGGGTAGGTCTGGAGGATTAAGGGCATCTGCCTTATTCCTGCTGAGCGTCTCGCTTAAAGCTTTTAAACCATAAAAAAAAGGAAGAGGAATGTTCCTCGGGGGAAATGCTAATAGAGATGACTGGAGAAGACAAATGAAGCTTTCAAACGATCCAGTTAATTAAAATAGAGGAAAATGATGCAAAAGCCGTGTGGTGAAGGAATGTCCCAACGATCTGCATTCAGACTTCCGGTCTGCAGAGCTCAGGACCACTGCCGTGCTCCGTCCCTGAAGATTTGCTCTTGGGGACGCCTGGATGGCTCAGTCGGTTGAGTGTCCCATTCGGCTCAGGTCACGATCTCGTGATTCCTGGGTTCAAGCCCCGCGTCGGGCTCTCTGCCGTTAGTGTGGAGCCTGCTTGGGATCCTCTGTCCCCCTCTCTCTCTCTCTCTCTCTCTCTCTCTCTCTGCCCTTCCCCTGCTTGCACTCTCTCTCTCAAAGTTAAATAAACATTAAAAAGAAAAAAAAAAAGGATTTGCTCTTAACAGAGTCCAGAGCTTAGGTGGCCGGAGAAGGGCAGTGGCATCTTGGGCAAGGACCGGCCACGACGCAGGGCAGTCACGCTTGGAGGGCACGCTGGGATGGCAGTAGGTTCTTGCCAACCTGCCGAGTCCTGACCCGGAGTGGGCTTGCCCAGGCTGGTCCCGTGTGCCCGTTACCTTCTGGCCACCACGCGGAGCCTGTGGGCCGGGACGCCAGGGAGTGAGCCCCCCCGCCCTGGGAGGCCCCCAGCTGCACAGGACCTCAGGTTAAGAGACTGCCAAGCCAAGGCCCCTCTGGGGGCAGCCAGGTGGTGGCCTTGCCGCTGTGGGGACAGGCACGGGATCTAGCGATGCGTACGTTGGCTCGGCGTGGGAAATCAGGGGCTGCTGGGGCACGGCGGGGAGACGCGGGTGGCATGTGATGCTTCCACCGTGCGCTCCGCGTTGGGTGCCGCTGCAGTGGGCCAGCCCCGAGCCCCCATGTGCCCGGTGCTGTGCTGATAGGCGGCTCTCACGGGTGGGCGCTGTTTGTATTGCTCCCATTTGCAGACGGGAGACAGAGCCACGCGTTTATTTTTTTGTTTTTTTTTTAACGCTTATTTATTTTTGAGAGACAGAGTGAGAGCAGGGGGGGACCGAGAGAGAGGGAGACACAGAATCCAACGCAGCTCCTGGCTCCGAGCCGTCAGCACGAGAGCCGGACGCGGGCTCGAACCCACAAACCCACGGACGCTTAACCGCCTGAGCCGCCCCCGGGCGCCTAACCCAGAGCCACAAATTGCTCTCGTTGTGTCAGACATTCAGAAACGAGCGTGTTTCTGGTGACGATGGCCTCCCGGGAGTCCCGGTACATGAAAAATGTAAAATGCTTTCACTCAGAGATGACGTAATCCCACGCGATGTGGGCCTTGACGTCCACACCCCGACTACGTGAGATTCTAAAGGCGGCGGTCGCCAGGCAGAACCTGTGGAGTAGGAGGAGTTCCTGCCAGTGACCGAGGCCCCGTGGAAAGCATAGACCGCTTTTGTGCAGGGCTCCAGCCGGTCCGGAGAGGATGTGTGTCCGTGTTCGTCCGTGTGCGGCCGTGGTCCCACTGGGGGAGTGTTTGTGGTTCTGCCTGAGACCGTCGGGTGCCTCTCTGCTTGGAACGTCGTACGTGGGTGTCTTGAGGCCAGACTGTGTGTCCTTGTTTCCTTTTTTTTTTCAAGTTGGTTTATTTATTTGGGGGTGGGGGAGGGGCAGAGAAAGCTAGAGCGAGAGAATCCCAGTCAGGCTCCGTGTTGTCAACGCAGAGCCTGATGGCAGGGCTCGATCCCACGAACCATGATCGCGACCTGAGCCAAAATCAAGAGTCGGGCATTCAACCAGCTGAGCCACCCACGCGCCCCACCTGTGCGTCCTTCTGTGCGCCCATCCAGCGTGCACAGATTTATTTTTCAATTGTGGTTAAAAACAACAACAACAACAACAAAAAACCCAACCACATAAAATTTGCCATCTTAGCCGTTCCTAAGCGTGCAGTTCAGTAGTCGTAGGTACATTTACGATGTCGCACAACCTCTAGAACTTTCCCACCGTGCAAGACTGAAACTGTATACCCATTAAACCACTACTCCCCAGCCCTGGCCCCTGGCAACCGCCATTCTTTATTCTGTGCCCGTGGGGTTGACTATTCTAGACGCTTCATAGGAATCCTAGAGTATTTGTCTTTTGGTGACTGGCTTATTTCACTCAGCAGAACATCTTCAGGTTCATCCACGCTGCAGCGCACGTTAGATTTTCGTTGTTAAGGCTCAACACTACGGTGTTGTGCGTATACACCACACTTAGCTTGTCCGTTCATCCCCGGGTGGACCCTTGGGCTGCTTGCATGTTTCAGCTGCTGTGACTAAGGCCGCTGTGAACATGAGTGTGCGGCTGTCTCTTCAGGACCCTGCTTTTGGGTTTTTTGGGTACATACTCGGAAGTGCGGTTGCTGCGTCATGTCGTAATTATATTCTTAATTTTGGGGGGAACTGCCATACCGTTTCCCAGCAGGTGACCATCTTGCATTGCGACCAGAAGCACACAAGGGCTCTGGCTTGGTGACATCCTCTCCCACGCTCGTCATTTTCTGTTAATGAATGCGAAGTATTTCATTGTGGTGGCTCGTGGGTCTTGCCAGTGATTGCCGATGTTTTTGTAATCTCTCTGATGATCGGTGATCTTTTCATGTGCTTTTATTTTTAAGTCTATTTATTTTGAGGGGGGTATGAGTGGGGAAGGGACAGAGAGAGAGAGGGAGGAGAGAATCCCAGGCAGGCTCCGTGTTGTCAGCGCAGAGCCCTGCACGGGGCTCGATCTCGCAAACCGTGGCCTGAGCCGAAACCGAGAGTCAGACGCTTCACCGACTGAGCCACCCAGGTTCCCCTTTGCATGTGCTTGTTGGACGTTTGCATTTCCTCTTTGGAGAAATGTCTCTTTGGGCCCTCTGCCCACTTTTTGGTCGGTCCCCTCGGCTTTTCACAAGGCGGCATCCCTGCGTGGCCCTCCGACGCCCTGCACTTTCTCCCTGGGGTAATGGTGTGGTGGTTCCTGCCCCTCCCCATGGTTGGAAAGCCAGAAAAACCTCACATCCTTCCTAACTTGGCTCTCCCTGCAAACATGGCCCCGTGGGGCTGGATTCAGTCCATTTCCCGTGGGCAAAAGGGGCGGTGATCTGGAGCTCTTTCACGGGCTCTCTGCACACCTCCCCTCCCCACTGCCCTGGCCTCTTCTGTGTCTCCCTTTGCTGAGCCCTGCAGGTGAACTTGCCCCCATTTCAGTGCCTTGGAAGATGCTTTGCGGCACAGAGGAAGTACAGCCCTTACATCTAGGGTCTACAGACAGCTGTGCTCACAGTTTCTCCTGCTCGCAGATGAGACTCAGCAGGGTCTCAGACCCAAACGCCCGCAGGGCTCGGTGGGGAATACAAGTGCCAAGTGTGTCCTTCACCTACAACCTTCCGGATTGAGCAAAGGTTTATTTGTGACGAGTGTCATTGACCAATCAAAGGGCCTGGTGACGGCTGCCAGTCTTAACTCATGCCAACTTGAAAGCGTGTGACCCGTCTGCCCAGAAGCCAAGACCGTTCATGATGGTCCTCGGACCAGCAGCATGGCTTTGCGTGGGGGCCGTTAGGAATGCAGAATCCCAGGTCCCAGCCAGCCGAGTCAGAATCCAACGGGGTCACCTCAAAGCAGACACTCCCCGCTCCTGGCCTGTACCCCGAGAATGGGAACTTAATCCCACTAAACCTGTCCATGAATATTCTTAGCAGCTCTATTTGGAATGGCCCCAAACTGGTGCAGTGTCCTTCAGTGAATGAATGGATAAGTAAACTGTGGCCCATCCACATACCATACCATACCATACCATACCATACCATACCATTCCATACCATGGAATACTGTTTTATCAAAAAAAAAGGAAGTGAATTCTTTCCACAGACACCAAATTAGACGGCCCCTCAAAGACATTATGTTGAGAGAAAATAGCCAGTATCAAAGGTCACGTAGGGGAGGAAAAAAGCTTCCTCTACTCCCTTAGGTTCTGTGACTAAGGCCTGGGAATTAAACTGACAGACGGCTTCACAGTAGGAAAGGTGCACGGATTTTGTTGATGTTGATTTTCTCACGCAGATGAATGCTTTGTGGAAAAAAACCCGCGAAAACCCAAAGAACTGCTTAGGCTCGGATGCCTTACGCTGCGTAAACGAAGGGCAAAACATCGCGGAGACAAGATGAGGCAAAGGGAAAGAGTTTGGGCTTCCAAGGGTGGTGGATTGTGACAAAGGGACCCGGAAGTACTACCTACCACGATCAGGACCGTTCTTCCCTCCTGGTACAGAAGAGGGGGACGCCTTCACAAAGGGAGATGTATGCCCTGCTTTTAGGCGGATGCAGAGAGCAGAGAGCAGAGAGCTCCCCTCTCTTTGCTGTTTCTTAGCTGTCTTCAATTCAGAATAATCCTTCTGCCAAAGTAGCCTCTTTTGGGGGTGGCATGATCTGATCTCCATCAGTTACATTTTATGTGATTCCATTTTTCTCAAAAAAGCCAATGGAGAAAAAAGTGTGTGTGTGTGTGTGTGTGCGTGTGTGTGTGTGTGTGTGTGTGTGTAAAGGGAGAGTGTGGGAAGAGTTTTTTGGGTGATGAGTCTGTTCTCCATATCGGTTGTGGTTGTGGTGAAATGAATTTGTTCCTGTGTTAAAATCTGTTAAGTCTGGACACTGAGAGACAAAATAAAAGCCCATGGAAATGCAAACAAAAGCAGAAATGCAACGCTTCGGTTACCGTGGGCGCATAGCATTTCATGCGTGCGTGAGTTCGTTTTGCGAGATGCATTTCCTGGAGGTGGAACGGGCGGGTGGCGGGTGTGAACGTCGCAGAGGAAGGTGGCTGTCCCGTGTGGCCTTTCCCCCAGATACACGCCCGTCGCCGTGTCCGCACCTTCCTCAGCCTGACCTGGGGATCTTTGCCAGCTGATGGGGGGGGGGGGGAACCATCAGTTTTGAAACGCCAGGTAAACTCTGGTCCGGGGCAGCTCGTGGGCCAGAGTCACCCAGATGGGCCTGCACACGTTGGATGGTTCCCCACCCCTCCCCGCACACATTCGGCTGCCTCCCGTGTTAAATTGAAAGCACAAACTCCTTTTGGCAGCCTGCCAGTGGTAGTTTTGTTCCGCGTGTGCGCTTGTCATTCAGGACTTGGTGACGGAGCCGCCGCAAGGCCTCTCACTTGGGACCCGGCCCCAGCCTACCTGTCGACAGGTAAGATGGCCTCAGGGATGTTGGATAGATCACAGCAGCCCTCGAGTTCTAGTTCCTTTTAGAGCCCGCTGTTTTCCAATCTTCCTGTGCACAGCTGCTGCCTCGGGCCCTCAGGGACCCTCATCGGTGACAGGCTCCTCAGGTGTGGACCTGTCTGCCCCTCCGGAGGGCCCCCCTGCGTGGACGCTGCCTCTCGTCACCGTGCCGGGCCGCAGTGTGGTGTGCTGAAGGCACGTTTCTGTTCCCACTGAGGAGAGTGTATTCCCGCTGGAGGTGATCCCTTGTCCTCTTTCCCTCTTGAAAACTGCCACCGAGGTATCTTTGGGCTCTTTCCTTTTTACTCTCCGCTTTTAGCACAAGGCCTGGGGGTCAGCGAGGTCCAAAGAAAGCCCTGGAAGAGAGTAACCGTGCCCAGCACCCTGCCCTGCGGATCTCACGTCGTGGCCATTCCCGTGTTCAGAGGACAGCTTAGCCTCCTCTGATGGGTACGTCCGCGTCCGTGCTGCAAACTCTTTTTTTTTTTTTTTAAGTTTACTTATTTTTTTGGACGGGGGCGGGGGCGGTGCAGAGAGGGAATCCCAAGCAGGGTGCACCCTGTCAGTGCAGGGCCCGACACAGGGCTCGAACCCAGAAACTGCGAGATCACGACCTGAGCCGAAGCCAAGAGTCAGAGGCTTAACCGACTGAGCCCCCCAGGGGCCCCCATGCTGTGAACTCCTTACACATAAAGGTGATGGTGGGAAGGAAGGCGGAGTGGCCTGGGGGTACGATCCAGCCTCCTTTGTAGGAGCTAGGCGCTACTGGAGTGCCTTGGTCTGACCTCCCCATTTCTGCAAAACCTCCCCCTCCAGCGCGGAGGCTTTCCCGGCCTTCGCGCCCCGCGACGTTTACGGGCTGTTACCCTTGGCATCTGTTTTGGTAGATATTTGAAGCAGGGCCGTGAACTTCACTGTGGCCTGGTCACTAAGCGCGGAGCCAAGTACGAGAGGGTGTGCGTCCGCACGGCCGTGTGGGCGCTGGGAGCCGCAGTCCCCGTGTCCTTCCCGAGACGGCCTGGGCCGCTGGCCGCCCTCCCCTCTCTTGTTCGCGCTTTTATGGCGGTGAGAAGCCACGGGTGGGTGAGAGCCCGCGTCCCTCTCACCCTGGTCAAAGGGCGCGTGTTTCCTCCAGTAGCTTAGCGGTCTGGGCGACCCCAGTCCCTCCGTGGCCGATGACAGCGGGCCGCCTTCTGTGCAGCCCCAGCCAGCGGCTGGCCTGCGGGCACCCTGGGACACACGCAGGACGTCCGCGGTGACGGGGTGTCACAGAAGCAAACATAGGCGTGGCTGGTGTTTCCGCTGGTCCTGCCCGGTCCTTCACGGCTGAGTTGCGGCCGCTGCCCTGGGCCGGTGTTCGTGGGGGGTCCCCGCCTCACTGGCAGCCGTGGTGGCAGAGGAGGAAAGCTTAGACAAAGGGGACAGATGGAGAACAAGAACACACACTTACCGGCTTCGGTGGGAGGGATGTAAAGCCCAGTCCAAGAAGTTCCGTGTGACTTCCCGGGACCGTCACGGCTCTGTAAGCTTGTCTCCCAGGGTACGAGTCAGGCCGGGAAGCCACTTGTCTTGCCCCCCCTCAGAGCTGGTAAGAGGCAGAGGCGGGGGGACCTCTGTCCGACTGTAAAAGTTGGGCTCGTCCAACATGCCAGAGCCTTCCGGGGCTTAGATCGCGTGTGACATTGGAAAAGGATGAGCCCGGAGCCCTGATGGCTGGATGAGATCGTATCTGAGTTTTATTCCCACTCTCAGGCTTGCGGACCCTCAACTAAGAACACGCAGCGAAATAGAAGGTAGGACAGACCCAAGCAGGGTTTCTCAACCGCACGGTGTTGACATTTGGGACCCGATAATTCTGTGCGATGGGGGTTTTCTGCATGGTGAGCGTGCATTACAGCGTCCCTGGCCTTGGGCCACGAGGGGCCACTGGTGTCCCCACCCCAGTCTGACAATCAGAAACATCTCCAGGCATTGCTGGACATCAGTGGGGGTGGAGGGGGGAGGGTGCAAAATCCCTCTGCCCATTGAGAACCAGTGGAGCGAAGGAAGGGTACCCTCTGGGAGTCTGGAAGGAGAACCTGACCAGGAGACAGAGAAATGGTCCCATTACAGCTTCCTCTACCCCTACACGTACAGGCCCTCAAAACGAAAAGGAAAAACAGAATTAAAATGGGAGAGGGGGAGGAGAGGAAGGGAGGCAGGAATAGAGAGAGAGAGAGAGAGAGACTCATTTCCATTAACCTGTTGGTTCTCTTTGAAAATTCTTTACAAGCAGCTCTCCAAAAGGGTTGTATTGTCCTTGTAAAATTGCCTGCAGATGAGCAGGGAGGGGATTTTCTCTGGCTGGTGGCCATTCTCTCTCCCCCTGCTTCCCTCACCCCGAGGTCTGTTCAGCCTCACAGATGTATTATGAGCAGAAATGGTGTTTTCCCTGAATTCTCTGCTGGGAAAGAAGGTTCGGGAAGGTACAGTACAGTGCTGACAGATTGCATAGGATGTATCTGAGATGCTACCATTTTTCATGGACAAGGAGGGAGAGCCCATGGATGCCAGCCCCCTATGCCTGTGCCTAGAGATGTCAGCCCCCTGTCCCTGTGCCCAGGATGCCAGCCCCCTGTCCCTGTGCCCAGGGATGCCAGCCCTTATTGTTCTTTTCATCTGGTCGCATTTTCTTCCAAATCTGTCTGTTTAAGATCCTGAAAGCTTAAAGTCATGAGGAGGAAGTTGCAGGGATCCTCTGAGTCACAGGCACATGCATGTGTGTGTGTGTGTGTGTGTGTGTGTGTGTGTGTGTGTGTATGTGTTTCCTGGGTGTCCCAACAACTGAGAGAGAGAGCTTCCATGGTGCCCTTTGGTTGTTAAAACAAATGTGCTTTAAAATATGAAGCTGAGGGGCGCCTGGGTGGCACAGTCGGTTAAGCGTCCGACTTCAGCCAGGTCACGATCTCGCGGTCCGGGAGTTCGAGCCCCGCGTCGGGCTCTGGGCTGATGGCTCAGAGCCTGGAGCCTGTTTCCGATTCTGTGTCTCCCTCTTTCTCTGCCCCTCCCCTGTTCATGCTCTGTCTCTCTCTGTTCCAAAAAGAAATAAACGTTGAAAAAAAAATTAAAAAAACAAAAAATATGAAGCTGAGAACACACCTTGAGAGACAGAACAGGCAAGTCCCGCCCGTGGTAATTGCCCATGACATTACTCCATGATTGATTAGTTTAGGGCTTCTGGCTGTGAAAATAAAGAAAGCCTCAAAGAAAATCTTGAAGCAACCATGATTTATGAGTTTAGGAGTCTCACTTAGGTAAAACAATGTACTGAAAAATGTCCTTTTTTTATTGGAGCATGAGGAAATAGGCAGTGTCTGGTGATAGGATTGCCAACTTCATGCTTTCAGTAAGTCAGTTTAAAAGGAGAAGCTTAGAAGAGACAACGACATTCATTTATAGAAAAAATGATAATTGGCAATTACCTGCATTTTTATGGTAACCACTTGCACTGGTTTGTATTGTTTAAAACAATTTTTTTTAATGTTTATTTATTTTTTGAGAGAGAGGGAGAGAGTGTGAGCAGGGGAGGGGCAGAGAGAGAGTGAGACACAGAATCTGAAGCAGGCTCCAGGCTCTGAGCCATCAGCACAGAGCCCGATGCGGGGCTCGAACTCACGAACCATGAGATCATGACCTGAGCCAAAGTCGCCGCTTAACCGACTGAGCCACTGAGGTGCCCCTGTATTGCTTTAATATAGTCAATGTTAACGGTCCAAAATCATAACTGACAGAGTGCAAATATTCGTGTTGCTATTGCAAGTCCTTGCTCTTTGCATTGAACGGATCAGATACTCTCCAGGGGGATCAGGTATTTGGGAAACAGAATATAAAGACTGTTTTCGGGTTGTTTAAAACTCCTGGGGCGCGCAGGGGACTCTCACTATGGCTGCATCTCTCTTTGTGCAGTAGATATTTTAAGTTATGTAGTTTCATTAAATTGTTGACATTCTTTAAAAAAAACTAGAATATCTCATTAGTTTTTTTTTTAATATATACATATTTTTTAATGTTTCTTCCCTTTTTTGAGAGACAGAGACAGAGTGTGAGCAGGGCAGGGGCACAGAGAGAGGGAGACAAAGAATCCAAAGCAGGCTCCAGGCTCTGAGCTGTCAGCACAGAGCCCGACGCGGGGCTCGAACCCACGGACCGTGAGATCATGACCTGAGCCGAAGTCAGACGCTCAACCAACTGAGCCACCCAGATCCCCCTAGAAAATCTCGTTAGTTATGGAATTTCCAAGATGAGTTATTTTGTTCTACCTAAAAAATCTAGCTACTTTTTTTTTTTTTTTTTAGTGGAAAAGGACATGTCTAAATTTGCTAACATGACTCAGACATGGTGCATCCTGTTTCCTGCGTAAGTCTCTGCAGGGTTGTGTTTCCTGCCTAGCTTCCACGACTCTAGGTCACCTGCCTTTCTGTGTCTGGGATTGGCCTTGGGGGACACAGGGTACACTTGGCTCTCACCTTGCTCCGCTTACTCAAGAGTCTTGACTTTGCAATTTTCTGCACTTTGTATACAGATTTACTTTGTTCAGATTTACCATGACGTGCTTTTGGTATCAGGGCAGTACTGGCCTTATCAAATATGTTGGAAAGTATTCCATTTTTCATTTTTTGAAGTGTCTGTGAAGTTATAGGTGTTAATTCTTCTCTAAACATTTGGTAGAATTCACCAGAAAAGCCATCCGGCCCTGGGCTTTTCTTTCTGTGCAGTTTTCTTATTGTTAATTCAATGTCTTCACTTGTTCTAGACCCGTTCAGATTTTCTGTTTCTTCTGACATCAGTGTCAGTTGCTGTGTTTCTGTAAGAATGTGTCCATTTCATCCATATTATTAACTTGTTAGCACACGATTATTTATAGTATTCTTTTCTAGTCCTTTTTGTTTCTTGTAATTCAATAGTAATGCCCCCATATTTCATTTCTGATTTTAATAATTTGAGTCTCCTCTCTTTCTCTCTTGATCACCCTAGACAAAGCTTTCTCAATTCCGTTCATCTTTTCAAAGAACCAGCTTTGATTTTCTCTGTTATTTTTATTCTTTTCTTTCTTCTGTTAGCTTTGGGTTAAGTTTGCTCTTCTTTTTATAAGGCCTTAACGTGTAAAGCGAGGTTATTGGTTTGACATCCTTTTTAGTATGGACATTTAAGACTGTAACTTTCCCTCTAAGCATTACTTTAGTTGCCCACTTAAGTTCTGTTATTTTGGGCATCACTCTCATTCCTCTCAGAGTATTTTATAATCTTCCTGTGATTTTTTTTTCCTGTGGCTCATTGGTTATTTAGAAATGTTGTGTTTCATTTCCACATATTTGTGAATTTCCTAAATTTTTTCCTGTTACTGATTTCTAATTCCATTCTGTTGCTAGAGAACGTACTTTGCATGGCTTTATTCCTTTTAAATCTATCAAATTTTATTTTATTGCCTAGAATATTATCTGCCCTAGAATACTTTCTGTGTAAGTTTGAGAAGAATGTGTATCTTGTGGTTGGCGTGGAATGTTCTTTCGTGTTAGGCATTGTGTATAGTGTTGTTTAAGTTTTCTGTTCCCCTGCTGATCTGTTTAGTACTTATGTCCATTATTGAAAGTGGGTTATTGAAATCTCCAGTTATTATTGCTGACTTAGCTATTTTCCCCTTCATTTCTGTAAGTTTTTGCTTTGTGTTTTTGGGGCTTTGTTTTTAGGTGCATACATGTTTAAAATAGATTGGATTGACCATCTTGTCATTATAAAATGTCCTTTCTTTCTAGTAATGATTTATATCCTGCAGGTTATTTTGTTAGGTACTAATATAGCCCTTACAGCTTTCTTATGATTATTGTGTGTGTGATACCCCTTTCCAGCCATTTGTGTTCTTGAATACAAAGTATCTTTTATAGACAACATAAAGTTGGATAATTTTAAAAATCCTTTTGGCCAATCTCTGCTGTTTTGATTTGTCCTTTCAACCCATTTGCTTTTAATTAATTAATTATGAGGTAGGTTTTACTTCTGTCATTTTGCTACTTATTTTCTATATATCACTTCTTTTTTGTTCCTCTGTTCCTTGATTCCTTCCTTTTTTTTTTTTTTTTTTTTTTTTTGTATTAAGTAGATAGCTCCTGGTGTGATTTAAAAATTTCTTTAATGTGTCTCTCATATATGTCATTTTTAAAAATCATTTTCTCAGTGGTTGCATGAAGATTACTATTATCATCTTATTTAAAAAAAATCTAGCTCACTCATGGTTCATGGGATTGAGCCCAGTGTGGGGCTCTGCACTGACAGTGTGGAGGCTGGTTGGGATCCTCTCTCTCCCTCCTCTCTCTCTGCCCCTGCCCTCCCCCCCCAAATAAATAAATGAACATTTAAAAAATGTAGTTCAGATTAATACTAACTTAATATTAATAGTAAATACTTTGCTCCAATATGTTGCTATTCCTTCCCCTTCCCTCTGAACTATTAGTGCCATACAATTTACATCTTTATATGTTTTAAGTTCATCAACACAATTTTATAGTTATGGTTTTATGCAGTGGTTTTTTTAAAAGAAATAGAAAAAAAGAGCTACAGACAAAAATACGTTTATATAACTTTCATAGTACCTATGTACGTACCTTACTGGTACTATTTTACTTCTTTGTGTGGATTCGGATTCCTTCCAATGTCCTTTCATCTTCCCTCAAATAACTCCCTTTACTATGTCTTGTAGAGAAGTTTGCTAATGACAGATTTTCCCCATTTGTGGTTCATCTGGAAGTGGCCTAACTTACTCATTTTTGAAAAAGAGTTTACCTGGGTATAGAATTCTGGACTGACAGTCTTTTTCTTCCCCCCAAAACTTTTAATACATCATCCCACTTGGTTTCTGATGAGAAACCAACTCTTTAATCTTACTGAGGACCCCCACTACATGACGAGTCCCTTCTCTTGCTGCTTTTAAGATTCTGCTTTCGTTTTTAAGGTTTGTTTATGGTGCGTCCAGTTGTAGGTCTCTTAGAGGTTGTCCTACTTAGAGTTTCTTGATTTTCTAAGTGTTTAAATGAATACTTTTTCTCCGGTTTGGTAAGTTTTTCGTCATCATTTCTTCAGATATTTTTTTCTGCCTTTTTCATCTCTTTCTGGCCTCCCATTATGTATGTGTTGGTGCTCTTGGTCATGTCCCATGGGTGCCTTAGATTCTGCTGCTTTTCTTCATTCTTTTCATTTTCTTCTCTTCAGAGTAGATAATCTCTCTTCCAGGAAAGATAGTAAAGTGTCTTCTAGTTCACTGAATCTTCTGCCAGCTCACATCTGCTGTGGAGCCCACCTGGTGAATTTCAGCTATTGTTCTTTCCACTGTAGAATTTCTATTTGATTCTTTTGATTTCTATCACTTTATTGATATTCCCTGTTTGGTGAAAAAAAGTTGTTGTAATTTCCTTTGATTCTATACACTTTTTTTGAGGGTTTATTTATTTTTGAGGATGAGCAGGGGAGGAGCAGAGAGAAAGGGAGACACAGAATATAAAGTGGGCTCCAGGCTGTGAACTGTCAGCACAGAGCCCGACGGGCGGCTCAAATGCATAAACTGCGAGATCATGACCTGAGCTGAAGTCAGACACTTAACTGACTGAGCCACCCAGGTGCCCCTCCTTTGATTCCTTAGATGTGGTTTTCTTTCTTTTTTTAAATTTTTTTTTTTCAACGTTTATTTATCTTTGGGACAGAGAGAGACAGAGCATGAACGGGGGAGGGGCAGAGAGAGAGGGAGACACAGAACCGGAAACAGGCTCCAGGCTCCGAGCCATCAGCCCAGAGCCCGACGCGGGGCTCGAACTCCCGGACCGCGAGATCGTGACCTGGCTGAAGTCGGACGCTTAACCGACTGCGCCACCCAGGCGCCCCTCTTTTTTTAAACATATTTATAATATGTTTAAGACTATATTTATAATGGTCTTAGTCTCCTCAGGGACATTTTCTGTTAGGTGTTTTTTTTCTTCCTGTGTATGTGGCATGCTGTCTGATTTTTTTTTTCTGTATGTCTTTGTATTCTTTGTTAAAACTGGACATTTTGTTTTTTTTATTAAAAATATTTTTAAATTTATTTATTTATTTTGAGAGAGAGAGAGAGAGAACACACAAGCTGGGGAGGGTCAGAGAGAAGGAGAGACAGGATCCCAAGCAGACTCCATGCCATCAGCACAGAGCCCGACATGGGGCTCAAACTCAAAAATCTTGAGATCGTGACCTGAGCTGAGATCAAGAGTCAGACAGACACTAACCAATTGAGCCACCCAAGCACCCCCAAAATTGGACATTTTAAATAATATTTTAGCAACTCTAGTAGCAAACCCCTCTACCCATCAAGGTTTGTTTTTGCTGCTGTGGTTTTGTTTTTGTTTTTCATTTCGGTTTTGGGGGGTGTTTTTCTTGTTACTGTTTGTTTGCTTAGTGGCTTTCCTTTACTAATTCTGCGGGTTCTCTCTTTCCTATGATGTGTGACCGCTGAGTTGTGCGCTATTCTTAAGTTCTCTTTGTTTTGTTTTGTTTTGTTTTTTTCCAACGTTTATTTATTTTTGGGACAGAGAGAGACAGAGCATGAACGGGGGAGGGGCAGAGAGAGAGGGAGACACAGAATCGGAAACAGGCTCCAGGCTCTGAGCCATCAGCCCCGAGCCTGACACGGGGCTCAAACTCACGGACCGCGAGATCGCGACCTGGCTGAAGTCGGACGCTTAACCGACTGCACCACCCAGGCGCCCCTCTTTGTTTTGTTTTTAAACCACTCTATTGAGGTATGATTGGCATCCAGAAAGCTTTACAGATTTAACGTACACAACTTGGTAAGTTTGGGGATCAGTGTATGCTCGTGAAACCATCACCACAGTCTGGGCTATAAACACAGCCATTGCTTCCAAAAGTCTCCTTCTCCCGTCTTTATTACTGTTGTTATTATTGTTATTATTTTGTCTGTGTGATAAGAACACTTAACATGAGGTCCTCTACATTTTATTTAAAATTATTTAATGTTTATTTATTTTTTGAGAGACACACACACACACACACACGCGCGCACACAGAGTATGAGTGGGGGAGGGGCAGAGAGAGAGGGAGGCACAGAATCTGAAGCAGGCTCCAGGTTCTGAGCTGTCAGCACAGAGCCCGACGAGGGGCTCAAACTCATGAACCATGAGAGCGTGACCTGAGCTGAAGTTGGACGCTTAAACGACTGAGCCACCCCGGCGCCGAAGGTCCTCTCCGTTTTCAAGTTTGGGTTCCTGAGGGTCACCTCTCAGTCAGCACTGTTGTGTGGCCAGCCAGTCCCTGGTCAGGAGACTTTCTTACGCACCTCGCTGCGTGTCTTGAACCTTTTGCCAAGGGGATCTTGTGAGCGGGCATCCATCAAACATCAGCCTTCGCTGCCTCTTCCTGATGGCACCAGAGATGAGGGGCCGGTGTCTTCCCCCTCTAGCCTTCCTCGGGCGTGAGCATGGCCTCCCGCGTGCGCAGCGTTGTTGATCCGGGAAGTACGTCGGACTTCTCGAAGTTTCCCGTGGTCCCCTGGGTCTGGATTTCCTTTTGAATTCTGGGCGCCTGGTGTTTCCTGCCCTGTGGTCGCCACGAGGGAGCTGCTGAGGTGTTGCCGGCAGCCTGCTGCTGTTTGACAGTGTCCCAGGGGTGACACCCCCCTCCCCGCTGCCTCCCCACGACCCCAGCCCCAGCCCAGCCGAGTCAGACCTAGGATCTCCCCCGGGTGCTGCACATTCAGACGATGCAGCGAGGCCATCTTCCCGGGGCCCAGTCCTTCAGTCCTTTCTTTCACATGGACGATTTGTTTTCAGCTCGTTCGGTGGCCCCGGTGAATTCTCGGAGTTCCGACATGCTTGGTTTTCATCGCGTGGCCCAGGATTTTGTTGTTTTGGAGGCAGAGTGAGTTCACCGAGATCCTCAGGCCACCGTTCTGCGGGCCAGTTCTGCAGCGTGTGGTCCGGGGGCCTGGCGTCTCTCAGCAGAATGCATCGCAGGTGCACCTGCTGGGGCACGGGGAGGAAGGTCGGGTCGGAGGGCAGTGGAGCAGGGAGGTGCTCGCTTGCTGTTGGGAGGAGCAGGGGCCCGCACTGTGACCCCCTTATCTGCCTCTGAGAAGAGGAGTGCAGCAAAGGGGCCCCCCGCATGCCTGGGACAGGTGTGAGCCCCCCTTCACACCGTGAGCTGAACCTCAGGGTTTCCGGAACGTGAGCGTGACGGTCCCACGACTCTGCCAGCATGCGTTTTGTCCTCGGGGTTTTGGGGTGCTTCCTGCATGCCGGGGTTCGAGGTAATGCCTGTGACCATCACCCGCAGCCTTGTTCCACGGACCACCCTCTGCTGACGTGGGACAGACGCATTGCTCTGGAGAGAAATGCAGCAAGGGATGGGGAGGGTGGCCTCACAAGCCAGCAACGGAGCAGAGAGGTCTCAGGTGGCGTTTTCCAGGCGGGGGACAAACAGACGTCAACTCTAGAGGGAGAAGGGGCTGGAGTTGTTAACCGGGGGAGAGGGGGCGTGAAGGGTAGAGGAGCCCGGGCGAGTTCAGGAGGGCGCGTGTGCATGTGCATCTGCATGGAGGGCGGACAGAGGGTAGAGCAGGTGGAAGGTGCTGGAAGGTGTCGAGCACAGGAGCATTCATTCATTCACTCGTTCGCCAGATGAACCATCCCTGCTCAGCTGCCGGGCTGAGCAGGGAGCAGACAGACGGAGGAATAAACGAGCATGTGGTTTTTAGGCAGCAGGACTGAGAGCTTGATGTGGAGGGAAGGGGTCAGGGTGGGCCTCGTTGAAGGAGGTAGTGTTACAGGAGCCAACACGCCAGGGGAAACGCGGTAAGCTTGGGGTGGGCGTAATACGCATATGTGCATCAGTTCTCACGTCACCAGTAGCCTCGCAGAAACCTCTGTCCTGCTCCGTCTTGGCCGTCCCCCGCAAGGGTGCTGCTGACCTCCGTCACCACACGTGCCTCGGGCTCTCGTTGAACTTGGTGTAAGCGGAGTCATACAATCCGGGCTCTTCTGTGTCCGGCTTCTCCCGCCGGGCCTTATGTTTTCGAGGGTCACCTCTGCTGTCTCAGGTGATGGTGTGTGAAGCCCCTTCTGGAGGGGAGGTGGGCCATGCAGGGGCTGTCATGTGACCCAGCAGAACCAGGAGCAACGGGGACCAGGCGTGAGCAGCGGGGCAGGGGCGAGGCGGGGGTGGGACGGGGCCGGCAGCATCGATTCTGACTCATTTTGAAGACCGAGCGGTTGACATTTCATGACGGGTTGGACGCAGAATGTGGCTGGAAGGGGAGTCAGACACAACTGGGGGGGCTGGGGCCTTGGCCTGTGAATCGACGGAGTCAGAATTCAGGAGGTGGGGGGCAGCTGCAGGGGAGTAGTCTGTGGAGGAGAGCGGGGTTCCTGCTTGGACACGTCGAGTATGATGTGCATGTCAGATGGAAACCGGTCCTCGGGTCTGTGACACTGGCTTCCCGGGGAGGGGTCTGACCTGACAAGGTACATCTTGGGGGCTCTGTGCATTTTCTTTTTATTTCTTTTTAAGTTAATTTTTGAGAGAGAGAGAGAGAGAGAGAGAGAGCGGGGGAAGGGCAGAGAGAGAGGGAGACACAGAATCGGAAGCAGGCTCCAGGCTCTGAGTTGTCAGCACAGAGCCCAACGTGGGTCTCAAACCCGTGAACAGTGAGATCATGACCTGAGCCGAAGTCAGACGCTTAACTGACCGAGCCACCTAGGCGCCCCTGTTTTGCTCTTTTAAAGCCAAGCCCCCTCTCCCCTCAAGGGTGGAAAGAGGGAGGAGCTTTGCAGGTGCAGCCTTCGGAAGAGCAGGGAGGGGAAGACACTCAGTCGCAGGAGGAGAAGGTCCTGATGCAGAGGTCATGGGAAGGGGCTATGAGGACGACGTGGGTAAACTGAGGCACCATGTAAACGTTGACCCGCGCCCCCCTCCCTGCGGGCCTCCCTGCCGCCCAGCGGGCACAGTGGCGCTGACGTGAGTGAGCGCCGTGAGCGGAGGGACCTGGCAGGTGCGGGCTCAGAAGGTGTCACAGCTGCTGCTGGAAATCGCGGGTGCGTGGAGCTCGGAGAACCCCTGTCCTGACTCACGTCTGGGGGAGCACAGCCACGGGTGTATTTCGTACAAGAGAGAAGGTGTCTGAGGCAGCAGCCAGGGTGCTAGAATCATCAGCGGGCTGTGGGCGGGTCCCCCAGATGCACCTCTGTACCCTGGTCCAAACCCCTGCTTCCTGTCTCGTTGAGGCCTGTCTGTCCGTCTGCACCCCGCGCTCGCAAAAGCCGCTTTCACATCCGCATTCCTTCTAAAGAGGCAATGAGGGCAAATGAACGCTACCTGTTGTCGGTTGAATCGTGCTCCCCCAGAATAGATGCGCTGCAGTCCTAGCCCCCCGGTATCTCAGAGGGGGACCTTGTTTGGACATACTGTCTTTACAGAAGTAATTAAATTTAGATGCGGTCATTAGGGTGGGCTTGAAGCCAATGCTACTGGCGTCCTTATAAGGAGAGATTAGGACACAGAGGGGACGGCCGTCCGCACGCCTGGGAGAGGGGCCATGAAGAAACCAGCCCTGCTCGCATCGGGATCTCTAATTCGGCCTCCACAATTTGGCCATCCAGGCTGTGGTGCATTGTTGCTGGCAAGCTCATACGGAAGGTACCTTTAAACAAAATCATCACTGGGGCACCTGGGTGGCTCAGTCGGTGAAGCGTCCGACTTCAGCCAGGTCACGATCTCGCGGTCCGTGAGTTCAAGCCCCGCGTCCGGCTCTGTGCTGACCGCTCAGAGCCTGGAGCCTGTTTCGGATTCTGTGTCCCTCTCTCTCTCTGACCCTCCCCCGTTCATGCTCTGTCTCTGTCTGTCTCAAAAATAAATAAACGTTAAAAAAAATTAAAAAAAAAAACCAACATCCACCACCTGGATTATAGCAGACGTTGACCCCCGTCTTGTTGCTTATTTCCGTGAACTTGAGGCGATCGCATGTCCCACTTTCAAAAGAACAATTGGACGAGAACAGTCTCGCCTCTGGGGACGAGAGCAGCATCTGGCCACACAAGCCGGACATAGATTCTTGGTTGACGCAGGTCTCTCCCGACCCTCGGACCCCGTTCTCTCCAATCCCGCTCATGCCAGCCTACGGGTCTCGCAGGCCTGGGTCCCAGGGCTGCAGCGCGTGTGGCCGAGGCCTTTAAATCCCTTCCTTAAACAGTTAGAAGGTCACTTCCTCTGTTTCTATGGGTTACTGCACGACTGGATTCTTTTCCCACTAAGGGTTGTTTTATTTGTTTGTTTGTTTTAAGGTGTCTTTTCCTCTTTTTACCTTTAATGAAATCTAGGGATTCGAGGTAAGAAACGACTCCTCGTGTGCAGGGGGACAGCCGACATTCGAGACTCGTCCGTGAAACCCAGTGGCAACAGAGCACATACCCAGCATGTCTGCTGGCTCCTTTTCTGCGGGGGGCTCTAGGTATTGGGGCAGACGGAAGACCCCAATTCAGCCTCCCGAGCGGCCCCTCCCCCTCCTCGGCCAGATCCTCACTGGACCCTGACAGCGGGGCCTCTGTTGGGGGTCCGGGGGACCCACCGGGGACCCAGGGTGGAAAAGCCCTCACTTCAGGGGGTGCCGGGGCAGCAGCTGGGTCTGGGCTCCCACTCACCTGCGGCCTTGACGGGGTTTTTTTTTTTGCCGCAGAAGTGGAATCAAAACGGAGTGTAAGTTGGTGAGGGACCCTGGTGACTCCGTTTCAGGTCGGTGGGTTTTACTTCGTGTTTCCAAAGCAGGGTCAGGCCAGCCCTTGAGGGAGAACACCACCAATGTTTACTCAACCCCGAGGTAGCAATAGTGAGAAGAAAGACGGCCGGCGATTAGGCACAGGCCGCTCACCCTGACCGCTGTGCGCTTTTCTGGCTGGAGACACACAGCCTGCGACGTTTTAACCAGCGTGTTCCCAGAGACGTTATGGAATCTTCTTACTGTTGGACGTACCTTCTCCGGCCGAACGCCCAGGCTAACGGGCGCACCTTTTAGGACCATATACCGCGCTCCCTCCCGGTTGTTAGTTTCTTTCCCTCCATTCTTGCTCTTCCAGCGTCACGGATGGTTTTGGTTGCACGTGGTGCTCAGCTGAGGGGTTGCGCTGGATGCACGGCCGACGTTGCCCGTCGAAAACGGGTGTGCTGTCTGAGTTTTCTTCGTAAAATCCGGGCCTGTCCTTCCAGAGGCTCCTGTTCTGCACCACGGTCACCCCTGCAGACTGTGGGCTTTTTCTGGGCCCTCCCTGACTGCTGTTCTTTCTCATATCCTGGAAATTATACCTTTTCACAAGGATGACCAGATCCAAGAATGCCAAGCTTCGGTGCATAAGGCAGCCTCACTAATTAAAAGGAGCCTGCTTTGAAGTTGTCCAGATATTCCAGAAACTACATCTAATTAAATCACGGCACGTGTACCGATTCAGATCAACAGGTAGGGAGCAAGGATGAAAACAGTATGAATAACAAAACACTTTCTAAGAGACGCAAATCGCAAACAAAATAGCACCACGGACCCAAATCCGAGGGCGTGGGTTGAACTTCATTAGTAAATTCTTGCTTCATAGTGTCTCTGCTGCTAATGAGAAAGCTGGGGTTTTAATAGGACAGAAAGAGCCTGGAAATCAGCACAGACCCATTTGCTGCTTTGCAGACGTAAACGTCTCTTACGGACGCCCTAAATCAGGACGTCACGCTGGAGGCCCGTGTTGAGAGAAGGTCTGTGGAAGATTCTGTGTGTGTGTGACTGGTGCCTGGCTCCTAATCGCTCTGCATTTTCCCACGTGTGGGCCGTGTGTGTGCCGTGAAATACCAGCATCAAATGTTTTCATCAGGCCATTCTGACGCCGGTCAGTTCAGCCCTGAACGTGCGGGGCACTGATAAGTGCTGCCCAGAATATGCCCTAAGTTCCTGAATAACAGCTGACGTCACCACGCCTGATGAATAACGTAGGATTCAGGTCCACACCTAACTCACTTAACTTCTGAGTAGTCACTGGCCTGCTGTGGACTCTTTGAACACCTGACACTGAATCTACTGTTCATGCCTGGCTTTGGGGCCGTATCCAGTGATCCAGAATGCGAGGTGTTTGGAGATAGGATCTTTCCTACAGCCCTTCTCTATCCGTGAGCCTTGGTTATGGGCTTAAGCCGTGTGATGGGATGTGTAAGTGTTTTTGAGTAAGCTCTTCGGTGAGGACAGTTTTAGATTTGTAGAAAGGCTGTGAAGGTCGTATCGAGTTCCTCTGCACCACGCACCTGTTTCCCCTGATGTTAAATCTTACACGTTGGTGTGGGACATTTGTCACAGCAAATGTGCCTCGATTGACTGATTCTTTTTGCAAAAAGTGTTTATTTATTTATTTTAAAAGAGAGGGTATGTGGTGGGGGCAGGGAAAGAGAGAGGGAGAGGTTTTTTTTAATTTTTGAGAGAGAGAGAGAGAGAGAGAGAGAGAGAGCGAGCATGAGTGGGGGAAGGGCAGAGAAAGGTGGGGACAGAGAATCCGAAGCAGGCTCCACGATGTCAGCATGGAGCCGGACATGGGGCTCGATCCCACGAACTTCGAGATCACAACCTGAGCTTAAATCAAGAGTCGAGGGGCGCCTGGGTGGCGCAGTCGATTGAGCGTCCGACTTCAGCCAGGTCACGATCTCGCGGTCCGGGAGTTCGAGCCCCGCGTCGGGCTCTGGGCTGATGGCTCGGAGCCTGGAGCCTGTTTCCGATTCTGTGTCTCCCTCTCTCTCTGCCCCTCCCCCGTTCATGCTCTGTCTCTCTCTGTCCCAAAAATAAATAAACGTTGGGAAAAAAAAAAAAAAAAAGAGTCGAACACCCATCCGATTGAGCCACCCGGGTGCCCCGGCCACTCACTATTCTTAACCAAAATCCATACCGTTCCTCTTTGCTTAGACTTTACCTAATGTATTTTTTTCTGTTCCAGAATCCCATGTTCCGGGAGGGTTATTATCACATTGTGTTCAGCCTTTGCTTCTAGGCATTAAAGTATAATTTTGACTATAGTTTTGACCAAAGTATAATTTTGACTATAATAGTTTGACTATCAAACTATACAATTAATGTGTCTTTGCACTAAAGCAGCCACATTTCAATTGGTTTCAAATTAAATGTTCTCTCTTCTTCAAACATCAAACAAACAATTAAGGAGCTAATAAACCCCTTACTTGATTGAGGCCATCGATGGTTTGTGTTCCGGTGGCCTTACGTGTCTCCCTGCGTGGGTTTTCACAGTGAAAGTCCCCCACGTCTGGTGCAGGAGAGTTAGAGCATCAGAAATTCCACGCCCTTGATGGACACGTGTGGCCTTCGTAGCACGCCCTGTAGCCTTCTACCAAAATGAAAGACATGTGATTTGCTCCATTTCAGAAGAGGATTAAGTCCCGAGGCGTTGGGGCAGCCGGGGCTCCTCCCCTAGGTTGTTCCCTGTTCGGGTCTCCTTGTCTGTCGGATGGCCAGCGGAGGCGAGGGCAGCAGCACCAGGCAAGCCCGAAGCGGGACTTTGTGTGAGGAGGTGCTGAGCAGGCCATCAGGGAGATGTCACGGGGCTCACACCGCCGGGGACTGTCACCGGCCAGCCGGGCTGGCAGGGATCACCAAGGGAGTGTGCGGAGTTAGGAAGGTGGGTACAGGTCAGTCAGCCAGCAGCAGTGACATGCAGGAGAACCCGCTAGTCAGGGCGCAAGCAAGAGAGACCAGCTCCAGTGCTGGCGGTGCTGAACCCCGACTTGGTGCCCTGTGTCCAGAGCCCTGGAGCCCCGCCTTTCCCGTGGCAGCGTGTGGACGTGTGCTGGTGGCCTGGCAGGTGACTTTCAGACCCGTCTTGGCATCCATAATCCCGGTGACTCCAGCCTACTGTCCTGTACTCACCTCGGGTCTTGTGTGCACTTCCACGCATAATATCAAAAAGCAGAAAGAGTCATACAATTGGTGTTTGTTCAAAAGGCCACATGTTGTGTGATTTCATTTATATAATATGCCCAAAACATAAAGCTCTAGAGGCAGAGAGCAGACTGGTGGTTGCAGGGCCTGGGGGAGGTGGGAACGGGGAGGGCTGCCGATGAGAACAAGATTTCTCTTGGGGGCGATGGAATATTCTGGAATTACATAGTGGAGACAGTTGCACAATCTTGTGCATATCCCCAAACCCGCTGGAACTGGAAGGTAGACTTTATTTTTAGTTTTTTTGAGATTTTTTTTAGATACTTTTTAAAGTTTATTTATTTTGGAGAGAGAGAGAGAGAGAGAGAGAGAGAGAGAGAGAGAGAATGTGCAGGGGAGGGGCAGAGAGGGAGGCAGACAGGATCTCTGTGCTGACAGCGCAGAGCTTGATGTGAGGCTTGAACTCACAAACTGTGAGATCATGACCTGAGCAGAAATCAAGAGCCTGGCACTGAACCCAGGCGCCCGTGGACTGTAGACTTTAAAATGGCAAATTTTGTGGTATGTGAATTACATCGATTAATAATCCAATGCTTTTTCATCGTAGAGGTGTTTAAAAATAAAATAAAAGAAGAAATTTTAAATTACCTTTGTAATTCTGGCTATGCAACAGTGACATTTGGATGTGTGTGTGTGTGTGTGTGTGTGTGGTAGTTTTTGTAATTGTTTTGTTGGTTCTGGCCTGTGTTTGTTTTGTGTTTTTCCTCTGGGGTGTTTCCAAACCTTTTGGGGGGCCAGGAGAGATTCTGTTGGCATCTGCTGAAATGCTGGACCCACTTGTCTCCTTTCCCCAAGTTCATATTTGCACCTGTTCCATTTGGCTTTTAAATTTTAGGACGTGCAGCATTTTCAGTGAGGACAACCATTCTGTGTCCGACTTCATGCTCTGTAGGAGAATGACAGTTTTTAATATCAGGCCATCAGTGGGGTCCTCATTTCTCAGGAAGCAACAACGGGGCCCCGTTCTGTGGAAACTTAGGGTGTCAGCTCTAAGGACCACGGTAATGGGCCATATTCTGCCTTTATTCACATATGTGACCCTTGCTGTCATTTTTTATTTAAACAAATTTTTTAAATGTTTATTTATTTTTGAGAGACACACAGAGTGTGAGCGGGGGAAGGGGAGAGAGAGAGGGAGACACAGAATCCGAAGCACACTCCAGGCTCCGAGCTGTCAGCACAGAGCCCCACGCGGGGCTCGAACTCACTCACCGCGAGATCACGACCCAAACCGAAGTCAGATGCTTAGCCGACTGAGCCACCCAGGCGCCCCTACTAAATTATTTTTTAAGGCAAAGCTTGAGGCCGAAAGAGATGAAAAGTCAAGTTGCAGCCTCCGTGCTGACCATCACAACCTGTCCAAACAGAGTCTTAGCATTTCTGCGGTGAACAGTGACTTTGCAGGTCTGGGTGGGTGGGTGGGTGAGGTTGACCCGAGAGTCAGCAGAAGCATCGGGGCCGCCTCCGGCTCCTTCGCACGGGACACCGTGACTCAGACGCGCCGGGAAACCTTGTGCCGCAAAACAGAAAGCTACCTTGGAAGAGCTGGGAATCTGTTCCGCGGTAGAATTGGGCTAATAGTGCTTATTTTTCTTCAGGGTGTATATTTATTTGACTGTTTCACACCATTTGTCAATTTCTAAGCAGTTAATAATTTTTATGCCTCTTTCAGATGTGTGTATATAGTACAAGTGTGTTTGATTTCCTGTGGTCTCTCTGCATTTACACAGCGCTGAGTGATGGCATGTATAACATGCCAATTGAAAATTTCCAACCCAACTCAAGTTTAATTCTTCAGCACACATCCGTGGACTGCCTTGCCCGGTTTCTGCCTGTGTCTGTGTTGCCCGGGCCCCGGATTCTGTCTAGGTTCTAATGCTGGGATGGCCTAACCGCTGTTTACAGTCCCCTGGGGAACGTTGAGCGATACGGGGAATTGGAGAATAAGGACGCGTGATCGATGGGGGACATTTTACGGAAGCCGGCATGGAGCGTGGCGTCTGTTGTGTGGTTGAGTTTGGACCAGAAGTGATATAATTTTTTGAGGAACCTCTACACGTCTTAGCCATTTTTTAAAAAATGTTTATTTATTTTTGAGAGAGAGACAGACAGAGTGTGAGCAGGGGAGGTGCAGAGAGAGAAGGAGACACAGAATCCGAAGCAGGCTCCAAGCTCCGAGCTGTCGGCACAGAGTCCGACGCGGGGCTCAAACTCATGGATCGTAAGATCATGACCTGACCTGAAGTCGGACACTCAACCGACTGAGCCACCCAGGCGCCCCATGTCTTAGCCATTTTTAAGTACGGGGTTCAGTGGCATTAACGGCACTCACATTATTGTACTCCTGCCATCATCACGCATCTCCAGAACCTGTCCCCATTAAACCACCAACTCCTGCCTCCCCCCCCCCCGCCCCCCTGTCTGCTTTCTGCCTATGAATTGGACACCTCTGGGGACCTCACTGGTCAGACACTATTTGTCTTTCTGTGTCTGGCTCTTTCCCTCAGCATAATGTCCCTCAGGTTCATCCACGTGTAGCAGGGCAAGATTTCCTTCTAAGCCGCGTGACGTTCGGCACGTGTGTCCCATTCCATGCTAGGCTTTGATGTCACAGACCCAGATCCATCCGGATGTGTCGTCAGAGCCACCATTTCTACCCCACCCTCCCAGCCCGACTGGTGGGACCCGGGAACAGGGGCCCACGGCTCTGTGTGGTTTTCCGGGTTAGGCGGACCAGATCTGCCCCCGCGCTGGGTGGGGGTGAGCCTGGGAGTGGTTGCGCCTGCTGTGACCCTGTCTCTACAGGGTGGGTTGCTAGAGCTGTAGGACGAGATACCTCTGTCCTCACAGCTGTAGGTAGGTCCGTCCTTGGCCGCTGGCTGCCAGTGAATCCGGGGGGACCAGGAGGGGAACACGCTGCCTGTAACACCCCGGTTCCGAATTTATTCACAATCTCCAGGGCCCGTCTCCGGAGGGCCACCTGCAGACTCTGGCGACCGAGGTGTTCTCTTTCGCCAGCCCGTGTTCAAATCTCTGTCCCTCCCTGAATGGCGCTCAGGGCTTCGGTCACACGTGTGCTTCGTCTGTGTGTTCTGCCACCCTGGGGGTCAACCTGAAGAATCCCTTCTGCTGCAATGCCAGATCAGAGCCTTCCAGAAGCTCCCACAGCGCCTTGTCCTCCTAGGTTTTCTGTACACAGTGGATGGTTTTGCTAGAATACTGTTGTTCTTGCACGAGAAGCAGAGTACAGGGCGTGCAGTAAACCTCACGGATGTGTGTGCTGTGCTCTTTCTTTCGTCCAGGGGAAATGGAGGTTCCGGACCCGAATGACCCTCTGGGAGAGCTGGCTGGACAGGACGACCCTATTCCAACTCTGAAAGGTAAAAGAGTGAGGAGTTCTTGGAAGCAGGTGTTCGGAAGCGTTCTCGGGGGCCCGCGTGGAGAGGCGTGGGGTGCCTTCTGTACCCAGGGCGTGGCTGCTGGGATGGGTGGCGGGTGCCCGTGGCCCGGTGCTGCCCCATTGATGGGTGTGGCGACGTGCCTGCCTCGGCAGCCGTGGGGGCATCGAGGGCTGGTCCGAGCCGGTCGGAAGGTGGCGGCTGGCAGGTGGCGGGCAGATGGTCGCGGGAGGGGGGGAAGGGGCCTTGTGGGGAGCCCCGTGGGGCTGAGCAGACCCTTAGGAGCTGCACTCTTTGCTGGGCCGCCGTCACCTGCTGACGGGTGGCGGTCTCCTGGGGTCCTCCCTGAAATCGTCCGGAGCCGGTCGGCGTCCCGCCTGAGCGGGTGGCTCACGGAGGAGCGGGTGGTCTGTCTCGTGCCTCAGCCTCCCCCACAGGTCACCGTCTGGCTCGCTGCTCCCGAGGTGCACTCTGCAGGCATCTTGGGTTGGTAGCGTGAGTGGATGGGACACGTTTCTTCCGATACAGCCCGATTCCTCGGGGAGGTGGCCGCCCTCCCGCTCAGCCCTTTGTCACCCTGTCGCCTTGATCGCCGTCCCAGCCCAGCTGCTGTAAGGAAGCACCACGTGTGGGCGGCGTCATCCGCAGGAATGCACTCCCCAGCGTCCTGGCGGCTGGGGGGCGAGGGTGAGAGCGCCAGCAGGTCAGTTTGGGTGAGGCCTCTCTTCCTGGCTTGCGGACGGCGCCCTCTCTCTAGCCTCACGTGGCGGAGAGAGCACTCCGGCTCCTCTTCCCATTGGGGCACTGACCCCCTCGTGGGGACCCCTCGAGACCTCATCTAACCTAACCCCTCCCGAAGGCCCACCTTCAAACCCCGTCGCACTGGGCACCGGCTTCGACGTGTGCGTTTCGGGGGAGACGCAATTCAGTGCCCGACGATTGCCTGTTAAAGCGACCACTCTGGGCGCCCGGGTGGCTCAGTCTGCTGAGCGTCTGGCTTTCCGTTTTCGGCTCAGGTCATGATCTCCTGGTGGGTGGGATTGAGTTCCGCGTCGGGCTCTGTGCTGACGGCACACAGCCTGCTTGGGGTTCCCTCTCTGTCTCTCTCTGCCCCTCCCCTGCTCACACGGGCTCTCTCTCTCTCCCATAAAATAAAATGAGTAAACTTTAAAAAAAAAATGAGAATGCTAAAAAAAAAAAAAAATCCGCTCTACTTCTGCCTGATTTCTTCCTAATTATTCAAAGACCAGGAATCCATAATCATTTCTTAGCCCGCCGTATGTTGAGGGTCCCGCGTCCCCTCAGGAAGGTCGCCCCTCCGTGTGTCCGCAGCTGGGTCTCCTGGGCTTTGAGCAGCTAGGACCCAAGTCTCCTGGCCTCAGTCTAAGGGCCGGCTTGTCCCTGCAGGTCCCGAGAGATTTCCCGGGGTCCTACGGGGTGCTGAGCTCCCTCCGCGTCCCAGAACGCTCACCAGTGTGTGCTGTTTGCTTACAGGCCAGTCATTTCAGTCAAGGGCGTGTGGAGCGGTGACTGCCCTTGGTGGGGCCTGGTGTGTGGACCTCGATGGGACCTCACGGGGACACGGGCTGCTTGCAGACCTCCAGCAGGATAAGGATGTGTCCCCAGGGGGCAAGGCCTGTGCTCTGGATGCTGGGCCTGGTGAAACATTTCTCAGAAGGCTGACTTAGCCTGCAGTCCAGATGGTCCACACACATTCCCTGACCGTCTCTTTGTGCCCCTGCTGCGTGAGGCCCAGGTACACGCTGGTGACCCAAACAGCACGACACCATCCCGTGTGGTCTCTGTTTCATGACGTTTCCCCGTACTGGGGAGTCAGAATCCTGAATGCTCGACAGAGTAGCTGGAAGGAAGAGACAGGGCTGTGTTGATCTGGAAGGAAGGGAAGGGCGTCTTGGCATAGGACGAGATGTTACACTGAGATCCGAAGAGCTGGCGAAGACGGGGGAGTCCTGAGGCATGGCAGTGCCTATGCAAATGGCAGCTGAGAGAAAGGGTTGGGTAGCTGAGGTCAGAAGGGTCAGGGGACTAAACCAACATGACCTAGTCCCAAGGCCATCAAGCCATGCGTGGGTCTTCAAATTTAAATCAATTAAAATTAAGTAAAATCAAGAATCCAGTTCCTTAGTTCTCAGAGCTACATTTTAAGTGGTCAGTGGCCATATGCGCTAAAGGCCACCACGATGGACAGCACAGATCTAGAACATTCCATCACCACGGAAAGTTATATTGGGCAGCCCTGGGTAGGACATATACAGCTTTTTAGGTGGCAGGAGAATGTTCTGTTTTATTCTGAGCGCCGTCTTCCACTGTGCAAGGTTCTGGCCTGGGACACGGTGTAGCCTGATGGCTGTGCAAAGATTGCCTTGGTGGTCTGGAGGGTGATGGGGGGGAAATGGGAGGGGCGGTGGGAGGGAGGTGAGGGGCAGAGAAGAGAGAGGTGAGGGGGCGGTGGGCGGGAGGAGAAGTGGACAGCCACAGTCAGAGTCGAACTCTAACCTGCACTCCCCTCGTAGACTCCAGACTCCCCAGGGGGCAACGTGTTTACAGCAGACCTGTCCCCCAGGTGCAGGGTGCGGGGTCTCCAGGGGCCAGAAGGGCCTGTCACAGCTGCAAGATGAAAGGTCCTTCGGGCCCGCCTGGATGCGAGACGCATTTGCTGACCAAGGCTCGGAAGCGACCGTAGGCTGAACGTTCACAGAAATTTTTATTTGCATCCAGCCACGAGCTCCAAACGTGGATAAGTGCCTTGGGTGGGAATCCGGGCCCTCCTTCTTGGGTCTGGGAGCAATTTCTCAAGCCCACAGCCGCATGCTTTGTAAGGCCCTCTGCTTGGTTGGGATTCGACTGCCTCCTGACCGCTTTTGTTAACCCACATGTGATTGTGTGAAAACGGAGCGTGCTTTCGTGTCTGCAGTGCTGAGGCTTCTGGAAGCTTGCCTTGGCTTCTCCGGGGCACAGAAACACCGGCTGCAGATGCTCACTGGCAAAGTGGGCGTGTGTGCACACGTGTGGGCCTGTGTGTGCACGCCGTGCCTGGGCCGTGGGAAGGAAGCAGGGGGCCACGGCGAGCTGGGCCCCTCTCCCCGTGGGGGCCGCCTGGGTGCCGCCAGCTGCTCAGAGCAGCCGCGTGAGCCTGGTGTGGCTGGAGGACACCCCGGGATCGGATGCGGCTCCAGCATCCCGCTGTGGCCGGCGCACCCCCAGCTGTCGGCGGGACGGGAGGGCTCAGCGCACGGCACTCACCCAGGAAGCAGTGGCAGGAGGCCTATGCTGTTTGTTATTCTTCCCGGGCGCGACCATCCGCGTGTGCCTCAGTCCCAGGCGTCCAGACCTCAGCGGCCCCTTGGGGACAGGATCCTAGCGAATGCCCCCAGCCGGTCATTGCAGCCCAATTCTCTGGTTCTGTAGTGCGATTTTCTTTCTTCCTGGGTTACGGCTCTTGCACAAGAGGGGACTCACTCTACCCTTCCTTTCTGCTCCCCCGGCCTCCTCGTCACGCGCTCGTGACGGAAGGAATTGGCCTGGCCCTGCCACACTTGTCGTTCCGTGTGCTTTTTTTTTGCTGAACTCCAGGGAGTGTCACTATTTGGCCATATGTGGCTTAAATCATACAAAAAAAAAAAAAAGTGTCGGTAGCTGAATGGACTCTATGAGCTCTTTCTTTTAATCCGGTTAGCATTTATGACGCCCCAGCATCTATAAAATCACCAGCAGGGGGAAATGGCTGGCAGGCCAGTCCTCCGGTGAGAGAACCACTTCGTCTCTTCCGAGCAAACCGGGACCTGGGAATTAGGCACACGCGTAGACAGCATTTGTGTTCAGATATACTCTGCCATCTGCCAGCAGTCGGTTTTTAACAGATACATAGTTGGTGGTGGTTATCGGCAGAGAAAGACCCCCAAGCGAAAAGCCTACGTAGGAGAGAAAACACAGAAGACGTGATTTACGCCAGGAAAGTTCGCCTGAAGTTTTCGCATGCCAAACGACCGTCAGGGTTCGGACGGAAGCCGGCCTAGGACTCCTGGGTTACGGTGCTGGGCTAACCCAGGAGTGGATATATACCAGGAGCTTAGATTCCTTGCCGTATTAGACACACTGCTTATTACTGGCGAGGTCACTAGCATTTTTGTCATTGTCACTGTTATTGTCGTGACATTTACAAAAGCATACGTTTGCCCCAGAAACCCTTTGGTCTTGTGCTCCAAGGCTGTATTTGAGGTGGAGAGGTAACACGTCTGGGGTTTTGTCAAATCAGTACTTTGGAATGTGTGTGGGAAGCGGATAATTTCTGAGGGCCCAGGAGGAGAATTCCAAGCTCTCCCCGCTTGAGGATACGTTGCAGTTGTAGGTGATCTCAAGGGCATCCTAAATCACAGGGCAGGAGTCCAGGCTGCCCCCTGCTATTTGCAGGTGCTGAGCTCCGGTGCTGACCCGAAGACTCCCGGGACAGAGGGGACAGAACAATCAGCAGAGCTCGCAGATCACGGTGTTGGCCTGGCCCTGAGCCCTGTTGTCTCTGTCTCCTGAGCTTTGGGCTCCTGAGTCCTGTAGGGCATGTGGATTGATTAGTGTATGCGTTGGGTACGTTTCTGGAACTTCTGGTGCGTGTGTGTGTGTGTGTGTGTGTGTGTTCATGCCCCTGACCCTTTGTGAGTCTGTGGGTGTCGCCCGGTGCAGGTGTAGGCTTGTGGGGCCAGCTCTTCCCTTCCTCAGTCCCTCTACCCTTCTGCAGTAGCTTCCGAGGGCTGTCCTACCAAAGGATCACAGGCTAGGTGTCTCAAATGACAGAAACCGGCTCCCAGTTGTGGAGTCAGATGTCCCAAATCAGGGTGTCTACGGGGGCGGGGGGTGGGGTGGGGTTGTTCCTTTGGGGTCTCTGAAGGAGAGAGTGTCCCGGGCTTCTTTCCCAGCCGCTGGTGGCGCCCGGCAGCCCGCAGACTTCCTAGGCTTGTGGCCGCGTCTCTCCCGTCCCTGCCTCTTGTCCTGTGGTCTTCTCTGCGCATCCGTGTCCACATGTCCCTCTTCTGATAAGGACAAGAGCCATTGGACTAGGGCCCACCCATGTGATCCCCTCTTAACCTGATTGCATCGGCAGTGACCCTATTTCCAAATAAGGGCACGGTCACAGGTTCCAACCCGTGTCGTTGGGGCCACCGTTCACTCTCCTCCAAATGCGCAGAAACGCTCACGTCCTTTTCTGCATTTCTCAGGCCCTCGGGTTCCTTTGCTCCTGTTTCCCGTGTTCTCTGACTCCCACCTTTGCCCATCTCCCCACCCCCCATCCTGTCCCTGTGGCTCCTCTGCTCAGCCATCCTCCCCCCCCCCCACCCCAACCTGCAGCTGGCTCTGTGCAGACTGCTAGACAGCTCAGCGGGAGCGTCTGAGCGGAGTGACCCCTCACCCCTGCCCCCGGCTGATTTATGGAGCTGTAAATACTTCCCCTGAGAAGAGTGGCTTTATGTCCTCCGTGTGCTCCTCAGGGTCCCCTCCTCACCTGCCCTGCCAGGCAGCTCGTCTGTTGTATTTCCCACCAGTCAAAGCCCTGTGACCTTGTGACCCCTGGTGCATAAGGCTTTCCTTATCTCCTTCCCAGACCAGTCAGCGTGGCCTGGTAAACAGGCCGCTTCTCAAACACGTAAGTAATTTGACCGAGTGGGAAAACGTGGGGACGGTCAGTTGGGAGAAAAAGACCATCCATCACTGATCCGACTGTGAGACGGGAGTGCTGGCCCATAGTGACGGGCTCTCCTGTTACCTCTGCCCTTGGCGTGTCGGTCCTGCTTGGACTCAGGTCTGGTGTCCGGAGTTAGGGGTGAGCAGAGAGCTGACCCCGGGAACAGGGGCGCGGAATCCATTAGCATCGTTGTTAAAGTTCCCCCGCTGTGCAGAGGGGAAACCCTCTTGGATAATTAGAAGGGAAGACTTCTGTTCTGCCTCTAACACTGTGGGGTGCTGACTGATCCAAGTTAGCCAGATTCTCAGTCGCCGGGGTCTGGCCCCTCCTGGCCTGTTCTGTCGTGTCCGGAGTGGTTTGGAATGGTCCTAAAAGGAAGCCTTGTGAGCTGGAGGAAAGCTGAGCAAAGATTAGTACAAACCCCGTATTTTGCACAAAAGGGAAGTGAAGCCAGGAGTTTAAATGGGAGCCTGTGAACTAACCCCAGGGGCCAACACAACACTGTGCTTCCTCTTCAGAGAACTTTCTTTCTGGCTTGGATCTTGGCCTCCAGAGCATTAATGATGGTTACGATGGTGGACCAAACTAACTTGCCCCCCCCCCCCCCCCGCTTAAATTACATACAAGTGCTCAATAAACATTAGTAGAAGATGTAATTGCTTATGTGCACTTGCGAAGAGAGATGGAGACGTGACCAGGAGCCAGGAATAGGGAGGAAGCTGAGTTGTGGCCGCCCTGGGCTGCCAGGGCACAAGCCACTTGAGCTGGTCCTACTCTGTTTGCAGCCTCGGAGAGTGTCCCCATGGTTTAGTTTATCTGAGACAAAGTGGTGTTTTGCAGGTGTCATGCACTTATGATGAGGGCTCCCCAACACGTGTCCCCATGTGGCTATGGACACATCCGTGGGCTCCAGAGTAGAAGGAACACCAGTAAGGCGTGCACACGTTGGCAAATGCTGGAGACAGGCAGAAGGCTTCTGCAGATGCCTCAAATCCTCCAAGCACTGAGGCTGGAGGAGTGTCCCCAGACGCAAATGCGACACTGGAGAGAATAGCCAAGAGAGGGAAAATGCTGATTGCGATCACGTGAATAAATTCCTTAGCTTTACTGACATCACTTGGAATTGGAGGTATTACATTTCCTTCAATCAGGAGAAATAAGAGATTGAGACAGAAATCGAATTTGGCTTCAGGAAAGTGAAAGAATTTACATTTCTTGTGCCCTATGTAAGGCCTCTGAACGGTCATCAGGGCTCAGCCACGGCAGGAACCTTGGGTTTCAGCGTCAAACCAGGAAGGAACCTGTGGGGTCCAGGGAACTGAGTGACCATGGTAGGTAAGCGATTGGCAGCAGGCGAGGAGACCTAGGGGCTACAGTCCTCGCCTCAGCCCTGGCCCGTGGGGGCGAACATGGAAGGCGCAACCATGAAAAACAAGACGTGGACCCACCCCCCAGGAAACCCGGTTTACGTGCTGGGAATGTTGTTGGGGGGGAATCCCAGGCCCAAGAGTTAACGTGAAGACTTGGCATTGACTGTTGCAGGAACCTAGTCCCCAAGGGGTTCCCACAGAAAACCCACCCTATAGTGGAAAATTACAAGGCACACTCGGAGAGGCTTGGGATGAGTGGTGAGCTAGTAAACAAGGAAGCCAGAAGGATTAAAAAATAAAGGAAGAAAAGGCAGTGGTGGATTTGAAAACCAAAGAGGCTGTCTAGAAATAAAAAATTGTAGTCGGAGAAATGAGAAACTTAATGGGCAGATCAAGGAGCAAGAGGGTGCCCAGCTGGAGATTAAAAGAAGCTAGGGAATATCAAAGCAGCGAAGCACACAGAGAAACTACATATGGGAGGAAATTTGGCATCTATGCAGAAGCAGATTTCAGAGGAGGAATAAAGGGAAATGGAGGAACGATATTTCATGAGGTATTGGTGGAGAATTTTACAGAATTGGTGGAATCGGGAATGGTACTGAGGCCCATTAAGTCTATATACAGATAAATTCACAGCTAGAGATACGTGGGAGTGGCAAAGATAGAGGGGAAACATGAAAAGCAGCCTAAGGGGAAACATCAGATTACCCACAAATGAACAAGAACCAGCCTGATTTCTGCAGAAAACTCAGAAGCCAGAAGATGGCAGTGTAAGTGTCAGGCCAGAATTCCATACCCAGCTAAACTATTACTCAAGTGTGAAAGTCATGGGTAACTCTTAGACCAAGACCGAGGGTGTTTACAACCTCAGTCCTTTACCCAAAGACCAAGTACGATTCAGGATGAGCTCAGCTGAGCCCAGAGGAAGGGTGAAGTACAAGCCACATAAGCAAGGAAAAGCACTTGGTTAACAGGTCAGCAAGTCTAAATAAACTCTGAGAGTAAAAATCATAAATAATAACGACCGCTGGGGCTTAGATATCCAATATAACTGAACACCGGGAAGCAGTAACTCAAAACTGGTGGGTGGGCATGTGGTTGCATCTCTGAGCATTTCATGGCACTTGTATTTGGTCGCATTTGGAGGAAACTTTGCCAAATTAGGTCTGCCTGTAAAAAATTGGTAAGTTAGCTGCCTACTACATGTTTTAGACAAGTAAAGGGGAAAAAGAAAAATTTAAAAAATCAAGTAGAAAACAGGAAAAGCAGATTAAAATGAAAATGAAATGAGAAATAAAATACAAAATGGAAACATTCAAAATAAAACTTGCCAGTTAAAAAACTCATGGTTCATGCGTAAAGATTCATCAATTAACATGTTAAATTATATGCTGTTTACAGGATTCGTTTCTAAAGTATAATCATAAAAATGGTTTTAAAAATTAAAAATACAGGGGCGCCTGGGTGGCGCAGTCGGTTAAGTGTCCGACTTCAGCCAGGTCACGATCTCGTGGTCTGCGAGTTCGAGCCCCGCGTCGGGCTCTGGGCTGATGGCTCAGAGCCTGGAGCCTGTTTCCGATGCTGTGTCTCCCTCTCTCTCTGCCCCTCCCCCGTTCATGGTCTGTCTCTCTCTGTCCCAAAAATAAATAAACGTTGAAAAAAAAAAATTAAAAAAAAAAATTAAAAATACAGTGCAAGACTATGTTAATCAAGAGTACCCTACATCAGGGGTGCCTGGTTGGCTCAGTCGGTTGACCGTCCGACTCTGGCTCAGGTCGTGATCTCACGGTTGGTGAGTTTGAGCCCCGCGTCGGGCTCTGTGCTGACCGCTCGGAGCCTGGAGCCTGCTTCGGATTCTGTGTCTCCCTCCTCAGCTTGCACTCTGTCTCTCTCTTCCTCAAAATAAATAATTAAAATTAAAAAAAAAAAGAGTACCCTACCTCAAAATCAGACAAAATGGGCTTTTAGACAAAAGCATTAGACGGTATATAAAGACTAGCTGATGCCATAAACCTGAAGTTTATTGAACCCAGTAACATAGTTTCCAATATGTAAACACACCTTCACAGAGTTACTAATAGCCATGTGACAAATACAGAGTCTGTGAACACACGTGTCATCGAAAGTAATAGATGAGCCTATTAACACTTTGAAAAACTTAACAAGTTTAATCTAATGCACGTATGTAAAGCCCTGCACTGAGCAGTTAGAGAAAACACATTCTTACTGGTAAAATGTGGAACGCTACTCTGGGTATTGAGTCCGTGCTAGGCCGTAAAGCAAATATCGGTGGTGTCGAAGAATCATCATCACGTAGACCGGGTTCTATGACAACAGTGTGGTAGGCACACTTTCAATAACTTGGAGCTACAAGAAAATATTATAATGTAAGTTGGAAGATATGTGGGTCTGGCCGACCAACCGTATGGAGATTAAATAACTTATTAGATGGCTGAAGAAGAAGTGGAAGGGAATCTGCACACTGAATGCTTATATTAGAGATGGAAAAAGAAAGGGGCGTCTGGGTGGCTCAGTCGGTTGAGCGTCCGACTTCAGCTCAGGTCACGATCTCGCGGTCCGTGAGTTCGAGCCCCGCGTCGGGCTCTGGGCTGATGGCTCCGAGCCTGGAGCCTGCTTCCGATTCTGTGTCTCCCTCTCTGTCTGACCCTCCCCCCGTTCATGCTCTGTCTCTCTCTGTGTCAAAAATAAATAAATTTAAAAAAAAATGGAAAAAGAAAATGTATGAATGGCAGTAGTTAGAGCAACAGCGTAAAGGTTTGAACAGACAGCTGCAGAAGGAGAGGCCAGGGGCCAGTAACCTTTCCAAGAGACTCCAGCTCATGGTACATTCTTACTTTTTTTTTTGAATGTGTATTTATGTTTGAGAGAAAAGGCAAACATATGCTATTCGGGGAGGAGCCGACAGATGGGGGGAGACAGAGGATCCAACGTGGGCTCTGCACTGACTGCAGAGAGCCCAGCTAGGGCTCAAACTCCTGGGCCGTGAGATCATGACCTGAGCCAAAGCCGGTCACTTAACTGACAGAGCCACCCAGGAGCCCCATCTCAGGACACATTCTTAAGATGGAGAGTGAAACAGCCCTATTTCAGATTCATCAGGTTGGCAAACGTTTTTTGGCCCCTAAACACAAATGTTGACATAGCTGAAGGGGAAACAATTCGATTGACGTTGATGGTGAACGCGGGTGGTTTCGGGAACCCTTGAGACTTACATAAATGAGAGATTTCAAAGCCCCGTGACATCACTCTTGCATCCGGGTGGACACTTTCAAGGAATTCTTGTATGTGTGCACGATGAGATGTGTGTACAGGTGGTGATTAAGCCCTAACAAAAATGTGGGAACAATTTACTGCCCTGCATTTGGGAAAAGGATAAAGAAACTATGGTTGGTTTGTACAGTGAAATATTACACAGTCATTAAAATGAATGAGCATCAACAAAAATAAATCCCAAGCTGACTTTGAACGGGGAAAAAAAACTAACAAAGTGATCTTTCAGGGAACATTTCTAAAAATATAAAACAGTAGAAATGTGCATTGGCCTGGTGCATAACCAGTTTTCAAGAAACAGGGAAATGTGGGTTTTAGATGCATTCTAGAATGTGTAATTTTTTTTAACAGTGTTCTAAATCAGCTATGGCAAAATGTTAGCATAAATGTTAATGTTGTGTACACAGGTATTTATTATATTAATATTTGTGGTTTTGTGTGTTTGTACCATTTCAGTATTTAAAATTGTTAAATTAAAACGAACTAATATTGGGGGGTGCCTGGGTGGCTCAGTCAGTTAAGCATCTGACTCTTGGTTTCAGCTTAGGTCACGATCTCATGGGTTCATGAGTTCGAGCCCCAAGTTGGGTCCCGTGATGACAGCATGGAGCTTGCTTGGGATTCTCTCTCTCTCCCTCTCTCTCTACCCCTCCCTCGGGTGTGCTCTCTCTCTTTCTCTCTCCCTCTCCCTCTCCCTCAAAATAATGTTTAAAAAATTATTTTAAAAAATAATATTGAGCAAAACAACTAGGCAAAAGGAGATGTGAGTGGTGTGAATTTTGAAAGCAAAAAGGCCACACTATTGCTCTTTGAAGAAGAAGAGATCTGCACGGAAAATCCAGGACAGTCGACTCAGAAACTGTTAGAACTAGTAAGATAGTTCAGTAAAGGGGCAAGATAAAAGCAAAATATACACAGTGGACAGAAGAGAAAGATGCCCCTGGAACCTGTGACGTGTTGTTACTTTTCACACTCGCAGGGGTCCTTATAAAGGCAGGCCGGCCGGTGACCGTTACTAGTTGGAGATGTGGTGATGGGGGCAGAGGTGGAGCTAAACGCAAGGGAAGTGCCACGAGCCAGGGCATGTGTCGCCTCCAGACGCTGCAAGAGCAAGGACAGAGACTCCCAGAGCCTGCAGAAGGAACAAAGCCCTGTCACTACCTGGATGTTAGGACTTCTGACTTCCAGAACTGTAAAACAATAAATTGGCGCTGGTTTACCCCACTAAGTCTGTGCTAACTTGTTACAGCAGCAGTGGGAAGTCGATGTAGAAATCTAAGAGTTGTCCTTCCACGCCTTCTTAAACCACTAAGCCTCCTTTAAACTACTTAGATAGAAATGAAAACAGTTCACACCCCAGTGACAAGAATTACAGGATACCTAAAAAACTACCTAAAAATACACGTGAAGGTCTGTAGGAAGAAAATGACAAAGAGATGTCCAAAATGAGTGAGAAGGCCCGAGACTGAGACGTAGAGCATGCTTTCTCCCTGTTGTCTAGAGGGCGGCTTTATACAAATCATCTCTAAACGCAGCGCTTTTCTCCATCAACACCCCAGGCTTGAAATCAAACTTACCGGGGTGATTCTAAATTGAATCTGGACAAGAAGTAGCCATGAAGTTGAGAAACATGCCCCAAGAAAGTCACATTTTGTTATTCTTGATGTCAAAACTCATTAACTTACTTCAGTTACCGTAATTTAACCGTTATGTGACTCTGCCATAGCATCAGGCCAAGATCGGTGCTGTGGGGAGCAAGGTTAGAAATGAATAGAGGCTGTTTTAGATGGGGCGGCCAGGGGAACACCGTCCGTGGACATGACCTTTTGGCAGAGACTTGACCCTGGCGAAACAGCAGAGATCTGAGGACAGGGTGTTCTGGTTGACTGCAAGATGAGGGACCAGCTGGGTGTGTTTCCGGAAGAGTAAGGGACCCCCCCCCCCGCTTCCAGTGGAGGAAGAGTATGGGAAGGTTAGAGAAAATTCCAGAAGCATTGATACCATGGATATCAGCTCTTCACCATGACGTCTTAATTTCTTCCCAAAGGCTGTTTTAGGCACTCACCTAGGGAGGGTACTATGAGGTTATAGTAAGTTACCATGGTATCTACCTATGGTTTTGGTCTCTCTAAGCTTCTGGTAGAGGCAGATATAAGACCCATGTCAAGGCAAGGGTGCCGTCCATGGAGATTCTGCCCTGTCCATTCCCAGCTAGATGAGGCTTTCGTATGCCTTTGCATCCAGAACCTCCAGGGTTTGGTGCTGGACATACAGACACGTTCTTTCCAGTCCTGATGCTCTCCTCCAACAATGCTTCATCTTGGGGTTGTCTCTGGTCTGCGCTGACTTTGTTCTTGGATGGGTTTGATTCATCCCAAGAGAAACCGTAGCTTCTCTTTGTCCTCTGCATTTTTAAGCAGGTGTCCCAGGTCCTGACTACACACTTAGAGCTTTTGACGAATGCCATTGTCCAGACCCTTCCTGGGTCCTGGTTACCGTGGGTCTTCTTGTAAGCTCCCAGGTGGCTCCAGTGTGAAGACAGAGCTGAGCTCCCTGGTTTGGATGGTGGAGGGTCAAGAAGAATTGGTTGAGAGCTCCACATGCGGGCTGGATCACTGCACCGGATTCTCCTTCGCTGTCTGCAAACTGAGGAGGGTGTGGCTTCAGGGGTGAGTGTTCATCTGTTGCCAGTGAAGGGGATCTGGAAAAATCGGACACCTCAGGCCCAGAAGAAATCGGTGGTGGCCTCACCCCAGGATTCCAGCAAATCTGAGGGTGGTTGCCGGCACCTGGGGAAGGATGCTTTCGACAGAGTGGCCCCTCCCCCACACCGGACACTTTCCATCAACCCCACCGTACCCCCCACTTTTACCTGGTTTGTCCGACCTGGTCTCACCTTCCCCGTCCGTCCCTCCTCAGGAGCATTTGCTGACCCAGGACCACACTTGTGGTGGCGTGCGACCATCAGCACACTTCCGTTCCAAACATTTTTAGCACCCCACAGGGAGACCCCATACCCATTAAGAGTCACTCTGTAAGTTCCCCATCCCCAGCCTCTGGCAAGCATTCGTCTGCTTTCTGCTTCTATAGGTTCACGTGACCTGGATATTTCATAGAAACAGACAGAGCCAAGAGTGCTTGAGTGGTTAAGTCAATGGCGTAAGGTGTTTGCTTCCAGCACATGCGCGTCTCTTCAGGCCACGTTAGCTATTATGGCTGAAGCATCTAAAAAGGAAATACTGGCACCATCTCTGAATTAAGCCTTGTTCTGACTCCGGTAGATGGTTTCACGGCACCTTGCCGGGTGGGGTGGGGTAACACCTCGCTCTCCGTGTCCTTGCACGGGGCAGGAGAGGCAGGAGTTCATGTTCCCTACCCTGACTTCTCAGAAAGGAGCCTTGGGGAACACCGAAAGACTAATTGCCAATCAACGGTGCAGGAGAAGCTGCCGGCGGGCAGGGTGAAGAATTATTCCGTGTTTCCGTATCTATTCGATGGAAAAAAAAGATATTCTGGAGAAGCAGACACTGGGTCTGTTTGTGGTAATTGTGCAGCAAATACCAGCTGGCTTCTCCTCAAGTCTCCTCGGTGGTTCAAAAGGAACGATCCCCTTGACCTTCCTCTCTGACGTCTTCCCCCACTTCCCCCTCCCTTTCTAGATGAATGTATCCGTGTTGAAGAAGATCCTCCTGTATCTTTCAGGAGACGCAGCCCCGGCTGGCGGAGCTGTCCCAGGTGGATGTGTGCGAACGTCCTAACAGTGGAGGGAGGCCGTGGGAGAAGTACCATCAACCTGGTCCCCTAGAGGGAGGAGATGAGAGCCAGTCGTGACCATCATGTCCCGGCCCCCAGATCCCCAGGGCCTGCTCCTTGTAGATGTTTTTGCTCATCAGCCCAGAGACGCCGATGCTCCTGTTCTACCCGAATACAGACCCGTTGCCCGTGCCTGCTGGGAAGCTACGGTTTGTCGCCGGGCTTTGGAGAAACTGTCATCAGTTTCTCCCATCAGGGGAGATGGGAATTCAGCTCACGCCCAAAAGAGAGCATTGTGATTTTAATGTGTCATTTGCTATCTCCCATTCCGGCTTGATGACCACTTTATATGCCCTCCTGGTGCATTCATGTTAGGCAAACCTTGACAAAGCATTTGAATATCAAGCAACTTGGAAGTTTCCTTCGTATGAAACCCTCCGATTAAGCTGGGCTCTGGCCAGAACACCGTGACGCGGTGTCTTTATCCTAATCAGGGCGGTCCAGATTGTGTCGAAGTGACCGCTGCAGACTGTCAGATCGCATCGGGTTTAGTGTCCAAAGACTCGGGGTCTAAGGTGGGAGCCGCGGGAACCAGGGTTCCCCCGGCCCAGCTTGTGCAGTTGCGTTTATGAAGAGTGTACGTCCAGAATGCCACCCTGCTTGGTCCGGCCTGTCTTTTCAGGGGGTTGTTCCACATTCCAGCTTTGTGTCCCTCCACGAGAATTCTCACCTGCAACTTACTTGAGTGCACTGAGGAAAGGGTTGGCTAGGAGAGAATCAAGGAGAAGCTAAGGATGTGGTTAATGACGATTAGTGCTAATTAATCTTTACAAACAGCTATGCATCCACCCTCCCTTGTGAAGTAAGACCATCCCTTCGTCTTAAAACCCACAGCCTCCCCACCCCCTGCTGCCCCCTGCCACACAACATCTAGGGGCCACCATCCATGCTGTGAAATGTACCCCAAGGGCCCACTAGAAATCCTGTCATTTGCCATCCAGTTAAGGCAGTCCTAACAGATTTGTGCCGTCTTTCAGTCTTTCAAACTCACGGCTTTAAAAAAGCGTAGGAACCCAAAGATTCAGAACGTGAATGTATTTTGTGGTCATTTTCAGAGTGCTCAATTATATTCCTTTGGTCTGAAGCGAGTTCATCTCATGATTGACCGTCTTGTCTGTCGAGCCTTAGTTTTGTTTTTTTTTTTTTTTTTTACGTGTTGTAGAATTTAACAGTGCACGTCCATCTCGAGTAACCTCTCAGTTCCTGACCCACACCAGGCACGTACTCGCGCATGCACACACACACACACACACACACACGCCCCTCTCCCCTGCCAACTGTTTCACTTCCTCTTGTTCACCAGCTGAGAATCCCGTCCCTGGATGGGTTGAACCCAACTGTCCAGCCCCGCTCGTGCTGCACCCCGGGCACTGTCAGGCCCGCTCTCGCTCCCGCGTGGGGCTGTGCCCGGGTCCCCTGCTCCTGCCCGGGGTGCCGTGGGACAGAGCCTTCGGCAGCACTCGGCCTAGACACCTTTGTTCTGTCCCGGCCAGGGATTAGCTCATTTTTCAGTGTGTGTCTGTTTTGTATGTTTTGTATTTTTCCTCATCGAAGCTTTAAGGTGTGGCCAGAAGGGGGGATGGCCTTTCCGAGTGCGAATTACATCACGAGTCCCTGAGGTTGGATTAAGATCTAGGGTTTGCAGAGAGAAACACGGCTGATCTTCATTTTCGGGTTCCGTATTTTCGAGTTCACCCACTGCCTAACGTGTACGTGTAACCCCAAATCAGTACTCCTGGTACACTGGGGGCGTTTAGGCGTGCCCAGAGCCGTGAACATTTAGAGTTGCCCGATGCACACGTTCCTAGCTGAGGCCCAGGAAGGCGACACCCGTCTAATTGTCCCAGCTTATACTGTAAACAAGGGTACTTTTTGGGGTCTATATAGTCTTTTTTTCCCCCTGCACTTTTGTGCTTTGTTTTGGTGATTTCGCAGCTTAGTTTTTTTAAACGTTTATTCATTTTGAGAGAGAGAGAGAGAGAGAGAGAGAGAGAGAGAGTGCAAGTGGGGGAGGGGCAGAGAGGGAGGGAGCCACAGATTCCGAAGCAGGCTCCACAGAGCCTCTGTCAGCACAGAGCCCCACGTGCGGCTCGAACCCATGAACTGTGAGATCATGACCTGAGCTGAAACAGGACGCTCAACCGTCTGAGCCACCCAGGCGCCCTGGTGATTTTGCAGTTCAAAATCCCCCCGGGGACAGTGGTGAAGGGCGGCCTAGCGTTCCTAAACACCAGAAGGCTGTGCTGTGCCTCGTGGTAGGAAACCACATGTTAGATAAGCTTCTTTCGGGCATGAGTTAACAGCAGCGTCAGCCGTGGGCTCGATGTCAGTGAATCAACAATACGTGTTAATAAGGCATTTTTAAGCGGAAATACACAGAAAATGAGGTTATGCCGCGATTGATGAAAATACTGCGACCAGAGGCCCGAAGGAACCTGACGCTGTATTTCCCCGGGAGCGGTGGTTCAGTGTTTGCTGATGCATGTCTCTCAGAACATTCTAGAATGTAATCCCCACCAGTGACAGGAACGGACTGTATTTATGAGAGAAAATGGAAGGCTTCCTCGCAGGCAGCCCTTTCTTCCAGCCCTCGCTCAGCTTTGCTGTTTTGTGACCGCTCTCTCCCCTGCAGGCTACTTTCTGAATTTTCTGGAGCCGGTGAACAACATCACCATAGTGCAAGGCCAGACAGCCATCCTGCACTGCAAGGTGGCCGGAAACCCGCCCCCCACCGTGCGGTGGCTGAAGAACGATGCCCCGGTCGTGCAGGAGCCGAGGCGCGTCATCATCCGCAAGACGGAGTACGGTTCTCGGCTGCGCATCCAAGATCTGGACACGACAGACACGGGCTACTACCAGTGCGTGGCCACCAACGGGGTGAAGACCATTACCGCCACCGGCGTCCTGTTCGTGCGGCTCGGTGAGTCGGGGCGGCCCAGGCGTGTGGTTATCAGCCAGCAGCGCTCGCAGCCACGGAACAGGAGATTACTTTGCAGCCTGAAACCGAACACGCACGAGCCAGCAGAGAGGAAATCCGTAAAACCATTTCCCCGGGGCCTTTCCCGTTGTGCACGAGGTCCCGGCTTAACCTGTTAGCCATTTACTAGTCATAAAGGAAAACAGACACAGATGGAGTGGTCTGTAAACCTGGAGTGCAGAAAATAACCCCAGACACAAAGGTGAGCTTCGAGGCGTAGGGGGAAGGCCGTGCGCCGGGTGGGGGAGGCCGGCCTCGTGTACCCCGAGACGGGGACACGGACACCCGCAGAAGCCCGGGCCCGGCTGAGAGGCAGAACCCAGAGCGGAGCGCATTGATGGTTCCACACGCTTGTGCCCGTCAGAGGTGGCGGGGAAATCACACGACCGGAGGGGACGCTTCCTCTCTCATCCCGGTTGTGAGATGGTCCCCACGGTGCCCCAGCCCTGTCACACAGGCTCCAGACCATCTGGGCCCCTGTTAGTAACCAGATCTTGTGAGTCAAGGTTGGATGAGCTGAGAGAGAGAGAGAGAGGGAAGACAGCGAAAACCCCAAAAATCCCTCTAGACGTTTCTGCACACACAGAGAGCGTCTCTTCCATATTTTGTGGTTTTTCATCGTCCCTGCTGTATAATCTTGGGCAGCGGCAAAGCCCGGGGCCCGAGGACGGCTCACCACAAATGAGTGCATTGGGCTGTGGCTGCCTTTACCATTGGCTGGTTTGGAAAAAAGTTTTATTCCAAATTATAAAGCATTAATAGCCTATCTTTTTTTTCCTTTTTAGGTCCAACACACAGCCCAAATCATAACTTTCAGTAAGTATCTGTTTTCCTCGAACCATTTTCTCATTCCCTGAGGGTTTCCGTTATGTAAGAATCCGGGTTTTTCAATCCAACAAGCACATGTCTTTGCCGAATTTGCTGGACGCTGGCTGGTCTTCACACAAGATGGCGACGTGCTGGCCTCGGGCCAGAACACTTCCGTTTTCCGTGGCTCAGGGTGAGGGAGGAATGTCTCAGAGCAACGGTTGCTCGTTCCTTTCCGTGACCGTGACCCTACAAGGCTGGAGGGCGTGTGTGGGAGTACAGGCCAGGTTGCTGGGGCCACCCAGGACCCAGGCGTCCCGAGCACATTGGGAAACGGGGAGGCCGTTCCCACGGAAATCCCAGCACCGCCCCCAACCGCGTCACCTGCTGTGGTGTTTGATGCGTGTGGCCATCGTCCGGGGCACAGCTGTGAATCTTTGGAGAAAATGTCTGTGATCTCAAAGTGGACTTATTTTTTTATACTTGTAAACTTTATATAAACCTTCTATAACGCAAACAGACACTATTGGGAAATAAGACACAAAATATAATTTATATGTAATCGTAATGTAATTCTTAAACATGTAAATATCAACTATAGTCACATTTTATATAAAAATTTCAACAATATTTTTGCATTTATTTTTTTCTCATTTTTAATTAAGGATCCATTTTAATTAAGGATGCATTTAATGAAGGATCAACCATTCAGGCCATTCTGGTCCAGTGAAAGTTTCCCCGGCCCACCCCCAGCCCGGCCCCCAGGATCATCTCTCCCACTGGGTGGGTGCCAGATAAGGCCTCTCCGAGCGTTTAGCACACGCGTGTATCTGGAGAGTGGCTTCCTCTGGCTGCCGTGCACTTTTTTACATAAAGGATATTACACTGGACATGTTTGATGCCCAGGACGTCAGTATATTTTAAACTTCCCGGGTTGTCCTTCTCCCTCTCTCTGTCCCGGGAGAAGCGTGTGATATTCCCACAGTGATGAGAATTTCCCTTGACCCACATCCACCGCGGCCTCCCTGTGTGTGTCCCGAGGCTGGCTGGTGTTTCTCTGGGGGACATTCTGAAGCGTAGACACGCAGGGGCACAGGATCACCTTTGATCGGTGATCTTGCCGAGGAGGTGTGCGCGGGTTCCTTCCCTGCCACGAAGGGAGGACCCGTTTCTCCCTAACTTCCAAGGTGATTCCCGTAAATCTCTTCGTTGTTGCTACTCTGAAGGAGGAAGACTGGTATCGACTACTTTATTTTCCCTGCCACCAGTGACGTTTGCTCGCTGTTTCTGGACACTCATGTTTCCACTCTGTCACCTGTCTCCTTGTCTTTGGCCACGGCCCTCACATTGTTCCTTCGTGATTTTTAGTTGATCACATAGAAATTAAAATTTTTCTGTCACTTATCAGTAGTCACCAGTGATTTTAAGGTGTTTGTATCAGGTCTTAAAGAACACCCCAATTTCCTTGAAGAATTCCGATGGTGTTTTTGATTGGAATTACAATGAACTGTAGGATAAAGTTGGTGGAAATTAATATCTAAATTGAACTGTTGTGTCAAGGACCATTTTCTTCATGCTTTGAGATGCTCTTTTCTTCCCTGACATTTTACTAGGAAAAATTTCAAGCATATGGAAAAGCAGAAAGGATCTGACGATGAACATGGGATCCATATACCCACCAACCAGACCCTGCGTTTACATACACTTCACTGTGCTAACCTTATCACCCGTCTCTCCATCATCAATCCAACTTATTTGTTTAATGTGTTTCATGATCAGTTATAGGTATTTGTGTATCTGTACGTAAATATTGCAGCGGGGAAATCATTGACAAGAGTTCAGTGACTGTGTCCTAGTCTTGTTTCTTCTTTTGGAGTGAAAACTTACGGGGCGCCTGGGTGGCTCAGTCGGTTAAGCGTCCGACTTCAGCTCTCGGTTTGTGAGTTCGAGCCCCGTGTCAGGCTCTGTGCTGACGGCTAAGAACCTGGAGCCTGCTTCAGATTCTGTGTTTCCCCTCTCTCTCCCTCTCTGACCCTTCCCCACCCACACTCTGTCTCTGTCTGTCTCTCTCTTGAGAATAAATAGACATTAAAAAAAAAAAAACTTACATACAATGAAACACACAGATCTTAAGTATCCCATTAATAAGGTCCAGCGAATGCCAAAAAATCTCTGCGGTGCAAACCCCATGTCCAGGCACAGAACATTCCTATCACTCTAGAAAGTTCCATCATGTAGCTTCTTAGGCAACTTACTTCCTCCTCGGGCAACCACTGTTCTGTTTTGTTTTGTTTTGTTTTGTTTCTTTTTTCTACCATGGACTTGTTTTATGTGTTCTGGAACTTCGTAGAAATGAAATCCTACAGCACGTAGCCACTTAAGGCTGGCTTCTTTCACTTAGCATAATGTTTTTGAGATTTATTTGTGTTGTGCCTGTATCGATAGACCACTGCTTTTTTTGCTGAAGAATGTTCCACAGTATAACCATCCCGGTTGGTTACCCACTCTTCTGTTGATGGATGCCTACGTAGTTTGCATCTTTTGACTATTTGGAGAAAGGTCCTAAGGATATTCTCATCCACGTTTTGGTGGACATACATTTTAATTTGTGTTAGGTGAATACCTGGGAGGAGTGTGGCTCACACGGTATTTGTGTGCTGAGTTTTGTAAGAAATACCAGACTTCTCCTTACAAGAAAAGAAAGACACATCAGAACTCTCTCTCTGCCGTGTGAGGACACGACAAGGCGGCCATCTGCAAGCCAGGGGCTGAAGAGGCCAGCACTTTGATACTGAACTTGTCAGCCTCCGGAACTATGAGAAGTCAGGTTACCCCATCTGGGCCATTTGTCACAGCAGCCTAAGCTGACACATACATCCGCCTTATTCCCGGACTGTGTCTTTTAGATCTCCTGGCCATTGTCTTTTTATTCTTCCGTTCGGATTTTTGTCAGTTTGTGTTTTATTAGAGTTGCATAGAAATCCAGTTTTTGCCGTTACTTTTTCAGACACAGAGGTGACTGTGTAGTTTCTCTCCTTTGAACATACTATGTTGCATAGTAGAACTCCTTGAGTTGGGGAGCTTTACAGTTCGAGCCTGAAATCCCTTGGTCAGGGGGAGTTATTCTTTCAGGAGGCTGCTGAATTGATCCGCTGCGTTGTGGTGGCAGATGACCTGCTGTAATCGGGCACCTGGTGGTCGGGGGTACCCACGCTTGACCCTGATCACAGGTCTCTAGACTAACCTCCACC